>NC_062266.1:13194434-13923184 GCF_916048215.2 Malus sylvestris | reverse complement strand
TACATCCAATAAAAGTCCTCTTGATTTAAGTTTTGCAATTATGATTGTGGAGATGAGATCTTTATGCAAGCTTATGGTAGAAATTTCACATTTGATTCTTTGAGCGAAACCCATTTAAACTAAACACATGTGTGATTGAGTGTATATCCCGTGAGAAGGTTGCTAGTTTGCATATGATGATTTTAAAAATATAAAAATTTTGAAATTGCATTAGCATGGCTATCTCACTCACTACACTTCAAGGATGATTCAAAGATTACTGCTAATATTTGAATAAGGAAGATGAACTTGGATTAGTTCCTTGATGCTAGCTATGGTTCTTGATGATTTGTTTTCTTGAATGAAATTCTATGAGGGTCACATAGGGGGAAGCTAATGTTTTTCTTGTTACTTCTTGTTCTTGTTTTCTTTGTTTTGCTCGAGGACTAGCAAAAGTTAAGTGTGGGGGTATTTGATCGGATCATATTTATATATATTTTTACTTCGAATTCACTCGTCTTTTCTTAGTTAGTTCCTTATATTATTGAGCTATTTACTTTGTTTTTGCGTATTATAGGATTTGTCTAGCAAAGAAAATAAAAATAGAACAAGTGAAATTTTAAGTAATAAATTCGTCAAAACTGCCTGTGTAGATCAGCTGATTTTGGAAGAAAATTGCGAACAGCTCAGAATGAATTAGAGAATGAACCTTATATGCTTGGAAAGCTACATATGTCTATTTTCTAGAACATTTCGCGGATTGTTAATATCATTTTTCTAGAAGAAGTTATGGGCATTTGAGTAAGGGAAGGTCTAGCTGACGACAAATTGCAGATTGGAATTGAAAGCAGACAAAGATGACAAAGAAGAGCATAAAGCATAAAATCATGATGAATAATCATGATGAATGATTAAGGCTGCCCTTTGGTTTTGTCTGAAAGGCAACAAATACAGCAAAGCATTGGCAATAGAAGAAAAGTAAAATAAAGAAATAAAAAAGGGGATCTGTTAGAGGAAGTGGACAGCAGCTGGGAAAGAAAGAAAAATATAAAATGAAAGAGGTAGTGCGGGACTGAGGGCGAACAGAAAGAAAAGAAGAAGAGAGGGCAGTGCATGGACACGATATAAAGGAGCAGCATGGACTGACTGACGGGAGGAGAAAACACACGGAACAGAGAAGGGAAGTGAGGCGCAGAGACTGTTGGGCGCGGAAAGAATAAAGGCTGCCTTTGGCAGCGTGAGAGATAGCAGGAGAAGCACGGGAAGAAGAGGAGCACAGAGGCAGAGGCTTCACTCCATTCTTATTGGTGTTATCTTCTTAAACTCATGTTTAATTTTTGGTTTAATTTGAAAATAATGTGTAACTAAATTTATTTTGGCTAGAGGTTAATTCAAAGCCATGAATATATTTGTAATATGAATTGATTACCTTCAGTTGTGATTTCTGAGTTGTGATTTAATTTGCTTAACTGCTTGATTGATAACTTATTTTTGTATGTCGATTAAGAATGCATACTTAATTTACATGCATGAATTTGATGCTAGAATATAAGTGAATTTTACCTAATCGTTATGAACTTATATTCAAAAGTAGTGAAGGTTGTTATCCACAATCGTGTTAAGTGAATTCTAGGCTGGATTAACATGCGTATTCCATAGTTATGAATGCCTAGTCAATGTTTATGATTTCCGTTGAACTTAATGATCTTTGTTGAATGTCTCTATCATGCGTATTCCATAGTTAGGGACTTTGATGAGGAAAAATTTGGTTGTAATGCGTATTCCATTCAATCCAATGAATCTAGGGAAATCTAAGAGTTAATTTAAGCGGACCTAATTAACTTGGAACATTGTCATTCACAATTTATTGAAAGAACAACTGAAAATCAATTTAGGTTGCATATGTGTCATGTGTGAAGAAGAACCCTCTAGCTAGTCCGTCACCTATCCTTTCACCTTAATTCATACTTTTGTCAATTCTGTAATTTATTTAAGTTTAATTTACTTCTCGTCAAAACCAAAACCCCCCCCATTATTAAATTATTTTATTTAGTTAGTTTTCATTGTTGTTAGTCTTTTAATTCAATTTCCGTCCATTTCAGTTCCTAGTGTCTAATTTGATTGTTTTCATTATTTTGAGTCATTCTAAGTGTGTTTCGAGTTATTAGAGTTTTTAGCCTAGTTTTGTGTCCTTGAGTCTTGTTTAATATTTTTAAATTAATTTAGAATAGATTAGCAATCCCTCCTAATCCCCGGCCTAGAACGATACCCTACTTACATACTTTACTACATTTGATAAAAAGAGGGTTTAATTTTGTGTGTTAAGTAATTCTCGCATCAGTTATGTGGGGTTATGACCCTACCGTCGAACTTAGTCGACGGTTGACCTTTGATCAACGGGTCTCGCATTATTCTTGAATACCCTTGTGGATGTGTGTTAAGTGAATTTCATATGACGATGTGATTTGTGTTGAGAGCTCATAACCTGCACCCCTGGTGTTAGTGCTTATATTATTCACCCCACACCATACGCTCACCTTGGATCCAAGTACGTGCATGTCGTACAGACCAATAGAGGGTTCCGACATGTCGTACAGACCATGAGAGGTGGTTCCGACTGTAGGTGACTTTAGATTATTATACAGCTGTTGATGAGAGAAGCACTAGAGCGTATTCTTACACCATTCTTATCGTACATACTACTTCAGGTAGTTCCGATTTATGTGCAGAGTAGTGCCATACAGGTCACAGTTGGTGACTCCGGTTGGATTGGACATTGAACTATAAAATTAACCGTACAGGACCAGCTGCAGGGTCTCCAGTTGATTTATCATTTCACCTGATTTATATTGATGCATCCATATTATGTTTCTATGCATTGCATGGCATATTTTCTTAAAGGATTGTGATTTGAGATATTTGCTTATATATATGGTTATATAAATTATTTTCTGGGAAAGTATACAGGTTTTTCAGCTAGGGGTTATGAATGTTGATAAATGAGATATTCTTGAAAAGCTTTATTTTCGCCCACTCATGTTTTCTGTTTTGCGCCCCTTCAGGTTCTAGTAGCAAAGTTCCTTATCGACGAGGATTCGTGGCATGTCCCTGTTAAGGTGGCTATTTTTGTGGGTATGGTTTCTACCTACATTGCTGTACTTGACTATGCTCTGACATCACGTGTGATTTGGGTTCATACCCACGCACAATGCACTATGTTATTTAGGCACCTTTAGGTTTAAATTTATTCGCATCTTTCCATATCATCACTTTATGGATTCGTCACCTTCCAAGTAGTGGCCAGCATAGCTCGATTCGGAGTCCTAGTAGACATTCCGGATCAGGGTGTGTCACAAAACATAAAAACGCAATTTTGTTTTAAGTATATTTTCGCTTACTTAAAGTCTTTAATAGTTTTTTAATTAATGTAGAATTGTAAAAAAATATAGAAAAATATATATAAACACTCGTAATGACAAGCTTTATAACTTTCATGAAGAGCTTAACTTCGAAATTCGCCACTATAATCATATAAATCATAGATCAAAATTTAACCGTTGATTGTTGTTTACATTTATGTTTCATTATTCTCATCAAATTTTGTTTTTTTAGATTTTCTTTTTTGAAAACATGATCTATTAGAGGGTGCAGGTAGATGAAAGGTTTGGATCGTTGATATTATATTTAGAGTTTTACTGTTAGTGAAAATATTGCTTGATGTTTATAAAGTTTCTACAAATTATATGACATTGACTCATATTTCAGTTAACCGTAAATATCGAAACGTGATATCATCGTCTTACATCCGCGAGATGATCATGTTTTCAAAAAATAAAGTTTTAAAAATGAAATTCAGTAAAAAGAATAAAGCGTAAATGACAATTGACGGTTAAATAAATTTAAGGTTTCACTACTACAAAATTATCTATTGCTGGCTGTCCAAAAACTTTTTTCAACGATCCAACCGTCAAACTTATTTGTACACATTCCAAGATTGCATACGTAAAAACATCGTAAAAAACAAACATTTAGAGATTACGTAAAGGAACAAAAGTTATCGACGGTTATAAACGAAAAATCACAATTTAACGGTTATTTTAGCTTCGATTTTGATGATTTTTTACAAATACACTCCTCGACCCTATAAGAATGTAATGAATAAATTTGATCTTTAATTTAAAGTATTTACACTAGTGGATACCACAAAAACTTTTTTTATACTTAATTGAAGTATAATATTAACTTTAAGTGTTTGTTTAATCTACTATTTTGACGCAATATGCATTCTACGAAACTTTTTTTAACGATCCAACCATCAAACTTATTTGTACACATTTCGAGATTGCATATGTAAAAAATCGTAAAAAATAAACATTCAGAGATTACGTAACGGAACAAAAGTTTTCGACGGTTATAAACGAAAAATCACAATTTAGAGCAATTCCAGCCTTGTCAATAGGCCGGGGGACAGTGGAGAACAAAGGGCCCGAGGGCCTGTCAATCACGTCCAGCCTTGAAGGGCCCGAGCTCGTGGAGAAGGCCCGAGCAGGGGGCCTGTCAATTTGTGACAGCCCGGCAGCCCGAGCTCCCAACCATTTTTTTATTTTTTTCTGTCAGGCGCGTGCACCCCACTAGCGCGTGGGGGCGCGTCGCCCGACCAGTTTTCAGAAAAGTCAGCCGACTTTTCAGACAGAAAAGTTACCGTTGGGAAGCCACGTGGCTTCCCACGGTCCGTTCGATCTCAACGGCTCCTTCATTTGGACCGTTGGATCTCAACGGTAAAAAAAATAAAAAAAATCTTATTTAATATCAACTGTTCGATCTGAGATCAACGGTTGATATTAATATGCTTTATAAATAAAGAAAAAATAGTTTTAAAATTAAGAAAAGTTACCGTTGTGACACGTGGCACAATCTGGAGTGTTGGAATTCAAATTTTTTTAAATCCAACGGCAGAGATTAATTATTTGAATAAAAATTAAAAAAAATGGAAAAAATCCTAAAAAAATTGTAAAAAATCTGAAAAAAATTTGTAGAAAATTGTTTTTACTTTTCTATAAATACCACTTCTTCTCCATCTACCTTACACCACAATTTCATATTTTCTCAACTACTTTCAATCAAATTCCTATCTTTCTCTCAAAGTTTCAATCCAATTTTTTTCCACAAAATGACTACTGATGCAGGTACGAATTGGTCGCTTCTTGAAGATGTTGCGTTGTGCACTAGCTGGGTTGAAGTTACTCATAATTCCCTTACGGGTAATGAGATGCAGTTGCGAGAAATGTGGAGTTTAATTCATACCAAATTTCTTGAGCAAATGAGTGGGAAAAGAACCAAAGAATCGATGTCCAGTCGTTGGAAAATACTTAGCCATTCCTTTAGTACGTGGAGAGATGCATTGACACAAGCTAGTAGTAATGTTCGAAGTGGGGCAAATTATGCGGATGAGGTAAGAATATATTATAATTATTTGTTTGTATAATTATTTTGTTACCTAATTTGATTATAATTATTTGTTTGTATTATTTATTTGTTACCTAATTTCATTATTATTATTATTTGTTTGCATTATTTATTTGTGACCTAATTTCATTATTATTATTTGTTTGTATTATTTATTTGTTACTTAATAATTTCATTATTATTATTTGTTTGTATTATTTATTTGTTACCTAATAATTTCATTATTATTATTTATTTGTTACCTAATTTCATTATTATAATTATTTGTTTGCATTATTTATTTGTGACCTAATTTCATTATTATTATTTGTTTGCATTATTTATTTGTGACCTAATTTCATTATTATTATTATTTGTTTGTATTATTTATTTGTGACCTAATTTCATTATTATTATTATTTGTTTGTATTATTTATTTGTGACCTAATTTCATTATTATTATTTGTTTGTATTATTTATTTGTTACCTAATAATTTCATTATTATTATTTGTTTGTATTATTTATTTGTTACCTAATAATTTCAATATTATTATTTGTAGCAACTTCAAGCACAAGCATGGTATGCTGCCAAAATCAAATCAAGAAACAAATCATTCACCCGGTGGGAATGTTGGAATATTGTTAAAGATTGTCCTAAATTCAAAGTTGTGCCTGTTGGTCCAGAAGTATGCATGAACAGCATCCCTCTACACAGCACCTTTGTACACAACACCCCTCCACACTCTACACCCGATCATGGCTCCCATGTTGATGAAGAAGATGGAGAAGAAGTGCCTGAAACGCCCATTCCTGAACAAACGTCGGGGTCGACCCGTTATCCAATTAGGCCTCTAGGTAAGAAGGCTTCAAAGAGGAAAGGGAGTGCTTCCAAGAATGATTATGGAAAGTACATGCAAGAACTTGCTCGTCAAGGTGAATTGACGTTGGCGTGGGAATTGGCGAAATATGAGGCTGACAAGGCTAGAGATGAGGTAAAAGCTGCAGCTATTCAACAAGCATTTCAAGCTGAATAGAGGGAAAGAGATCTACTTAGGCAAGAAAGGGAGTTGCTTAGAGAAGAAAGAATTGCACAACGAGATCGTGACATTATGAACACGCGTTTAGAAGGGATGTCTCCAAATTCTAAATATTTTTGGCAGTCGGAGAAAGCGGATGTGGTGCAAAGGAGGCGTGCAAGAGAAGCGAGATCAAGACAAGATGGTCCTAGCACAACAAGACAAGATGATCCTAGCACCACAGATTGGTTACGTGGTGAGGAATAGGGTACTTTTGTAATCGGAGCCCATAGTTTTCCAATCACTTTGGGTTGTAATTTATTATTTATGTTGTTTCCATGTAATCGAAATAGGGTACTTATGTAATTTATTATTTATGTTGTTTCCATTTTATTGAAGTTAGTACTTTATTAAAAGTGAGAGTACATGTATTTAATTTCGTAATATATTTATCCTAATAATAGAATCTTTATTCATCAAATTGTTCACGTATAATGAAATTATAAAACACACCAAATAAAACTAAAAAACTCACCAATTGGAATTACATAAACACACCAAATAAAATTACATAAACATACGAAAATAATAAAAAACTCACTACAAAAAACACACCAAATAAAATTACATAAACATACCAAATAATTCACACCAAATAAAATTACATAAACATACGAAATAATAAAAAACTCACTACAAAAAACACACCAAATAAAATTACATAAACATACCAAATACAAACAAACATACTAAATAAACTTAAGTATCTTCAGCTTGTTTCAATGCCTACTGGTGCTCTATCAAGTCAATTTGCTGATCAATGTGCATAGATGACCTTTGAAGTGCAGTATATCGTTGAATGGTTGATTTCCCCATCCTCGTTATCTCATCCACTTGGTCTGCAGATGCTCCATACGCAAGCATCCGCAACGCAGCAGTGATTTTTTGCTCAGGCAGGAGACCCATAACACCACAAGCATCCTACTTTTGCACAAAGTAAGAATCATGGTTCCAAACATCAGTCATGATTCTGTTGAACAAATGTCGTTCCATTCTAAAACGGCGTCTGAAGTACGTATCAGGAAATGCACTGTTATGGACAAAGTAATCGTCCAACAGCTCTTCACCCCGTCGTTGCCTGCTTCTATCAAGGTTTCTTGAACGGTTGGGCCTGCATATCTGAGCAACAGTCTGGATGACTCGACGGGAATGTGAGGCTCTGGCCATTCTTGTTTCTTCATCTCTCCTTCTACGTTCCTCATCCTCTTCCATCTCATTTTCGGCTATCTGAAGGTTGAATATTCCTTCAGATTGGTTAAACAATTCTTCCTCTTGCTGATCGATTTCCCACATCATCCTTGATGAAGAAGAAGACATTGTAATGATGGATGGTGAAGAAGAAGCAGAAACTATGAATAATGAGATAGAGATGTTGAGAAAATTGGTGTGAGATTTGTGAGGATGGATGGTGGATTATAGGACGATTCAGAAAGGATTGGATTGTAGATAAGGCCACGTGGCATGCCGTCATTCGTTAAAAATCTGATCGAAATCTATCCTCAAAGATTCTGAAAAGATAATGACACGTGGCACGATCGTATTGGATAAAAATCTTATCGAAATCGATCTCCAATAATTATATTTTCGGATAATGACACGTTGCGCAATTTTGAACGAGTTAAAATCTGATCAAAATCTATCGTCAAAGATTCTCAAAAGATAACGACACGTGACACGATGACATTGGATAAAAATCTTATCGAAATCCATCGCTAAATAATTGTTTTTTTTTATAAAATGACACGTGGCACAACGAGAACGATTTAAAAAATCTTATCCGAAATTACAAATAATTTTATTTTGTATTATTTAAACAAACAAAAAAAACTAATATTTTATTGCCTATTGCCAGGGGGAGGGCTCCAAGGGTGGAGATGCAAATGGCAATTACTGTTCATTAATGACAGTTACTATTCATTAAAGGCAATTACTGTTCAAAAGGGTGGATTCAATAGTGGATTGCCAGGGGGAAAGGCTCCATGGGTGGAGTTGCTCTTAACGGTTATTTTAACTTCGATTTTGATGATTTTTTTACAGATACACTCCTCGACCATATAAGAATGTAATGAATAAATTTGTTCTTTAATTTAAAATATTTACACTAGTGGATACCACAAAAACTTATTTTATACTTAATAGAAGTATAATATTAACTCTAAGTGTTTGTTTAATCTACTGTTTTGACGCAATATGCATTCTACAAAACTTTTTTCAACGATCCAACCATCAAACTTATTTGTACACATTCCGAGATTGTATACATAAAAAATCATAAAAAACAAGCATTCAGAGATTACGTAACCGAACAAAAGTTTTCGACGGTTATAAATGAAAAATCACAATTTAACGGTTATTTGAGCTCCGATTTTGATGATTTTGTACAGATACAATCCTCGACCCTATAAGAATGTAATGAATAAATTTGATCTTTAATTTAAAGTATTTACACTAGTGGATACCACAAAAACTTATTTTATACTTAATAGAAGTATAATATTAACTCTAAGTGTTTGTTTAATTTACCGTTTTGATGCAATATGCATTCTACGAAACTTTTTTCAAAGATCCAACCGTCAAACTTATTTGTACACATTCCGAGATCACATACATAAAAAATCGTAAAAAACAAACATTCAGAGATTATGTAACTGAACAAAAGTTTTCGACGGTTATAAACGAAAAATCATAATTTAACGGTTATTTTAGTTTTGATTTTGATGATTTTGTACATATACACTCCTCGACCCTATAAGAATGTAATGAATAAATTTGATCTTTAATTTAAAGCATTTACATTTTTTTATATATGAGTGATTGTATATATATATTTTTACATTTTTTACACTTCTACAATAATTATTATTAATTTTATTAATTTTTCCCTCAAATAAAAAATATTATTCATGAGGGTTTGAAGGATTTTAAAAATCTAAACGATAATATAAGTGTAACAATTATCTATTCGTGGAGGAATAATGATAAATCACGAGTGTTTATATATTATTTCACATTTTTCATATTTGTATGTATGTCTTCTTAGTTCTTGCATATACAAATACTATTCTAGTATATTTTAATTTTGGACAAGAATATGTTATGTAAAATTTATCCTAGTAATGATAATAAGGAACTCTCATAATAAAAATAAATAATGACTAAATTTTTTTTTTTTTTTTTTTATAATTTATATAGAACAATAATACAAAACTATATCTTTAATATAGAATATATTGTATATATTAATATGACTATTTTATTTTATAATAAATCTTTTAGTAACTAAACTTTAAAATTATTAAAATAATTTTTTTCTTAACGGATCGAAACAGGTTACTCACGTGTTACCCGCGTGTATACCTATTAAGAACCTGTTATTAACGGGTTCTTAACGGGTCACCGATAGTGACCCAATAAGTTATTGTGTTGACCCAAAACCTGTTATTTTCGTGTCGTATCAAAAACTGCCAGGTCTACTTACCATCAACCACCCAACCTCACCCATTCGCTTCCTTCGGCGGTTTCTCTGAAATCTCCAAACTACCCATTTCTCTCTCCAAAGCCCCGCCCTCCTCTTCTTCAAAATCGCAACCGTCTTCTGTCCGGTGCCCACACAAGAACTCGTCACTGATGCAAAGCCCGCCAGAAGCTTTCCCTAGAGAACGACATGTCGGTCGTCGTCCCCATGGCCTCGCCCAGTCGCTGACTCGACTTGGATGACCAGCCATTCCTCAATTCCAGGATTAGTCTGTCTCTCGTTTTCTTTGTAAAGATATTAAAATTTAATTCCGTTTATTGAAATGATATCGTGATTATTCTGCAATTAAAGTGTAATTATGAATAAGTATGTTTTTTTACAATTCGATTTTGGCTAAATGTGATAAAGATTAAAGCTTTACTTAGCTTTGGTTCAATACGATAAGGTGCAAGAGAAAGGAATATGTTGATAACTAGCAGGGCAAGCATGCCGTTCCAAGCATGACCAAGCATAGAACGAGGAGAGTGAAATTTTTCGGGGTCGAATTGTACCTTGACAATGTAGCTGTTGCCATGGTATTTTGTTCAAGGTGTCCTAGGCCTTGCAGGGCTTGCTGTCAGTTTTTAACTTCCCATTTAAAAGACGATTTGCATCTCAACCTGGCTGAGGTACATTTACATTCACACTTTCTGCTGTTTTTCGGAACTGGTTTGCTTTACATTTGTAGCTGTAGTTATTAAAAGTGGCATTCTTGATGAATTGTGAACTTAAATTGACGTTGGTATGCACTAATTGGTAAAGAATTTGCTTTGAGGATTCTGATTAGTATGAAAATTGTGCTAACCGGGTTACGATAATGGGATTCTAGCTTTGAATTACTAATGTGAGACATTGTTTTTCTTTGATAAGTGAATTGTTTGTATAGTTTTGGTTTCTGACAAATTTACATGTGAAGGATCTCCCTCAATTTGTCCCACTCTCATTTTCAATTTTGATGTCATCGAAGACTCTATGATGCTATCTTTGAACCTATTTTTGTTTGTTTTCCTAATTTTTTGGCCTTTTGTAGGCGAACTGCTATTATAGTGACTAATAGAAGTAGAAAGAAGGAAAGGTTGAAATTTGGCTAATTCTGCCAATATAGATGTTTTGCAAGTGGCTGAGTTTTGCTAGTTTAAAGGTCTTAATGCTTCTTTTTCTTTTACTATTGCTTTTGTTAATTCAGGGTTATTACAATTTGCGAGTTACTCTTGAATTATTAAGTTTTCATTTAAAAATAAATAAAACAAGGAAGGAAAAACAATGAATTGAGGTTTATTTGATATGTATACTATTTTGCACTACAGTGAATCGTACATATCAATTAAATTATGGGCGGCGAATCTTCACCATTGATGAAATTGTGATTATATGTTTAACTTCTACAGGTGCGTCCTCTGTATATTTCTATAATTTCAATTTCTCAAATCGCTATTGTTTATTAGATTTTAGTTTTGATATGGTTACTATTGTTTATGGTTTATAAAAAAAATCTTTGTTTATGGTATTGGTTTGGTTAATCTTGTATAGTGTATATTTGCAGAATTATACGTAGTGGCTCTATTTAGTAGGTTCATAATCTAATCATGTGTTTATCTTTTCTCAAATGACTCCTCTTATTATAATTTTGTCAATAGTTCAATTGCAAAGGAATGCATGAATAGAAATGTTTAGAGGCAGAAACTCTATTCACTTTTCTTGATTGAGATCAAATGTATATTTCCACCTATACGAGTACAAGATTTTTTTTCTTGTGATCCATATGCTTATGTCCATGCAAATAGAAAGAGGCAGCAATTGCTGAGGCGCAAGTATTAGGGGCAGTAGTTCACTCTCAAGGTCCTTTGTTTGGAGATGTTCAAAGAAATCTAAAGTCTTCAAGTGTTCTTGTTATTGGAGGCCTATTTGATACTGTGTGGATAGTTTGATATTTCTAGTATAACTCATCGTTAGCTTTAGTGTTTAGTTTGTAATATTTGATTTTGTGATTTGTTTATGTAATTATTATATTGTAGTAAATTTGTTTATATATTAAATGATTTATTTATTTTTATTTTTTTTGGAAAATTTTTTATGACGGTCTTAGCCGTGGTCAATTTGTAATTCACAACGGCCATAATGAATGTGGCGTTAGATCTCAATCTACCACGGGCACAATCCGTGTTTATCTCACATTTGACAACGGGCATAGTCCGTGGTAGAAGCTAAGACTTTTTATTACATCCAGATTACTAACGGGCATTGACCGTGGTAGATGAGCTTTTTTCTACTAGTACCATCATCATGTTCCAAAATCAGTGGGTGAAGTTTGTCGACTTCGTTGAGATATATCATTCTTATTTATTCTGCAAGATTCGGGAACCTAATCCAGCAAGGAATAAGTAGGTTTCTTATAATCTTGGAGTCCTTACAATCTAAGGATTGGTGTGTGCCATGAGTAATCACACTCCTAAGAGGATGCAATATCTACCTCATAGATATGCTCATGGATTCTCTCGATTTAATAAGGATCTACTATCTTAAAAGGTTATCGCCTGAACTGGTATAAATACACCCTTCTAAGGTTCATCTCTGGTAGAGAAATTTCTACATACTTATTCTTTTGCCTACTGCTTGAGTCTTAATATTGCTTACTAACTTGACCAATAGAGAGCCTTTAACCGACACACCCATCTCGGGTCCTATGCTTGCTTACGGTTGTTTGTTTTTTTATAGATTAATGAGTTTGGACATCTCCACCATAAGCGGTAATGCACAAAACAAACAGTTTGTGCATTGAAGATGGGTTTCTAATTTTATTTGCCAACATTACAATGCTAAATATAGGTCTATGTTGAACCAATGAACTATATGTATATTTCCCAATAAAATTTGGCATCTAACATTACATAGCTAAACTTAACATTGTTTTTACCACAGTACATCTAAAGCCTTTTCTAGTATAGAGGATTGGATTGAAATGGATAACCCCTGAATTCAAGGTATTTCAGAGGTGAAGAAGAATGATTTTTCATCTAAAAGGAATTAGAAGAAGATTAGACATGAAATAAACTTCTCATTTTTAATGGATAACTTTTCATCTTGAGTAATCCATCTCTTATTTCCAAGTTGGAACAAAAAATTTAGTTCTTCTTTCAACATACCTGGAAAGTAATTGTTTATCTATTCATATCCATTCCTTATACCAAATGAGGCCCATACTTCTCACGCCCATCCCAAATCACTTCCAAGAAATCCTACTGATGCGAAAATTATCTTAACACACAAATTTAACCCTCTTTTGACAATTGTAGTACAAGTATAAGTAGGGATCGTTCTGGACTGGGGATTAGGAGGGCTTGCTAATAACCTCTAAACTGACTCAAAAACATAAAGCTAAACTTAAAAACACTTAACAAGACTCACAAGACTCAAAGCAAACTTAAAATACTCAAAACAGCTTAAAACAACTAAATAAACTTAAACTAGACACTAGGAATGACTTTGGACGAAAATTGACTTTTACTTGAATCAAAACATTTAAAAACACAAGTTAAAACATATTCTAACTAATTAGACACACTAAAGTAAAGGGGGATTGAGTTTTGGACGAAGTTGAAACAAACAAACAAGTATGAAAAATTAGACAAATTGTAAAACAAATTTGAGAAATAAGATGATGGATGGGATAGTTAGAGGCTTTTTCTCCACACATGACATGTATGCAAATAACTTAATTTCCAGTTACTACTTCATTGAATTATGAATGACAATGCTCCAAATTAACCGTGACATCACTAGTTAACTCTAAGATTTTCCTTGTTTTATTGGATTGGATGACATCATTCGACAACCCAAAACATTCTTCTAAAGTTCCCTGCATGACATCATAATAGAGATACAATCAAAGATCATTACGTTTAATGAAAATCATAAGCATTGACAAAGCACTTGCAACTATGACATCATGTCACTCATGCTAGGAATTGAACTTAACGCGATCGTTTATAAGCGACCTTCACTACATGTGAATATAAGTTTGTAACGATTATGTGAAACTTCCTTATATTCTAGCAACGGATTTATGCATGCCAATTAAGTGTTGACCCTTAATTAACAAATACAAATAAGTTATCAAACAAATAGTTAAGTCAATTGCATTCACGATTCAAGAGTTCATAACTGGAATTTATCAAATTATATTGCACACATAATCATGGCTTTGAAATCACCCTTAGCCAAGAGGGGTTTAGCCACTCATATTTACAACAAAACGAAAGGAAATGAATTTAAACATTAGAAACAAAAGAAAGAAAACAGCTAAACGCTCAAACGATCCAAGTTGGACAGCAAGCACGTCCAAGCACTTTCCTTCCCTTCCTTTGCTACGGCACAAGGTGTTGGTGAGTGTTTAAAGGTTTGTTTGTATGGAGGAATGGATGTGTTTGGATAAAGGTTGTGTTGAAATGGGAGTGAATGATCTAACTAAGTATGAACTAAATTTATGTTACACACAATTCCTTTTATAGAAGAAGTGCATGGCAATGGAGGGGAACATGGAGTGGTGTAGCAATTGAGTGTAATGATGCATGAAATCTGAAATGATGAAGGGAACAAGGAATGGTGTAGCAATTGAGTGCAATGATTCAATGTAATGATGCATGAATCTGAAATGATGGAGGGAACAAGGAATGGTGTAGCAATTGAGTGCAATGATTCAATGTAATGATGCATGAAATCTAAAATGATGGAGGGGACAATGGTGATTAAGCATGGCATGGGTGGAAAGGTGAGTAAGTGGTGAATCAATGAGTGCAAGGAGGTGAAAGGATATTGTGCACATGGTAGACAAAGGAAAGGAAGTGGAATGATGCAACAAATGAGTCAATGGAGGGAACATGGATGATGATGCACGGCATAGGAATCTAAAGGGAGTGCAATGGTGGTGCACGACAATGATGGAAAGGTGAATGGTGGAGTGACACCCCTTTGTGGCTGAGCTCTTTGTCCTTTTAACATTAATTCTTCTTTCTCTTTAACACATTCCTAGCCTCTTTAGTCTTCAATTTCGTCCATCCACCTTGCTCCATGCATGTGCTATTCATTCCAAGCCCAAAACTGCTCCAAAATGCACCAAAATGCATCTTATTGCTTTATAAGGCCTATGGACCTACAAACACACGAAAATAGCTTAAAATACATAATTAACTAAGAAATAACAACATAAATGCATGAGAACAAGCTAACTCAGTCGCATAAATATGCTCCTATCAAATTCCCCCACACTTAGCTTTTGCTAGTCCTCGAGCAAAATAAAACATACGAAACAAACAAAACACAACCTAGATCTTCCAACATTTGCCTTAGGGATTTTTAATGAAACATGACATGTTAAAAATCATCATTCCCACAGATTTTTGTCATCTTTACACTTGAGCACATACTTAATCACAGTCACCACTTACTAGTTCATAATTAACCAATTAAAACAATGTTTTGAATGTAGTAACATGCCTTAGAGAATTTGCTCAATTCCTTACAAGATACTCTCTATTTTCACACACATTTTCTAACTACACACCCTACACTAGTATATGTGAGAAGATTGATGTAAACACGAAAGACTAGGACTCACATATGTTATAACAAAGAAAGCAATTTTCTGGAGTTATTAAGCATGTTTAGATATGATCTCATGAATGGAATGCTACTACTTAGATGCAAGAACCAGTGACACCATATGCTCATACCAATTTCGAACTCCACAAATTGAAACACACAAAACTCAAGATTGAAGTCGAGGGTTGTAACAGGGCTTGAGGGTAATGGCTAATAAAGAAAGGATAGGAATAACAAACGTGCTTAAAGCGATAGCAAGCAAAGCAATGAAATAGACACTTGGAATTCACTTTAGAATGCAGAATCAACTTTTAAATACAAAGGGAAGATTCATGCAACACTTAGGGCTCTTTTTCGTACTCTTTTCAATTTTTTTTTTTCTTTTCACTTTTTTTTTCTTTTCTACCCGTGCCTTATTAAAGACTTTGGCACGCACACACACACAAGAATCACTTCCCCCACACTTGCTTTCTGCAATACATTGATAAAAAAGGAGTTCATTTTAAGTCATGCTTTACTATGCTTCAAGAATAAGGGTATGGATGGTCCTAAAACTAGGCTAGGTAAGGATAGTGTGGGTTAACAAAGAACATAGGCTTAACAAGGTTCAACGGGGTTAAACTTAAACACATAATGAAATAGGGGCACGGCAATTTGGCTTTGGTGGTCACTACAAAACTTCATCTTGAATATGTGTTATGCAAATCAATAGCATGCTTTGAATGAAATAGGCATGAGTTCTAGCATTTGGAACTAAATGATGAAACGCCTTCTAAGTAGCAACCAAGCAAAGAATAATGAGATCATGCAACGACTTTAGAAAACAATGGTGCACAGACTATGAACTCTCCAAATAAACGTTTAAGCTCAAGTCTCACAAGGTTGTAGCGTTCATTTGAGTTCCTTCCTTCAAGTATGTTACAAAAACTAATTTTTCCTTTATGATTGCATGTGAATTCATAAATTATAACCACAACCAAGCATACACCAAAGAGTAAATCAAATTTTCATCCATGTTTATAACTCTGTTTAACAGTCATGTAATTATAAACCAAATCCTCATCATTGTGTTGGAAGGTACCCTAAGACACAAATAAACACACAAAAACAACTCTTTTTGGGTTTTGTCAAAACAATTTTTCAAATTTTTATGAGATTTTCGGATTTTTATGTCAAAACACACAAAAACAATCCAAAATAACTTAAAAACACTTAAAAACAGCAAGGAACAACACTAGAAGTAATGGGTGATAAACTCCTACGAATTTTATGCAAAACAACTTGGTTACCCCCCCCCCCCCCCACACTTAAATCAAACATTGTCCTCAATGTTTCAAGCATAAACTCACACAAAAACAAGCAAACAAACAAACTACGAATAAACATGACAAGTATAGCAAAGTAAAAACCAGACAGAGTAGAGTTTAAGAACGCAAATCTGGTTTTGGAGATAGATGATCTTGTTGACTTTCCACAGCTTTGATCTCGAACTGGTTTGGAATTCTGAGTGAGGAATATTAGAGTTCCTTGGTTGTGCAGTCTGCATTCTTCTCTGCTTGTTTCTTTTGCACGGCAGGCAGGCACGAGGTAGAGGTGATGGTATGTTTCTTTCTTCAATCTTTCCAAGTGCCGACCATTTGCTTTCTTTCTCCTTGTCCCTAGCTGAGGATGAATTAGCACATTGTCTCCACATGCTTCGAGGTATCATTTTCACTTTCCTTATATGTTCCCCAGGCATATGTGGTAGACGAAGAGGAAGCATAAGATGTTGAAGATGAGTACCCGAAAGCAAGGCTAGGTAAGCAATCAGGAAGGGGTTCCAGGCAGTCGATTCCAGATCGGAAGATTGATACCAAGTGCTGGCTGATTGCTTTCTTTCTCCTTATCCCGCAGATGAAAACAATGACAAGGAGAAGGACAGGGAGAAAGCATGATATGAGATACTCTTGCTTTCAACCTTCATGATATGAAACACTTTTACTTTGGATGAATTGTTTGCAGAGGTACCCCAAGGAATAAGGAACACTGAGTGACTCGAGAGGCTTCGTTGGGTAGGCATTCTCGGAGATGAAAAAAGGTTATGTATGTCTGTCTTGCAATGTAGGGTGAAAGTTGACATTTATAAGAATTAATAACCGGTACTATTCTTTCACTCTTGTAGGCAACCGTTGGATGATTTAACAGTAAACTTCACGTGCCTTCTACTTCACAAGAAATCTTCGACAGATTGCCCGTAATTTCCGCAAGGCTGAGTGTGCATGTGACAGGTGCTAACACGTGCTGACACGTCTAGAAAAGCAAGTGCCTCTTTGATATCTAGAATCGGCGCTTCAACAAACTGCTCGTGATTTCCGCAAAGCTGAGTGTGCATGTGACAGATGCTGACATGTCTGGAAAAGCAGATGCCTTTCCGATTTTTTAGCTTGCCTCTTCGAGTTCTGAGCTTCGTCGAGTGCAAAGGTTGCATGTGACAAGTGCGGACAAATCTGGAAAAGAAGATTGGCCCGTGGTTTCTGAGCAAGCCTAGCTTTTGAGAAAGCTAACACCTCTTCGATTTTTGAATTGGCCTCTTCAATTTCTGAGCTCGCTTCTTCAATCTCTGAAATCCCGTCGAGTGCTGGTTCTTATAGAGGCGCGCAGTACGTTTCAGAGCACACTTGAATTTCTGCCTGTAGAAAATCCCTTCTTGCACTTCTATAATCTTAACTTATCCGACCTCTTTTTTCTTCAACACCTTTGAAAATGTCTGGCCCCTCCGACCGTCGTTTTGACCTGAACCTTGGTGAAGAGGTAGCCATGCCTTATCTCGACAACATATGGTGCCCATCCTTCATATCCCCTACTAGTCTTCTTATCGTTAGGGATTCGGTGATGAAGAATGATATGACCGCTGCGGTGGTGGCTCGGAACCTTGTCACTCCCAAAGATAACAGACTACTTTCCAAACGGTCTGATGAGTTGGCTGTTAAGGATTCTCTAGCTCTCAATGTACAATGTGTAGGTTCTGTGTCTAATATGGCCCAACGCTTATTTGCTCGAACCCGTCAAGTTGAATCGTTGGCGGCTGAAGTGATGCGTCTCAAACAGGAGATTAGAGGGCTCAAGCATGAGAATAAACAGTTGCACAAGCTCGCATATAACTATGCTACAAACATGAAGAGGAAGATTGACCAGATGTAGGAATCTAATGGTCAGATTTTACTTGATCATCAGAGGTTTGTGGGTTTGTTCCAACAGCATTTGTCTTCGTCTTCTGGCGCTGTACCGCGTAATAAAGCTCCAAATGATCAACCTCCGATTCCTCCTCCTTCTAGGGCTCCGCCGACTACTGAGACTTCTCCTAAGCAGCCTTTATGAAAGTTTCATCTTGTATTTTCTGCTTAATGTTCTTTTTTTTTCATGAAAATGAATGTCAAAATACCTTGCATATCTATCAATGTTTCAAAAATAAACCCACACCAAAAACAATTAAACAAGGAACAAATAAAAATGACAATCATGGAAAAATAAAACTGCAGAAAAGATAAGGTTTTTAGAAACGCAAAACTGATTGTGGAGTGATTAAAAAATATTCCTCATTTGAATACATGGGTTGCCTCCCTAGAAGCGCTTGCTTTAACGTTTTCCAGTCGGACGAAACTTCCTTCTAAACTTGGATAGGGCCCATAGCATGGAATTGATCCTTGAATGGAAGGTGATACTTGACGTGATTCGGCAATGGTTTAAATTCTAGTATAGGTGCCTGAATCATCAAAATCAGCAAGTTAGTATATAATAAAATCGAAGTTGGAGAAGATGGCTTACTTGCTTGCTCCAACACAAACTCAATTACAAACACTACATCTTTGAAGGTTGTAGGGATATGGGACTTGGCCATATTTGGTGTTTTGAGAGTTATGACTTTTCCCGTGTCATAAAATCCAACTTCTTTGGGAATTTTCATCTCAAGTGTATCTTCTTTGATGAATTCTAGACATTCCCCATCCACTTCTTGCTCTTGATTCTTTGGAAAGGTTTTGAAGATGCCTTTCTCACCCTCTTCTTCCTTGGATTGCATGATCCTGCAAGGAATAAGGACATTTGGTGAAACGGGGTCAAGACGAATTGAATTTAGGCTTACCTCGGTTGTAGTGGACGACATAAAGGGCATATGAGGCTGCGGCAAGGGTGGTTCTTCCCTTACCGTGGCCTTGTTATTCTCCTCTTCTTCGAGCATTAGCTGTTCATCCATGTTTTGGCTTGGTTTGGATGTCTTGGGTTCACCTCTAACCTCCATAGCACTTCCCAAAGTGATAGCATCATGGATTTCAAAATCTTCCTTCAAATTTTCAATAGTTGAGTTGGAGAGTTCACTTTGCTCTTGAATTTGTGCCGTGAACTCCATTATCTCTCCAAGTTGATTTTTCAATTCGCTCCTCTCTTTAGCTTGGTTGAGCATTGTTTCATTTTGATTTTGTTGCCCCTGCACCAAAGAGGTTAGTAATTGAAAAATTTGATCATTATCTGTGGACATACTTAAACTTGATTGGAATTGTTGTAGGGGAAGCTGTGGTGGCTGCATAGGTGTTAAATAAAACTCATCAAATTGTTGCCAATATCCATCTTGCTGAGCCTCCTTGGTTTGATTTTGTGAGCCTTGCACCAAAGAATTTATTTCATCAAAAATTCGATCATAATCTGTTGATGAACCTGAGTTTGATTGAGCATATTGTATATGAGGTTGTGATGGCTGCATAGGTCTTAAATAGAACTCCTCTTCTTGCTGCCAATATCCATCTTGTTGGAATTGTTGAGGTTCTATGTAATCTGAATAATCTCTCCAATCCGAATTGTAAGCGTTGGAAAACATGTTGTCCCATGATTAGCTATGGCCTTGATAACCCCAAGCATCTTCATTCGCAGCGAATTGAGAATATTGCTGAGTTGGATATCCTTGCCCATAGGACACACCACATGTAGGGACACTTTGCATTGTGGTCCTTTCGGCATATTGTGACAATTGAGAAGTAAGTTCTGCCAATTGAGCTTGAATGGTAGCAAAATCCATGTCTTACTTCTCTAGTACCTGAAATCAAGGAAACAAAACTAAATCAAATATCAAAAGTGTAAAAAAAAAAAAAAAAAAAAAAAAAAACACAAACAGAAACAAAGTCAATAACTAAAAACAAAAGACACGAAAATAAACAAAAATAAATAACAAGGGATTAGCAAAGTTGCTAATCCCCGGCAACGGCACCAAAAACTTGATGCGAAAATTATCTTAACACACAAATTTAACCCTCTTTTGACAATTGTAGTACAAGTATAAGTAGGGATCGTTCTGGACCGGGGATTATGAGGGCTTGCTAATAACCTCTAAACTAACTCAAAAACATAAAACTAAACTTAAAAACACTTAACAAGACTCACAAGACTAAAAGCAAACTTAAAATACTCAAAACAACTTAAAACAACTAAATAAACTTAAACTAGACACTAGGAATAACTTTGGACGAAAATTGACTTTTACTTGAATCAAAACATTTAAAAACACAAGTTAAAACAGAATCTAACTAATTAGACACACTAAAGTAAAGGGGGATTGAGTTTTGGACGAAGTTGAAACAAACAAACAAGTATGAAAAACTAGACAGATTGTAAAACAAATTTGAGAAATAAGATGATGGATGGGATAGCTAGAGGCTTTTTCTCTACACATGACATGTATGCAAATAACTTAATTTCCAGTTGCTACTTCATTGAATTATGAACGACAATGCTCCAAATTAACCGTGACATCACTAGTTAACTCTCAGATTTTCCTTGTTTTATTGGATTGGATGACATCATTCGACAACCCAAAACATTCTTCTAAAGTTCCCTGCATGACATCATAATAGAGATACAATCAAAGATCATTACGTTTAATGAAAATCATAAGCATTGACAAAGCACTTGCAACTATGACATCATGTCACTCATGCTAGGAATTGAACTTAACACGATCGTTTATAAGCGACCTTCACTACATGTGAATATAAGTTTGTAACGATTATGTGAAACTTCCTTATATTCTAGCAACGGATTTATGCATGCCAATTAAGTGTTGACCCTTAATTAACAAATACAAATAAGTTATCAAACAAATAGTTAAGCCAATTGCATTCACGATTCAAGAGTTCATAACTGGAATTTATCAAATTATATTGCACACATAATCATAGCTTTGAAATCACCCCTAGCCAAGAGGGGTTTAGCCACTCATATTTACAACAAAACGAAAGGAAATGAATTTAAACATTAGAAACAAAAGAAAGAAAACAGCTAAACGCTCAAACGATCCAAGTTGGACAGCAAGCACGTCTAAGCACTTTCCTTCCCTTCCTTTGCTATGGCATAAGGTGTTGGTGAGTGTTTGAAGGTTTGTTTGTATGGAGGAATGGATGTGAAGATGAATGGATCTGTTTGGATGAAGGTTGTGTTGAAATGGGAGTGAATGATCTAACTAAGTATGAACTAAATTTATGTTACACACACTTCCTTTTATAGAAGAAGTGCATGGCAATGGAGGGGAACATGGAGTGGTGTAGCAATTGAGTGCAATGATGCAATGTAATGATGCATGAAATCTGAAATGATGGAGGGAACAAGGAATGGTGTAATGATTCAATGTAATGATGCATGAATCTGAAATGATGGAGGGAACAAGGAATGGTGTAGCAATTGAGTGCAATGATTCAATGTAATGATGCATGAAATCTGAAATGATGGAGGGGACAAGGGTGATTATGCATGGCATGGGTGGAAAGGTGAGTAAGTGGTGAATCAATGAATGCAAGGAGGTGAAAGGATATTGTGCACATGGTAGACAAAGGAAAGGAAGTGGAATGATGCAACAAATGAGTCAATGGAGGGAACATGGATGATGATGCACGGCATAGGAATCCAAAGGGAGTGCAATGGTGGTGCACGGCAATGATGGAAAGGTGAATGGTGGAGTGACACCCATTTGTGGCTGAGCTCTTTGTCCTTTTAACATTAATTCTTCTTTCTCTTTAACACATTCCTAGCCTCTTTAGTCTTCAATTTCGTCCATCCACCTTGCTCCATGCATGTGCTATTCATTCAAAACCCAAAACTGCTCCAAAATGCACCAAAATGCATCTTATTCCTTTATAAGGCCTATGGACCTACAAACACACGACAATAGCTTAAAATACATAATTAACTATGAAATAACAACATAAATGCATGAGAACAAGCTAACTCAGTCGCATAAATATACTCCTATCACCTACAGGGATATCATTTCATTGATTTACAAGTTACAATTGCAATCATTATTAGTGACATTCCCTTGTGTTCTAAATTTTTTTCAAAACAAAAATTTGTTATCCAAGAAATCAACTATAACTTGGCCGACTTTCCTTTCTTTTTTCTTTCAAAGAATAACAACCATTGTGCAAAATGATAACTAAGAATCTATTGGGATGAGTCAATTACTGTATTTATCGTAATATTGAGTAATATTTTGATTCCCTTACAGTTAGGATTTCCTTGTATATAAATCTACCTCCTTGAGAAAAGAATACAATCTAAATTATTAACAAATACAGTACTACTTCTATCTTGGCACCAAAGCAAATTAGGTTGTCTTTTATCCGAAAAAAAACCTAGCCGACCTATATTTGGCTAGCACCAAACCTGCATAGGCTGTTGTTTTATGGTTAGCTAAATCGAACCCTAAAGCTCTGCTGCCATACTGTATTTACAACATTGACCCCAATTTTTTCATCCATGCTACAAACACATCGAAAATCCTAATTCTCCAATGGCCGAAGAGAATAAGGTTGAAACTGTAGTTCATGTGAATCACTAGTCTAGTGAACCCACTAACATCAATGCCATACCATTTGGGTTCAAGTGATGTGACTCAAACTTCAAGGTTTGGTCAAATATGATGGAAGTACATGTTACAGGGCTTGGAAAACTTGGCTATCTTAATGGAAAAACTCCTGAGGTTGAAGAAACTAATCCCAGTTATACCAAATAGAGTCTAAAGACGCAGTTGTTAGGGGTTAGTTGTTGAAAACCACGAAATCCCATTTGTCATTTATCGAATTATCGATATCCAAAGCTATTTGGGAGAGCATAACCCAAATGTTCTACGATGGGTCTAATGAGCCTTAGATTTATGAGCTTCGCTTCAAGCAGGGTACTCAAACCCAACAGGAGGGTCGTTCGATCAACATGTATTTTATCGAATTGAAGA
Source organism: Malus sylvestris (assembly GCF_916048215.2). NCBI lineage: Eukaryota > Viridiplantae > Streptophyta > Magnoliopsida > Rosales > Rosaceae > Malus > Malus sylvestris. Next base: position 13,899,320 of record NC_062266.1, on the reverse strand, counting down.
ATATTTGGCAAGAACTCGACAAGTGCCACCATGAAAAAAAAACGGTTTTGCACTATTGATGTGAAAAGCCACAAGGAAGAGGTTATGGAAAACAGTATTTATGGTTTACTCGCTGGACTTAATGAGGTGTTCGATCGAGCCCGGAATGATCTTCTGCAGACAAAATGACTTCCTAGTTCGGAGGAACGCTTCAACAATATTCGTTAAAAAGCTCGACGTTAACCTGCGATGCTTAGGATTAAGGGACCGGTTGGTGAATCTTTCATTGCCACGGTGGCTAAGAATTATGCATCTGGATTGTCCCGTAGCACTCATCTATAAGATTTGTGGATAGAGATAGTCTCCATTGTGTGTTCTGCAATGGCACTAAACACACAAATGAAATGTGTTTCAAAAAGTATAATTATCTGGATTGGTTTCGGCCATGAGCAGTAGGTCTCGGGTTCGAGACTTGGGAGCAGCCTCTCCATAAAATGGGGGTAAGGCTAGCCGACATTCACCTCTCCCAGACCCTGCGTAGAGCGGGAGCCTTGTGCACTGGGTACGACCTTTTTTATCTGGATTGGTTTCTAGAGTGACGTAAAAAACTCAAGGCTGAGAGGAGTGCATGTTGCACAGGATAAGCCAAAGTAACGATCGAATGAGCCACAGGGGTTGCAGCAATAGATGCTAGGCGAGGAAATGGTGGTTTAGCCACTGACAATGGCGGTACAAATGCAGCTATGATTAACACTCCTGAATCGATTTTATCCCTTCTTGATCAGCTTCATTTTTGCTCTGTTGCTATGGATGATTCTGGTAACCTCGGTAAAGCCTTCATTTATTCCGACGGTAAAGACAGCCGTGGGAATATTAAGTCAGGTGCAATTGACTACATGACATGATAAATCATTGTTTATATGACTGCACCTCCGAAGGAAAAAGTCGTAACTATCAACAGTGGCTTGGTCTCTGTTGCAGGAGCGGGCTCGATTGCCTTCCTCCCACTCTATCTTAGCATCATACACTATTCTTACTTACTTTATCAAAATATCTTCTTTCAGTTGTTTAAGTTACGGAACATCTAGATTGTATTGTATTAATGTTTGCCACTTTTGCTTGCATTAAGATATCCAGACTCGGGTGATCTTTGGACGTGTCACTAAGAGGAAGGGCTATACTATATATACAATGTGGCATCTGGTCGAGTACATCAACTTCGCAAATGTGATAGTTAATGGCTTATGAAGATATGGTTATGGCATCGTCATCTTGGAATCATTTATCTATTTAAGAAAGTTGCTTCCTACTTTATTTTCTGGTATTTAAGACTCTGAGTTAAAATGTAATGTTTGCACTTTAGCTAATTGTGTTTCATACCCTTTGAGTTTCAATAAAAGAGATTTTCCTTTTGTTTTGGTTCATTCGGATGTATAGGGTCCCTCCCACATTACTACTCTGTGGAAGACGTTGGTTTGTTACTTTTGTGGATGATTGCACCAGAATGACATGGGTTTATGTGATGAAAAATAATTTTAAGTTGGCTATATATTTCAAAGCTTTTGTTGGATGACTGGCACTCAATTTTCACTCCCCATCAAGGTTCTTCGGTCTGACAGATGAGGGTTAGTATGTTAACACAGAGCTTTCTCAGTTTTTTAGCGAGCATGGCATTCTCCATGAGAATGTGTGCCCTCAAACTCCGAAACATAATGTTGTTAAGGAATGAAAAAATGCCATATTATAAAAACTTCTCGGGCTTCCTTATTACCACATCAGCTCCTTTATCGTTTTTGGCATATGCGGTCACGTATGTGGTTTTACTCATAAATTGAATGCCCTCCCAATCTAAATTATCATACTCCTTTAACGGTTTTGGCAAAGAACATTTCTTTATCTTCCACTTTACACTTGTCCTCGTGAGTCTTTAAGTGTGTTACTTATGTACATCTTTATAAGAACCAGTGCAGTAAGATTGATCCATGTGTTATTTGCTGTATTTTTTCGAATTTGCTTCTCAGCAAAAAAAAAATAATTTGGTGTTATCATCTGGTTTCTCGTCATATATATGTCACTATGGATGTTAAACCAGAGCTTTTGTTCTCCACTGATCACACCCATATCCTTTTCACGAAAGACACGTGAGAAGACCCTAGTTGGTGTAAGCTTGGAAATGAGAGAATAACTATGCATGTAGACAACCAGTTGGGAAGTGGTGTGTACAAGTAGTTGTAATGAACAATCCGAGTAATGTGCAATTGCACGATCGACCAGTGGATGATGCACAACCGGTTACGGGGAATACTGTATCAAACAGTAGCAAAACAAATGATCAACAACCAGTTTCTCAAGAGTCTGTTTCTCATTCGAGTCTGAAAGTGAGGTTTCCACGGAGTCAATCATCAAGCAACCATGAAATAACCCCTTTTCCTCACTCAATTGTTCCCGCCCATGAGCTCGTGGATATCCATGAGGTAAGTAGTAGTTGAGAAACTAACACTTTATCTAATTCTATTGGTGTTGAGCAATCTTATTATTAGCTCCAAGACAGAATAGCGGCAAACCACCAATTCGGTACTCACCAAAAAGGAAGACTAGATTTGCTATTACTTAGTATGTATGTACCCACCAACTCTCACCCAATACCAGGCAATGGTGAATCAAATGGTGGGTCTAAAAGTTCTGACTTGAGTTGAAGATGCTTTGAAAGATCCAAATTGGACAGTGGATATGTAAGTGGAGATGAAAGCTTTGCAGAAAAATAAGACATGGAATATTGTGTCTTTGCTGAAAGGGAATAGATTAGTGGGTTGAAAATGATTGTTCACCATCAAACACAGAGTTGACGAGACCATAGATCGATACAAGGCCAAGTGAGTTGCTAAAGGGTATTATATAAACATTTGGTGTGGATTATCAAGAGTCATTTGTATCAGTCACAAAAATGAATATCACACAAGTATTATTGTCCTTGGTAGCTAACCTTGATTGGCATTAAAACATTTCGAGATGAAAAATGCTTTTATGCATGGTTACTTGGAGGAGGAGGTGTACATGGATCTTCCTCCTGAATATGGAATACAAGGTACTCCTGGAAAAGTATCTCAACTCTGTAAAGCCTTGTATAGATTAAAACAATCACCTCATACTTGGTTTGGACGATTTACTCAATCTATGAAGACGTATGGTTATCGTCAGGGGAACTCTGATCACACCTTGTTTATCAAACAAAAAGGTGGTAAAATGACCTTATTCATCATTTGTTTAGATGAGATGGTTATTATAGGAGATGATGTGGAAGAAATTGAAAAGTTACAAGGATATTTGGCCTCTAAGTTTGAGATGAAAAACTTGGAAGGACCGAAATAGTTACTGGAGATTAAGGTTGCTTGATCAAAAGAAGGTATTTTTCTCAACGAAAATATGTAGTTGATTTATTATCTAAAACTGGTGTGTTAGCTTAGCTTGTAAACCAGCCGAGACACCAATTATGCATAATCATCACTTGAGTATTTACCCCAATCAGTTTCCGAATGATTGGGGAGATATCAGAGGTTGGTAGGAAGCTAATTTATCTGTCATATACTCATCGACATAGCCTATGTTGTCAGTGTTATTAGTCAATTCATGCATTCTCCGAGCGATGATCACAAGGCTGCATTCATGAGAATTTGGAGATATATGAAATCTGCACCTAAAAATATTATTAATTTTTGGGAAGCATGGACATATGGAAATAAAAGAATATACGGATGCAAACTTGGCTAAAAATGTGATTGATAGACAATCAACTTCAGGCTACTTCATGTTTGTTGCTGGTAATCTTGTAACCTGGTAGAGCAAGAAACATAATGTAGTTATTCAGTCTTCACTTGAGGCTGAGTAGAGGGATGGCTCACAGTATTTGTGAGCTATTGTGGATTCTAACTCTGCTTATGGAGATTTGATTTAAACCCCAAGGATATATGCAACTTTACTGTGATAATCACGCAACTCGAGAAATAGTGAATAATTCAGTACAACATGATTGCACTAAACATGTGGAGGTGGATCGCCATTTTATCGAAGAAAAGTTGGATGTGGTGAGGTCAAATGAGCAACTAGTGGATGTGTTAACCCATTTGTGTTAGCAAGGGGTTTTCATGACTCATAAGATAGGTTGAGCCTAGTAGATATTTATGCACCAACTTGAGAAAAAGTGTTGGCGTGAGTCAACTATTGTATTTATTGTAATATTAGTAATATTGTGATTCCCTTGTATTTAGGAATTTCCTTATATATATCTGACCTCCTTGAGAAAAGAATACAATCTGAATTATTCCCAAATACACTAACACTTTTATTTGAATCTTCAACTGCTTATAGAGTTTTAATCTTAACGGAACTTTTACTTGGAAATCCAGATATAATAATGTAAACAAAGTTGGTATATAGAGCATTCACATATTAAACACTAACTCTGTTATAGTAATAAACCATGTTAAAACCTAAAACTTGACCAATTTGATAGTTCTGTATGAATATTAATCCAACAAATGCATCCTGGTAATAGCCCAAAACTAATCAGCTATAGTTAGGGCTGATTGATGTCTCAAATAAAAATCTGGAACTCGGGGAAAAAAACACACAGAAGAGTACAATTCGTTTCTTGTGACTGAGAGAGAATATTAATTAATTAAATAATTCTGTTCATATATTTTTTTTTGTTTTGTTTTGATATGCATGTGGTAAAAAGTAGTGGGGTTAACTCTGTAACCTGGAAATGAACCCAACAAGAGGGTAGACCTCGATACCATTTTAAGAGAAAGGAAGGAGGGGGGAGATGGTACACGTAGCAGAGAGCTGTGCATAAGCAAACAAGAAAAGGAACTTACTTTCATGTCTTTTGCAACGAGCCTAGAGGCCACAGTAGAATTGTAGTATTGAAAACAGTGAATCTATGGCTTCATTATAAACTCATGATCAGTACGGACTTTTTTCTACAGTGAAACTGTGCGCACCCTATACCTACCGCTACTACTGCTCCTTCTGCATCTGCCCCTCTCTGCTAATTGAGTCGTATAAATATCATCTTTATTGGATTTCTACACCACTCACCCGCGAGAGAGAGAGAGAGAGAGAGAGAGAGAGAGAGAGAGAGAGAGAGAGAGAGAGAGAGAGAGTTGAATTCTTCAGGATTGTAAATTTATTAAGGAGCTGGCTATAGCCGCTTGAGAGTACAGGTACTTTGAGCAGCTGGGGCTTGTTTTTTGACAGAAAAAATTGAAGATGATTTTCTTAAAATAATGATTGGAATGTTTTAAATAGACCTCAAGATTGTGACAATTTGAAAATGTTTTAAATAGACCACAGGATTGTGACAATTGGAAATAATGGAAAGTGATAATATATTTCTTCACTTTGATTAAAATGATTTCATGTTGGAATTTATGTCCTCTAAACTAATGAAAATAAGAGAGAGAGATAGAGAGGAGAAGGAAAAGCGCACGAACTATTTGTTGTGCTACAAGCTAGTTTTATGTTTGTTATTAATTTTCATAACTGATATTTTATCTGACTCAACATGTAATTTCAATAATCTAAGTGGAGTTAGGCCTAAAGTACCTCAATGCAATCAGCAGTAGACCATTTCCCTTTTATCAATATGTTGGGAAGAGTCGAATTTAGTGTTTAAACCAAAAAACTCTTTGTTTTCATTTCTTTCTTCTTTTGTTTGTTGGTTTGAACTTCTAGTCCACCATTCTTTACTTCTTTATTATTTTCTACTTACCATTAATCTTAAGTAGGTTTGTAATTTTTCTCAACTCTTTCTATTTGTTAGAATATAGATTATAATATGATGTATAATTTCCCTCCAACTATGAGTTGGTAAAAATTTCATCCTACACTTCTCACAAGTGTATTTTTTTTTTAATTATAGAAAATTTGGAGTGACTTTTTGAGTGCTAATAACAATTTTTTTTTTTTTTACGAATATAAAGCTTTATATTATGAGTAATTGAAATTTGAGAATGGTTTCATAATAAAACGAAAACCATGCAAGCCTATGGGTTTCCTTTCAATCAATCACTACTCAAATTTAAAGTCGGCAAATGTCAAAATAAACTATATTATTGGTGGGTATACTCATAATTCATGGGCAAAAATAATTTCCACAAAGAAAAAGATGCCTTCTACTTTCAACTTCTATAGGTCCCTAAGCTAATGTCACCTAGATTAAAATGCTTTGGCTAAATTTGGGGGAATCACTAGCTTCCATTGTAAATCAATGCTGCATATTGTACTGACAAGAAAGAGTAAAACAAATGTTATTTAATAAAAAAGAGAGTAAATAATGCTTGAATATTTTTTAATACCTAGCCAATCTTGATTCTTCAGATCAACAAACTACTTTGATGCTATTTCTGATGGCCAAAAGTCATTTTTCTGGGCTGCACGTGATTACCAAACACGGTCTTAATTAACCCTAGTACTAGGTGCATAACCTTGAGGACATGGATACAGAGATATATGAGAGGTTGGAGGCAAGAGTCCTCAAGGTGAGTTGTAACTATGTGGCCAAGGATCTTACCTTTGAGTGTAAATTTCGATATGGGAGAACTGAGAACATCAAAACCCCAATTGGGTGCATGGATGTGGATGTTGATAAATTTCCAACGTGTAAGAGAAATGACAGCCAACTTTTTCAGCAAAGTTAAAAGTTTTTATTTTTATGGTTTTAGTATGTTTATTTATACTTTGCAAACAACCATGTAGGGGCAACAATGTAGGAAGGGACCTAACGAAATTGTCAAACAATGGCCCAAAAAGAATAAGTACATATTTTAATTAATTAGTTTGGTACTCTGAAGTATCTGGTACTTCAAATATTTTAACTGTTAGATCTTCGTTTAAAAATATAATAAACAAAATATATCTATTACCTGGTAAGTGGAAGGTCTTAAGTTCGATTTTCACTAAAGACGAATTTGAACTACATTATTGTTAGTCCTTTATGATAATAAGCTCACCATTTTTCATGAGAATAAACTCATCTTTTTTCCTGGATAGTATCAATTGTTAAAAAATATATATATAGGATAGTATTAAAGTAGCACGTACTCCGAATATTTTAACTTTTGAGCACCCAAAATGCGCTATTAATGAAAATAAGATGTTTAAAAAAATAAAACAGGAGTTCTGTGTTTCTGTGACATTGTCACTGACAACTACGTAACCCTGTGTACATATATATGAGAGAGAAACAGATGGAGTGAGTGGTCAAATCGGAAATGCAAAAGCTTAAATGCCTTTTGTGTGATTGTGTTATTATTGCGATAATAATTTGATGGTGTATTATTAGCGTCCAAGGGTTCCGAGGTAATGTCACAACAAGGTCGATATATATGGATATAGAAATCAGGATTTGGATATGCGTTTGTTTAGTTCATGAGTTGGTTATCATGGAATAGGATTCTCTCATCTCTTAATGTTTCTCTTTTTCCATTATTTCCTATTTAAATGGATACGATTAAGCAACATTATTCTTTTATATTGATTTTTTTATATGAAGATATGAACAAAAAGGAAAGTGTGAGAGAAGGGGATGGTAATAGAAGAGAAGAGAATCATATTCCAGTTATCATTCGTAAGCCCTTTTTAAATTTTTTATTTGCAGTTTTACTTGAGGGATTAAGCTAGCTTGTAATTAATATCAAGAGTAAAAGAGGAAGAACTTATAGACAATGTTTGGGCGAGAAAATTCTAATTTTGAAGAGATCATGAGGTCAAGAAATGGATCATAAAATGTTAGAAAGAATGGATTAGAATGCATAACAAAATTATGTGAAAGAAATTTACAAATCTCTACTTGGAATGATTCATTTATAAATTTCTCTTACATCTCATGTAGCTAGACTCGGCATTTGGACCCAACCCGTTAACCTGATCCGACCCGACCAGTTAACCCGATCCAACCTGACTCGTTAATATTAGTATTTGGATGGATGCTAACGGGTCGGGTCGCTAACGGGTGAACCAGTTAACAACCCGTTAAATAACGGGTCACTTTAGGTCAATCCGTTAGACCCGTTAGCACCCGTTAACACCTGTTAGTTGATGATGTTTTAATAATTTCAATAAAGTTTGAACAACAAAATATAAACTCTATGCAAAAATAATAATAATCATAATTGTTAACGAGTGAAACGGGTGACCCGTTAGTTTAACGGGTTGGGTTCAGGTGACCCGTTAACTTAACGGGTCGTGTTGAACTCGACCCAAACCCAATAATAAACCTGACCGGGTTGGGTTTGTTAGAGTTTTGAGACTCTTGTCCCATATTAGAGAAAACAAGATTCCCAATGACCTTTATATATGTTTTGTCCTCTACAATATTAGTTAGGTGTTGGACCACTTGGAATGGGAATTGAGGCTTGGGCCACCAATTGTGTGGATTAGGCTTGATGATTATACCATAATATTAATATAAATTAATATTAATTAATCAAGACAAGGGCCTTGGGCCTTGGGGCACTTGGGGCCTAATAATTAAAATTAATCTGATCAATTAGTTTTAATTTTCAAATTAAGTTTTTAATTAATTAAGAACGTTTTGATTAATAGACACAACTCTTTGGAAAGAGTTGTATAGCTTCAGATACATCCAAAAGGTATTTGAAGAGGTATGAAAGAGCCTATATAACTGGAGTCCTCAATTCCATTCCAAACATATATTTTCTTCCTCCTTTCTTCTGTACGAAATTTCCAGAGAGTAAACCCAGAACACAAATTCACTAGAATTCTAGAATCCAGTGCGGGTTGTAGAATTAGGTAGTTGAATCCTGATCGAGCAGACGTTATTGAACCACAAGCACAAGAGTGGGACGTAAATACTGTTCGAATGACATAGCTATTACGCTAGCCTCTACCTTCTGTAATCAAGTTTGTACCATTGATATTCTTGTATTTATTTCTGTATTTCATTCTGCACAACAAATATTTTGATTAATAAATATTCTACAATTTCGAGTTCTGTTATTTTTATTTATTTCTGAATTGTTCTCCAACAGGGTTCGGGTGACCCGTTAACTAAACGCGTCGGGTTGAACCCGACCCAAACCCAATAATAAACCCGACCCGTTTACAGGTTTACATGTAGCTTTGTGTGATGTATTTCTTGACTTCACTCCCTTAAAACTCGAAAATATATAAGGATCTGAGTTACTTGACTTCACAACTTGCAATAGAGCTTATGATTTCATGAACCTTAACACAAGTTAATTATGTTGAGATTGTGACTTTCACATCAGGAAAGTTAAGAACCTTGATATGATCATACAAAGTTGAACTACACCTCATGTTACTGACTAATTTTACGGTGAAACTTTTCTTTTCTTTAAAAAAATCTCTCACAGACATGAGACATTATTAATTTCAAGGGAGAAAAGCTGCAAGAAGGCAACCAAAACTAAACTCAAAATCATTAAGAAACTTTTTGTCAAATATCTATGTACTTCAACCTTTTGTTTTTGAACCACACTACACTGCATATCCACATCAAATAGCACACCAAAAACTCTATAATAGGATAGCGTTATAGAAAACGCTATGACAACCGACTCTTTACCTTCTTCTTCTTGTTTTTTTTTTTTTTTGTACATCGATATATTTTTACCAAGGGCAAGAAGAGTTCAGCTAAGACACATAATAGGTAACCTAATTTGGTATCGAACTCACAATCCATAAGATTTGAACTTAAGATTTCTCACTTCCAAGTAAAGAGGAATACCACCTAACCGTATTAATGATTAGCGACAATTGACTCTTTACTAGCTCTGGCCTTTTCATAGCATTTCTGAAAGGAGTTATAAAAAATAAAATAAAAATTATATTATAGCATCCATGGATTATAGATGAAAAGGACAACATTTTTGAAGTGCCATTATTTTGCTTCTATAGGGTTTATATATTGATGTTAGTTAACATATCGTAGAAATATGACCGTAATTGGCTTTGTTCTATGCTAATACATAGTTGGTACAACAATTATTACTGTATAATGGTAGTTAATTAAATTGTAAACCCCTTACAAAAAGGCATGCACTTGATCATCAAATGATGGAAACGAAATATCATGTGTGTTACACCAAAACAAAGTTTCAAGTACTGCGTTACAATCTCTTGGCTCTCCTAAAAAACAACTATGAATAGGCACCAATATATATGGTCCATAATCCATGTAAATTCAAACTTTTATAAGTATCGTTGTAAATTTATATATTCAAACTAATTTGTTGACTTTTAGGGTTAATGTGTACATGTTATAAGTCCTCATCCTTATATGTTTTTCAATCAAGGCCCTTAGGGCTGGTTTGGTATTGCTGTGCTTTGAAAAAAAACTGCTGTGAGAATAAGTGGCTGTGCTGTGAGAATAAGCAGCTGTGAAATAAATCAGCAGAGTGTTTGGTAAATTTTTTTGTAAAAGTGCTTTTGGAAAAAAAAAAAACAGTCTGATAGTGGGTCTTTTCATTAAAGGAGCACTGTAGCTCAGTGTGCTTTGAAAAAAAACCAGTTTTCCAAAGCTGCAATTAGCAACTTTAGCTTTTTTCTTTGATTTCAGCTTATTCTCACAGCAGCTTCCAAAATAAGCCTTTGTTTTTTTCAGTTTACCAAACACCTAAAACCCTCACAGTTTTTTATCATGGATGCTTTTTTTTTAAGTACCTCACTCCCCAACCACCCCTTAATCTCATCTACAATTGGGTTTAAGAACTGTTAAGTGGTGCATGACTACGGATTTGGTACACGGACACTATCATACTACACATGTTTTCTAAGTCTGAAATTGATATAATTATATATAGACCAAGGAATACGGTTTCTAATATAGAACACGTACCCGGTGGACCAAATAAAACAAAGCCAATGAAAAACGGTGCAGTGGATAGGTGGCTGGTAACTAAGGAGCTAACACTTTAATACAACATGTACAGTCAATGGAAAAATATAAGATTTGATTTGGTAGATAGAACGGAAATTAATATGGAATTGTAGAGAATCGAGGAGTAGAAGAGAAACAAAAGGCTGTAAATTGATCACAACCTCTCTCTCTTGAATATTTAAGTGTGAAAACAACTGATGAATGAGCCATCACTCCCATGCACACGTCCCTTTCTCTCTTACTCTCCCCCACCTCTGCCGCTTCTGCACCATCTCTCTCTCACACATACACATACACACACATACACATCCTTTGGGAATGATAACCATACAATTTTCTCATCTATTTTTTACAAATATGACCATGAAAAGAAAAACAAATTTGTTACAGCGGCCAACTTGCTTATGAAAAGAAAAGCATTGATGAATCATGAACGTGCTTATTTTCTATTCATGATACATTATTTGGTTTGCAAATTTTATCTACGAATTTAGTCTTTCTAGCATAATTCTAACAATAAGGTAATATTAGGAAGACTAAATATATAGACTAAATTTTGTAAACTAAATGATATGTAAGTTGAGATTGGATTATTAGTTAAGTGTGATTAATGTGCTTCTTTTTTATTAGTGACACATAATTTAATTTACAAATTTAATCTATAAATTTAGTCTCTCTAGTATTACCCACAATAATAATATAAACTCTTACAACAATTTCCTTATGTTTAAAAGGTATCTGTTTGACGCTTTGCATATAAAGACTCATTTGTTCTTGACAATTAATGACAGTTTGACACATATCAAAATATCTCATGTGAATCACAAATGAAAATTTTGTGCCAACATGTCATAATTAAATTTAGTAGAAATGACTTCTTACACACAAAGGGGAGAGCAATAAGAAAGAATTATAAAATAAAAACATTTTTTTCTACTTAGTATTATAATCTAGTAGTATTCTTCTTTATTTGTAAGTTAGAGGTATGATATTCGATTCTCGCCAAAGACGAATTTAAACCACATTATTGCCAGCCTGTTGTGAGGTTTAACTCACTCTCTCATCCTTTAGTATAAATAATATTATTTGTTCAAAAGAAAAAAAAATACTATGTTACATCATACCCGGTCCCCAACCCAACTATATAATTAGTGCCATCTCTCTCTCTTTTCTTTTCTCTTTCTTCTCGTTCCTTAATATTAACTCATCATCAACAATTCTCAAGCAGCGAGATCAGATCCAAAATTTGTCTACTACCCATCATCAATATCCCACTGATAGATCGATCAGTCAAAATCCCATCAATCAAATCACCAAATCAATATTATCACCATCATCAGATCATCATCATCAAATTAGAAAGAAAGAAAGAATGTCTTCAGCTGCAGCATCATCCACTGTCTTTAACTCACAGGACCAACAACACCACCACCACCTTCTCTCCCCCACCGATCAGCTCTGTTATGTCCATTGCAACTTCTGTGACACCGTCCTTGCTGTACTTACTCATCTTATTCTTACCTTACTTTAACAATAAATTTCCTGGGTTTTAATTGTATATTATTGTTTTTGTATGTAGGTGAGCGTTCCTTGCAGCAGTTTGTTCAAGACTGTGACTGTTCGATGTGGCCACTGCAGCAACCTTATCTCCGTCAACATGTGTGCCCTTCTTCTTCCTCCGGCTAATAATAATAACCAACTTCACCTTCCACATCCTTTCTTCTCCACTCCTCACAATCTCCTTGTAGGTTTTCTTTTTTGGCTCATTATATGTATATAAATATGATTCGTTCTAATTGGCATAATAGTGTATAATTCATACTCGCATTTTGTAAGAATTTGTTAGGCCTTTTCTATTCAATTAAACTCTCAAATATTTTCATTTTTTATCTTCCAAATCAGCACACTCACTGAAAGACTACATAATGACAAACTACGAGTGTGAATATATATCATTTCCCTTTATTTATATTATATGTATATTGTTGTTCTGATGGGATCATGTGTGTGTGTATATATATAGCAGGAGGAAATCCGAAACACCCCATCCAACACAATGATGAATCACCAGCCTTGTTACACAAATGAATCGATCATGCCAATCCGAGGAGAAGGCTTTGAGCATCTTCAGGAGATACCTAAGCCTCCTGCAGTTGTCAACAGACGTGAGTGATATTTTTCTTCTTCTGTACCATAAGCACACCAAACTCATGTAATGGCTTTCAGGGTGTACCAAACCTTTTCATGTTTGTCTTAATTTATTTCTCTTTTAGCGTAGTGAATTTTTTTTTCTTTTCTTTCTGAATCCCTATCACTTTAAATTAGGCCTTTCTGGTAAACAGCACTCTCTTTTCCAATCAAGAAAAAAGTTCCAAATGTGAAACCAAGTTAACTTTTGAATGTTTGGGCTTACTTTTTAACAGTTCCCAATGTCTCTAGCTTTAGTTTTGTGTGTATCAGATCGAGACAGAGGCAAGAATCTTTAGCACACATTTATTTCATGTGCAGCTTTCTCCTTTCATGTTGTTTCAGATTTAGTTCTCAGTCTAGTGGCCGGTACTAAAGCTCACTTTAGATCCACAACTATACAGTTCTTCTTTTCTAGTATTCTTCAAACAGTTTTTGAGTATTTAAAATCTGATCAGGATCTATGTAGAAAACCCTAGATGAATTACACACACACACATATATTTGTGCAATCATTTTGCTTTTAGCTTGTTCTTATTTCTAATGTAAAGAATGGATGTGGTGATATGAGAGGAATACAAATTTAATACGCATTATCACATATTTATCTATTAAAGGAAAAACAAAGAAATAAAAAGGGCCAGCGAATTGATTATAATGTTTATCTGTCTACTTTTGTCTCTCTGCGAAATGTCTACGTTGGATATCCAGCTCCGGAGAAGAGACAGAGAGTGCCATCTGCCTACAACCGCTTTATCAAGTGAGTGAAATTATACATAAACTAAAACACAGTTATACTTAATCGCTTTCTATATATATAAATGTTTATGATGTAATAACTCAATATATACACATATATATAGACCTAGTCTTTGGAAGCATAACCATGAAATTGTTTATATTTGCAGGGAAGAGATACAACGTATTAAAGCTGGAAATCCTGATATAAGCCACAGAGAGGCCTTTAGTGCTGCTGCAAAGAATGTAAGCGTTGAATAAGGCTTCCGTTTCAACTTTAACCAGCTAGGGTTTCACTTTTAATAGCCACTATGTATGCAGATAACTAGCCAGCTAAGTTATTTAGGTTTTTTTTTTTTTTAAGAAAGTTAAGGTTTCATCATAAAATTAATTAACAATACGAGAAGTAATCTAACATTTTATAAGCTCTTACATAATTTGATCACTCAATGATGTAGAACTCTTTAAGCTTTACATCCTCACATTTTAAACGAAGGCAGCGTGGTTGTTTTGTTCTTTTGACTTTTAGAGGTTTTGAATGTTCTTATTTTCTTTTTTGTTACTCGTTAATTTTGTTGGTACATTTGTTTTGTTCTCTCAGTGGGCCCACTTCCCTCACATCCACTTCGGCCTTATGCCTGATCAACCCGTGAAGAAAACTAACATGCGCCAGCAGGTATACCTCAACCCTAATCGATCTGAGTTTCTTAGATGGAAACCCTAGTGACTGAAATAGTGTTATTACGCCTCTTTCATTCACTTTTAACGAAAATTAATGCACATGAAAGAACAAGTTTCGAAGGGTGTTTCAATCGGAAATTTATGAGTTTATGTCTTGGGTATTTGCAGGAAGGAGATGACATGCTCGTGAAAGATGGATTTTTCAGTACTCCTGCCAATGTGGGTGTCTCCCCGTACTAAAAGGATTAGGGTTTATCCTATTTCGTCCCTCTCAACTTTAACTAGTACTAGGGAATCTTATTTATATCCTAAGCTTTCTTGTTATTAGTCTCTAAAAACTTGGGTTGCATGCATGGTTATATTACTAGCTAGTCGTCGATTGAAGGATATGGAATCTATATGGTAATGGTAAAAAACCCATATGAATATTGACGGTTTTTAATGAAAATATATATCGCAAGAAGCAATTCTGTTCAAAGACCCATGTTGATCTGTTAACGAGTACTTATCAAGAAAATTTTAGGTTCACTCTAAAAGCAACTGAAAATAAGAGGTGTGATTCAGCTCATTAATTATCAGTACTTGCAAGGTTCTTTAGTTTTTTAATGTGAAATTTATACTCTCAACATGTCTTCTCAGTGAGAGTAGACATATATTGGGTGATCTGAAAGCTCCATAATCCGATAGGCTACATGTAGATAACCTACTCTGAGACTCTGTGAGCATCCAACCTTAAACCAATTGTCAATAGAAATATTTCTTTTAAAAACTCTTGCTCCACCGACAATTCTGGGTATGTATACCCTAAACCCTTCATCAAGTTGGATACCCAATCCGAATTTCTTTACAATGTTCTCTCTTTTGTTATTTGAAGCCTAGTTCTATGAGGCTTCAGATTAAAAAACAAATGCTGCTACGAGACTAACTTCAATGGTTGGGATTAAAATTTAATTTTTTAGTCCAAAAAATTTATGTTCTAACTTATAAACGGTTTTTCTCCTACAATGGTTTTGGTTTAAAATTTAGCTCGAAATTAGTAAAGAATGATTTTAGCCTGATTTTTTTTTTGTACCTTTAAAAAAATAACATTTATGTAGATTATTCTAATTTATTTTGAACATTTTAACCTAAAATATTCAAATCCGATAAATAATGAAAAATCAATCAACCTACCTCATTCTTACACATATGCACTACATGAAAAACCACACAACCTACTTGATTCTTAAACACAAATACATAGGTGGGTAAAAAGAAAAAAAGGAAGAATTGTTTGACGAAAATGAATTTTGTATGGATGTTTGAACAAATACATAGGTATTCATAGAGTTTTTTGATGAATTTTGATTTAAATAATTTTTTTAATTGTTTAGCCATTGGATTTAATTTTGGGTTGTTAGAGATTTTTTTTACCGTTAGATTTGCTCATATTAGATCTCAACCGTTGGATTTAATATATTTATAAATTTGATTTAAAAAAATTGAATGTGGACTGTTGATTGAACCAACTGTCCGACCACATGGGCAGTTGAAAAAAAAAAAAAAAAAAAAAGGGTCATTGGTGTTTCCACAAGTGGCCGACAACGTCAGCAATTGAGTCACAACCACTAACTTCGACTCATTTTCTAGGCTAAATTTGGGCCATAAATAAGTTTTAACCCAAAACTTTTTTTAGTCCAATGATTGAAGAAACTTTAGGCGAGTTAATTTGAGTTTTAACCCCACCATTGAAGTTGGTGTAAGGGTTTGGCACTATATATTGTTGTATCTTCGAAGTAATGAGATGTGTCTTTATTGTCTTAATTATATTGATTTTAAGGCAAGGTCACAGGGCAGCTGGACACGACATTGAGTACCGAACTCATAGGGATTAGCCAATTAGCCCTTGATATGAGCATGCTATGCATAGAGCTTCACCAACTGTAGTCTGTTGCTACGGATCAACAGGCCTCAAGCACCTTCGAAGAATTTCAGCTATTTATTTAGTTATTCATAAAAAAAAATGAAATTAATTAAACAGTAAGATGATGTATGACAAAGCGTCCATTTTAAACCCAAAATCTTAGCACAGGCAAAATGTGAATCAACATACACTCAATGAACGTAGAAAAAGTAACATAAGTATAAGATTCCCTCCAGTGCTTTACAAATCACGTTGGACTGAAATAACACTAAAACATTTGCTAAACTTGGTTTGATTTCTTTCATTGCAAACCCACCAAATTAGATTACAACAACCAACCAAGCGCCATAGTTTGCCAAAAAAAGAAATTACTTAGAAAAAGAATAAAAACTGTTGAGGTTCAACCATAAAATCAATTGACAATATGGAGAGTAATCGAACTTCTTATAAGCACTTGCAAGGCCTCTTCTTTAGCCAATGTGAGAATCACACTACTAACGAGCATAACATTCGTCAAATCGAATGAATATCCACTTTTTTTTTTTTTTTGGAGAAACTGAATCCGATTAAAACCAGGGCAAAGATGCCAAAGGAACAACAGAAGCCTACCCAGAGGCAAACAATAGAGGAACCCGGGTAATGCAAGGGGATGAAGGACTCTGACGCAACAAACAAACAACAAGTGTCACCCCTCCCATTACCAAAGCAACTCAGGGAGGACAAGGAAGTCCATCATTACATAATACATGAACCAAAGAAGATGGAGGCCTATCGACCCAAGTAAAATCACACATCTCCCTATTTCTTCGCGACGCAAAACAATCTGCTGCCATATTGGCTGATCTTGGAGTCCAAAACCAGCGACAGTCTTGAAAGGAATCTCCAAGCAGTTTACACTTCGTCAACACTGGAAAAGCCTCCCAACTGCCATTTGAAGTCTTACCCTTAAGGCAAGAAATAGAATCCAGGGAATCAGATTCAATCACAACAAAATTGAACCCCATAGCCGTACCCATCTCACAGCCATGACGGATCGCAATCGCCTCTACCACTGCCACAGATTGAGCAGTAATGCAACTCCTCCTAGCAGCAATAAAGGTTCCAGAAGAATCCCTAGCCACAACCCCCGAGAAACCCGATTTTGTATCATGCTCCCAACTAGCATCGACATTGAGCTTGACAAAAGGAGGAGGTGGAAGACTCTATCGGGCTAGCACTTGAGCAGCAAGGTTGGACTGTGAAGAGATAAGCACCGTGGCCCTGGAGGCTTCACGGAATGCACGGGCAGAGGTGTCAATGGCAGCAATCACATTCCTGGGGTTAATAGGAAGGTTTTGGAAAAGGAAATTGCATCTACTCTTCCAAATGTGCCAACACGTGAAAGCAACATAGGATAACACTCTATCCACCTCAACCTTCGAATTCAAAGTGGAATTAGTGACGGTGAAGAGCCAGCTCACCCAAGTAGTAATAGAGTTGCGATTAATTCTAAGATTCAACATACCACCGAACCATATCAATTCCACCCACGGGCAGAGCAGAAAGAGATGCTCAATGGTCTCCTCGTGAATTTTACATATTGGACACAGAGGAGATGACGCCACCAGTCTCCTAAAAAGGCCCGCCGACGTAGCCAAAGCATTATGAGCCGTCTTCCACAAGAAGCTTCGAAGCTTTGGTGGGGTATGAAGCTTCCAAATAGCTTTCCATAACTTTCCAGGAACAGTCAAGAAGGATGAAGGACCCATATTGACCCTTTGAGCTAGCTTTGCATGCACACAATGATATCCCGATTTAACAGTATAAATCCCACGACGATCATAAGGCCAAACCAACCTGTCTCTCAAACAAGGATCCCCAGTCTGAGTATCCACAATGGCGACATACTCAGCATCTGAGATGAAAGGTTTTAGAAAGTCAATATCCCATCCACCAGTTGCAGGACACAATAACTTCGTCACCCGAGTATTCCTGCTAACTTGAACATCACCCCGAGGAAGAGGGTGTCCATCCGGGAGAGTGGGGAGCCACCTGTCAATCCAAACACGCACCTCTTTCCCATTGAAAATCTGCCAATGGGAATCTTTCATTAGAAGATCACGCCCTGAAAGAAGGCTTGACCACGCCCAAGAAGCACGTCCACCACGCTTAGCATCAAGGAAAGAACAGTAAGGGAGATAGCGGGCTTTCAAAACCCGAGCCCAAAGAGAGTGTGGATCATGTATCAACCTCCAACATTGTTTAGCAAGGAGGGCGTCGTTAAAATCCCTGAAGCATCGAAATCCCAAACCCCCCTCAGCCTTCGGTAATCCCATAGTATTTCTAGCTACCCAATGAATACGCCTTTCGTCTCCTTTATGGCCCCACCAGAATTTTGAAATGATAGAATCAAGATCATTGCATACATTGGCGGGAAATTTAAAAATATTTGATAGGGATTTTTACTACTCATGTGAATGTGATAAAAATCTCCTATTTTACTTGCAAGAATTACAAGGTTATTGTAGTATAAACGGATCTCGCAAGGTCATTCTCCACAGGGATTATTAAATAATTCGAAACAAATCAGATTCCAATTAATGATTGTAAAGTAGAAATTTAGATGATTGATTTTATAACCTACTTAAATTAAAAAACGAATTTAACTATTAATGATATGACAATCTGCAATATTAAAACTAGAGAGAAAAGAAAACAGTTTTGAGAGAAATCAAATTAAGAAAGCACTAGGGTTCCACCATCACCTAGCAATCCTATGAAATTTTACCAATTACTTATGATCTACACATGCCACTTTGAAGGTTAGATTTTCCTAATTCATATTCTACTTGGAACCTCCAACATAGAACGTATATCTAACATGCAACCCGTCCGGACGTTCGGATCAAATCTAAACATGAAAGACTCATTATGCTTTATGAAAATCCTTTGAAAAACCATGCAATCCTTAAGACGTGATATTCATCCTAAGAGAAATTACAATTATTAATCACAAGAAGCCAGCGTCAATTTCAGGGAACCTTCCGACCAAAATTGCATCAAATTACTTTTCTAAAGATCCTAATGGTGATCGGGCATTAAGACAATTAGATAGTTTTTATCCCGGTGATTAACAATTCAAAGTACGCATGCAATCAATCATAAGCAATTAAATAAAAATCACATATTCATGCTAAGGCTCAAGGCTTCGCCCTAGCAATAGAAATTAGTTCTGCATATTCATAATTGAAATCATAGAAATATCTATTAAGAAAAGGATTGAAAACACCTTCCAGTAGAAAATCTTCAAAACCCTAGCACTTCTCTCTGTCTCCAATATTGCATAAAATAAAGTGTAGCCTAAAACTGTAGACGGCCCAGCAATATATTTGCTAAGCCCCCCACACAAACCCTAGCAAACTAAAATTAATAAAAACCCTAAATAAAAATAGTAAAATTCGTCTAAAATCTGAACAGCCACGTTTTGGCCCATAAGCTGCTCCAAAACTGGCCCAATATAGCTGGATTTAATGTTTGGAATATTCTGAACACTTTTCCAGAAGGCCACGAACCCATCCGAGGTCATCTTGGGCTCCAAAAACGTCATTTAAGCCCAAAAACGTCATTTTCCAGCACTGCGCGCTGCTTCTTTATTTCATCGCCAGAAAATAACCGCTTGGTGGAAAAATCCCAAATTTTGATACGATCAAGCTAAGTGACTCACGAACGTCCTCCAACTAGAATTACTCCAAAATTCGTCCATTTGATCCTGTTTTGCTCCAGAGGAAGTCGAAAATCCTATATTGAAAATACAATTCAAAGTATCAAAATTCTTCCAATATATTAACCAAAATATACTAAGATTAGGGTAAAATATATAATATAAAATCTACTCATCAATATTCATTGGGTAGGCCGGAATGGCCTGAACCACCGCTTTAATCAAAATTTCTTTTCCAGCAGGTGAAAGAGTTGATTGCTTCCATCCTTGGACTTTTTCCAGAACCCTGTCTTTCACATACGCCAATCCCCCCCTCTTAGATCTTCCCCAGATGGCGGGCACCCCTAGGTAGCTTCCCGGAGCCTCCACCGCAGGCATCCCTAAAATACCTGCAACCTCCCCTCTAAGAGCACCAAGAAGATTAGCACCAAAGAACACACTGGACTTTTGCATATTAACCTGCTGTCCAGAAGCCAGACAATACTCCCTGATTAGACTCACAATGTTGGAGCAAATGAATATCCACTTTTGTAAAGCTGCAGTTTGAGGGCAATGTAGAATAACATGACCACAAGACTCTCTAACACTAACAAAAGCGCAATATGAAGCTAAAGCCACACCCCCAGCGCTATAACAAATCATCAGTCAACAACGGCCCATGACAAGAACCTTCTACATGGCATTAGACGGGAAATAGTAAAAAGAATCTTTAGCTAAAACAAAACCGGATGTGTCCAAAATAAAGGATCATCCATATCCATATTCGGCAATGAAATTTCCTCAATGTTTTTCAAAAGATGAAGAAAGAGGAAGTAACGCCATTGGGAAGAGACCAAGCATGAATAAAGTCAAGAGAATTTGAGTGCAAAGGAATTATGACAACCTCCCTAATACTAGAGATCATTGACAAGCTTGCTATCATGCCATAAAAAGGCATCTACTCCCATCAACGATAATCCATTGAAGAGAATGGTAGAAAGAGAACCACACTCTTCCAAACTGAAGATTTCTTATAGGATTTTAGCAATATAAAAGGCTTATGAACATATGACGTAACCAACCGAAGGCAGAGAGGAAGAAGAGCTACATCCCAAACCACCTTCCTCTTACTGGCTTGCAATAAGAATTACAAGCAATTAGAGACGCACCTCTTTTTAAAAGGATAGCCAGACAACGAAATTTCTAATACAACCTTGAACCACTGCTTATAAATTGGAAGGCAAAGTATAAATTTGAAAATAATAAACCAAGAGCCTCTGGATGCACTGAAATAATGAGCTGGAGCCTCCCGCATGCGAAAGCATTGAACCTTTTAAGCCATCCACTTTCAACAGTTCTCCTTGGCTAACACCACGGGAGCAGGTGACAAAAACTTACAGCTCCTATCAAGAAGGCTTGTGCATTCTGAAGTGAGAATAATTGGATCTGCAATATTCAATAATTTTTTTTTTTTGGATCTGCAATAGTTCTCCCTTTGCTGGCCAGATGATGCAATCAATTTTACTTATTATAGTCCAATCTGTAAGATTTGGGCACATGATGAGGCCCAATAAAAACCCAAAAATAAGGCCCATTATGGAAGTAGAGTCAAGGTGCAAAGTGGAATCATGCAGTACCACACATGAGATAGATCTTCCAAAAACCAAGACTTTGTCAACTTTACTCCAATATGTTTTAACTGTTTGGGCAACGATCATCCCTTGTTTAAGTTGGACCGTACGAAGACCAAAAACCCATGATGATCGAGATTCCCTCTCTCTTTTCTAAACACGGTTATTGAACTTATGCTCTACGACCAGATCAACACGTTATTACTTCAGCTAGCAAGTGGTAGGCTGTAAGCCGAATGAGAGAGCTATCCAATTTTCAAATAAGAAGAAGATGACTAAGTTGGACAGACAAGCATCAGTTGCTTCTACTTGTGGGGTTCTTCAAAAAAGCACCCCAAAAGAGTAGCAATAAGGTACCAATGTAGTACTCAATTCTATTAATCAAGGTAAACAATGGTGAGAAGAAACGGTCAACGCTAATTCTTCTGAGTATAAGCATGAGTGTTCGCCTACTTTTGAGTCTGGCTATTAGAGCTGTGTAGTAAAGGCTGGCGGTAAGGTTTTGAGCCAATCAAGTAAGCGAGTACCTGTATTTGCCTTCATTTGTACTATTAATCATGCATGTGTAGCTTTGTTTTCCCACTGTAATAGACACAAATTAGGAAAATGTGATGAAATAATGGGTGTTCTCTAGGTTTTAACCTCTTTCTACTAGCTCTGCATGTTATCCGACCTTCATGACCAAATACTACTTTCTTCGTGTGCACAAAATGATTTGGGAGTATGGAAAATTGGTTTTGGTTAGTGAACACTTTCACTAATTTTCAGTTTTTATTGATTATTGATGTGTATTTAAACTAACCTAACTAATAGATTAATTTAAACCAAATTAAACCCGCAAGTGCACGAATCAATTGTAGTAATGTATGCAAATACAAGGTCGATCCCACAGGGATTTCTTTAACACCAATTTAACCAATTAATCACGCTAAACTTAATTAAATAAATAAAGGATAGAATGAATTGAATAATTGAGTAATTGATTAAAACTAAAATTAACAAAAAATAAATAAAAGACAATTAACTAAAATCACAAGCAACACAAGAAGAAATTGTGAAACAATGGAAGTCTAAGGTTATGAATCCACCAACAACAATCCCATTTACTTTTCCTAGAGCAAATTTCTATCCAATTACTATGCCAATGTTAAAGGTTGTTCTTTCTAAGGTATGAATTAATCCATGGTCAAACATCAACTCTTGTATCTCTACATGATAATTATATCCTATTGGTTAGGCGTACAATTAAACACATAAAAACCCATTTAGTGTAAAAGAATCATGTCAACCAAGTAGGATTAGCTTGATATTGGTGATCCTCACAAGTTTGTCTACTCTTCTTAATCTTAGTTCAAATAAACCTAATTGATTGGTCATCCTCATAGATTTATCTAACTATCTAGATGCAAAATTCCTAAAGGTGATGAGTCATTAGAAACTCGAATCTAGAATAAAATATCCACAAAGATTAAGAATTTAACATGGCATATACTCGGATAATAATTAACAAAGTACTTCGCAAATATTCATGTCATAGCTTCATCATAAACCTTAGAAAATAACTTAGTTACACATAGAAATAAAAATAAAAGAAAGACAGAACCCGGAGTCCATGGGAAAGCACGTCCCTAAGCTCTTCCTCACTAATTGCGGAGATGGTGAATGGTAGTATGGTGTGGGTGATATGGGTTATGCCAAGGTGCAGGGGTGGATGGATAGAGAGAGCTTAGGGCACCTTATTTATACTAGAAAACCCTAAAAAGTCTGGGAGAAACTCTCCTAAAATAAAACAAACTCCTAAACAATTAATGAGACAAACTAGGAAAGAATCCTTCTTGGCTTGGGAAACACGACATCTGTCATGAACACCAGTTTTGGGGTCGATTTATCTTCTGGAAAATTATGTAAAAATATCGAAAACGTAGCTTTATCTCTTATCTTTCCAGGCATATATTGCACTCCACTAGGAAAAATCGGGAAAGCCTCCAAATCTTCATTCTCCCACAGCTGCGCAATTCTGATGGGAAAATAACTTTTGCGGGATTGATCTGTAGAATTGATTTGTAAAACTGGAATAAATGGCTCCATGGAAAATTATGAAATTCGGATACAACAATCTACAACCTCTTAGCTTCCTTCTCCAATTGTCCTTGCATCAAAACTCCTCCGGAAAGTCGAATTATCACAAAAAACGTCCTAAGTGCGCAGATTGGCTGAAATTGAGAAAAGGAAAGTAATAAGGTTCTTTTAAGACCAATTCCTTAACAAAACTTAGGGATAATTAACATGGAAATATGGTAAAAAATGCACCTATCAATTATGTTTGTGAAACTTCGGTTGTTAGGGGTGGTTCGGTATGAGATCCCATACCGAAACCCTTGTCCCAATTCCCAAACCGAAATTTTCTGGAATCCCAATTTCAATCCTGATCCCAAACCAAATTTTCGGGAATCCCGAAATAGTTTCAGGATTTCAAAACAAATCGGGAATCCCAAAATAGTTTTGGGATTTTGGGCTTTTGGACTAAAATTTGATATAGTATGCTTTTGGGCTGCCAATCTGTTGAACATATAACAGTACTGACACAAATCTTTTCTTTGTTTTTGTTTTTTAAGGAGAAATTTTGCTAACTAACTAAAACATGAAATGACATGGAGTTCTCAACGAATAAAACCATAACACAAATATGTGCAATGTGCAATGTGCCAATATGTGCAGTGTGCCAATCTGCCCAATCTATGCAGTGTGCACAAATCTGTGCACAATGACAATAGCACAAATCTGTGCACAATGACAATAGCATAAATCTACCTATTCAATTTCTACTACAAATGCATGCAATATAAATAAATTAAGTAACAAATACAAAAGTAAAAAAATTAGTTACAAGCCAAGGTTTTAAAATAAATAAAGTAACAAACCCAAAAGAAATACAAGCCAAAGTTTCAATAATTAAGTTACAAACCAAAAGCCAAAAAGCAAATCTTAAAGTTTATGAAGATTGTTGGCCTCTTCGGCCCCTTCGGCCCCTAGATCTTGTTGATGCTTGTGGTTGCTCCCTTCTTGTTGGTACTTGTGCTCTTCCCTTTAATGTTGATGGTTGAGCCCTTCCCCTTACAATGGATGGTCGTGGAGGTAGTGATTGATTTTGACGTTGTTGAACTTGAACTTGAGGTGGTTGAGGAGGTGGAGGTGGAGGTGGAGGTGGCATTTCATTTTCGTGTGTTGTATTCTTCTCACCTCCCAAATTAGCCGTGCCTAAAACAATAAACCACAAATCATTTACATTGAATTATAGTCTAATAGATAATAAATACTAAGAAAATAAAAGAGGAAATTAAATTGTTTACTTACTTCTTTCTAAGCGTCCAAGCTCTTGGTAGAAATGGAATTTGTCAAGTGTAGGCTCCTTGTAGAAACAAAATTCCTTTGCTCTAAGGCAATCACTAGTACACACTAAAGCCTCAACCGTTTTAGGTTTTAAGGAAGTTCTAAAAGGATCAACAACTCTCCCACCAAGACAAAAAACATTCTCACTAGCAACGGTGCTACTAGAAAGGGCCAATACATGCTTAGCAACTTTACTATGAGTTGGATATTGAGCACAATTTCCTTCCACCAATCCAAAAGATTGAAACCCTCATATGTTAGGCTTTGATATGGATCATTGAAGTACATATCCACTTCATTGGCTATCTCATTTTGTTGTGCCTCCGCTCTATTTCATTGGATCTTCTTTGCCATCCTTAAAGCTACATCAATATCTACGATCACACCCCCCCATCATCTAGTACAACACTTGATCTTTGCTCCACATTTGAGGTAGCACTACTACTAGTACTACTAGTACTACTACTACTAAGGACCACTCCCTCTTTATATGCATTATACAACTCGGTTACATAGCCTTTAACCCTTACTTTCTCCTCCCTTATTTTGTCCCATCCATAGCCGAGCTTTTCTAGATTTGTCTCCAACATATCAAATTTATACCTCGGGTCGAGTACTTGGGCTACAAAGAGAATATGATTCACCTTTTCAATGTGACCCCAATATTTGTCAAACTTGAGCTTCATTGAGGTAGCCACACTTTGCAAACTGGCATTAGAAATTTGTTCTTGTATCTCCACTTGCAAGGCAATCACCGTGCTAAGTATTAAGTGTGATGTTGGAGTAAGGGTTACACTTAATGTCAAGGTGGCATCATAAAACTTTTTAAGAAAGTGAGCAAAACTCATCGACCTTTCCCAATCATCCACCTCCGGATGACCAACCCGCTTGGCCTTTCTTGTCACCCCATTAACCTCTTTTGAGACCTCATCTTTAAAGTAAGCAATAAAAGAGTCACACTCAAAGGCCATCTTAGAGAACACTTCTTTAAACTTGAAAGCACTATTAAGCATTTCATACGTGGCATTCCACCTTGTGACAACATCAAAAGGGATACTTGACATCCTATCAAATCTAAACAAGACACAATATTCCCTAAAATACTCAAACCTTGTCGGGGATGAGTGTATAAACTTCACACAATTTCTTATGGCATCAATCTCACAACTAAGCTCCGTCATTCCATCCTTAACTATCAAATTGAGGATGTGACAAGCGCACCTCATGTGCAAGTGAGCCCCGTCAAATAAAAGAGTACCATTTGACTTGAGTCTTCTTTTCATGTATGCAATAGCGGTGTCATTTACACTAGCATTGTCAACGGTAATACTAAACACCTTGTCTATGCCCCAATCATTCAAGCAAACCTCTAGACATCTTCCAATATCATCACCCTTGTGAGAATTAACTTGGACAAAGTTTAAGATCCTCTTATGCAACCCCCAATTAGTGTCCAAAAAATGGGCCATGATGACCATGTAGTTTATCATTTTAATCGAGGTCCAAGTGTCAGTTGTAATACTCACTCTCAACCCCTCAATCACACTTTTTATTTTTGCCTTCTCTTCAACATACAACTCCAAAACTGCCACCGCCACCTTATGCTTATTAGGAAGTTTGTACTTTGGATTCAAGTCACAAATAAAATCTCGAAAGTCTTCTTGATCAACCACCCTAAAAGGCATCTCCGCTATTATAATCCACCTCACACATCTCCTATCAAGTCTTTTTTGATTGAAAGTGTGAGTGATAACCGGACCTCCCATCCTCGCTTGTGTCAATGTAGGTTGGTTCGGATCCACTTTCTCAAAGAGACTAGAACCCAGGCATTTCCTCAAATGCTTAAGAATTCCCGTCGTCCCATGAGTTATAGGGTGTGCCGATACTAAAAGTTTGCAATGCTTGCATTCGGCAATGAAAGATTTCTCCCCATTGTTATCGGTGATTGTTACCCTCTTAGCATCATTCCACACCGGACTTGGACCCTTTCTCCTATTGCCCTTTTTTCGAGGAGGACCCTTCCATTGTCTCACTACTTCTTCTACTTCCTCTTCCCCCTCTTCCCCCTTTTCTTCTATTTGTTGTAATGCAATATCCTCCTCCATATCCGGATCATCATCCCAACAATCTTCATAATAATCATTATGCAAATAATCTTGAGGTGATGGAGTGCCTAGTTGAAGGATACCACTAGGTTGGGTTTGTTTTCGTTTTCCTAATACCAAGACCATAGGTGTACTAGATTGGCTACTAGACCCGTCCATCCTAACAAATAAAATAACAATGCACATTAATATATCACAACCACAGTTCAGCATATATCTAAATTCCAATCAATAAATAAAATATTAAAATATTTCCAACTGCTGTCTAGTCTAGATCAAAGCAAATTCAACATAGAATCAATATAAACATCAACCCAACATCACTACCAAACAATGAAACAGATATTCGGAAAACTTGCAATAAAAAGAAAGCAACAGTTACCTCAATCCTCAAATCAACAACCCAGTAAACCACGATGCAATCAATCCTTAAATTATTATAATGCTTGTCTAGAATACTGCAAAAATAAAGGACACATATCATGTCTTAGTATTACAAGTCTATTAGCCGTGAATGAACATCTAAAATATGTGTTGATGCATAAAACCGGAGGTCTTGGAACAACGTAAATCCGACCGTGAATCTGCAAGAAATGTAAATGACACAAGATGTATCATGGTTCACCCCAAGGTTTGGGCTACGTCCACACTGATTATGTATTTATCTGAGGGAGAGAGTACTCTGAGAGTAAGAGCTTTGAGAGGGGGTGAGAAGCCTTAGGAATTGGCCTCATCTAATTATGAGGGTAAGGGGTCCTTTTATAGAATAAGGACTCCTCACTTATTACATATTTGCCCCTTCCTTTATCACATAATTACATTTAAGTCCTCCGAGTATTTATACAAGATCTAAATACGGAGGTCCTAAGTATGGTATAAACAGTAGTCCCCCAAGTCTTCAGTCAAGAGAGTCTTTTGGCTGGAGACTTGAAATTCAATCCATGTGTGGGCCGAAGTAACTAGATGTCGTCTTGAACTGATACTTGATATGAAGTGGTGCTCAAAGTGAAATGATGCTCAACTATAAGTAGCACATGTTGCGAGGCTGCTTGGCTTGTGGCTTATGTTGCCTTGATTGGCTCGGCTTGTGGTGCTTGAAGGTGAGAGGTCCCTTTTATAGAATAAGGGCTCGCTCCTCAATATATAAATGATGGGCTAGAGGGGAGTCCCTTTTATAGAATAAGGGTTCGCTCCTCAATACATAACTGATGGGTTAGGAGTGATGCTCGTAGCGAGGCGGTTGCTCAGCTGGCGGCGTTGCTCTCTAATGAAGGTGAGGGAGTCCCTTTTATAGAATAAGGGCTCGCTCCTCAATACATAAGTGATGGGCTAGGAGTGATGCTCGCGGCGAGGCGGTTGATCAGCTGGCGACGTTGCTCTTTAATAAAGGTGAGGGAGTCCCTTTTATAGAATAAGGGCTCGCTCCTCAATACATAAATAATGGCCTCAGTCCCCTAAGTATTTTTCATGAGGCCCAGTTGAGGCCCAATATATGGTACATAATGTAGTCCCCTAAGCCTTCGGTCAATAGAGTATGTTGGCTGGAGACTTCAAATTGAATCTATGTATGGACCGAAATGTCGGTTGTTCGGAGGCGGTATATGTATACCCTGTACTGAAGCTTTGTAGGTGAAGCTTTGCAAGTGAAGCTTTGAAGCTAGAGCTCTGTAAATGAAGCTTTCGAAGCTGGAGCTTTTGTAAATGAAGCTTTTGAAGCTAGAGCTCTGTAAATGAAGCTTTTGAAGCTGATTGACATGAGTGATGCTCATGAATGTTTATGTTGATTGACATGAGTGATGCTCATGGATGTTGTCATGAGTGATGCTCATGAATGTTAACATGAGTGATGCTCATGAATGTTAA
The DNA here is from genome assembly GCF_916048215.2 of Malus sylvestris. Classification (NCBI taxonomy): domain Eukaryota; kingdom Viridiplantae; phylum Streptophyta; class Magnoliopsida; order Rosales; family Rosaceae; genus Malus; species Malus sylvestris. Next base: position 13,870,243 of record NC_062266.1, on the reverse strand, counting down.
CATGAGTGATGCTCATGAATGTTGACATGAATGATGGTCATGAATGTTTATGTATAATTGTCATGAGTGATACTTATGAATGTTTATGTATGAATGACATGAGTAATGCTCATGTATAATTTGGAGTACTAAGCGTACTTTTGATCACCTGGTTGGTGGCATAAAGGAGAGTACGGGTTGTACTTTTCATCACCTGGTTGGTGGCATGAATGGCTAGTTGCCAAATGATATTAGAGTACGGGTTGTACATTTCATCACCTGGTTGGTGGTAATAGCGGCAGGTTGCCAAATAATTTTGGAGTACTAGGTGTACTTTTGGTCACCTGGTTGGTGATAATAGAGGGCCTAGCTCTTTTGGGCATATGGGCCTTCGCCCTCCACATGACATTGCAGCCCATTATTTTGGGCTTGCCGTTTTTTTTTTGTTTTTTGTTTTTAATTACCATCTGATGGGGTTTATACATATTACCCTCTGATGGGGTTTATACAGATGTCTCCGAAAGATAATAAAAATAAATTACATCATTCTGGTGGGGTGTTTATTCTTTGCTTTTGCTTTCTCTTTTCCCTTTTCTCTTTTGCTTTCTCTTTTCCCTTTTGGTAGATGGCAGACAACGCTTTCCGTATTGGTTGAGGAAGTGCGCAGGAAATTATCAGCTATCACAGCTGAGTTTCTTGGGTCATCATCGAGAATATTTCTTTCAACCTTGCTGACAGGATCTGCCCCACCATTAGCAGCTTTGGTATATATGCCTCATTTTTTTCTTTTTCTGTTGTTTGAACACAAGCTGGTGTATTCCAGCTGTAAAAACCCCATCTGCTTTTCTTTCTTTCCATTTTACCTTTTCTGCTTTACTTTTGCTTTCCACTGAAATATTCTCTCAACAAAGCTTGCCGTGCTTTCACTCTGTTAGGCACAAAAGCCAGTGCAGGTATAGAAGATGCACTTATCTTCATAGATTTCTTCTTTTTCTTTGTAAATTTTCTTCTTTATCATCTTCTTCCTATTCATTGTGCTTCACAGTTGCATCTTTTCCCTTTAACGACGCATTCCCTCTTTTCTTGAATTACCCAACAACCTCTTCCGCCTGTTCTGTATCGGGACTCCGGAGAAATCATTGCCCCCGATCGCCGAGTAAATTGTGAGGCAGTTGCTCACGAGTTCCGACAAGTTCTTAAGCCGCTGGTCCATCTCGTTCCTGACGTCGCCGCCATTGATTTGCTCAAAACCTTCCCCGTACGTGTCCTGGTTCGTGAGCACTGCGCTCAGCCACGTCAGTAAGTCCTATATGGACGTGGACGCTGCGCCGGGGACAACGGAGGTGAGTGCATGAGAGAGAGCGTCAATGGAGTCATCGAGGAGCTCGAGGCAGTTATCATAGGCGGAGTAGAGCGCAACGCTAAGGCACTGCAACGTCATGTTAAAGGAAATGTGGATGAGGTCCTGCTCTGACTAGGTGGTGAAGTCGGGGAAGTCGAGTAAGGAGTCGACGCAAAGGGAGGGAAAACGCGTCTTAGCCCACGTGTCTGAGATGGCCTTCGTGAGCTTGCAGTGGATGGCGGAGGAGGCAGCGGAGTTTGAAGCTTTGGAGCGGTCGGTGACTAGGACGACTGTGGAGACAGTGGACGTGAGTATGAGTGCGACGGAAAGGAGAGAGATTAGGATGACCTTGTTCTTGCGGCTGCGACTGGTTGGAGAGGAGGATGACTTGGTGATTTATAGGAGTGATGGGTTTTCCACCACGTGTTGCTTGGATGAGTCTTCCGACTCCGACGGTTTGAGTCTACCATAATCCATATCCTTTTAGTAGAACTGAAATTGGAAAGAACTAAAAGTGGAAAGTTTACGAAGTTCTTAGGATTGATATAGTGAAATTCACTAAGAGGGAAGGAATAAATCAGAGAGAAGAAATGTCTCTTGGTTTTGCAGATCCACGGTGGACAGTGGTGAGATGAAAAAATGAAAGAGAACCGACATAACTTTTTATGTCGATTCCCACAGACGGTGCCAAATGTTGATGCACAAAACCGGAGGTCTTGGAACAACGTAAATCCGACCGTGACTGCAAGAAATGTAAATGACACAAGATGTATCGTGGTTCACCCCAAGGTTTGGGCTACGTCCACACTAATTATGTATTTATTGAGGGAGAGAGTGCTCTGAGAGTGAGAGCTTTGAGAGGGGGTGAGGAGGCTTAGGAATTGGCCTCTTCTAATTATGAGGGTGAGGGGTCCTTTTATAGAATAACTCCTCACTTATTACATATTTGCCCCTTCCTTTGTCACATAATTACATTTAAGTCCCCCGAGTATTTGTACGAGATCTAAATACGGAAGTCCTAAGTATGGTATAAACAATATGTAAATAAATTTTTACTACCGACAGTTAAGAATGCACATAAATTTTTAAAACAACTAAATATCAAATGAACTAGATTCACCTTGAAGCTCACACCTCTTAATATATGCTTCTCGCCAAATGATTTGTAGACGTCTCTACACTCGATTAGAACATCAGAATCATCCTCAGGCTCCCGAACTCTACTTAAATCCTCTTATTTAAATGAATCCTGATCAGAAAAACCACGTCAGCCACAACTACCATTTTATGATCTGGATTAGTTTTAGCTACTACAACATCTAACTACGCATTTCATGTGTCCATTGGAAATCCAACACGGTGATCAAAACACGACACAAGTTTTCCAAACTACAGCTTATCGAAAACAACACAAAGGAAATAACATATAACAACATAATGTAGATGTCAAAAGAAGCCAACATAATGTACAGACATTGATATTGATATATCGAATGGTAAGACTCACGGATTATGGAGGCATGTTAAGTTGTGTGTCAGTGCAACCCTTACAGTCAGATAGACACACACATACTCACTTCTCAGAACCAGCATCAGCTCCTCAAATCATTTAGGTACGAGGTTATCTTCCTTAAATTCAGAACACAAAAACAAATGCACCAAAAAACCAAGTAAAAAACACATTCATACGAAACGTTACACAATCAAAACATAATCTATTCATCCTAATAATTTCCAGAAACCACCAAAAACCAAAATATACAATACACACATAAAACCGCTAACTTTCATGGTAAGGCAGCAGCATCAAGCCATAATCGACCAAACCCAGAAAATAAAATGCCTCAAAAATCAAGAAAGCACCAACCTTGATGAAAGCATGCCTGTGATTGGGTCTTCGGATTTTGCCTCCGAGGAGATAACAGATCGAGAGAGAAAATGATAGTGTAGCGGTCGGCCGGTGGCTGTGTGGTGAAGGAAGGCTAGAGTGGAGAGTCAGAGAGAGACTTTAGTATGGTGTGGTGATGGAGGCTCAAGGACCGGAGATGAGGGATCAGTGAGGGAGGCTCAAGCAGGGACAACCGGACAGGGGCTGCACAGCGCTTTCGCTTCGATTCTAGTTCGATAGAACAAATGGAGACGGAAGTGAAGTGAAGTGAAGTAATAAGATCAGACCTAAAACAAATCAACGACACAGATTAAATCTAAAACAATGAACGGTTCAAATAATTTTCTTATAATTAAAAAATAATATATATATATATATATATTTTTTTTGGTTCGGTATAGGAATACCAAAAAAATGAAATGCAAAACCGAATCCCATACCGAAACTTTCGGTTTGGTTTGGGATTATATCCCGAAAATTTCGGGAATTTTGGTTTGGATTTGAGATTTTTTCAGTTTGGTTTGGGATTTTTTTCCAGCCTTAGTTATTAGTGCCACAACCACAAGGCATGAACATAGCCTGAACATAATCAGTTTTTACTGATTATGTTTGGAAATTTTAACACAAATTAAGGGTCTATATGGTTTTAGTTTTAGGGCGTATGACTGATGAGTTGAGGAACTTTTGGAACATAGCCTCCCAAAAAAGGTACCATTATCTTCATCTCATCGAGAAGTATGATTTTCATCTTTGAATTACTCGATATCGTTGAGTATTGAAGAAGTTATGAACGTTTAAAGTTTACTCAGTTTCCGACAAGTTTTTCAGTTTTCCCGCCAACCAGTCACCTTTCATGCTATTTTCAGGTCATCTCCGGCAACCATTGGGCTTCCAAATAGGTATAATCTTGTTCTACACTTTCCTATCTTCATTTTGATATATTATGGTTTGAATTTGGTTAAGAATTGATTTAGTTACGAAGCTTTGAAAATTGCCCAAAGAGTTTTTAGCAGAATAACCAAAATCATGGATGGTGGACAATCTCAGGGACTATTTCTATTGATTTTGAATCTCAAGGACAATTTTTATTGATTATGCAAATCTCAGGGACCATTTTAGATATTTTGCCTTTATTTTATTCCTCCAACTTTTTTTTTTTTGGGTCAAACCTAATTTCAGTAAAATTAAAACACGCTCATACAAAGTGAGGTTAGTCCAAAGACAATCCACAACACAGTAAAAGTGCAGCTTATTACGAAAGTAAAGGAAACAAGCCCCAAAAGTGAGTCCAAAATAAAGCCTAAACCAAAAACCCTAGATCTGTAAAAGAGAATCAATCGCTTCAACCAAAATAGCCGCACTACCATCGCCAAGCTGCCACCACTGATAAGAAGAACCAACAAAAGAATGGATGGAAAATAGGGGAGGGGAAGCCACTTATGCAAAAAGCACTCCCATAATCCTATCAAATAATGCGAATTGCACTTTAGCCGCCATCAAAACCCAAAGCACACCTCTAACTGAAGTCCATGGAAGAAGAACTCGAGGAGTCGAATAGCTGAACCAAGTGGGCAGAAGCTCAAGGCTAGGAACATCAATTTAGGAAGAAAAAAACAAGAAACTCATATCTGCAACAAGATTGCGAAACATTGAGACAAAGCTCTAGGAAATTGAGACTAAGCTCTAAGAAAATGAGACGGGCTCAAAGCAAAACAACCGGAAAACAAGGGCAAAAAAAAAAAAAAAAAGCAAAAGGGTTTAGAAAAGGAGAAGGGGAAAAAGGGAGGAGGAAATGGGGTTGCTACCAACCCCACCCAAGAGGAAAGGCCGGCGGCTGAAGGTGAGATTGATTTTGAGGCTCTGGGTTTGGGAAAGGGGGAGCAACGCACTAGGGTTTGAGAGAGACCGATTGTTCAATCAATTAGGTCTCTATTATTCCTCGAACTTCTAATTTAAACTTTTTTTCTCCTATAAGTAAAAATTAAAAACGAAATAACTATAAAATGTATGTAATACACTTTTTGTTTATGACGTACTTTCTCCTTTTAATTTGTCTCACTCAAAGTACCCTAGTCCATTTTTTTCTGCCTATTTTCTCTAATTAAACTCCCAAGTTAAAATCGAGTGAAGTTCAAAATTTTCAATTCTAACCATGTGCCAATATGGGGAAAGAGAAAATCTATATAAAAATATAAGGCCAAATCGGATAAATGATGTCTGTGGTACTCGGAAGATAGCTCATATGCTAAAAAAACTCGGATTTAAACCCTTGTGGTGTACTCCGTTACCAAATTTAGTCCAAACATGATTTTTCCATTAACTATCTGTTAATATATAGGTAAAATTGTACTTTAACGTGTCAAAAAGTGGTTTAGTCCAAAAGTTTTTTGCTCTGTTTTTCAATGGGAACTTTAACGAAAAGTACCCGGTACTGTTCACTTTAACGAAAAACCACATTTTTACACTAAAAAGTCAATCCTGATACTATTCACTTTACCCTTTATTTTGTCTTTATCATTCAAACCCTTTTCATTAGTTTCCTTTTTTCAATTTGAGAATTGATTCTCTGGTAAAATGGAAGATTCTCTCACGCAACGGATCGTTGCCGGAGAAGGTGACCTTAGGGCCGCCTTCTGGGAAATGGAGCACCGCCGGCGAGTTGAAGACGGTGTCGCGGGAAAAATCAGGAGATTTTGAGATTTTCTTGGCGCCTCGGTTAATCTCGGCGAATCCAGAAGGATGTGCCGTCGACGACAGAGTGGTTGACCGTACATCCGATGAACACGGCGTCGGCAAGCTCGGTGACCTGTACGGCGGCTAGAGGTCTGAAGTGGCCGGAGTAGCTCAAAGTCCTTTCATACGCGAAGAACTCCCTGAAGCAATGTGGAACGTCGGCGTTGGGCTGCAGAACGGCCTCCAGAGAGAGGTTATTGGTTTTGGCGTGCACGAAACCGACGCCGAGGTAAATTGTGCATTGCGAAATTACGGAAACGGAGGAATCGGAACAAGGCATGGTGAAATGGTGCGTTTGGAGGTGTAGATTGAGAAATCCTAGGGGTATGAAATTGTGAGTTGTGGTGGGAGTGAGGTGGACGGAGCGGCGAGTGGGGAGCAGGGTATATATAGTGGTAGGGAGGGGGTCGGGTTGGATGCATGAACTTGCTGATGGAGAAATGACTGATGAATCCGACAGCTGGGTGTTGAATAAGAGTACACAAGTCAAAGTATAATTTTACCCATGTATTAACAGATAGTTAACAAAAAAATTATTTTTGGACTAAATTTGCTAACGGACTACATCACAGGAGTTTAAATCCGAGTTTTTTAAGTATATGGACTATCTTCCAAATACCTTATGATCTCATAGATCATTTATCCGATTTGGCCAAAATATAACTTGAAGTTTTTTTATCCAAAGAATCCTATCCAATGGTCCGATGGAGATTGTTTGTCTAGGTAACAACTTTGTGAGCCATGACCAGAATTCAAAATCAATCAAAAGAAACTTTCTACGGCACCCGTTTGGTTGGCCTTTTAGCACGCCAAATCAAAATTCAGAAGTTCTGGCCCCGGAGAAAGATTTGCATGTCACGGTTTCATTGCCCCTTTCTCTTTGTCCTACCACGTGAGGTTTCATTGCCCCCTTCTCTTTGTCCTACCACACGAGGAGATAGAGAGAGAAATGTGCAAAGAAACCAGTAACACATGATGAGATAGAGAGAAGGGGGTAATGAAACCGTGGCAGGCGAGTTTCTCTCCTAGGGGTGGATATACAACATTCATTAGACCATGCAAAAGAAAAAGAAAAGCACAATTATGCTTACATTCACATTGCAAAAGTATATACCTAAATGACATAACTTTCAGGGAACAAGATAATGTATTTGTGAGATAACATTGTAATTGAAATGTCAGGAAGTTCTTCATTTTTCCCCAAAAATACCAGAACTAATTAGGAATTAGGGTTCACAACTTGTCATTCGATTTGTGTCGGAATTAGCGCAAAGAAGAGGAGACAAAGGCTCTATACAGTTGATTCTACATAGAAAACCATATACAAAGAAAAATCAAAGTCACAAACCAGGTAACATATATCTGTGGAAAGAAGTCCAGCATCATATAAGGCAACAGCATCTTCATTGAATGCATATTACACAGTGTTTCCGTCCTGAGCATTGTAACGGATACATCCTTCAATTTACCTCCAACTTACATACGTTGAATTCCATCCGACAATCCAAGCATGTAAGATCAACAGCCTAATCCTGATCACCTCCTGTCTTGCCTATATCATTGTCGTAAACAGCAGGACATGCCTTGCGACTACTCTGTACATTTCAAGCCACTTAAATATACCTGGGATTGAATTACTGTCCTTCCAATCTTAAAACCCGGAACCACTGTAAAACCAACTTTCATCCTGGCTTTACAAGGCAATAACATTCTCCTAGTGACATCTTCCATATAAACCATCGAAAAATCAACACCTCTTTCCACTTGGAATATCTCAACTGCTGGATCAAAGGAATACGCCAACTTTTGGAGCATCCATATCGAGCTCGCCATGCTAACGAATGACTCATAGAATACACTCAAAGACCTCCATGAACTCAACACAACTTGGTTTCGATCCAAATTACTAAAGATTGAAGATTCCATAGTGGGGTGGATAATCTCTTGATACTTGCTCTCACAAAATCTTGAAAATTCACAATTTTGATTCCTACTTAACAACTCCATTGGATTGCTAGACGCATGCTCAAGCAACTGCTTCAAGGAACCATTCTTCTTATCCACATCCGTACCATGCCCATTACACGAAATTTCTTCCTCATCTAAACCAAAACCTTTCAAATCGAAACCTTTGAACATTCCCAAACAAACATACGACAAGAAAGCATACTGGTTATGCGCTCTTTTAACGTAATCAACATCCGGATGAACCAAATTAGCAGCCAAATCTAAATCCCACCCAGCTTTCTCCATCAAAGTTATCAAAATCTTTGTAAATCTGTGTGTTAATCTACAAGCATCATGCAAAACCGAATCGAAAACTCTAACGGACAACAAAACATCACAAGAAGAATTCAAAGTAGCAGATAACCTCTTAGACAATTTCACATTAGACTTTTGAATCTCACCCAATTTTTTCCGCAGGGCCGTAACTTCATTGTCCTTTTGATCTATCTCTGTCTGCAACCTGTTCGACATTGTTCCCAAAGTCCTGAGCTTGCTCTGATTATCCTGTACCTGAGCTTCCAAGCAGGACCCAATTGGCAAATCAGAACCCGAATCAGAACTCGTACAAAAATCTCTGTAAAACTGCTTGAATTCTGAGAGCCTCTGGAGGTGAGAGACCAGAGCTCGATCAGCTGCCGTCACATTTTCTTCCACAAACGGCACATGGGCAGTCTGCAATTGCAGATACGAAGCTTCAAACGACGAAACCGTGGCAAAAATCGATGAAATCAGAGTCTGGGTCATCTGGGTATTCATGGGTCGGATCCGAGTCCGCCTCAAAGGCCTTGAAACTGCCAAAACCTCCGGTTTCTTCACCTGGTTCTCGCTCGAATTCGGCTTCTCCTGCTTTAATTCTATCTCCGGAGCGTTGCCGTTCGCCGCCGCCGTGTCCGGTTTGATGACGACGACCTTCTGGTCCGTGATGACCTCTTCGGCAGAATCCAGTAGCGCGAAGCTGTCGGCGTCGTCGGCTTCCTCCTCGGCGAAGAACTCGAAAGTTTTGGCCTTGAAAGCCAGAGCGAATTTCTGAAACATTTCGGAGATTTGTGGAGGCTTCGAAGTGCCGTCGTCCATTTCTAGCATATTATTTCTCTTCGTTCTGATTGTTGCTTGTTTGCAAATGGAATCGAACTGAAAGTTTCAATCTTTCGTGGAAGCAGAAATTCAGAGTGGGAGAGAGAATTCTTGAGGTCTACTCCTTTTAGCTATGGAGGTGCTTTGAATGTCTTGGAAGGAAGGTATGTCATGTTGTGGGTTTGGCATATTATTCTTCTTTATTTATAATTGAGAAATTAAAAAAGAATTTGAACAAAATTATTAATAATACATTGTAAAGTTAAACTCACATTCTTTTATTAGTGTATATATTACCGTTCTTTAAAATAAAAAATATTTAAAAAAAATTCAATGTCGATTACATTTTACTTTTTTATTTTTTTATTTTTTAATTATTAATTTATTGGGTTTGTTTTGTTTTATTATTTGTGCTCTTCTTCCTGGATCTCCTAGTTATGCTGATATTTTCAGATTTGGGTAACGGGAACAAGTTTGACAACGGCTAGCATAACATGGTGGGTACTTTTTGTCAATGACAGACTAGTTGTTAAGTTCTGATGGGAAATTGTGGAGTGATGATGATACAATTTTTGGAGAGAATTTTCAATGTGTTCAGAATACGGATAGTATATTACGTATCGTTATTCAAATGAAATGATAATTTTGTTGAAAAATTAACAACTTAAAAATAAAACTTTCTTTCACTAATATAATGACACATGTTTCGGGCACAATGACATATTTCTCCTTTCTTTATTGTATATATCTATTTTCTTGTTGTAACCAAGAATTATGAAACATAAAGATTTCAGTCAATAAATATAAAGATTCTATGTTATTTTTTAATGAAACATCGATATTTTATTGAAATAGTAGATACTACATCATGTCTTGAACAAGAAGGTCCTAAATAAAGTCAGAAGGTTCCTTGAACCAAACTAGTTCATTGCTAATAGCAGTGGCAACCTGAGCAATTTGATGGGCAAGGCCATTACAAGTTCTTGAAGCATACACAAACTCAATGTGTACAAAAGAAGCTACCTCCTGCAACACATCCTCTACCATCAGCCTGTACTCTGGGAGGTCCCTTCTAGGCTCCTTAGTGGCTGATGCGAAAATTATCTTAACACACAAATTTAACCCTCTTTTGACAATTGCAATACAAGTATAAGTAGGGATTGTTCTGGACCGGGGATTAGGAGGGCTTGCTAATAACCTCTAAACTGACACAAAAACATAAAACTAAACTTAAAAACACTTAACAAGACTCACAAGACTCAAAGCAAACTTAAAATACTCAAAACAGCTTAAAACAACCAAATAAACTTAAACTAGACACTAGGAATGACTTTGGACGAAAATTGACTTTTACTTGAATCAAAACACTTAAAAACACAAACTAAAACAGATTTGAAACACTTTGAAACAAGAAACTAAAAGGGGGTTTTGATTTGGATGAAGTTGAAACAAACAAACAAATATGAAAAACTAGACAGATTGTAAAACAAATGTGAGAAATAAGATGATGGATGGGATAGCTAGAGGCTTTTTCTCCACACTTGACATGTATGCAAATAACTCGATTTCCAGTTACTACTTCATTGAATTATGAATGACAATGCCCCAAATTAACCGTGACATCACTAGTTAATTCTCAGATTTTCCTTGTTTTATTGGATTGGATGACATCATTCGACAACTCAAAACATTCTTCAAAAGTTCCCTAATGAAAATCATAAGCATTGACAAAGCACTTGCAACTATGACATCATGTCACTCATGCTAGGAATTGAACTTAACGCGATTGTTTATAAGCGACCTTCACTACATGTGAATATAAGTTTGTAACGATTATGTGAAACTTCCTTATATTCTAGCAACGGATTTATGCATGTCAATTAAGTGTCGACCCTTAATTAACAAGTACAAATAAGTTATCAATCAAATAGTTAAGCCAATTGCATTCACGATTTAAGAGTTCATATCTGGAATTTATCAAATTATATTGCACACATAGTCATGGCTTTGAAATCACCCCTAGCCAAGAAGGGTTTAGCCACTCATATTTACAACAAAACAAAAGGAAATGAATTTAAACATTAGAAACAAAAGAAAGAAAACACCTAAACGCTCCAATGATCCAAGTTGGACAACAAGCACGTCCAAGCACTTTCCTTCCCTTCCTTTGCTACGGCACAAAGTGTTGGTGAGTGTTTGAAGGTTTGTTTGTATGGAGGAATGGATGTGTTTGGATGAAGGTTGTGTTGAAATGGGAATGGATGATCTAACAAAGTATGAACTAAATTTATGTTACACACATTTCCTTTTATAGAGGAAGTGCATGGCAATGGAGGGGAACATGGAGTGGTGTAGCAATTGAGTGCAATGATGCATGAAATCTGAAATGATGGAGGGAACAAGGAATGGTGTAGCAATTTAGTGCAATGATTCAATGTAATGATGCATGAAATCTGAAATGATGGATGGAACAAGGAATGGTGTAGCAATTGAGTGCAATGAGTGGTGTTTGAAATGATTCAAAGGTGAAAGTGAAGTGATGATGCAAAACATGGGGGTAAAATGGAGTGGTGTTGCAGCTAGGGAACATGAATGATTGTGCACATGGTAGAGAAAGGAAAGAGAGGTGGAATGATGCAATAAATGAGTCAATGGAGGGAACATGGATGATGATGCACGGCATAGGAATCCAAAGGGAGTGCAATGGTGGTGCCAGGCAATGATGGAAAGGTGAATGGTGGAGTGACACCCCTTTGTGGCTGAGCTATTTGTCCTTTTTACATTAATTCTTCTTTCTCTTTAACACATTCCTAGCCTCTTTAGTCTTCAATTTCGTCCATCCACTTTGCTCCATGCATGTGTTATTCATTCCAAGCCCAAAACTGCTCCAAAATGCACCAAAATGCATCTTATTGCTCCATAAGGCCTATGGACTTACAAACACACGAAAATAGCTTAAAATACATAATTAACTAAGAAATAACAACATAAATGCATGAGAACAAGCTAACTCAGTCGCATAAATATACTCCTATCAGTGGCAGCAATGGCGAGGGAAGAATCACTCCTCACAAGATTAAGGGGGGATGTTGAATTGTGATATTGTCTTGGTCTAAGACAATTGATCCGACTCATGCACAAAGAAAGATCCATGCACATGCTAGAGAGTTCTAGCAAATTCAAGTTGGTGGAATGCATGCATAAATATCTAAGGCTTTTTGTAGAAAGATCTAGAATCTTGTAAAATTGTGTGGTTGTTAAGCATTAGCTAGAAAGTTCTAGCAATGTCAAAGTTGGCAAATCTTGCCTATAAATAGTTGAGGTGCTAAGCTATGTAATGTAACAACCAAGAGAGCAAGTAGTGAAAAGTGAGTGCCAAGTGAGAAGTGAGAAGAAGCAACAAAGCTTCTAAGAGTGTTTGAGTGTTGCCTCTTGTACTAGTTTGTGAGTGAATAAATTTGTTGTGTAAGAGTGTTCTTTCTTTCTCTTGCCTATCAATTCCGATGTGTTACATTCTTCTTTGTGAGATAAACAACTTCAAAGTAGTGAAGTCAATCATACATAAACATTCATGAGCATCACTCATGTCAACATCCATGAGCATCACTCATGTCAATCAGCTTCAAAAGCTTCATTTACAAAAACTCTAGCTTCAAAAGCTTCATTTACAAAAGCTCTAGCTTCAAAAGCTTCATTTACAGAGCTCCAGCTTCGAAAGCTTCATTTACAGAGCTTTAGCTTCAAAAGCTTCACTTACAAAAGCTCTAGCTTCAAAAGCTTCATTTACAGAGCTCCAGCTTCAAAAGCTTCATTTATAGAGCTCTAGCTTCAAAGCTTCACTTGCAAAGCTTCACCTACAAAGCTTCAGTGTAGGGTATACAAATACCACCTCCGAACAACCGCCACTTTGGCCCATACATGGATTTAATTTAAAGTCTCCAGCCAACAGACTTTATTGACCGAAGACTTGGGGGACTACATTATGTACCATATATTGAGCCTCAACTGGGCCTCATGAAAAATACTTGGGGGACTTAGCCCATTATTTATGTATTGAGGAGCGAGCCCTTAGTTTAATAAAAGGGACCCCCTTACCTTCATTAGAGAGCAACGCCGCTAGCTGAGCAACTGCCTCACCGCGACCATCAACTCTAGCCCATCATTTATGTATTGAGGAGCGAGCCCTTATTTTATAAAAGGGACCTCCTCACCTTCAAGCGCCGCAAGCCGAGCCAACCAAGGCAACATAAGCCAAAAGCCGAGCAGCCTCGCAACATGTGCTACTTCTAGTTGAGCATCATTTCAGATTGAGCACCGCCTCATATCGAACATCAATTTAAGACAACATCTAGTTACTTCGGCCCACACATGGACTGAATTTCAAGTCTCCAGCCAAAAAACTCTCTTGACTGAAGACTTGGGGGACTACTGTTTATACCATATTTAGGGCCTCGTATTTAGATCTCGTACAAATACTCGGGGGACTTAAATGTAATTATGTGATAAAGGAAGGGGCAAATATGTAATAAGTGAGGAGTCCTTATTCTATAAAAGGACCCATCACCCTCACAATTAGGGGAGGCCAATTCATAAGGCTCCTCTCCCCCTCTCAAAGCTCTCACTCTCATAGCTCTCTCTCCCTCAGATAATTACATAATCAATGTGGATGTAGCCCAAACCTTGGGGTGAACCACGATACATCTTGTGTTATTTACATTTCTTGCAGATTCACGGTCGGATTTATGTTGTTCCAAGACCTTCGGTAATTATGTGATAAAGGAAGGGGCAAATACGTAATAAGTGAGGAGTCCTTATTCTATAAAAGGACCCCTCACCCTCACAATTAAGGGAGGCCAATTCCTAAGGCTCCTCACCCCCTCTCAAAGCTCTCACTCTCAGAGCTCTCTCTCCCTCAGATAAATACATAATCAGTGTAGACGTAGCCCAAACCTTGGGATGAACCACAATACATCATGTGTTATTTACATTTCTTGCAAATTCACGGTCGGATTTACGTTGTTCTAAGACCTCCGGTTTTGTGTATCAACATCATATATTTTAAATTTTTTAGGGTATTACATTCGACCCCCATTAAAATAAATCTCTTACTCGAAATTTCTATCCTCGAATAACGATAAAGGAATTAGAGCTAGTTCCACAATTCCATTTATAGTGAATAAAATCATAACCTCAGTCTATGATTTTATTCGAGCCCCAGAAATAAATACTTCCACGAAATAATCATTTATACTCAGGTTTCCTACCAGCCTCATTGGTAGAATAAATATCGGAAATTCTAGCTATATACATTGGCAAAATAAAGATCACATCAAGCCATAATCCTCAGGGCCTAAATAAATACTAGATTATCAACCACATCTACCGTTGGTTAGATAAATACTAGCATCATAATCACATTCATTGGTAAACTACTTACCTGATATTCATCATTGGCAAAACAATTATCATACTTTCCTAGCCATAACCAGCGTCGGCCAAATAAATATCCAAATTAAATTTCAAAAATATCCCAATTTCAAGCCAAACCATTAGAATTGGCAAATCAAATATTAGAAATTCCAACCAAAATCATTGGAATTTCCAATCACAATTATTGGTAAAACCACTTACCATCATTGGCTATACGTAGCCGTTACCACGATTCTTCCTAAAAAAATTTAGCCACAATCATTGACAATATCAAACATCACAAAATTTTGCCATATTCATCATCTGCAAAACAAATATCATGAATTGTAGCCAAATCATCATTGGCCAAATAAATATCGAAAGTTCTAGCCATAATCATCAGTGGCTAAATAAATATCACAATTTCAAACCAAACAATTTAAATTGGCAATTCATATATAAGAAATTTCATCCAAATCATTGGAATTTCAAATCACAATCACTGGTAAAATCACTTACCATTATTGGCTATACACAGCCGTCACCACGATTCACTCCCAAAACTCGTGTGCCTACATAATCAAATCTTATGACCAGTCCTGCGACCGATTACCCTCACTTCAATCTGACCACAACAATGCAAAGTAAGGTAATGAGAGTGTCCATTTAATCCTACACCCCAGAACCAAGTACCGTCCCCACAGAATATGGTACAAGTCTAGCTATGTAGGCCTCTAGAGGTTTATGGGATCGAAACCCAAGGTAGCGCACAGTGCCCCTCATTCCTAGTAACTCTCAATCCAGGAGTGTCCATTTCCAACGGTCATACCACATAGACTATCATGCAGGAGTAGCCCAACCGTATAACACCCTCTAAAGGTTTAGGGGATCGAAACCCAGGGGAACCTCACAGTCCCTTTCACTCTCAGGTCAACAAAATCATCATGGGAACCTGCATTCATAACTCACAGGAGGGATCAAGCCATTCGTAGTTCAGCTTATGCTTCTAGAGCAACATACTAAAATTTCATTCCGATCCAACAGTTGGATTTCCTCCAATCAAGAAATCAAGTAGCGGTCAATGTTTTATTTTACAAACTTGCTGATCCAATTTGGGAAGATCTATACGTCAAATTCCCAATCCGTAAGTTCCTAAGGTCCTCAAATATTACGTACGATAAGGTCCCAAAGTTTGGTGACGATCCAACGATTGAATTGTCGATTCACAAATTGAAAGTAAGGTATCGTAGTAAATTTAGGTTCAAACAATCAACTTACATCATACGAATATCAAAATTGAAATCAAGGCATCTAATTTAGCCTAAAATAGCATCAACAGCCCTCTGGCCTCACGCCACCGTGGGTGGCGATCGGCTGCCCCGACTCGACGGAAAATTTCAACTATTTCAAAAAATTTCTAAATTTCACATAAATGTAGAACAAGTCAAGGGGAACCAACTTTATACCTGTGGCCAAGTCCAATTTGGCCAGGAAAAGCCTCAAATCGTCATAAACCTGCTGGAACCCTAGAATTTAGGTAGTTGTCGATTTGCCACCAAAATGAACTCCGACGCCTCATCCAAGGCTTGGGCCTTGCTCCTGGGGTTGAGGGAAGGCTTTTGGTGGTGGAGATTGATGGTATTCGTTGACAGATTCACTGGAAAAAACATAAAGCCACCGGGACACCCGTGGGTTTTGTGGCTTTAATTTGTGAATTTGGGTTAGAAACCTAGAAATCTAACACCACAAGGATGTTGGGCTCGATGACAGCTTTCCATAGACACTGGAATCACCTCAAATGGAGGTCGAACGGAGAAGTTAGGATGGGTCAAGGAACCGAGTTGGGTGAAGTAACCGGATTGGCCGGTTTCCTTCTTCTCATTCCCTTATTTCCCTCATTGTTCTCCCCTCTGATTTTTCCTTCCCCTTCTCCTTTTCTCTCCCGCATCCCGCATCCCACATTTACTCTCTCTCTTGCTGCCACTGGCAACGTCCAACCCCATTTTTGTTTTTTTTTTTGTTTTTTTTTTCCAACAACGAAAACATCTCTAATTTCTTTGCGCCTACATGTTCGTGAGATTAAGCTCTATCCAAATATTTCAATAAACATGACAAAATATATGAGGATAAAATACGTCCTCGTAACATTGCATTTAGCCACCTAGGGCATTTTAGTCATTTCTCTTTTCGATAAAAAATTCCACATAATCATATATTTAAAATTTGCAGGGTATTACAGTAGAGCTCCAAACAGTGGACCTGATGAAAAGGTCAACTATGTGAAAGAAGAGAATGGCATTGTGTTACTAGCATGCAAGAACAATAATGGAGACCAAGACTATACATGGTATTTTGACACCGGTGCCAGCAACCACATGTGCGGATGAAGAAGCATGTTCGTAGAGCTCAATGAATCAGTGAATGACAACGTTTCTTTTGGAGATGAATCCAAAATACCCGTAAAAGGAAAAGGTAACATCCTTATTCCCCTGAAAAATGGCGGTCACCAATTAATTTCAAATGTCTACTACGTGCCCAATATGAAAAACAACATTTTAAGCTTGGGTCAACTCTTAGAAAAAGGTTATGATATTCACATGAAAAATTATAACCTTTTTCTTAGAGATGACAAAGGAAGATTAATTGCCAAGGTAAAAATGTCAAAGAATAGGATATTTCTCATGAACATTCAAAACAATGTTGCAAAATGTCTCAAGATATGTTACAAAGACATATCCTGGCTTTGGCATCTTCGCTTTGGGCATCTTAACTTTGGGGGACTGGAGTTATTATCCAAGAAGGAGATGGTGAGAGGCTTACCGTGCATTAGCCACCCTGATCAAGTTTGCAAAGGATGTTTACTTGGGAAACAGTTCAGGAAAAGCTTTCTAAAGGAGTCAAACACAAAAGCCCAGAAGCCACTCGAGCTTATTCACACCGATGTGTGCGGTCCAATAAAACCAAGCTCTTTCGGTAAAAATAATTATTTCATTCTCTTCATTGATGATTTTTCAAGGAAAACCTAGGTATATTTCTTGAAGCAGAAATCAGAGGCCTTTGGAGCATTCATGAAGTTCAAAGTCGCTGTAGAAAAAGAAATTGGTTGCAAGATCAAAGCCATGAGATCTGTTCGAGGAGGAGAATTCACTTCAAAGGAATTTCAAGAATTCTATTAAGCCAATGGAATTCGTCGACCTTTGACAGTTCCAAGATCCCCTCAACAAAATGGTGTGGCGAAAAGAAAAAAATTGAACCATCCTCGACATGGCTCGAAGCATGCTTAAAAGTAAAAGATTGCCTAAGGAGTTGTGGGAAGAAGCTGTAGCATATGCTGTCTACCTATCCAATCGGTCTCCAACAAGAAGTGTGTGGGGAAAGACTCCGCAAGAAGCATGGAGTGAAGAAAACCAGGTATCTCTCATCTAAAAGTTGATGGAAGTATAGCCCATGTACATGTACCAGACGAGAGGAGAATGAAACTCGACGATAAAATTGAGAAGTACATCTTCATCAGCTATGACTCAAATTCAAAAGGCTATAAGCTGTATAATCTAAACAATGGGAAGACGGTGATCAGTTGAGACGTGATGTTCGATGAAGAAGGAGAATGGGATTTTGGCTCTCATGCTGGTGATCTTCACTTCTTTTCTCAGTTTGAAGAAGAGAATGAACAAGGGATGATGGAGCAAGCAAGAGAGGTTCAACAAGAATCCACTACTCCACCTGCTTCACCAACATCAACCAATCATGGCAATTCACCAGCATCAGGATCATCAAGTGGGAGTCTAAATGAAAGAGAAGTACCACGCACAAAAAGTTTACGAGATCTCTATGAGGTAGCTGAAAGACTTGATAATCCTACACTTTTCTTTCTCTTTACTGATTGTGAACCAGTTGACTTCCAAGAAGCAGTGCAAGATACTAAGTGAAGGAAATCAATGGATGAAGGAATTGAAGCAATCTAGAAGAATGATACATGGGAACTCGCTATTCTTCCTAAATGACACAAAGCCATCGAAGTCAAGTGGGTGTACAAGACAAAGAAAAATGCAAATGGAGAGGTCGAAAGATTCAAGGCAAGACTAGTGGCAAAGGGCTATAGTCAAATAACCAGAATCGACTACGATGAGGTATTTTCACCCATTGCTCGTTTGGAAACGATACGGTTACTAATTTCTTTAGCAGCTCAAAACAAATGGAAGATTCAACAAATGGATGTGAAGTTCGCTTTCCCAAATAGAGTCCTTGAAGAAGAAGTCTGCATTCAACAACCATCAGGCTATGAAATCAAAGGGCATGAAGACAAAGTGTTGAAGTTGAAGAAATCCCTCAATGGGTTAAAACAAGCACCATGAGCATGGAATAGTCGCATTGACAAGTACTTCCAAGAAAACAACTTCACCAAGTGCCTTCATGAACATGCTCTCTACGTCAAAGTCATAAAATGGAGATATTCTAATTGTGTGCTTATATGTGGATGATCTAATCTTCATAGGAACTAATCCAAACATATTTGAAAAGTTCAAGAGAGTGATGACCAAAGAATTCGAGATGACCGACATCGGGTTGATGGCATACAACCTAGGCATTGAAGTCAAGCAGAACGAAGAAGGCATTTTCATCTCCCAAGAAATCCACATAAAGGAGATACTGAAAAAGTTCAAAATGAACGACTACAAGCCCATAAGCACGCCAGTGGAGTGTGAAGTCAAACTAACCAAGCATGACAAAGGAGAAAGCGTAAATCCAACATTTTTCAAAAGTCTAGTTTGAAGCTTACACTACTTAACTTGCACAAGACCAGATATTCTCTATGCCGTCAGATTAGTCAGTCGTTACATGGAGAATCCAACAACTATACACT
Organism: Malus sylvestris; assembly: GCF_916048215.2. Taxonomy (NCBI): domain Eukaryota; kingdom Viridiplantae; phylum Streptophyta; class Magnoliopsida; order Rosales; family Rosaceae; genus Malus; species Malus sylvestris. The sequence goes on along the minus strand of NC_062266.1, from coordinate 13,850,947 downwards.
TGAAAACCTCCTAAAGAATTCTTCGATACCTTAAGGGTACTATTAACTTTGGCTTATTCTATTCAAATTCTAGTAACTACAAACTTGTTGGATATAGCAACAGTGATTGGGTAGGAGATTCTGACTATAGAAAAAACACTACTGGATTTGTGTTCTTCATGGGAGACACTGCATTCACATGGATGTCGAAGAAGCAACCGATTGTCACTTTCTCTACCTGTGAAGCTGAATACGTAGCTGCTACCTCATGTGTCTATCATGCAATCTAGCTGAGAAACTTGCTAAAAGAATTAAGCATGCCACAAAAAGAGCCAACAGAGATCTATGTCGACAACAAATCTGCAATAGCTATAGCAAAGAATCCAGTATTCCATGACATGAGGCAAACACATAGTTACCCATTATCATTACATAAGAGAGTGTATTGCAAGAAAGGATGTGCAAGTGGAAAACGTGAAGTCTCAAGACCAAATTGCAGACCTATTCACTAAGCCACTCAAACAAGAAGACTTTATCAGACTAAGGAACTCAATCGGCATCACAAGACAAGATTAAGGGGGGATGTTGAATTGTATTCTTGTCTTGGCCCAAGACAATTGATCCGGCCCGTGCACAAAGAAAGATCCATGCACATGCTAGAGAGTTCTAGCAAATTCAAGTTGGTGGAATGCATGCATAAATATCTAAGGCTTTTTGTAGAAAGATCTAGAATCTTGTAAAATTGTGTGGTTGGTAAGCATTAGCTAGAAAGTTCTAGTAATGTCAAAGTTGGCAAACCTTGCCTATAAATAGGTGAGGTGCTAAGCTATGTGATGTAACAACCAAGAGAGCAAGTAGTGAGAAGTGAGAAGAAGCAACAAAGCTTCTAAGAGTGTTTGAGTGTTTCCTCTTGTACTAGTTTGTGAGTGAATAAGGGTTTATTTGGTATCCTATTTGAAAATTTTTATAATTTCTCAAAACATTTTTTAAGAATTTTTCTTGAAAAAAAATTCTTTAAGACTCAAAAATTTGTTTGGTATGCAATTTAAATTTTTTAAATCTTACAACTTAAATTGGACAAAGAGATCCAAAAAGAGTGGGTCGAGAGAGAAAGATGAGAGAGGAGGAAAGAAAGTAAGAGATGATTGGAGGAAAAAGAAAGAAGTGAGAGGATCGGTGGAGATAGAGAGGAAGAGTAGTGAGAGAAAAAACCGAGAGAATGAAAAGAGCGGATTGCAGGAGAGACGAAAAGGGTAAAAAAAAAAGAGAAGGGGGAAAGAGAAAGAAGAAAAGACAGAGATAGCTTTGGAGTGAGAGGGGAGGAGGGAGAGAAAAAAAATGAGTGAGTTTAAGTTTAAAAACTCTAAAAACTCACATTTTGTGTTTTTAGAGAATAGACTATACTTTTTAGTTAGTTTTGAGTTCAGTTTTTTAAAATAGTCCTGCCAAACAAGTTTTTAAGGCCTAAAACTTGAAAATTGTTTTTGAGTTTAAAAAGTTGGATTCAAGTAGAATACCAAATAGGCTTTAAAATTTTTGTGTAAGAGTGTTCTTTCTTTCTTTTGCCTATCAATTTCGCAGCGTTACATTTATCTTTGTGAGATAAACAACTCCAAAGTAGTGAACTCTTTTTAAGCCCCAACAACAATTAGGTGGGGGAATTTCATAACAATCTCTAATATCTCATGCTTGAAGCATGTTTTCGATTCAAGTCTCACCATTCCTTTCATTTCAAAGAGTTTTTCCTCCCTTGCATACATGTTTTCTCGAATCCCAACAGCATTGTTTGATCGCTGCATCTCGTAACTAGCGATTAGATCTACTAAGTTATGAGTCGAACTTCATTTTGACATGGTTGTGCCGGTAAATTGATCGCATTGATATTTGCAGTGTGTTGTAGTTGTGTTGGGCAGTGGCTGAGCTTTGCAAATCAAAGCAATCTTACAAGGTAGTGATTGTTGGGATTTGTAGAACATATATGACTCGAAATAGCAACTCTCCAGTCGTTGAAGGAGTTTCTTGTTTGAAGTTTTAAATTTTTCATGTTTTTAGACACTCAAGGTTATTAACAAAAGTTTTCGTTTATTAAAAGCAAATATTGTTATGTTTATTAAAACGAAATTCATAATTTGTGTTATTATATTTCATGATTAACCTAATCTGAATAAGAGCTTTGACACAATCAAATCCGAACTAACAAAGTGTTGAATTGAACCGTACTAGTCTCTACTGGGGGTTATTACTCTTTTTTGCCAAGAAAACTGTATGGTCTAATGAGGCTACTACGAAGAATTTACTCATGGGTAGGACAAGCTCGGTTCATGGTTTCTCTTGGCTATATGGTTCATCTGGGGGAGAGGTCGGGCTTCAAGAAACTTCTAGTCTTAAAACCTTTATAGAGAAGTGTCTCTTAGTACGATAGTCTAGTGGTATTTCGCTTCACTTGTAAGTGAGCGGTCTTAGATTCGATTCTCGCTAAAGGAGAATTTGAAACACATTATTGCTAGCTCATTGTGAGGCTAAGCCCACCCCTCCCCTTCTCATTTAATGTATATCATTATTACTAGCTCATTGTGAGGCTAAACCAACCCTTCGTCACATTTAATGTAAATAATATTGTTTGTTCAAAAAAACGAAAGAAATAAAAAACAAGACAAGTTCAACAAAAACAATATATAAATAAAGTAAACACCACATAAAATGCCGCAAAGGGACCAAAGAGGATGTAGGTATGCAATTATTTTATTGCCCTCAGCATGATTCTTATTTTTTTTATTTTGGAGATTGCAACCCTAAATATTAATTATAACTTATACGTTGTGCACTTGATACATATATGGTCTATCATGTGATTTACCCCCAGGGATTTAGTTATTTGAGCCATCTGTTGCCTCTCTTTTGACTATATGAGATATTTTTTAGTGTATTCGAAACATAAAAAGGTATACCGTATGTAATAATACAAGTAAAGAAACACTAAAAATATATATTTTTTCTTCACTTATATTATGACACATGATGTATCAACTTATGTTTTGGGTACATGAAAAATCTCACATCCTATATACACACAAGTAAAGAAGGTACTGCATGCCATAGTACTTAAGTTTTTTTATATTCAACAAATTTGAGGTTAAGGTTAACTATTCAGTTAGACTTGTATGTTGTTCTCTATTAATACCTTTGGACCTCATAAACAGCAGAAAACCCCTTTCAAAAACCCTAACCCTAAATTGCTTGCAACTCCGAAACTAAAGGAGGAGATTTTTATGTTTTGTGGTGGTGGAGGTTGGGATGATTTCGATGTGGACGCCAATGGAAGACGGTGAAATAACGACCGATTTAAGAGCAAGAGAAAGCAAGGTTGGAAAGCGACAGAAGCCGAAGATCGAGAGTGACAGAAGCAGAGGTTTGTGAGAGAGAAGTCGAAACGGAAAGAAAAGTCGAGACTCACCAAATCCCAGTGATGCAAGAATGAAGCAGTGGAGGAGGAACAAATGAAGCAGTGTGGAAGAAAGAAGCAGGGCATTATTTGTAATTTACAAAATTACCCTTGTTTTATTTTATGCATTCTTTTTTTGCTGCTTTTGATTTTTTTTGGTTGAGGACCATTTTCGTCCTATTATTTTTTTTGTTAAAGCTGTGACACCAAAATTGCCCTCTGGCTTTATATATAAAAGATGAAGAAAATCATAATAAATTAATTAATAAAACTAAAAATCAAATTTTAAGGAGTAAATGAACATGTGTGAATAAAAAAATGTGAATTTGTAACTTAGTACTACAGTCTAATAGTATTTATCTTCATTTGTAAGTGAGAGCTCTTAGGTTCGATTCTCGTCAAAGGTGAATTTGAACCACATTATTATAGTTAGCCTAGCGTGAGGTTTAGCCAACTCCCCAACCTCTTAGTGTAGATAATATCATTTGCTAAAGAAAAAAGTAATTTTATTGATATTTTTCTTACTAACATTGTTGGTAGTACACATTTGCACTAAGGAGAATGATTATCACATACCTCTTTTGTCCCAAATTTTCTTACAATCACAATTTATTTTCGATATTAGCTCAAATAATCCAAAAGAAAAACAATAGAAAATTTTAATAGAGGTGTACAGAATGAACAAAAAGTCTTCATAAATTATTTTCTCAAATTTGTGAATTACCGATTTAGTCCCTAAATCATCACCTCAGTGAAAATTAGGTCCCTAAATTCATTAAAAACTACTAATTTCATCCATACCGTTATATTCAAAGCTATTTTATCTTTTTTTTTTTTTTTGTCAACTTAAGTCACATGACATATTTTAGAAGGTAATACAGTCATTTTTGCCAATAAGCCCTTAACGTTGCAAATAGGTCTAACATCTAATTTACCTTCCAAAATTAACTTCATACACTATTAAACTTGTAAGAAAATTACCAATCTACTCTCCAAAGTGTATCACATAAATGTCTCGTGACTTAAATTGACAGAAAACTTAACATAATAGCTTCGAATCTAATATTGGGAATGTAATCGGCGGATTTTTATTTGTTGAAGGATTAATTTTCTTAAAAAATAATTTAAAATTTTAATTTTCACTGAAGGCATTAAGAGACTAAACGGAAGTTCAACCTTTCCAATTTAATGCTTTTCCAAGGTGTTAATAAAATCGGTTGCCCAAGCAATTCCAGCATATCCAATGAGTTTATTTAAGTTTCATGTGGCGCTGTGTAATGAACTGGACTCTTTATTATTAGGGTTTTGGTGGGGACAAGTGGGTGGAGAGAGGAAAATTCATTAGGTGTCCAAAGATATTTTGGGTTTACCGAATCAGGATGGAGGTGTGGGCTTCAGGAATTTTAGTGATTTTAATGATGCTTTCCTTGCCAAACAATGTTGGCGGCTGATTCATAACCCAAATTCGTTGTGGGCTTCGGTCCTAAAAGTCAGATACTTTTCGAACTGCTCTTTCTTTGAGGCTAAACGGGGCAACATGGCTTCTTAGGCTTGGATCAATCTTTTGGTGGGTAGAGATTTGTTATTGTAGAAATCCCATTGGCAAATTACGGATGAGTGTATTGTGTGGTTGTAGGTGGATAGGTGGCTTCCTTCCTTGCCGTTGGGTCATCCCTCGCTAGGTGGAATGGTGTTGGTTACTAAGGACACTTGGGTGGCCTCTTTCATTAACCCTTCTTCCTAAGAATGGGACATTAATTCTCTTCAACCATTCTTATCGGTGGCGGAGCAGGAAGCTATTTTGGAGACGCATCTTGGGGATCCTTAGAGGAATGATAGACTTGTCTGGCCATCCACAAAGAATGGTTTGTATTCGGTTAAATTCGGGTACCATTGGGCTAGGTCACGACACTGCTTCCTGAGGGGAGGGCGTCCCTCATCTTCCATTTCTCCCCCAGGCCAAATTTGGAAGTTAAACACCCCGCCAAAGCTTCGTAATTTTATGTGGAGAACATTGCATGGAGCTCTGGCCACCATGGAGAATTTATTTAAAAGGAAATATACTCATTCACTGATGTGTCCCATTTACAACTGTCATGCTAAGTCTATTGAACACTTCTTGTTATTATGCCCATGGGTGGAAACTTATGGTTTGATGGGGTGCTCAATTATAAAGTGGATAGCAATAGGGTTACTTCATGGCCGGATTGGCTTCATTCCATTGCATTGCAGCAGTTTGGGTCTAAGGAGGATCAAAGGTTTTTGCTTTCTCATGTAGCTTTTACTTGTTGGCACATATGGAAAGCTAGATGCAATTTTTTGTTCAATCAAAAAGCTATCAATCCAACCTGGGTTCTCCTTGCTATATCAAATTATGTTGTTTTCTTTGAAACCAATAAGGCTTCTTAACCATTGGTGATTGCTTCCAGTACGGCTGCTCCAATGGAGCATTGGTCTCGCCCGTCTTATCCCTATCTAAAGGCCAACGTTGATGTGAGTTGGATGATGTCGACAAGGAATGGCTTCATGGGGATTCTAATGCGTGATGCAGAATGCAGGTTTGTAGTTACGGCTCAGTATGCAATCCAAGCTCCTAATGTGGTAACGGCAAAAGCTATTGCTATTTTGAAGGGTTGTGAACCGGCTCTTTCTTTAGGCCACTAGTGGGTGATCGTTGAATCTGATTCTAAGGACTCGATTTCTTCATTATCAACTTCGTTGGAATCTGGCAGATGGGAAGCATTTCCTACCTTGGCACAAGTTTTGAGGCTGGGGAACTCTTTCCAGGGTTGTCACTGGTCTTGGATCCCAAGTTCAGCCAATTTGGCAGTGGACAGGTTAGCGTCGTGTAGTAATATGGAGATGTGTGATGTAACTTGGGTCAATCGACCTCCATCTTCGTTGGTTTTTGTTTTAAATAAGGATGGATTGCCTTGTCCCCCTTAATCTTTTATGGTAGGGGAAGGGGCGATGCTCGAACTCGGTTCTAGCGTCTTCACTCTTTAACCCCCTTTGCTGCTTGGTTTTTTTGTTGGTATGCTGTTGCTTGCCTCGGTGTAGGCTTCCTTGTACTGTTGTGGCATCTTTGCCCTGAAAATGTTATTCCAGTTTTCAAAAAAAAAAACACCAATGCTTTTCCAACTGTTCAACAAAGGGTTTTTGGTCAAAACTGTTCAACGAAGGGTTGCGGATTAAATATGAATACAAATGGCCCCATCATTGATAAAGATTACGCAGCACAAATTATGGGTTCCATGTTTTGAGTCTTTCACTTTACTGTGTTAAAGTAATGCACTATGTCAGAGTTCGTGAATGGCTTTATAATCTTTTATATGAAGGAAAGGGATCCTCTCTCTCTCTGGATCCTTACACCTAATCTTCTTTATCTGAGTCTTTAAAATTTGATCAAACGGTTAAAATTATTATAATTTTTAAAATGAGCTCTTGTTTTTAATTGTTTGATCAAATTTTAAGGATCCAGATTGTTTGATGATGAGGATTAAATGGAAGAGATTCGAAAATGATCCCTTTCCTCACATGAAAAAGAAAAGAAAAAAAAAGGTTGGTATTTTTTTCATTGTGATGGTATCTTGTACAATGTAGGGCATTCAAACTTTCACTAATGTAATGATGACAAGAGTTTTTAAATTGAATTAAAGGGTGACGCGCAAACCACAATATAAATTTTTATTTATGCATGTGGTTTAATATCATTGTATATAAAGTTTTGAATTTCCACCCATACGTCCGTTTGAGGTTACATTTTTAAACTGCTGTAGACCATATAATGTTGTGGCTAATGGTTGATTTTTTATTTTTTTTTTTCCAAGTGATTATAAAAAGAGTCAAATCCTCAACTATCATATCATATAATTAAAAAAAAATTAGGGAACTTTAACGAAAAACCATATTTTTACACTAAAAAGTCAATCATGGTACTATTCATTTTACCTTTATTTTTGTCCTTATCATTAAAACTCAAGATTTTCAATCCATTTTTATTAATTTTTTTAAAAATTTAGTCTAAAAATATGATATTCCTCAATTAAACTAACAAAAGTGGCATTGCATGCCTCGCAAGTTTCCTAGCCCGTAGTATCTGTTTAGGAAGGCAACCATTATAGCCTTGTGTACCTTCATGCGTTCGCTGTGCTTTTGGCAGACAGTTGTAGTGGGTTGACATTCACAATTTCAAGATATGGTCTTTGAATATATTATTGGTAACATGTCAAAATCAAGCCCAAATCACATATTTATTTTTTAACAAACGATATGATATGGAGGAATATGAGAGTGGGTTAAACTTTATAATGAACTATTAATAATATGGTTTATATTCATATTTTGTCGATAATTGAATTTAAGACCTCTCACATACCAGTTAAAAAGAATACTAGCATACCGTATTACTAAGTGACAAATGACATATATATATATATATATATATATATATATATGACCTTAATTCAAATGCAACACAAAAGGTCGGTAAGTTTAACTAGATATTAGATTCGACATCTATGCAGACCAAAATTGATTTGGTCCTAGTGAAGTCAAAAGCTCAGTTGTAGAAGAATCATAAACTCATTAGGATTTGAGAGTTTTAGTAAATCACTTCACAATCATTGCAGTCTAGCAATATTCCTTCTTGTTTGTAAGAGACCAATAGATTTGATTCTCATGCATGGTAAGTTTAACACTTAATTATTACTGATTCATTATGTGATTTAACTCAAATCCTTAAATTCCCACTATTATGATATTGAAAAAAATCCTATTGTGGGTAATTTTTCAACGAATTCATAATCATATACATATTAACTTATGTTGAATAAGCACGCAATTTAACAATTGTGATTGTTTTAGTGCAATTTCCAGTGATTTCTAGGCCAAATTAACCGGCAAAACAATGAACAAGCCCTCAAAAGAATTAAGGTGCCAACAGTGTATGTTGACCAAGGACTCTTCGACATTTAAATCAGTGGACTGTTTATACTCGGAGCAGTAGGCTGGAACTTGAAAGACTGTGTACCTTTCTATTGCTGGGTGAATGAGGGTCTTTATATTGGTGATGGGATTGTAAACCCTAATCTGAGTGTGTAACTCCAAATCTATAAAGAAATCTAAGAACATGTCTCCTTCAATGCAACTTTGCTCACCCTATAAAGTGAGGGTGATGTTCACCCCTCCCCCCTAAAGTGATTACTGTTAGATTAGTTTGGTTTAATTTATTTAAGATATAAATCTCAGAATTTAAACTAATCTAATGACAATCAATGAGAGGTGGAGATCACTATAATATTAGGAGTGCGAGCAAATATGCACTCAGATCTAGTGTCCTTGCATTGTTACGCGTTCACGATTCCTTGGAGTATAGTCTAAGTCATTAGGTCTAGGTTCCAACAATCTAGGAGCTAGAGACTAATCCAGACCTAGCCAGGTATTTCCCAGACCTAATCTATTTGACCATACTTTGGCTGTAATCGTTCTGCATAATTTCGATGTTTCAAGCCTCAAATGACTCGTGGTAGTATTTAAAAAATAATGGTCTCACGATGATAAATGTAAAACTTAAAGGCTTTTATTTTTGCTCACAACCATCAATCCAAAGCCGAAAACAATGGTGATTCTACAAACTCCCATGCAAATATCATCCAAGAAAACCATTTTCTCTTGGGCAGGTTAAAAACTTTAGAAAGCCTTGACTTCAGAGAGAAGCATGCAGCATGCAAAGGTGATAATATTATGTTTGGTGAAGATGTGGGCAATGTATATATGGTAGGGTAGGTAAAGGGGTTGATACACGTGGTCAAAGTGAGACCCAATAAGTTGAGATTACACACTTCAGCAACAGCAAAGCACTAAAGACTTCCTTTTCCACTATAAATGATTAGCATCTAATCCTTGATCTTGTTCTGTCTGTCTTTGCTTTTTAAAAGCAAAATAAAAAGCATATATTGATAAACAAATTCAGTTTCTTTAATAAGCATCTCCCACAATCACAGAAAGTGATCCAGTGATAAAGGTATGGATTACGGCTCCTCAATAAACAAACAAAATTGTGAGAGATCCTATGTTCGATGCTCCGAGTTTGTGAATTTGCTTAAATGTGGTCACGGACATGATGAAATTATCCATAGCATTGACTTGACACCAGTTGTCCCATTTTTTAAAAAATAAAAAATAAAAAAATAAGGATCTCCCACATCCTCCACTAAACTTTGTCATTGCATAAATTGACAACCATCCAAACAACTATAAAAAATAGTATCATTTTGTTTTTTCTAATTATCATGTTATTGTTAATATATTCCTTAAATCCAATCCAAAACATTACTAAACCAGACAATTGGAAATGGAGACTCCTGCGTTACCCCATCATATAAAACAATTAGCTGCTAAAGATTCTACTACTTTTAGTCAAACAGACAAGCAGCCCCAACAACCCAATATTTTGTGTATTTTATGGGGGTTTTTTGTGCTCTTCAAGGTTTTGATTTGCTAATCTATAGTTTAATTAGGATTATGATAGTCATTGCATTAAGTCAATGTCAGGAAGAAGAAACATATTTACTAACCCAGCTAATAATATTTCTAATTATTTTACTACCTTTGTCACATTTAGTAAATCTTACATTAGTCCCATAATACTTGTTAAGTGTCTAGATCCTGCAGTTATATTGTAATAGCGTGTTTGACATTGGTGTTAATCCAAAACTTTATAGCCTTAAACTAAGTCCTAATATAATATTAGCTAGCACATTTTGCTTGTCAACTTAAATAAAAAAAATAAAAGTAAAAGAACATTACAACGAGGATCCTATCAACAAATATGTCAAAGTTTAACCTAAAAACAATTACACGGGGAAAAATATTGAACCGGTACAAGATCGACTATATTTATGTCCTAAAGTAATAAAACCGTATGTTGCCATGTATCCTCTCGGAAGATATGATTTATTGTATAGATAGGAATTTGGTGCAATATGTGTCAAATCTCTTTTTTTTTTAAGTAAAGTGATAACGTTAGTGGGTTATATAGTTAGTTGTCAATGAATTAGTAGAGATCGAACCCGCCAAGATTTTACTATAGTTATGTCCTGATAATAATATTATTAAAAAATTTAAACCAAATTTGCAAACCAAATTATGTGTTATCAATATGAAATAAACACGTTAATCAACACTTGAGTAATAATCCAATCATCAACAAACACGTTATCTAAAATAAAAATTTAATCTTTCTAATATTACCCATTTATTAATTAGCACTTTTTGCATACAACCGAGACTTTCAACTTCTATCCGCAATCATGATGCCTCTCTACTAAGTTTGCATGCAACGTGACCTAAATATTATGGTTCATAAAGTATTTCTCGATTTTGATTATCTATTATTACGTAATCCGATGAATAAATGATATCATATTTTATTGATTTTTTGTTGAAGTCTTTATATTGTGATTTATAATATTAATAATTTCTATTATAAGCAAGTTATTTTGTAAATCGATAACGAAGTATTTTGAGGAAAAATTCTTTCCTTATCCTTCGGAAGTCAAGTTTAACTCGGACCATAGTGCTCTTTTGGAGTAGAGAGTAAAGGAGTTCAAGAATAATTTCTAAATTAAGTAACGCTTTTCATGTAGTTCTAACTCTAACATCACAAGTGAAATCTCAACAATATCAACAAAAGTAGAAGTGGTCTAGTCTCAAAAGGAGTGAACTATTGTTTATAAGATTTGGGTTTAACCTTATGGACCTTTGTATTGGCAACCAAACCAAGATTGCTTTCCCTAGCTTTGTAAAGTTTTGTTATCACATTCTCAATTCGGGGGACGTAGGAATAATTATATTAGCTAGAGTGGACGTGCTCTGCTTTATGTACACGAGTTTGAATTTACTTTCTCAAACTCTGTATTTAGTCAAAGTAAAATATCACTCATGTGTGTATATATATATATATATATAAGAAATTTTGAATTAGCCGAACAAAACACATAATACCACTTTTGTTGGCAAAACACGCACAGAGCCCACTGAATGAAGACAATATTTCCTTTCCTTATGGGTCAAGTAGTGAATATAATTGAACTTGGGTACTCGTATGGCCCAACTTGAACCATTCCCCAGACTTTGGGCTCAAACCCAACATTTAACCAAACTTTTATTTGTGGCATTGCATATTTTTTTGTGAGAAATTTCAATTACAATCTCGGACCGCCGCATCTTTAAAACATTATAATGTCATATGCAAACTTATATTTTAGTTGTAATTCATTAGTCATTTCGTCAAATTAACCGTTATGTGATGATGTAGCAAGTGTAGGACCACATTTTACTCCCATGGCTATCAAATTTTGCCATGAGGACCAATATTTCCTTCTCTCCTTCCTCTGCGCGTATTCAACCTCCACAAATCCTCCTTCGGTTCTTCGACAAGACCTCAAAAATGGACGGCAACGTTATACACAAATTTTTAAAACATTACAATATCATACACAAACTTTATATCTCTGTAAACCCTTTAAAATTTTCAAAAATAAAATAACATTTATATCCATCTACAAAATTACTATAAAGGATTTGTTTTTATATAATTTTCTTGAGCATTTGTCAATCATACGGCTACATCAATCTCTTTACCATCCTTGAACAACATTTTTTTCAATTTTATATTTAGGAAAACTATGGTTCCGTTCCTTGACTAAAATCTTAAATTAAAATTTTACTAATTTGAATACTTTGACTGATAGACAAATTCTTAATTTTCAGTATTAATTAAGAAATTTAATAACAATTTAATCCTTCCTAAAAGCATGCAAAGATTAATAGCAAACCAGAATTTTCAATTTTTTCTCAAATTTGAATTGTGTGAATCGAGCAATTTTTTTTCTTTTTGAAAATAAAGTTTTATTTTTATTTTTATATATTAGTGCATTTTAAATTTAAAAAAAAAAGATACATTTTATTATAAAATTTGGGTATATTAATAAAAACTGAGTGGATTTTACTTTAAGAAAATGGGTACATTTTCACAAAAAAGGATTTTGTTTTAGACGTATTCTTAGATTGTGATTGTTTAACTCTTAGATAGATTTGGTTACTAGTTATTCTTTCCCTATAGGATTGTATTACTTAGAAGACAAGGTAATCCTCTCCTAATTCTCTATTATAAATTAAGGTACGTTATAAAGGGAATAATACACACATAAAAAAATCCATACACTTTCTCCACTCTCTCCCTTTGAGTTAAATAGGTCATAACACATTATCAACACACCTCTCCGCTGCGCTAAGAAATCTGACGAGAAATTTTCTGCTATAAACCAATTCATCAATATCATCATGCAATCAGGTTCTTCCAAAACAACGGTTTTAATCTCGATATTTTTTCAGCCATGATCAGTGTTCTAAAAATTGGCCTAGGCAATTACTAGGCGCTAGGAGGTGAAGGCCCGCTGCGATTTAGTGCAAATCATTTCGAAAAATCAGTCTAGTGTTAGGTGGCCGCCTAAGCGGGTTTGATTTATGTATTTATTTTAATTAATTGTGTGTTTTTTTCTTCTTTAGTTTCATGGTGTTATACTTATGGAAAATGATGTACATAATTTGCAAAAGATGGCTATAAAGATTCTCTCATTGACTACAAGTTTATCCAACTGTGAGATGAATTTGAGAACTTTCAAGGGGATATATATGTAAACACGAAATTTTCCTGAAACAAACAAGACAAGAACACGTGTACAAAATAATATTTTGTATTTGATGATTTTGGGTTAAAATCTCTTTCAAATTTGATCCTTTAATTTGATCTCCGTAACGTGTGTATTTGTGGATGTGCGATTGATCCAGGGGCCGTCGAGGCTTGATCTTGGATGAACGGTTGAAAGTTTCTTCAAGGGCCGTTGAGGCTTGATCTTGAATGACGGTGATGAACGGATCTTTAAGGGCTTTTGGGCTTGATCTTGAAGGGTGATGAACGGATCTTCAAGGGCTTTTGGGCTTGATCTTGAAGGGTGATGAACGAATCTTCAAGGGCTTTTGGGCTTGATCTTGAAGAACAGTGATGAACGGATCTTCAAGGGTTTTTAGGCTTGATCTTGAATGACGGTTGGATGAATAGATCTTCAAGGCTTTTGGGCTTGATCTTGAAGAACGGTTGAATGTGTGGATTTGTTGATGTTGTTGATCCAAAGGGCTGTTGGGGCTTGATCTTAGGTGAACGATGAACACTTTCTTCAAGGGCCGTCGGGGCTTGATCTTGAATTGGTGGAAGTTCCTTTGAAGGGCCGTTGGGGCTTGATCTTGAAGGTTGAGTTGATGAAGAACGAAGAGAGCTTTCTTGATCCTTCGGGATTTGCTTGGGAGCTTTAGAGTTTCAGAGCTTCAGGGTTTTGGTGTAATGTGAATTGGTTATGAATTTGTCCCCCCAAATGAATGAATTAGCCTTCTATTTATATAAATTTCCAAGGCCTAATTTTGAATATAATATGCAAATGAAATAAATCGTTTCTGCCAGGTGTTGACACATGTCCTGTTTGATGACTTTTCTGATGATTCTCGATTTTTCGTTGAGTCACCTGCTATATGTAAAATTTATGTGACACGTGAACATTGAAATTGTAACTATTGGTCAACATTTATTTCACCGAAATTTTGATGTCTACAAATGCCCCCACTTCAAGGCGCGTCATATACATGTGCTTGTTGCGTGTAGGAGATGCGTTTTGAAGTCCCTTAATGTAGATGTCGATTCAAAGGCCATCGAGGCTTGATCTTGAATTGGGCTAGAGATTTCTTCAAAGGCCGTTGAGGCTTATTCTTGAACTTTGTTTGAAATTTCTTCAAGGGTCGTCGAGGCTTGATCTTAAAGGTTGAAATTGGACCACAGGGAGCTTCATGTGGTAGATGATCTTTGGCTTTGGTAGTGGATGAATCGGCACGTATTTTGTTGTGCTTGTTGAATTTCCACAGCTTTGATCTTGAACTGGGTTGGAGGATTTTCTAGTTTTCCTCCAATTATTGACTTTCCACAGCTTATTCTTGAACTGGGTTGGAGGACTTTATGGCTTCCTCCGATTGTTTGAACTTACTCTTTTTTTATGTGGAGTTAGATTTGATTCAAGGGTGATGGACACTTGATCTCGAATCGTACTTGTGATTTCTTCAAAGGCCGTCGAGGCTTGATCTTGAATTTGGCTGAAAGCTTCTTCAAAGGCTGTTGAGGCTTGATCTTGAAGGTTGATTCGAACACATGGCAAGCAGGCACAAGGTGAAGATGACGACTTGTTGCTTTGTTCAATCTTTCTAATTCACACCTGAGCAGTTTGGTCAACGGTATGATCTTCAAGATTGATGGGCTCTTCTTCCAGTTGGTGACTTGATCTTTAAGGATTTGATTCAAGGGTGGTGAATCGGCACGTGCAGCCCACAACGCCTAGCAAGTCGACCCAATAATTTGAGGGTCAAAACGAGTCCTCCACCCAGAGTGATTGCAACCCTGATGATATGAGATACTTTTAATTTTGAAGAAGTAGCGGATGAATCGGCACGTGCTTTGTTGTGTTTATCTCCACATGCTTCAATATATCATTTTCCCTTGCCTTATCTATTTTTCTGGCAGATATGGTATCTTCTCTGGAAGCATAAGATGTTGAGATAATGGGTACTTCGAGAGCAGTGCTAGGTAAGCAATCAGGGAAGGGTTCCAGGCAGTCGGTTCCAGATCGGAAGATTGATACCAAGTGCTGGCTGATTGCTTTCTTTATCCTTGTCCCGCAGGTAAGAACAAGGACAAAGAAAATGACAGGGAGAAAGCATGATATGAAATACTCTTGCTTTCGAAGTGGCGATTTGACAGCGTTGCACAACGAGGCTTTGCTTTTTGGCGATGGTGCCGTCAATATGTTGTTGAAGCTTCTCGAACTCTTGGATTCAACTCAGACCCATTCTTCTCTCTAATTTTTTTCACTCGGACTCCTTCTGCTGAGTTGATTGTGCGTGCCGCATTTCCTTATTTGTTCTCCAGGCAGATGTGGCAGCTTCTTGAGTTCCTCAACTCAGACTCCTTCTGCTAAGTTGACTGTGCAGGCTGCATTCTTCTCTGTTTGTTTCTTCTGCACATTGTCTCTACATGCTGCAAGGTATCATTTTCACTTGCCTTATCTGTTCTCCAGAAGTACATCAGCAGCTGAAGACGAGTACTCGAGAGCAATGCCAGGTAAGCAACTAGGCAAAGGTTCCAGGTAGTCGATTCCTTACCCGAGTTTGAGTGGAGGTTCCGGCATATTGCTTTCTTTATCCTTGTCTTTGCAGGTAAGAACAAGGACAAAGGAAAGGACAGGGAGAAAGCATGATATGAGATACTCTTGCTTTCTACCCTGGTGATATGAGATACTTTTGCTTTTGTGTCATTTGTTTGTAGAGGTACCCCAAGGAATAAGGAACACTGAGTGACTCGAGAGGCTTCGTTAGGAAGGCATTCTCGGAGATGAAGAAAGGTTCTGTATGTCAGCCTTATTATGGAGGGTGAAGGTGGACAGTAATAAGAAGTTCTTTAATACCGTAGAGGTACTATTCTTTCACTCGTGTCGGCAACCATTGAGTGATTGATCAGTATGGCTTTACGTGCTTTCTTCTTCATCAGAAATCTTCGACAAATTGTCCGTAATTTCCGCCAAGCTGAGTGTGCACGTGACAGGTGTTGACGAGGCTGAAAAAGACTGGCGCCTCTTCGATATCTGGGATCGGTGCTTCGACAAATTGCTCGTGATTTCCGCAAAGCTGAGTTTGCGTGTAACGGGTGCTGACGCGTCTGGAAAAGTAAGATGCCTCTCTGATTTCTGAGCTTGCCTCTTTGATTTTTGAATTGGCTTCTTCGATTTATGAGCTCCGTCAAGTGCAGAGGTTGTATGTGATAAGTGCGAACAAGTCTGGAAAGGAAGATTAGCCCGTGGTTTCTGAGCAAGCCTAGCTTTCGAGAAAGCTAGCACCTCTTCGATTTTTGAATTGGCCTATTCGAATTCTGAGCTCGCTTTTTCGATCTCTGAAATCCCGTCGAGTGCTGATTTTTATAAAGGCACGCAGTTCGTTTCAAAGCACACTTGAATTTTCGCTTGTAGAAACTCCCTTCTTGCACTTGTAAGATCTTGATTTGTCCGACCTCTTCTTTCTTCAACACCTTTGAAAATGTCTGGACCCTCCGACCGTTGTTTTGACTTGAACCTTGGTGAAGAGGCAGTCCCACCTTCTCCAGACAACATATGGCGCCCATCCTTCATATCCCCTACTGATCCTTTTACCGTTAGGGATTCGGTGATGAAGAATGATATGACCGCTGCGGTGGTGGCCAGGAACCTTGTCACTCCCAAAGATAACAGACTACTTTCCAAACGATCTGATGAGTTGGCTGTTAAGGATTCGCTGGCTCTCAGTGTGCAGTGTGCAGTGTGCAGGTTCTGTGTCTAATATGGCCCAACGTCTATTTGCTCGAACTCGTCAAGTTGAATCATTGGCGGCTGAAGTGATGAGTCTCAAACAGAAGATTAGAGGGTTCAAGCATGAGAATAAACAGTTGCACAGGCTCGCACATAACTATGCTACAAACATGAAGAGGAAAATTGACCAGATGCAGGAATCTGATGGTAAGATTTTACTTGATCATCAGAGGTTTGTGGGTATGTTCCAACAACATTTGCCTTCGTCTTCTGGGGTTGTACCGCGTAATGAAGCTCTAACTGATCAACCTTCAGTGCCTCCTCCTCCTGGGGTTCCGCCGAGTGATGAAGCTTCACACGAGCAGCCTTCGTGAATGCTCTCTCCTGTTTGCTCTTCTTCTTTTTTTTCTTTTTTTTTTTTTTCTTTTTTTTTGACTAATGTAAAAATGTACATTTCTGTAAATTTTCAGAGAAATCAATAAATGAGGCTTTTTTTATTCTATATATATATATTTCACATGATGTTGATATCCACCATTCATTTATATATATATATATATATATATATATATATATTTTTTTTTTCTTTTCTTTTCTTGCCCAGGGTGCCAGATGCACCATCCATTATATATATATATATATATATATATATTTCCTTTAATCATGGTGCACCCATTTTTTCCACATGGTGCCAGACACACCAAAGAAACACATTTTTTTTTTGCCTTTAATCACGGTGCCAAACGCACCAAAGATCAAACATTTTTTTTATTTTATATATATTGCCTTTAATCATGGTGCCAGACGCACTAAAGATCAAACATTTTTTATTATATATATATATTTTTTTTGCCTTTAATCTTGGTGCCAGACGCACCAAAGATTAAACATTTTTATTATATATGTTTTTTTCTTTTCAGAATGGTGTGTCCCCTTTTTTATATATATTTTGATGATGGGCAGAAGATGGAACGGAGCTTCGGGGCACCGGTGCTTCAGCAATGGACGGCACGGGGTCGAGCTTGGAGCCGGGAGCTTGGAGGTAGTGCAATGCGTTGAGCTTCACGACTGGCTAGTCATTTGACGGTTGTCTTTGAAGTTGTTGGCAGCTGCGAGAGAGAGACGGAGGAGGTCTTTGTGTGTGTGTTGACAAACTTTGGTGTTGTCAATCTCATTCGAAGGCAGCAGCCATGGCGGAGGTGAAGAAGCAGCTGGAGCTTTGAGGTGGTGCAAAACGTTACTTTTTACTATGCAAAAGACTACAGCAGGGTTTCGTTGTGTAGTGCCTTTTGGTCACAGTTTTCCCTCGGTGGTGACATTGCCGTGAGTCTTGGTGCTGCATAAGGGTTGTTGTACAAGGGTTGCTGCACTGCCATTGTCGTTTGCTACGCTTGCTGCACAAAAGCTGCTGCAAGGGGGCTGAGCTGCGATAGGGAATGATGCTCACTGCGAATGATGATGGGTTCGCCTTGTTTCTTGCTACTGCCAATTGCTGCAAAGGATAATGTTTAACGTCGGAGACGCTGCCCTCTTTGCCATGCTATGTCGTTGTGCTTCTGCTGCATCTTGCTGTCTGTCCCCATGCTGTTGCTTTCTAAAAGAAAGAAAAGCATCATCATGGTGTCTCCCATTTTCTTTCTTTATGTTATGCACCGAAAGGCTTTGTTTCTTTGCCTCTCATTCCCCTTTATTTATTTATTATTATTATTATTATTATTATTATTATTATTATTATTATTATTATATATATATTTTTTTTTTCTTTTTACATGGTGGCCGTCCACCATCATCATTTTTTTTTTCATGGCGGAAGTGGGGAACATGGTGATGTTGTGGGTAATACTATGTTCCCAAATCTCCCATACTCATTGCTAACAGTAGCATTTGAACTTACAAATTGCGGCTTGTTGAAACTGCAAATTATTGGACGAAGAATATTGAGTAAGCATTGCAGATGCCACAGGATTAGTGTTCCCATGGCTCTCAGTTCCACAATCAAGCACAGGCGAAACAGCATTAGTTAACACAGGCGGCTGTAAATAATTTGCAGGACCAGAGTGCGGGTTACCACCATCCATTTGGGTGTCTGACCTTATACAGGAGGTCAATGAGCTTTGGGTGTCGGCGAAGGATTGGATCTGTCCTCGCGTAAGCCTCCAAGACTAGAGCGCCGAACAATTCTTCAAGCCGTCAAAAACATCGATAGAGCCAGCAAGGCGCTGCAGCTTCAACCTTGTTCCTGACATATTTGCTGCACAGTTCCAAGCTTAGTACTATGAAGAAAGCTACTGCCATGGATTTTGATGTGCTTAGCAGTGATGTCTCCCAAATTCGCGAGGAGAAATAGTTGATGGTGATGTGGACGAAGGGTCATAGAATGAAAGACACAGTCGAGCTTGCCACTCATCTGCAATCCGAGATGCAAATGTGGTTTCTGCAGTTGTTGATGAGGCTCTTGATGGGGGAAAAGACATGCCTTTGTAAGGAAAGCTTGGGCTTTTTGGAGTTGTTTACATATATTTATATGTACATATATATATATATATATTTTTTTTTTCTTTTTTCTTTTTTTTTTGTACGAAGAATATTGTTTGTATTTGTAATAAAATTCTTTTTTTTTATGTGACTGTACTTGAAGTTTTGAGGTTTCAAGTTACCTAAGTACTCTTCCAAAGAAGAGATCAAGTCATAACGTAGTTTAAATACTTTTTTTTTATGCCGTACGCAGTTTATGTTCTTGCGGGCCAGGAGCGTTTGGTGCCATTTGCAGTTTCCGCTCATGCAGGCAAGAAGCTTTTGGTGTTGCCTTTTATGCTCGTGCAAACCAGGAGCTTAGTTTATTCGTCAAGCGATCCGGGAGAGTCGTTCCTCGCAATCTTCATAGCAAGAAGCCTTGACTGAGTAGTTGAAGAAGTCTTCTGGGAAGATGTCACACATCGTGATAGGGATGGATGATCTTCGTGTCAAAGTTTCATTATCTCCAACACTTTCACATTGTTCTGGAGGTTGACAGGAGCTGTTTTGCCCCCTTTCCCATTGGTGAACTTGTGGAATAGATGGTTGCTGCCTGGAGAGGCGTTCCTCGCAATCTTTATAGCAATGAGCCTTGACCGAGTAACTGAATAATTTTCTGAGGAATGAGAGATCGCGCATGGTCAATCTTTGTGTCGAAATTTCCTCATCTTCAACATTTTCACATTGCTTTGGAGGTTGGCGAAAGTTGCTTTACCCTTTTTCCAATGGGTGAACTTGTGGAGAAGTCATATGTTTCTTGTGCAGTTTCTTCGGAGTGACATGAGTGCATCCTTCAACTTCACTTGGCTTGACTGGCATGGTTTTGAAGCATACCCTCAGCGATTGAGATGAAGATTTTAAGTTGACAAAACCGGAAGTGACGTCTTCTTCCAGGATTTCGTCTTCTTTGTCTTCTTGGGCCTCCTCTTCAATGCGGTCTTCTTGGGTTTGTTGGCATGAAGATTGGCCGGTGTAGGTGATGGTGCGCCTCCTTACCTTCAGTGGTCCTTTTGTGTCGACCTCCAAAGCTGTTTGGCGCTTCATCCTTGAAGGAATCAAGCTTTGAACATCGTCTTTTCCTGCTAGACTGTCGCGCTTTTCTTCTTTTGGCGTTGTCTTCCTGTTTCTAGAAAGCTTCTTAGTTTCTTCAAGTCTGTCCGTAGTCGACCGTTGCGGAGGAGATCTAGTTGTGCCGCTTTGTTTCTTGGGTTTTGATAACCTTTCAAAGACAGATCTTTGCAATGTTGGTGTCTTAAGCCTTTTGAAGACGGAAGTTCGGTCTCAACCACTAAGGCGATCAAATGCCGAAATTCTAGGTTTTGAATGATTCAGCCTGTCGAAGACTGAAGTTCGAGGGGCGGGTTTAGCCTCATCTTTTGGCTTTGTGGCTTGTGGTCTTGGCTTCCTCATTTTTTTGTAGGTCGTCGATGTCCACCCTTCGTTATCACCAGTAGATGCATCTTGGTTGCTTGCCCCCGGTGATGGTTGTGTAGGAGGTGCCGTGTGACTTGAACATTGACGGGAATGGTCATACATGCTTCGGATATGCACAGGATCAAGTGATCCAAACACGATAGTAGTAGTGTGTGCCACAACCGTGTCTTCGAGGTCAAGCTCGATTTTCCCTTGTTGTGCTAGCTTCAGGATGAGATCTTTCAGTATGAAGCATTTTTTCGTTGGATGACTGATGAAACGGTGGAATTTACAGTACCTTGGACTATCAGTACGATTCATCTCTTCCGGCCGTCTGCACTCAGGTAGGTTGATCACCTTTTTGTCAAGCAAGTCTTTCAACATGGCAACCACATCAGAGTCGGGGAATGGATAAGTCTTCTCCTCGAGCTCCTTCAAAGTACGTTTACGCATCTCTTGATTACAAAAAGCTTCAGCTTGAATCGCCTTGCCTCGTGTAGAGATTTTGACGGGAGCTGTGTTGACCGTTATTGCTTCCTTGGTGGATTTCCACGCAGCCTTCTCCACCTTTGTCCCAAGAGCTTTGTCGTTCTTGTAGTCGGCGATCGGTTCTTTCTTCCCATAATGGGCGACGTTCAACTCCATGTCATGGGCGTGGGTGGCTAACTCCTCAAATGTCTGTGGTTTGATGCCTTGAAGGATGTAGTGTAATCCCCACTGCATGCCTTGAACACACATCTCAATCGAAGAAATCTCTGAAAGTCTATCTTTGCAGTCAAGACTTAGAGTGCGCCATCGATTGATGTAGTCCACGACTGGCTCATCTTTCCATTGCTTCGTACTTGTCAACTCCAACATGCTTACAGTGCGGCGAGTGCTGTAGAAGCGATTAAGGAATTCTCTCTCCAATTACTCCCAGTTGTTGATAGACTCAGGCTCTAGGTCCGTGTACCATTCAAAGGCGTTTCCTTTCAGCGAGCGCACAAACTGCTTGGCAAGGTAGTCTCCCTCCGTCCCCGCGTTGTTGCAAGTTTCGACGAAATGTGCAACGTGCTGCTTTGGATTTCCTTTTCCATCAAACTGCATGAACTTTGGTGGTTGATAACCCATTGGCATCTTTAGGGCATCAATCTTCTTGGAGTAGGGCTTCGAGTAGAACAAAGAGGTATGTGAGCTCCATTCGTACTGCGCCTTGATGGTGTTGGTGATCATCTCTTGCAGCTGCTGGATAAAAAGAGATCTCATGAGTGCCGCTGCTTGGTCTGGCTCCGGCTTCACATTGATTTTCTCCACCTAAGGCTCATCTTCTTCGCCAGCTTCTCTCTTTAGTGGATCATCCTCTGGGTCGGGGTTCTCGTCGTCCTGTGGCCCCAATCGGCTAATGAGTTCAGCGATTTGTAAGTCTTTTTCTTCCACAGTCCGTGTTAACCTTGCGATCGCTTCATTCATTTGAGCTAGTTGTTCTTCAATAGTGGTAACGTCAATGGTCATGACTTGTGCAACCAATAGACGTGACTTTGCTTTAGACATCCAGGATGCTGACGAAAAACGTCGTTGGCTGCTTTGGGATGTCATCTTGTGTGCCTTAACATCATGTTTCGGTGCCCCCAGTGAGGTCAGGTTGATGACGGACTAGCGCCTTTAATGCTCCCCTTGCTCATTTAGCAGCACCAACTTTGAAGTGGCATGTTGAGGAGCGGTTGTGGCGCCAATGGATTGTCCGTTCATGGCAGAAGTGCTCAGGATCCTCCCCTTGGTGGTTGCGAGAACAACTTGTCCCTTGCTTGATGCCATTGACTTTGAGGCGTGTTTGGATTCATTGAACGAAGAAAGAGATGAAAGGTAGAGATTATCCCACCGGACGTGCCAAATTTGTAAACACGAAATTTTCCTGAAACAAACGAGACAAGAACACGTGTACAAAATAATATTTTGTATTTGATGATTTTGGGTTACAATCTCTCTCAAATTTGATCCTCTGATTCGATCTCCGTAAGGTGTGTATTTGTGGATGTGCGATTGATCCAGGGGCTGTCGAGGCTTGATCTTGGATGAACGGTTGAAAGTTTCTTCAAGGGCCGTTGAGGCTTGATCTTGAATGACAGTGATGAACGGATATTCAAAGGCTTTTGGGCTTGATCTTGAAGAATAGTGATGAACGGATCTTCAAGGGCTTTTGGGCTTGATCTTGAAGGACGGTTGGATGAACGGATCTTCAAGGCTTTTAGGCTTGATCTTGAAGAATGGTTGGATGTGTGGATTTGTTGATGTTGTTGATCCAAAGGGTCGTTGGGGCTTGATCTTAGGATGAACGGATGATGAACGATGAACACTTTCTTCAAGGGTCGTCGGGGCTTGATCTTGAATTGGTGGAAGTTCATTCGAAGGGCCGTTGGGGCTTAATCTTGAAGGTTAAGTTGACGAAGAACGAAGAAAGCTTCCTTGATCCTTCGGGATTTGCTTGGGAGCTTTAGAGTTTCAGAGCTTCAGGGTTTTGGTGTAATGTGAATTGGTTATGAATTTGTCCCCCCAAATGAATGAATTAGCCTTTTATTTATAGAAATTTCCAAGGCCTAATTTTGAATATAATATGCAGATGAAATAAATCGTTTCTGCCATGTGTTGACACGTGTCCTGTTTGATGACTTTTCTGATGATTCTCGATTTTTCGTTGAGTCACTTGCTATGTGTAAAATTTATGTGACACGTGAATGTTGAAATTGTAACTATTGGTCAACATTTATTTCACCGAAATTCGATGTCTACGATATACAAAGAAAAGAAATAAACTGGATACAACAAGGTTAAATAATTTAGTCTATGTCCAATCCAATGTAAGAATCACGATCAAGAAGAAATTAGTCTATCATCTAAGAATGCTTCTCATTATGATTATATGCTTACTGTTTTTTTAATATTGAACTTGTTGGATACATGTACTTTGTGTATTATTCTATTTCTATTTTTGCATTTTATCATTTTTTTATTATCCGTACAAGTATAGTTTTTTTTTTTTTTTTTTTTTTTGAAATGTAAATAAGCACTTATTTACAAAATATAGAACTCAAATCCATTAACGCCACCCCCAAACCCCTGAAACCCTAGCCTTGCTTGAAGCCGAGACCACGGCTTTGCTGTGCTTTTTCTTGAAATCCACGACCTGCTGTCGTGATTTTCGGGTTGAATTCATTGAAATTTTAGAAGAATTTCATCAAATTTGTGTGGAATTCAAGATTGAATCCCATGGATTTCTCCTTCTCCAACATTTAGGTCACTCCTCCGTCACGCACTGTTGGTTGTTCAACGAACCAACACCTCACGAACTCAGCCCGAGGCTTCCTGACCCATAACACAAATGTCTGCAGCGGCCACGCTGATCTTTTTCTCAAGCGAATACATTCAACAACTGCTGGGGTGTTTTGGATTCCAGCCCGAGCCCACTTTGGGCTTTGGTTACCCTCGACCCGCAAAAAAAAATTGCTTCTGCCTCCCCTGCAGAGGCCCAAATGCCTTTTGCTCAAACCAGCCCCTTGTGGGCCTCCTGCCATCTATCTCGTGTAGACCTGGTTCCAGCAAAGCCCAGAAGGCCTGTAGCCTTCTGCTTTTGCTCGGCCTATGCACCAACCTAGCCTAGATTTGAGCTTGGGCCTTTGTGCTTCTATTTTTGTTTTTACAGCCCTATGTGGACTTTGGTTCAACTATGGACCACCAATTTTCACTGCTGGTTTTTTTAGGCAATATTGGGTTATTATTTTTGCCAGTTTCAAAAATTGGCCCGGAGTCCAATAAGTAATTAAATTACTATTGCAGGCCCTGAAGACTTATATGCATTTATTTGTTGCATATTTTTCTATTTACATTATTTACATTATGTTAGCTTTGCTGGAACCTATGAACTTTAAGTTCATAAACTTTTCGAACCTAAACTTTTCGAATAAGAAGCTTGAAAACCCGAAGTTTTCTTAAAATATTACACCCATGAAAACCCAAAATTTTTCACATTAATTTATACCAATACATGTCTAATAGAACCCGAATGTCCTACTCTTATGTGAATGGATTGATAAATTTTGTCTTCATTGCACTACCCACAATCTTGTCCATTTATTTTGTGATAAGGATATGTCAAATTTGAACAAAACTTGACTTTGCCGCTTTAGAGGTCTCTAGAAAAAAATACCTCAAGTAAGTTCAACATGTGAAACTCCACCTCACCGCTAAGAGCCTTAGAGCAACCATTGAAGCTAAGATGGACAACCCGGTTTGCGAAGCTGAAAAAGCTACCACCATGATCTTCATTCGAAGACATATGCACGACGTACTGCAAACCAAGTACCTCACTAAGGAAGATCCATGATCTTTATCAGTCATTTTGGCATATCGTTTTCATCACCAAAAAGACATCTTCTTGCCTAAAGCAAGACCCAATTGGCAACATTTGGGCTTCCAGAACTTTAAGTCCATGAATGAATACTATAATTGAAGTTTAATTTGTCGAATCCGATCACTTCTCAAGTTTTGTAACGAGGACTTAACTGAAGATGATCTCCTGGAGAAGATCTATTTGACCTTCTTTGCGACCAATATTGTCCTGCAACAACAATATAGGGTGCAGAAGTTCACTAAGTTTTTGGATTTGATGTTTGTTTTACAGAATCAGATGTTGATGAAGAATTATCAAGCTCAATCTACTGGCTCAACCGTTGTGCCTGAAGCACACACTAGCAAGAATCAATGCCTGAACCACTATTCTAAGCATGGTAGGAGCAACCAGAAGTTGTCCCACCAAGGTCTATAGAATCAAGGCCCATCCAACAGAGGAAATCGAGCCCTGAAATGTTCTAACATCGCTCCCAAGGCCTAGAACTTCAAGAATAATAGCAAAGCACCCAACACCATGGATGCAAACATGTGCTACCAATGTGGTGCAAAGGACCACTGTTTCCGTGTTTGGTGAGCTCCCCACCAAGATCGTAGCTGACTATCATTCTCATCGTAAGAAGTTTGAATCAAACTTTGCTCAAGTGGATGAACTGGAAGATATGAAGATGGAGGTTCCTGACTTTCAGGAGGCATTTGCTACAATGGAAGGACAGATTTCTGACTTTCAAGAAGCAATTGCTCCGATCAACTTGAATAGATGTTTATCTTGAGTTAGTCGTCATCCTCATCCAATAAGTTAAAAATGATTGTATTTTATTATAAAGTTACTTGGTTCCTAAGTCTAGTAGTTGCTATTATAAATAGGGAGCTAAACTTGTTCCCTTTGATATATGAGGGAGGTCTCTGTTAAGACAATTTGAAAGAAAAGATTTTTGAGTTGGTGTTCCAAACTGTTTGTCTACTACTAAATGTAATAAAAATATTTATACTAGAAGTCTGGAATTTATAAACTGGATGACTAGTCGTTTGTACTAGGCAACTGAAGCAGTAATTATAACTTTTATATTGGATGACTAGTCGTTCCTGCTAGTCATCTGGTTACGAGCTGAAGCTTGATTAGAGTGGCAGAGATGAAGAGTTACATTGTAGATTTTAAAACAAGGTAGGGAGTGCTTGGAAAACCTTATAATTTGTTTTTCTTTTCTTATCTGATTATACATATTATTTTGGTTGGATTCATAATCAAACTCATTGCTTATGCGACTACTTGGATGGATTGATAAATGTATGTCTTTCATTCATTTGTTAAACATTCAAATGATTACCTCGAATTGAGAATCTTGTGAAGAAGAAAAGGGAAATGGTAATACATAAGGAAGACTTTTGTGTAGTTTAGAGCATCTCCAAATGAGATGCCAAAATATACATATCAGTTATAACAGTAAAAAAAGACCACACTAATATTCTCCAACTGAAGTGCCAAATCTTATGTGGCGATGACATGGATTGGTAGCTAAAGAGGTTGTTGTCAAATTTAACAGCAGCTTCAAATGTTTTTTTTTATTAATTATTAAATGTATTTTATTAATTTTTAATTAGTTTAATCATTTGTTATAATTAATGTTGAGTTGACTGATGCAATTATCCTACTTTTTTCTTTTTTTTTTCAATTAAAGAAGGTGAACAGATTACTGATTAAACTTTAAATGTCCTTTATTAAATTTTAATTTATTTAATAATTTATTTTATAAAATAATAAAATAATAATTTAGTTTGACATATCGGTTGGAGAACAAAACTTTAAAAGATGTCAAAGTGCCACATAAGCTGTCAAAATTTAAATTTTATGTTCAAAATTTGACATATCCGTTGGAGATAGTCTAAGTCTAGCTCTTAGTAGGTACTAGGTTTAAGGTCAGCCGCAAAGTGCACATTAAATCAGGATAATTCGAGATTGGAGAAAGGGAGTTAGGCAAGGTACTAGCAAAAAGGAAATGGTATTTTGGGTTTGGGATAATGAGTGAAAGAATGGTTATTGTGCATTCATACGTATATTTATATATCTGTTTTGATTGTATATTGATAATATACTTTTGTAAATTGTATTTATGAAGGTATAATATCCTAGCTTTTTAAGCTCACGTTAACTAAATCTTGCAAGTTTACAAACTAGGCTATCCAAGAGGGGAAGGTGGGATGATTTCGAATTAAATAGGAGGCTTGAATTTTTATTATTTCTCGTAGCCTTGTAAAAGATTTATGTTTAGACGAATTATATTCACCCTTATTTTTTTTTTCTTTCTTTTAATTTAATTTTTACCTCGCGCTTCGAACTCGAGATTCACTAACAACTTCAGGCCCGGCGCGTGACACACACTAGGGTATTTTGGTATTTTACGCTTTAATTGTACACCTATTATATTGGAGCATATATAGAGAAGTGATTCCTCCACTCCTATTTCCTTCTTTTGCATCTAGCTAGTTACGCTAAATTTTGTGATCATGGATACTGGATTTTTCAATTTTTGTCAATCTAATTTAGTATTTTCATTTTTTTTTTATAACTTTTAGTAGGGTTGGCACTTGCATTGTTCTAAAAATCTCTGACTAGGTGCTAGGCGGATGATCATCGTTCTGATTAGTCTTTGAGCGTTTGAAATTTAAGAAAATATGCCTAGATCCACTTAAGAAAATATGCCTAGATCCACCTAAACTTGTCCAGGCACCCGCCTAGGTTGTGACTCTCATTTAGACAGAAAATTCATAACTTTCAGTTGCATTTTATTTTGTCAATAAAATATAAGAGACTTGTTTAATGCTTGGATGAAGACTCATTATATGATTGTTCCCCATATTTTCAATATATTCTAATACCTTATAATCTATATATCGTTTTATTTCGTAATTTATGTATCCCAGTACAATTATGTGTTTTCTTAAGTATAAATATGCACTTATTTATACAATATATAATAAATTTACTTAAATCCGTCTAGTCAGCCTAAGCCCCCGCCTAGCCGCCTAGGCTCTAGGCTTCACCCTGCCCAACTAGCGTTTAACGTCTTTTAGAACCTTAGACACTTCACTTGTGAAGTCGATTGAGTGTTACTATATATACGAGGACTTGGATTGTCTGCCCTCCCATTTCGGTGCCCTCCCATTTCGGTGCCCTCTCCGTGCCCTCCTGTTTTGTGTGGTCACGGTTAAACCACGTCAACATTTTATATTATTTTTTTATAAAAATAATAAAACAAAAAGAAATAGTAATATAAAATGTTGACGTGGCTTAACCGTGGTCACACAAACAGAAGGGCACGAGGAGAGCACCGAAATGGGAGGGGCAGACAATCCAAGTCCTATATACGAAGGCCCAACCTATGAAGCCACAACCTAAGGGACGATCTTCTTATAGTACTGATCAATCCATTAGGCAGCATGAGGTTGGTTCCTGCTACGACTTCACCAAGGTATCAAAGGCCCTACGTTTAGCACACAACTCCCTCAACAATGATGTTGTTGATCATTGCAGCAACTCCATTGTTATGAAGGACGAGAGTGCACCGCGTGCTTACGACTTTAGAGAGATGTCCGAGGCGCTGTCTTGCGAAGACAATGACAGAAACTCTCTTGCATTCCATCAGGCGCTCATCATAATGCTTGGAAGGCTATCTTTCTTAAGGACTAGGGAAAATATGATCAGATCAGAGCCTCTCAAGGTTAGGAAAGTAAAGCTTGTCAATGTGATGAAGACAACTATGTACAACTTAACTTCGAGATCACTGAGAAAGTGAAGCTAATATATTTAGTTATTTGTGGATTTTATCCTACAATTGAAGGTGCTCTATTATCGTTCCTCTTGGTATATAGTCTGACATGTCAATTTCTCATTGACTTTTGACAAGATTGGCAGTCTGATAATATGACGTTCATTACTCATATTATGGTAACCTTACGTTTTCAAACTATCTAAATCCCTTTTACTCTATTGTTCTTTTACTGAACACTTTGACATGCAAGACACTTTATTTTTTTATCATAATGCCAATCTGATAACATTATATTCCATACTTAGATTGACAGTCGGATAATTGCATAATGAATATAATTCTACGCCAATTATTTGTCACAAGGATTGTGAGTCACAATCCTATCGGATTATAGTTCTAATTTTCGATGGGATAGTCAGTTAGTACTACGATCTAATAGTATTCATCTTCACTTGTAAATGAGAGGTCTTAGGTTCAATTCTCGTTAAAAACGAATTTGAACCACGGTATTACTAGCCTATTGTGAGGCTAAATCCACCATCCTTTATCGTTTGTCCAAATAAAAAAATTCGATGGGAAAACATAAGGTTAATGGTTGGTATACGAGTATGCATGTGGCACTTGCTTTGAGAACGATAAACCAGCTAGAAATTGGTTTCGGATCTTGTGGACTGCCGGAGATTGGGGGGTTTGAATTTGTCTGGTATGTCAAAACATTTATGAACCTAAACCCTAGCTTTCAGGTTGATGTTTACTTTTGCATGGGATAACAACATCTGTATATCTTCCCTGAGCAAACATTTTGTCTCTATCTGTGTCCGTGATGACATTTCAGAAACAGATATCCTGCTGGGCACCTGTTGTAAGCAATTTATATGTTTCGAGTTTTGGTTTTGCTACAACTTGCAACTTTTGTATTGTCTGTTGTTTTGGTTATTATGCATGCATGAATGTATATTTCTATTTCGATGTCCTATATTGTCCTTCTATTTGTTTTGCTTCACATCTGTAGGCCCCTCTAAATCTTACAAATGCAATTATGCAGTGGTTTTTTTGTATTTCTCCTCTCTTGCTTGACCGGTCTTAGCTGGTCTTAGGATGTGCATAAAATTCACCTTTGGTTAAAATTAGCTATGGTTAAAATCTTACGATGAACTTAGTTTTGAGCTCTTTGTTTTTGGTGGCTTTGCAATGATTTTTTTTGTTTTGTTTTGAAGATGAATATCACTAGACCGTAGTACTAAGTGAGGGCTTTGCAATATATTAAATTGGGGAAAAAATTACTATGATTGGCCTAATTCTTTTGGTTATTTTTTCTTTTCGATGAAAGCGATATTGGATGACAGAGACGCATAGAACATTAGATGCAAGAATAAACACTCTAAACCATCATTTAATTTTGAGTCCATTACAATTTTTTTGGGTGAATGTTAATTGGTTCTCATTTGGGGTTTACAAAGATTTTTCTTTTACTTCCTTGGGTGGAGCTTGTACGAATGACTCACAAATTGAATTTGAAACAGACATAATGAAGTACGTTCAATTGTGCACATATACGTTGTATTACAAAAGTTTTTTTTTTAGTACATCGATATTTTTACACTAAGAGAAGGAAAGTTCGGTAAAGCCACACTACGTGCAGCCTAATCTGTTATCGAATTTGCCATCCACAAAATTCGAACTCTGACATCTCACTTCCAAGTGAAGAAAAATATCACCAGACTGTAGTACTGAATGTCATATTACAAAATATTTTTATTACAAACGGTTCTTCATGTTTATGTTCATCAGATTCGTCCATCACGTTTCAAATTGATCAGTGCCGTTGAATTTATCATCATTTTCAATAGGATTTTTGTCACAAATTAGTTACATACATCATCATCATGTTTGTCGCAAGAACATATATTTAATCTTAGAGTTGTAGTCGAACGAATTAATAGTGAAATGTCTACCTTTGGTTACAATGAAATGTTGAAATCCCACATCGGCTAGAGAAAGGAAGAAAGAAGAGTTTAAATATCTTAAACCTACCTAAATTAATACTAAGATTTTTGTGATAAAATCTCACACCTGACAGATTGTTCGGGTGCTATCATAATTAGGAAGCGAGCCTGTACGTACTTCCACATGATCGGTGGGTCCCCTTGGCCCCACGTGTAGAGTGAGTCCCATTGGCTCCACGTGGTCGCCGATGTGTGGATCTCTCATGTGTGACCCATTAATTGGGTCCCATGTGAAGGAGCGTGTTAAAATCCCACATCTCCTAGAGAAAGGAAGAAAGAAAAGTTTAAATATCATAACCTCACTCCAACTAATATACCGAAGTTTTTTGTGATAAAACCCAACACTTAACGGATTATGTAGATGGTAATTACGAAATTAGGGACAATATCAGTATTATTGGGAGTGAACTTATGGCCTCTTTCTATGATAATTCTACATAAAATGTCTTCTCATGAACATAAAATATTTTCCCATGTTAAAAAATTGTTGCCAAATGACCCCATATTATAAGAAACCCAACAGAACATCTCAGTTAACTATGTTTGTAGCGGAGACTTATGATCATTTCCAAAACCACCACACGCTACTGATGTTGTGGAGGAGATAAACTTTTTGTGACTAATTTCTTTCTTCTAGACTTGAGCTTAGTCATGGTTGGAACTGTGTACTTCTCTTCGCACTTGAATTTAAATCTCTTTATGTAATTTAAATTAAATTAGTGTCGATTATCGCTTGAAAAGTATTCAAGTTGATCAAATTAGAAAACTCATAACAAAAAGGTCATACATATACAGTAATGTGCTTAGGACGAGAGATTGCTTAAATTCACATTGTACGCAAACTTCATTAGGAGAGAACAAAAATTTTGTGAAAGAAAATACTAGTAGGATACAACCTCCATAATAATTCTTTGAACCCCGATACATGAAGGTAATACTTCTTTACCTTTTGAACTTTGTAGCATAATTTAACATTGAGAAGATAAATATTATTTGAACAACAATTAGTTGGCATGATAACTATACTGACATAGATTTGGAGTCAATAAAGTTATACATGGATAAGCCATAATAAACATTAGCATAGAAATTCTAAAAGTCATCATTTAAAATATTGAAAAAAGAAATATTACTAGATGAATAGATAGTTAGTTAACATGATAGCTATATTTAGACTCATTAAAGTTGTACATGAACCAACAACAACAAAAATAAAAATAAAAAATAGCGTAGGACTTCCGAAAGCTATCATGATTCATGATCCACAATTGCTATAAGAATACTACTATTCTAAAAGTTATAAAATAAAATAAAAAATCATGGTAAGTATCCTAATTAGAGTCATTAAATTCATGTATCCTACTTAGTTGTCTTCTCCTACGTACCATTTTTATTCAAATTTTAACATGTGTACTAAAACATTAAGTTTATATTTTCCCATTTACCCTTTGTGAAAATTAATCCAAGAAAATGATATAAAAAAACTTGTAATTCAGTTTAAGAGCATTACTCTAACGCCAATATCGCTTCTATAAAATAAAAAATATAATAGTTCTATTAGACAACAAACTCACCCAATTAAACAAGTTTAGCCAGCTCATGCATCCAAAGTTCATGATCATCATTTCTTGAATCTGTGACCCTTTACTCAGAAATACTGTCCATTTATTTATTTATTTTCAAACAAACAAGACGCCCTTAAATTCAAACCACCGAGTAACCCTGCCTTACCCTTTTGGGCCTTTTTATTTTGTCCTGAAAATATATATCTTTCTTCATTCACTCTCATAGCAGCAGTTTCGAGAAAGAGGATTTTCTCCGGATTCATTTTGTAGGGATCCTAAAGATCTTCATATCTTAACCGTTTATATATATCATGCAGTCAGTTTTCGTCATGTACTATTTGTGATTAATTTTAAATAAAAAAAATCAAATAATTTATGACTGCATAATGTAAGATGAATTACTAAGATGTGAGGATTTCTAGAATTCCACAATTTAGATCTTGATGGGATCCAAATCCACAGTTTGGGTACTCGTGAGGCTTTAATTTCAAACGAAAAGTAATAAAGCATGTTGCAAACTTTTCCATTTATACGAGTAGTAATTTGTTTGTGTATAATCAAATAGGGTAAGTTTATGCATTTTTTTTTAGGAAAACTAATAAAAATGATTTGAGTTTTAATGATAAGAATAAAATAAAGGGTAAAGTGAATAGTATTAGGATTGACTTTTTAGTGTAAAAATATGATTTTTCGTTAAAGTGAACAGTACCGGGAGTTTTTCGTTAAAGTTCATTTTTTTTTATATAGAATCCCATAATTTGTACTCATACAAATTTGTTGACCAAAACAAAGTAGTGATTTTGCAATTTTTTTTTAAGATTAAGTACAGATAACTACCTAATCTTTTGTGTTAATTTTAAATTGGTCACAACCAATGTTAAGTGATTACGTTACTAACATTAAATGATAATGTGGACAAATACAAAAGTTGGTTTGCACTAATAGTTGTCTTTGGAGTCTAATTCTCTAAATCAACCCCTTTATCCAAGCTAAATTGTAAACTTGCTTACCTAAACTCCGCAGATTTGGAGATTCAAAACTCTACAGATGACTTGAGAATTAAAACCTACTTTAACATTTGTCCATGTCACAACTTACGTTTGTGAACCTAACAAAAGTTTAATTTTTAAAACATTACGTAGTTATTTGAAATGTTCTAAAAGGTTAGGGTACTTATCCTGACTTAAATTTTTTTTAAGATGACGATATTTTACGCTAAGGGATAAGAAAATAAACTAGTTACAAATTCAACATTTTTGAGCTTTGGACATAATACTTCACAATTTATAAATGCAAGAAACATGTCTACAAAATAAGAGTCTTGTTATCATAACTGCAAAAACAACAACTCGAATACAAAAACTTACATATATATATAATTTTTTTTTTTTTGGTCAGGAGTACAAATTCATGTACAATTAGTCTCATGTGATTTGATGAAACCCATTAACTTTAGTCAATTCAGTAATAAAGGAGGAGATCTTGGGGTGCCGGTTTTATGGGATATGATATGCTGTGGTATTAAATGCTGCAATGCCGTTGCTATTTAAGCTATATGCATCTCAAGACGCTGACTGACCAAAAGTTGGGCTGCTGTGTTTTGGCAACGGCAGTAGCAGTGGCCTAAAGGCTAATAAAGCTGCTGATGACAATGCGTCACGGTTAAGGTGGCATTGCCACCCTCTTTGTCTGCAACTCAGATTCTCACAGGCAGCTGCGCCCCGGCCCAGCATATGTGTACCTATGCTTATTTCCTTTGTCTGTAATTCTGTATCATAAAAATTAAAACCAAAATGATTTCCTCTTAATTTAGTTTCGATTTATTTTCTACACATATTGTAAAATTTAAACCCATCTATCAAACCTAAAAATTGGTTCTTTGGAAAAATCACTTCCTTTGAGTAGGAGAGCTAATCCCCCTCCTCCTATTACATTTTGTGACACCTTTTCCAGGTGTGGCTGTGAAGGCTATAGTTCTTAGTGGATTGATTATGTGCAATACTTTAAGATTTAGCTTTTGGTTCGAGGTTTTTTTTCCTTAGGTTTGGGGCGGTGTCCTCCTTTGCGGAGGTAGCGGTGTGGTGACTGGTGATTTGCTGTTGGAGGTTAGGGTTTTACTGTTGTTTTTTCTTTTAATTCCTACATAACTAAATTTGTGCGGACCATTTGTTTTGTCTTGGGTACAACTCTCATTTTTGGACATGTCTTCTATTTTCTATATTACTTTGTTTGTGTAGGGTTTTATGTTTAATGAAGTTTTATTTCGATAAAAAATAGAGAGTAGGAGAGCTAATTTGTATCGTTAAGCTTGAGCTTGAACTTGAAGCCTTTGACTTCACCTAACGTCAGGATACAAAACCCAAAATCACAAACAAGAGAGATTAACAATAGTATAAGCTACTTATTACATGATGTATGAACTTTTTTTTGTTTCGACTCGGTGATTGGTTCGGTTTTCCGAACTCACATCTGATTAACAATCTCTAAAAAGCTATAGAAATTTATTCTTTACCTTTTTGGGAGTTTTCAAATAGTTATCATGCACTCATTTGTATTAAGAAAAAAGAAAGAAAGAATGAAACGGTTTATGATCATGACCATTATTTTAGAGTGTTAACAACAATTTAGTTTATTTTTAATATTTTCCAAAACAGCAAAAGGATAATGCTATGCTTCCTAACTGTAAACTCAACCAGCACAAGGTGAATACAGATGCAAATGCGTTCGTGGGCATGTTGTATACATGTTAGCGAAGAAATCGCTTATGACATACGAGTTATGGCTTCCCTTGATGCCACTATATTCGAGTTTACCCTCGACAAAGTAACAAAGAATCGGTTTTAATCTTCTGATTACAAATACGATTGTGATTCTATTCGATGTGAAAGCTTTCATAATCAGACAGTCATTTTGAAAATTTTCTACTAACATCTTAATTATGAAATTATGTTACATGTTATTCCAACTCTTTCCGACAGTGGTCAACAAAACCACATATTAATGTTTGTTAATGCAGAATCAATGGTATAGATTGATTCTACACACCTTTTTGTGCAGACAAATTGTCCACGAAACATTAATCTTCATTTATATTGCCTCTCTCCTCATAAAAAAAACAATTACTAAGTAGCTTTGACCAAAATTTGGACAAATTTAACTAGCAGACCGGCATGCTTTTACACTGGCATTTTCCGTTTCTAACAAAGCAATATGCAAGTGGTCATCCATTACAGTAATGAAGATAAGTGTTACTCTTGTATTTTACGTGGGTTCGAATCATATTATCTTTTTAATCTAATAAATCTATTATTTAGTAAAAAATAATGTTCAAGCTTCTGCCGCCAACAAAATGGTAAAAATATGGGCTACTGCCTTAACATGAAAATGTTTTTGCATTCCTCGTGCAAACCGAACGTCAAAGACTCAGTTTTTCTCCACAAATCACACAAAAATAGTTACTTAAAAATATCGAATGAAGAAAAGGTGGGTAAAAATGTCATACTGAAATTAAGAATTTTTATGTGAGCTAACTTGTGGTTATTGGCTACATGACCCCTGTAATTTCATAACTCCAATGTATATTTAATTTTAGACGCTGCTGCCGTCATTGAAAGGATTAAAAACACTGACTTACAATCTGTGCTTCTTTTGTTTGACCCCATGTACATCGTATAACAACTATTCGTAGTTTTTCTTCTTTCTTTCATTTGTCATCCTTCTCTTATATCTTGTGTGCGACACTTTTGTGTGTAATAAAATGTCAAACTTTGACAGAAATTGACAAAACGAGTGTAACCAAACGAAATTATCAAATGAAGGGTTTTTTGAACCAAATTATGACTCTATTGTTATAAAATTTCTCACATGACGTTCCAATAATGCATTGTTATTACACACAAAAAAAGTAAATAGACAATGCAATTTATTATGAGTAATGTTATTTATATTATGTTTTTATATCACATTTCTATACTATCTTAGGTGACATTTGATGTGGATAGTCATATTATTTAAAAAATTTGCAAAACCCAAGGAAAAGAGGAAGAAAGACTCCTCGTATACCACAATCATTATTTAATTAACGAGTTTTTTTAATTATTAGTTTATTAAATAATGAACTAAATTTAAAAATCGGATTAATTCAAATGATGTGACTATTTACATCAAATGCTATATAAAGTGACATAAAAATATAATACAAAAACATAAAATGAATAACATTACTCATGTATTATTAGATCAAGACACAGTAAAAGGATACATTTCTTTAAGAAGATGAACCTGTTCTCTCTGTAAATAATTTTTTTTACCCTTTTTCACCGAGAACTGAGAAAGGCCACTGTTTCTTTTCTTGTCATTTAGCACTTAGCACAGTGATGACTCAGAGAGAGAGAGAGAGAGAGAGAGAGCACCAACGATCCGACCGTAATAAAGAAGCATTTGGTTAGGGTTTAAGGGTTATCGGGACATGGGCTCCTAGTAAACAGCAATACTCATAGAATAGAAGGGGAAAGTTTTGATTTTTTGATTTCCCAATTTCCACTAAATCTTTTTTTTTCTTTCGCATTTTTTGTTTTACTTGTAAAACACTTATACACTCAACTTTATTTTCAAACGTATCATCTAGGCTTTCATTCCTCAAAATAAAATGTTATTTATAATTTCGGTTTTGTCATTAATATAAGAAAATTACAATTTACGCACTAAATCAATGTTTTTGTATTTATCCATAATATTGGGTTACGACAATCATTAAGGAGTGGCTTAGTGATTAGAAACGAATTTTAACTTTATATTTTACACGTCACGTCGTGAGTTTGATTTTTGATATTAGTGAATTGTACGATGATAGTCAAGAAAATACTAAAATGCTTCTATTTTTTTTGTCTCCATAAAAGTAGACAGTTGCGACCAAGCTACTATTTTATCTCTTTTTGAAAAAAAAAATAATAATTGGATTAAGACAGCACATTTCGAGTTTTTTTCAGTATAATTACAAATAGACGACAACATGTTTAGGGTTAGTTAAATTAGAACATGGCTTGAATAC
Source organism: Malus sylvestris (assembly GCF_916048215.2). Taxonomy (NCBI): domain Eukaryota; kingdom Viridiplantae; phylum Streptophyta; class Magnoliopsida; order Rosales; family Rosaceae; genus Malus; species Malus sylvestris. Next base: position 13,813,389 of record NC_062266.1, on the reverse strand, counting down.
AAAAGAAAAATAATAGAAATTTTCTTGAAAAACTTTACGTACCACCTCAATAAATGTTGCCAACCCTCTCTTCTCTCTCCTTTGTTCTCTCATTGGTAAGGGGCGATACTAGTGTATCAGTATTTGCCAGGCGCCGTTTCTCCCTCCCTCTCTCTCGATGTCCAAGTTTTCTCTCTCTACGATGAGGGCTACTACTCCCTGAACGCAATTGTCACACATCCTCTCTCTCTCTCTCAACAAAAACGGAAAAAATGGTGGGTTTTTCTCACTGACCCTAAATTCGCCAACTTTAATTCGTAACTCTCTGTGTTTGTGTTGGGAAACTAGTTAAATTTTCCTTCCATTTTTTTTAAAATTTATTTGTGTTCATAGTTTGGTCCTGCAAATCTTCTTCCTCACTGGCTGGAGGTCCTGCTGACTGAGAAATTCTTCAACGCTTGCATAATTCACGAGGAGGCAAAGAAGAACGAGAAGAACGTCTACTGTCTGGACTGTTGCATCAGCCTCTGCCCTCACTGCCTCAACCCCCATACTTCTCACCGACTTTTGCAGGTAATAATTCTTTAAATTTTGAATTTTCCTTCAAAATTTCACTACTTAAATAAAAATTACCTTCAATAGCTTTGATTTTTCATGCTTAATTTCTTCTTTCTTTTTTGTTGAGAATTTTCAGATAAGGAGGTATGTGTACAACGATGTCATAAGGTTGGATGATGCTGCCAAGTTATTCGACTGTTCTTCTATTCAAGTGAGAATAAATTTGCCTACTTTTCAGCTTAATTTAACTTTCTGGGTTTCTTTATTTCTTCAAGCAGATCATCATCCACTATATACACATAATATATATGGATTTGGTTGGTTCACAAGTTGTCATCTCAAAAAAGTAAAAGGAAAAAAAGTTGGGGTTTTTTTATGCCCAAAAGGCAAAAGTTTTTAGTTTCTTTTCTGCTTGCTGAAAAATTGGACTGCTTTGCTCAATAGGTTTTGAAACAACAGAACAACCATGCTTGAGTTCAATTCTGATTCCAAAAAATCCCTTTTTTTTGTCTTCTGATATTCTGTGTGTTTGTGAGCATATTCTCAAAGGGCCACACTTTCTCTCTCTACAGTCATACATAACCAACAGTGCAAAAGTGGTATTTTTAAACCAGAGGCCAACAAAGAATTGCAGAGGCTCCGGCAACGTCTGCAGCACCTGTGACAGAAACCTGCAAGACCCATATCTCTTCTGCTCCCTCCACTGCAAGGTTTTCTCACCCAGAAAAAACCCAACAAATTTTCAATTATTTTCTCTCGGGTCTCTGATTTCTCATTCTTTCTCAATTTTCTCAGAAACCCTTTTCGATTTTCCAGTTTATCTCACTTGGGTCTCTCTCATTTTTCGTTTTTTCAGATTGATCACGTTATAAGAACAGAAGGTGGCCTTTCCAAGTATCTCCGCGAGTGCAAGTTCATGGCTTTACCTGAATCCGGTTTAGACGACGGTCTGATGACACCTGACTCGGTTCTCAAACCGGCCGGTTCAACCCGAACCTCGTCTGGGTCTTATGGGTGTGGCGAGGTGAGTTGTTTGGCCTTGGCCTGCACTGCCACGACCGAAATTGTGAGGAAAAAGAGAAGTAACATGGCCGCATATCCGGCTGCTTGTCGACCGGTTTTTTTACCTGTGTCGGAAATCTCAGCCCGGTTGATGAACCGGAGGAAGGGGACTCCACACCGGGCGCCACTGTATTGAGTTTGTGCATGAAATTGGACAGCTGATAGCATGAGTAAGTGAAATCATTTGCAGAGCGATAGGGGCATGGATCTGTAAACCTTTAGAAAGTTGGTATATACTCTTTTGGCTTGGAGAGAGAGTCTTCTACACGACCGTCACAAAGTATTAAATAGATGACACTTAATTATGGTTAATTTTTTGGTGCCATTTTTCTGGTTGATTGGTGAGGTTCCCAATTTTGTGGAGGGGCTTGTATTTCTTCTCTGCTGTATTGGTTATGTTAATTTCACACCGATGGATGTGTCTCTCTTTTGCTTCTTTTTACAGAGTAATGATGAATAGTGACAGTGTTGCAGTGTGTAATGGTGGAACAGTTACTATTGCTGGTAAAAAAATTAGAGCAAGGATAATGCTTAGGTAGATTAATTTCTTAAACCAAATTTACAAACTAAATGATGTGGTTGTAGATTATTTGATTATTAATAAATGTTGATTAATGTGCTTGTTTCTTATTGATGTCAAGTGAAGAGGAATATCATTAAAGTGTAGTGTTAAGTGATAATTGAAACTAGGTATTTAATTAGCCTAAAAATTGACAATTCATTTTCCTTTCATAGCCTTATAAATCAGTTATTGTTATAAACTTTTTATTTAAGTGTGGTTGTGTAAATTCTATATTATATTTGATTATAGTTATGTTTTCCTATTAGGACTTGTATTCCTTGGAGGAGAAATATTTCTTCTTCCTTATTACTATAAATAAAGGCACTGCATAGGGAGAATAACACATCCTATACACAACCCTACAAACACATATCTCGCTCTATATTTTCTTTGTGCCGCCGGCCCCGGTCTCCTTATCAGTTAAATATAGGCCACAACACGTTATCAACACTCTTCCCTCTACGCTTAGGAATCTGACGTGGAAGTTAATAGCATCAAACTAGTTCACCAATATTATCACTCAATCAGGTTCTTTCAAAACAATGATTTTTATCTCGATATTTTTGTAGCTATTATAGCATGAACATTCACCATAATGCATGGCTCAATTTTACATTTTTCGAATTTTAGATTCTACATAAATTGTTTATGCATTATATCCTTAATTGTTGAACTATGTGATTTAATATTGCCATGAATTGCATCAAATATATATATAGCAATCAGGTTCTTTTAAAACAATGGTTTTTATGTCGATATTTTTGTAGCTATTATAGCATGAACATTCACCATAATGCATGGCCCAATTTTATATTTTTTGAATTTTAGATTCTACATAAATTGTTTATGGATTATATCCTTAATTGTTGAATTATGTGATTTAATATTACCATGAATTGCATCAAATATATATATATATATATATATCCATGCATTAAATTGTTTGAATACATATGCATTGAACTAATTAAAAAAAAATTAAAACATGATTCTTTTATGGTTATTCGAACCCAGGACCCGACCCAACCCCATGGAGCCTGAAGCTCCACCCCCGTGAATGAACCAAAACGACGCCGTCCCAAAACCCAGAAAACCCCCCTCGCTGTCACGAGCCACAACTTTGCCGTCTTCTTTTCTGGGCAATTACGACTTAAAGTCATGTTCTTGGGCTTCTTTCATCGTCTTGGACGATGACTGAATTCCTTTGAATTTTTTTTCGAATCTTTGGTTCTAAATTCCTCGATCGAGAAACCTTTTCTCCGTCACTTGGATTTGTTCCCCATCGAACTCACGGACCTGCACCCTGGTTTTCAACCCATAACTTAACCGCTTACAGCGATAGCATCGGTCTCCTTCTCCAGCGAAGCTACCCAACACACGTTGAGGTGTTTTGGACACCAAAACCCAAAGCTCATATTGGGCTGGCCTGCTTGGCCCGTGAAAAAAAAAGAAATTTTCTTTTAACTGGGCTTCCTTGAAGCGGTCCAACTCGTGACACTAGCCCAAGGGCTATGGTATCCCATATGAATGCTTTGCACAGGATCCCAACCTCGTGCTGGTGCATCCGTGTTCCCGCATGTACACGATCCCAGCCTATAGCTGGTGCATCGGTGCACTTGCGTCACGCAACATCTGATCATTTCCCATATAGCCTATGTTTTGGACCCTATTTTTGCAACCCGTTTGCTACTACAGGGCTCACAACCCAATTCTTTTTTACTTGATTAGCCTGTGTCCACCACATCCCATTTTTGGGCCTAGGCTACATGTCACAAATTTGCTCAACCCACCCTTGGGCTTTGGCCCATTTTGGACCCCGAGCTTAATTTTTTATATTTTTTTTGACAATTTGGGTTTTATAATTTTTCACCCGCACATCAATTTTGGTCTGAAGTCGAAATAATTAATTTAATTATAATAATAATAGACCCTGAAGATCTATTTGCATATTTCTATATATATATTTGTGTTTGTCTGCAGGAACATATGAACCTAAAGTTTATAATTATTTCGAAACCTAAAGTTTCTAGAAACATGCCTTGTTTGAAAACCTGAAGTTTTCCTTAAAAACATCACCAATGAAAACCCGAAGCTTTTTCATGTAAATTTAAACCAATACATGTCTATTAGAACCTAAATGTTCTACTCCTATATGAATGGATTGATTTTTTTTTCTCCATTACACTAACCACATCTTGTCCATTTATTTTATGATAGGAGCATGTCGAATTTGCTTCCCATCATTGAAGATGATACGGACAACCCGGTTGGCAAACTTGAGAAAGCCACTGCCATGATCTTCATCTGAAGACATCTTCATAAATTAGCATTCTAGGTTGCTTTGGTTGATCACTTTTATCACCAAAAGGACATCTTCTTGCCTGAAGCAAGACATGACTGGCAACATTTGTGCTTCCAAGACGTTAAGTCTGTGAATGAATAAAATTATGAAGTTTATCGAATCTGATTACTTCTCAAGTTCTGTAACGAGACATTGACCGAAGAGGATCTTATGGAGAAGACCTATTCGACCTTCTCTGCTACTAATATTGTCCTGCAACAACAATATAAGGCTTAAAAGTTCACTAGGTTTTCAAATTTGATCTCTGTTTTACTTCTCACTGAAAAGAATAATCAATTGTTGATGAAAAATAATCAAGCTCGACCTGAAGCACGTTATAGCACAAACCAACGTCTAAAATGCCAACATAGGCATGGTAAGGGCAGCCATAAGCCACCCCGTCAAGGTCAATAGAGCCAAAGCCCACCTAAGGGAGGAAATCAAGCCCATAAGCGCCTTAACATCACTCTCAAGACCCTAAACTTCAAGAATAAGGGCAAAACACTTGAAACCATAGATGCAGACATGTGCTATTACTGTAGTTGTCCCGTATTTGTCGTGCTCCCCAGAAGGTTGTAGCTAAATATCATTCTCGTCGTAAGAAGTTTGAATCAAACTTTGTGCAAGTGGATGAATCGGAAAGTACAAAGATAGAGGTTTCTAACTTTCAGGAGGATACCACCCCTATGGAAGATTAGAATCTTAGACATGAACCATTTCTAGTTAAATTTTAGAATAATGGGACCGAATTCCACATAGTGGCCGAAACCCCTCTTGTTTTTTGGTTTAATTTTGAACAATTTTCCTTTATGTTTGGATTATTTGTTGGTGATTTGTTTTTGGATATTTAGTTTTTATTAATTACCATCCTTGAATACTTAAATTATTTTGAATGGATATTTGTTTTAAGAACTTTTATGCATGTGATCGATTCAAATTAATTTTTATTTATAAGTATGACTAGTAGGAAAGTTAGTTGACTAGCAAATAGTGACCACGTACACCGTTTTACGTGAAATCATCTATTTCACTAACTTCACACCTAAGAATGCACATTTGACAACCCTCTCAAGCCCATCCAACCTGATCGAATGATACGGTAAGGCACGTATAATGTTGTCCAATGGTACAAGTTTGACCATTGATGAGGCACTCTATTCTCCACGTTCCGGACAAACGATTTTTTTATTTATTTTTTTTAGTTTCAAGGACATTAGAGATAATAATAACATGCTAAAACCTATGTAGAAAATGGAGTTGAATTTCTATGGATCACTTCCTACGAATATGGCCAAAGGCGTATTCTAGATAAGATGGAGTGTATCCCGAGTTGTTTGTATACTACGACCATGCACCCTATAGAAAGCCACTATGTGGCCGGCCCTACCTCTGCGACTGCGCATGTAATTACACTTTGGCATGATCGTTTGGGACACCTTGGATGAACATCGATGCGCCATATTCTCAAATCATCACACATGCATCCATTAAACCGAAGTTTAGGTTCAATTCAAGGAATAGCATGTCAAACCTACTCTATGGGAAATCTTATTATTAAGCCTTCTTATGACAAGATTCATTCGAATCCTCTTATTTTTCTACAAAGGATTCAAGGGGATATTTATAGACTGATTTACCCTCCATGCGGACCATTTAGATATTTATGGTTTTGGTTGATGCTTCCACACATTGGTCACACGTGTGCTTGTTGTCCACAAAGAACACTGTATTTTCCAAATTGTTGGCTTAGGTTATCAAGCTTAGGGCTCACCACCTTGATTATTTGATAAAATTTATTCGATTGGATAATACAGGAGAATTCACATATAAAACTTTTGATGACTATTGCATGTCAGTTGGGGTTGAGGTTGAACATCCAGTATCCCATGTTCATACCTAGAACGGCCTGGCAGAGGCATTCATTAAGTTCTTACAAATGATTGCTCGATTGTTGGTTATACGTACTAAACTCCCGATCGCTACTTGGGACCATGCAATATTGCACACAACCATGTTAGTCTGCCTGTGGCCTATTGCGACCTAACCATATAACGTGTTTCATTTGGTTACCGGATACAAACTTGACACATCGCATCTATGCGTTTTTGGTTGTGCGGTCTATGTGCCGATTTCACCATCCTTATGTACAATAATAGGGCCTCAATGAAGGATGAGAATCTATGTCGGATATGATTCTCCTTAAATCATTTGTTACTTAGAACCTTTGATAGGCGATCTGTTTACTACTTGTTTCACGGACTATCACTTCTATAAGATAGTCTTCCCGTCGTTAGGGGGAGATAAGAACGTTAATGTTGCTGAAGAACGACTCGAATTATCGTGGAAGACTCCCACTTTGTCTCATTTAGATCCCTGCATCGCTCAGTCTGAAACTGAAGTGTAGCACATATTAGATCTTCAAAGTGTAGCTCAAAACATGCCAGATGCTTTCACTAATCTAGCGTGAGTGACATAATCATATACTCTAGCTGTGAATGTGTCTGCAAAGATGGACGTACCAATGTATAATGGATTTCCCTGCCTTGAGGCCTAGAACGCCACTTTGGTCGATCCACGTACATTAGCGGCTAGCCAATCATCTGCCCCTACACAAAAGCATGGTAGACCTCTTGGTTCAAATGATTCACACCCCTGGAAAAGGAAACCCACGGCACATGCCCCTGAAGAGCCTATTATGAATTCGAATGTCGCCTACTCATTCTATCCAACTCATGAGGAAATTCTAGATTACGGAAGAGTCTTTGGAGAGACGAATCCACCTCCCGAGAATCGTGAGATTTGAGTCCATTATGCTAGCTTGGATGATGTTTGGTGTATAAATGAAAATCGTCAATGATGCATTAACATATGCTGTAGCTAGTGAGATTATGTTGAGCGATGACATTGAACCCTGTTCCGTTGATGAATGTTGACGCAGAACTGATTGGTTAAACTAGAAACAAGCAATCCAAGTCAAACTCGATTCGCTTGTGAAACATAAGGTGTTTGGACCTGTAGCTCATACTCTTTCACATATGAAGCCTGTTGGCTACAAGTGGGTTTTCGTTCGGAAGCGTAATGAGAAGAACGAAATTGTGTGTTACAAAGCTCGTCTTGTTGCACAAGGCTTTTCACAATGCCCCGGGATTGACTATGACAAAACTTATTCACCCGTTATGGATATGATTACTTTTTGCTACGTTATCAGTTTGGTAGCTTCTGAAAAATTGAGTATACAACTGATGGACATAGTAACTGCGTATCTCTATGGGGATCTTGGTACAGAAATTTATATGAAAGTCCCTGAAGGACTTACATTGACTGGATCAAATATTTCCAAACCCCGAAACAAGCTTTAAATTCGACTGAGGCGTTCACTTTATAGTTTAAAGTAATCTGAAAGAATGTGGTATAACCGTCTGAGTGAGTATTTAATTAATCAAGGATATGTATTTAACTAGTCAGGGATACGTGAACAATGAACTATGCCCTTGTGTGTTCATTAAAAAGTCATATTCCGGTTTTGCCACAGTTGCAGTTTATGTCGACGATATGAATCTCATCGGAAGTTATGAAGAGCTCGCGAGAACTGCCGTGCACCTGAAGTCAGAATTTGAGATAAAAGATCTAAGAAAGACTCGATACTGTCTTAGTTTTGAGATAGTGCACCGTTATGATGAAATCTTAGTACATCAATCGAACTACACCCATAATGTGTTGCGCCACTTTAACGAGGATAAAGTGAAGCCTTGATGTACTTATATGGTCGTTCGATCGCTAGATGCAAAAAAAGATCCCTTCCATCCGAATGAGGACGATGAAGAGATTTTGAAGCCTGAAGTTCCTTATCTAAGTGCGATAGGCACTTTATTGTACTTAGCTCAATGCACTAGACCCAACATCTTCTTCGTTGTTAATCTTTTGGCAAGATACAGTAATGCACCAACATGCAGACACTGGACTGGTGTTAAAGACATCTTTCGTTACCTTAAAGGTACTACGGATCTGGGCTTGTTATATCCGTACGGATCTTCAAGTGATGCCTCACACCTTTATCTCGAGTCGATTCTCGCCTTGTTGGTTATGCCGACACAGGATACTTATCTAATCCGTACAAGGCGTGCTCTCAAACGAGTTATGTCTTTACCGTTGGAGGCACCACAATCTCTTAGAGGTCAATTAAATAGACTTTAGATGCCATTTCGTCTTAGTTGCCACTTCGTCTTAGTTGCCACTTCGTCTAATCATATTGAAATTCTCGCCTTACATGAAGTAACTCGGGAATGCTTTTGGCTAAGAGCAGTTGTGTGCCAAATTCAAAGCTCTTGGAATCTTTACCCCGTCATTGACATCCTAACGATGATCTATGAAGACGACGTAGCATGGATTGAACAACTCAAGGAGGGTTACATCAAAACAGACAACACCAAGCACATTTCGCCAAAGTTCTTTTTCTCACATCAACAACAAAAGTATCAAAAGATTGAAGTCATGCAAATCCGATCACAAGACAATTTGGTTGACCTCTTCACCAAATTACTACCGAAGGCGATGTTTCAGAAGCTTGTTCAAGGAATTGATATGCATAAACTTTCTGAGTTGTAACATTGCTAGTTCTCTTTGGAATTATGTCAAACTCAGGGGAGTATCCAGAAGTATACTTACTTGATCTTAATGTACTCTTATTCCCTACGATTAGGAGTATTTTCCCACTGTGTTTTTGCTACCTAACTAGGTTTTGACGAGGCACCCACTTTGGGTTGATCATATCCCTGATGATGTCCCGTAGACGTTTCATTTGACTTTGCATTTTTCACACATTTTTCCTTAGACTATGGATTTTGTCCCTACTCGGGGTTTTACCATAGCCATAGGGTTTTTTGGGAGACCTATTTCCTCATGCAAGTTTTTACCTTATTTGAATAATGTGTTTCCAGAATTTGTGTCGACGAGTCAACTTCCTCAACTACTACATGATGCTAAATCTACTTGAGTATTTACACACTCAAGGGGGAGTTTATAAACTTCTTATTTAAGTGTGATTATGTAAATCCTAGATTAGATTCTAGTTATTCTTCCCTATTAGGACTTGTTTTCCTTGGAGGAGAAGGATTTCTTCTATCCCTTATTACTATAAATAAAGGCACTGCGTAGGGGAATAACACATCCTCTACACAACCTTACAAACACATATCTCTTTCTATTTTCTCTGTGCCGCTGACCCCCCTCTCTTTGTCAGTTAAATATAGGCCATAACAGTTATAGTTATTTTCATTTTATTCTTATTTATATGATTCAATAATTTTGTTTTTAATCTTTTTAACGATTAAGCAAGAGATAAATGGTAGAACCTCCCCTCCACTCCCACACCCGTTGTCCCCCACCATATCCTACGGTGTATGTTCATGAACTGGCATAACATTAATATTTTGAATTGCAAGGCTTTCAATTCCACGACCATCGTAGCATCATTAATCACTACCACGTTATGACTTCTTCTTCTTCCTCCCTTCAACCCCACCCAGAAATAACTCAAAATCTACCTCTATTTCCCTGCCAATCCCATCCCTAATTACACTACCTCTCATCTATAAGCACCATTAGGCTCCTCACAGCTCGGCCATCAAAGCTCCCTATTACTACAACCTGAACAGTTCCCCAACAAAGACGATGACATCGATGTCGGCATGGATGATAACGGCTTCTTGGTGCACCATTTGAGTTCTAGTAAAGTTAGTACGATGGATAAGCCTTTGGCAGTTCATAAGAGGTTTTCTTACCCGTCGCGCCACCTACAAGCATTGTAACACCCTGTCCTCGAAATATTTATTTTCGGGAATTAATTTTGTTGATGGACCCAAATTAAAATCTTGTTTAGTTCACTACTATAGTTATTTATTTTCTATTTCAATTTAAATCCTTTGCATTAAATTCATAACCAAACTTTATTTAAAAACCACAAATTAACTACTCCAATTATCTATCAAATTCTTTCTAATGCATAAATTCAAACCAAGGATTCCTCTCTACTATTTAAGTATCACCCATCATAATTCTTTAATTATATACCTTGTTTCCATCCAGATTCAAAATTTAAATTTTCAACACCAACGTACTAATTTTGCTCTCACTTACTTTCTTTTATAAATCAATTCTCATTTCAAATGTACGATATTACCTTTATATTTTCTCACCGTTTCCTTATATGGACAAATTTCCATTTTTGTAACCTTTGTTCCTGAATTGTTTAATCTCACTTATTTTATGGCTACATCTAACATCTCGTTAGACTGCCTACGTACCCCAAACAAGGATCAAGCCATTCGTAGTTCACATTTTCAAAATTTTAAACAAAACCGAATATATCCAACATGTAGCACAATTGTATAAGCATTCAAACCACAACAATTAGATCTCAAAATCCTGATTCAAATAACGAAATTCACATAAAAACACAATGTCCACTCCCTGGCCGTGCGCCGCCACACCCGCCACCGTGGGTGGCGGTCGGCCGCCCTGACTCGCCGGAAAATCCAACGATTTCTAAAAATTCTCAAAAATTACAGAAATGAAGATTTCAAAGAGTAGAACCATTTTCCTCGAACCCACAGGAAACCCTAGAAATGGGTGGCCTCGAATCTTCAACTCCGGTACTCCGCCGCCCCTACCATTGGTTGGGCTTTGTTCTAGGCCTTAAGGGAAGTCTAGCAATGGTGGTAATTGGAGGGAAACCTTTCACAATTGTTAGAATTCGAGCAAAGGTTCCCGCGACACCCATGGTGTGGGTTCCCCAATTCCAAGACCAATTTCACTCCAATTTGGGGTGGAATGGGTAGAAGGGATGATGAGAGATGAGTTTCAGGTGGTGGGGGACCTTTATCTCGCCGAAAATTGGCCGGGAGATTATGAATCCCGTCGGTTGTGTCTCATGGGTCAAAAGACCCGTTTTTCCCCCCTTTTCTTCCCCCTTCCATTGGTCCCAGTCTCTCCCTTATCTCTCATTTCCTTTCAATCACAGCCACACATGTGGCACTCCCTTTTATTCCAGATTTTCTGGAATCTTCTCATTAATGCCAAAATGACCATTTACCCTTAACTTCTATCATTAATAACTTCTTTGTTATAATTCCGTTTTACCAACGGTTTGCGCCCACACGTTCGTGAGATTGAGCACTATTCAAAAATATAATTTGTAAGCTCGAAAAGTCTAGGAATTTTAAATAATGAATTCCCAAATTCTAAGCTTCATAACTAGTTTAATTTAAGACTAAACTCAAGTGAATTAATGTAAATTCTCAATTCTTTTCACATTTTCATAATTTTGAATATTTCAATTCATATATTTAAAATTTTCAGGGTATTACATTTTATTGTAACATCCCACATCGCCCAAGTGAGTGGATCATGTAAGCCTTATATGTATATTCTCATCTCTACCTAGCACGAGGACTTTTGAGAGCTCACTGACTTCTGGTCCCATCGGAACTCCAAAGTTAAGCGAGTTCAGGCGAGAGCTATCCCAGGATGGGTGACCCACTGGGAAGTTCTCGTGTGAGTTCCCAGAAACAAAACCGTGAAGGTGTGGTCGGGGCCCAAAGCGAACAATATCGTGCTACGGTGGAGTCAAGCTCTGGATGTGGTGAGAGCCTGGGCTGGGATGTGACAGGCACTGTTGGGCTATACATCTATCATAGGTAATTGTGGGGACGATGGTTGAGTAGTGGAAGAAGAAGGGTCTAACAATTGTTTTTATAGGTGAAGTGGAAAAAAAAACAAAATGAAGAGAAAATGAGTTATAGCTGTTGTAGGCATAATTTACTAAATAATTATGGAGGTCAGAGAGAGAAGAGGTGCGGCACATAAAGAGAAGAGAGAGATGTGTAATTGTGAGGTGTATTCTATTCTGCCCCATTGTGCCTTTATTTATAGTAGTAGGAAATGTTAATTCCTTATCCAAATAGGATTACAACTCTAATAGGATAATATATAGTCTAAGAGATATGGTAGAATCCCATAATCCTAGATATGTTAGGATTTACACAATCACATTCCTAATCTAATAGGACTACAAAACTCCCCCTTGAATGTTTAAATACTCAAACAAATGGTGCATCAGGTCTTCAACGATGAAGTAAGTACATTTGATGAAGTCATCGACATAATGAACGAATGCGAGTCTCAGATCAACGAAAGAATGCATAAAAGGTAAAACTCACAAAACCTCGCTATGGTAAAACCCAAGGTGGGAGAAAACCCATAGGCTAAGGAGAAAAGTGAGAAGTTGCATTAAGTCAAACTATATGTCTTCTGGATGCAAGTAGAAGAGCTCACAAAGGTATGATCAACCCATGATAGGTGCCTAATCAAAACCTAGTCAGTAGCAAAAATCCAATAGGAAAAATGCTCCTAATCGTAGAAAAAAAAAGTACATTAAGATCAGGTGAATATACTTCTGGATACTCCCCTGATAAAACCATAACCATTCGGGGATGTGCCTTGTGCGGGTCTGATAAGGCAAACATCATTCCAAGGATCATGGGGGTTGGATATGCTCGAGATGCGTTGAGATTAGCCCAAATCTGTAGTACCTTTTAGGGTAGCGAAAAAATGTTTTTAATACCAATTTAGTTGTTGTGTGTAGGCCCAGTGCCACATCTTTACCAATAGATCAACAGCGAAGAATATGTCATGTCTAATACAATGATCCAAGTACAACTAAGCGCAAAGTTGAACTCAGATATGGAACTTCGGGTTTCATAACCTATTTGAGGGTCTTATTTGCATATATTGTATGGAAGATCATATGTATACTTAAAGGTAACACCTACATTGGTAGACTAAAGTGAAGGATGATTTTGTGAAAACATGTTCATTTGAATAACATCTATAGCATGCATTTAACAATTAAAAGGCGGAATCATGCTTGCATGCATTCAAAAACAAAACATTAACCTTGAAATTCAAAGCCTAGTAGATTGGTGAACCAAGACTCAACTCAAAACAAAGTGAGTTGAGAAATTATATACTTTTGTAGATTCCTCTTTGCATCAGCAAAGGCTAATCACCCAAAGAGAGGGCCTTCATTCCTTGCTTCTTAGATCCATGTATTTGGATGGAAGAATATGGTTCTCCAAGTTCCCAAAATTGAGAACCTCTAAGTGTCTACACCAAGGTTAGATTGGAGAAGAAATGAGTGACCTTGGAGGAGTAGGATTGCTAGCTAATCCCTCCAAGGGGGCCGGCCTCTTTAGAGAGAAAGGAGAGCTTTGTGTTCTCTCCAATTTCCTAAAAGAAACCCTTTTTGAATTTTAGGCTATAAAGTTCTTTATATAGTCACTTCTTTAAATGACCTAAAGAACCAAAAACCCTAATTCAACACACATGGCCGGCCACATAAGGGATTTGGGCTTTTGGGCCTTTGTGAATCTTTATTCATTAAATTGTCATACAACTTAAGTCAATGGGCTTGACGTTCGAAGCCCATTGGGCCTTAAGGTCCAAAACTATCCCGAGGTCTTTAACGAACTTATTCGTTTGATTAATTAACATATTAATTAATCCTTGCCATAAATAATTAAACCATTTAATTATTCTTACTCATCTCCATTGTTTCTTCAATCTCCACCTTACACGGTGTACGATCCATTAGGTTCCTTTTAGCGAGGCAGTGGGCGATTAAAACTCTTTCAAACCGATTGTGAATTGAAACTTACTTTCAATTCTCCCTTTAGTGTTTATACACGTTTAGGGCTTCCACAAACCAAGAGTGACACCTAGCAGCATATCATGGTTACCCAAGCTAATCAGAAGAGGTAGAGAACCTATTCAGTTTAGGATTACAAATGCAATACGGTATTTCTCTAATACAATACTCTTGACCACATTGTTTGGTTTGATAGTTTATTCATGTCTACTATCCAATGTAATTCGTGTGCTTATATGATTACCTTGAATGTGATTTGGAACGACTTTCCTAAATCTCATTCATACTCTGGCCAGAGATTCTTAATCATATCATAGAGTATTCTCCCTCAAACAGTTTGAAGGTTAGAGATCCCTTGTTGCGCATTCACTTTCCTCCATAGCTAAGTGGCTTAACCCCAATTATGCCGTGGACACCCTCCTTTTGGAGTGACTTTTGACATAATCAAAGATCAAGGACTTAACCACAAGACAACTATGATGCCTCAGGTCAAAGGATTACTTTGCATTATCCCAACCATGAGTTCTCATGTGACATGAATATGAGAACTCTTTGTTGATCGTGTTCAGTGAACTCATTCTCTATTGAGCACCTACGTACTTGTCTTGATGTCACACACACCAATGACTCGAGACTAGTCACTCTCCTTGAGAGAAGACACAACACGTACTGATCTTAACGGACTGTCAATGCCCAATTGGCAATCCTATGATCAGGAACATTTAGGATGTGTCTACGAAAGAATGGTCTCATGAATCTAACTTCTTTAGATCGCATTCTCCCAATCACATATTCCTTGGACTTATCGTTTAAGCATATAACATTTATATGAGACGGCTCAAACAATAATCTTTGCCCTTGATATTAAACTAGATTAGTTTAACATGTGAAATGTCTGTAAAGTATCATCATATGATTGGTTTTAGGGCACATTTCCAACATAAAGTACCGTCAAAACAACACTTGAACTTTAGATCAAGGCATAAACGAGTTTTCCCAAGATCCTTCATCTCAAATTCTGTTTTTAGGTGTAAGGCAGTTTCTCAAACTCTTCTAGAGTCTTAGTGAGAATCATGTCATTTGTCATAAACTGTAACTCTAGTAATTCGGAATAAGACTTCATAGTTTAACTGTCAAGGGCATTCATATCCCTAATTGATCAAATAATCACTTAGACGGGCATACCACATCTGCCAGATTACTTCAATCCGTAAGTGAACACCTCAAACAAGTTAAGAGGGTGTTTTGTGGTTTGGAACTATTTGAACCAGTCCATGTAATTCTTCGAAAACTTACTTGTAAATCTCCGTATCAATATCCCCATGGAGAAATACTAACCATATTCGTAATGTTGCAGTCAATTACAAGGCGTTTGAAAGAAACCTTGCACCGTAAGACGTGCATTATATCGCACTGATTTGTTCATCTCATTACACTTCCTTTCCCACTTGTAACACAACAGGGTTACCTTGGGCAGTTTAGGAAAGATAGGTCCAAAATATACTTTGGTAAGGAATTTAACTTGGATTGTAATTTTGGTTGTCCAATCAGTTCTATATTGTCACTAATCAACAAAACACGGTTCGATATCGTCGCTTTTCATTTATGTTGGTAGCTACCATATAAGTGAAAACATCATCGATGATAAACTCATGTCAATTCCATTATCTCATCAAAACTAGTATACTAGACCAAAAACTTCAAGTCTTGGGAGTAAGCCAGATTAATCTTATGAGATGAAAATGATTTGAGACATCAATCGAGTATGGATTTATTGTTGTGTCGTGACCTTCTTCTTTTAGGGAAGTGAATCCTATGAACTAAGTCATCTATCGTGCTTCAAGCCGAGACAGATTAATTGGCTATCTGCTAGTGTATCGAACCATCTAACAGGGACGACACACCTTTTGGGCATGTTGACTTAACGTTCATTAAGTACGTCTATCCTTGTAGGCATGTATGCAATTGGTATATGATCTCATCATTTTAGCTAGATCAAAGGAATGCATCTAGAGCAACATTCTGAAAACTAAAATACATTGCACTTGCTTATCATACTTGTGCAGTAGGGGGATCGAGATGAGACATAGTGGGCAATGTCCACGCAAATTTGCACTGTTTTACAGGAACATTGACATTCTTATTTCCCTGTAACAGCGGGAAGTCTATCTCATTTAAGTGTTAATAGGCAAATGAGCGGTAAAGAGATCGCATGCAAGGGCTCTAAAAGAGCTAATGTGAAGGAGAATCGTAATTGACAAAGATTCACATCCTTCTTTTGAGGACCCATATTGGTACATTGCAGCGGCCAACTATGCACATGGAATACACACCCAAATGTGTAAATACAAAACATCAGGTTCTTACCCAGTAACCAACTGTAACGTTGAGATGGTTGGGTGGCAATAGGCCTCAAGACGGACCAACATAACTGCGTACAAGATTGTATAGCCCCAGACAGAAACTGAAAGATTGGTGCATTCACCAAAGTTCGGGCGATCATTGAAATTGTGCTTCATGACCACTCTGCGAGGCTATTTAGGGCGAACATGGGAATTCGATGTTCAATTATAAACCCAAAAGACATGCAATACTTATCAAAAACCATCGATATAAACTCTCTGGCATTATCCAGTCTTCTAGACTTTATGGGATAATTAGGGTGGTGATCCCTTTAAAATTGGCCATGAGGTTTAGTAGCAATGTGTGTAGACAAACATGTGATCAGTTTGTCGATTGATCAACTAAAACCATAAATATTTATATGGTCTGCATTTTGGTTGGATTAGTCTATATATGTTCCCTTGAATCCACTGTGAAAAAAGGTGATTTCGTATCTTTGTGAGGGATGATCTAAAAATCAAATTTCCCAAACATGCGAGTTTTAGCAAAGTGTGCTTGTAAGCATAATATCCTTACTTCGGGTAAGGAGATGTGTCGTGGCATCATTGTTCGACCTAATTGTCCCAAATGGTCGTACCAAGGCAAATAAACTGCTCAATCACTAGGCTTCAGGCCGGCCATATAAGGTGTGTTCCCAGTTAGGAGACAACCCATTAGCCCCAAAGCAAAGCTTCAGGCTTATTTTTGGAGGTGGTGCAAATATATTTCACTTTATTTTCTTCAGAGGTTTCAGTTTTGATCATTGTTCTCTCGAATATCCTTAATACTCAACGACGTTCTTCCAAAACGGAGAGAATATAAGGTCTCTTAAATTCTAAGTTAGTACCATTCATACAACGAGGAGTGTGCCAATGCTCTTAATCAGGTTGGATAGACCTGAAGCTGTTATTAGAGATGTGATTTAGGCATAAAGTTAGTGTGCGTAGTATCGCATTCATCCAAACAACTAACTTTCCCACATTCGTACCTAATCACATGTTTAATTGAATTCAGTCACATGTATATAAGAAACATGATTCAATTAACTCGTACTTGAGGACAATATCAATAAGATTATCCATAACAAAAAAAAAAACACCAAACTTGAATCCAAGAACATGGAAAAATGTTCACAAAGTAAATGGTTTACTGAGAAAATTCGGCCAATAAGACCATCCATGTCAAAATTCTGTTCTTCCAACGATGTTCGGTGGTGCAAAATTAGTTTCACATATTGACTGCGAGAATGGTACTCCTTAACGACATTGGTAGAGGCATGAACATGTGCATAACCAATGATCTATTCCATCGAGATGGAAGTAGATTCTGCAGAGTTGAAGTTTAGTAATATTATCCTTTAATCTTGAAGTTTTTAGGTCATAGCTGCCAAGGATCATGCTTCGGGCATGATGCCACACCTTGGCAGGCCTTAATTATACCATAGGTTGTAAAAACAAACTTGAAATTAGATTGTGAGAGAGACAAACCCAGACTTGAGTTTGGTAGGCTCTAGCCGAAGCTAAAAGGATCTGTTCGGTAGGCATTTTCCGAAACAGAGCAATACCGTTCAGTGCATCTCTACCGAAACAGAGCATGCCCTTTGGTGCATCCCTGCCAAAGTAGGTTTGCTAGGCTTTAACCGAACTGGGTTAAGCCATTTAGTAAACTCTAGCCGAACTAGGCCTATACTGTTTTCTCACATTTGTGGTAGTAATTATATCCGAGAATTTGGTAAACTTCTACTTTCTACATTGTTGCTTCAGGAGCGAGTTAGAAACAAGGAAGGACAAGAAAAGTATTCTCCAGTCAAAATTCGATCGGATTTATAAACTTCATAATCATACTCATTCATGGACGTAATCATGATGTGCTTCAGATAATGTCTTTCATGATTAAATGGTCTATAGGAGTGAGCCAAAGAGCCATGGAATCCCTATTCGAGAGTACTTCCATGGGTAATGCTTCAGGCATAAGTCATCGAATAAAGGTCATGGTGAAGGCTTATTCAGCTCTTCTATGCCATTGTTGGCTACAATGGTTTCTCAGCTACTTAATAATCAAGTGGAGATTCATGTCTTGTACCTCACATAAAGTGGTTTCTATTAGAAAAGTCCAAATCAGGAAAATCAAACTTGTGACGGTTTAACAATCCACTGACTTGGAGGGAATAAGATTATGATTGGTGCTATGAGAATGAATCATCCATAAACATCAAAATCAGAACATTCGGGTTCTAGGAATACATGAAAAATTGGGGTTTTCATGGGTGTGTTGTTTCATGAAAACTTCGGGTTCAAAGGCACTAATTTTGAAACTACAGGTTCAATTAGTTTATGAACATTTAGTTCATAAAAGAGAGGTTCATGCAAGAACACAGGATACAACATGTTGATTTAAGTGTAGTGGATTTGAGTTGCTTTGGGAACTCAAATGTGAGTGCTTCGGGACTACGAAAAGATGTCAATTGTTCAAAGAAAAGAATTAAAATATTGAATCGTTAATGTCCAAAAGTGAGCTTCAGGCGAATAATTTTGGATTTCTTGTCAGATTAATGGATTGCTAGTCACTTTTAATTAATTCAATAGATCGAGACCATTCATGGTCGATCATAGAAGCAAAATATTATAAAGATTCAGGCCCGTGCACATAAGTCATGTTGGCTACAAGCTAAATATAAGGTAGACTAAAAAAATTTGGGCTCAAATTTGCTTTGCACAACCCCAACCTAAGCTGGATTGCGGGCCAAAGTGAAGGGAACCCCAATTGGACTTGGTCAGTGAAAAGAAGCAGCCCATGCTGCTGATTGTCTAGCCAGCGTGAGCTGGTGTATGCTTTAGGGAAAAAGCAACCCAGCTTCAAGTTAGTTGTAGGTCTAGAAGAGAAAAAAAAGGTTGAAGCCTAAGTGGGCTGAGCCTAGACCAGAAAAAGAGTGAGTCGAGGTAATGGGAAAACGTGTCCAAATTATGATGGGCATAAGATTGTTCGGCAAGGAGTTGCCAAAAGATGTTCATTGTCCGTTGAGTTTCAAGACGCCGGTGATGGTAGCTCCACGATTGGGGGGGGGGTTGAGTCAATGACTCTAGACCGTTATCTCCATCTTGGATTCAGCCGAGAGAGGTGAAGGCGATGGTTCCTCTAGGCCTAGGTGTGCACACCAGTAAAGATGGGTGTTAGGATCTATTGAGCATCGATAGGATGCCGGGAAATCGTAGAAATGATCTGCCTCATAGTTGTGACGACCAAAACAATGGTCGAATTCAAGGTTACCACAAAAAAAATATGGTGAATCTCGACTTTGCAGGTCACAAAGCGCCAAAAATGACGTCGTTTGAACCTGAGTGGTTTTGTTTGTCTGGTTTTGGGACAGAGCCAGCTCGGCTCAACTCTGCGGCTTGGCGCGAGCGTGGCTGCAAGCCGCGACTCTAGCGCGATTTTTTTTTTCCGATTTCTAGGGTTTTCAGAACCCAAAAATAATCATGCTTCTATTTTATTTTGATTCTTTGACTCACAAATTGCACATTGAGATTTATAATTGCGTAGTGCATGAATATGTATCTATATATATATATATTGACAAATATATGAAACATATAAAATATATATATTGGAAGGTAAATATAAATGTAGGGGTTCATGCATCATGAGGAATGTTTTCATGTTTCATGGTCGTTTCAAATATCTTCCTTTATTTTAAGCGTACTTGATTAGCAAAAAACAACAAAAGCCTTTGAATTTGTAGAAATCATTCTCGAAAAGCCGGAATTGCATCTCCAATGCGTTGTATCACATTCAACACAAAAAAATTAAATTGAATCAATAGCATGTAGATCAATTCAATAAAATAATAAATTAATCATAAAAAAATGATTAAAACGTAATACTCTCCTCATTGAAGATCAAACTCTCTTTAGCGTAGCATCAAGAGCGTGCTGATAACGTATTGTATACATAATTCACTAAACAATTATAGAGGTCAGAGAGAGAAGAGAGAGATGTGTAATTATGAGGTGTGTTTTATTCCACCCCATTGTGCCTTTTTTTATAGTAGTAGGGAAAGTTAATTCCTTACCCTAATAAGATTACAACTCTAATAGGATAATATTTAGTCTAAGAGATATGGTAGAATCCCATAAGAATATCCTAGATATATTAGGATTTACACAATCACATTCCTAATCTAATAGGACTGCAACAATACTTGATTTATGTGGGGTATGAATGGAAAAAGAATTGTTAATTTTTAAGCTAATTAAATACTTAATTTCAAGTAATAATGGAAGACACATGACACACAATGAATGAGAAATGTTAATAAGAAAAGACAAATGGGAAAGGTGGTTAGCATTCCTCATAGAATTTTGGCTGATGTTAAACATGCTTGCAGTTGGAATGAGAAAGTGCAAAATCATGTGTGCATGTAATTAATAAGGGTAAATTGTCATTTGACCCTGAACTAACAACCTAGTTTAATTTGACCACCTCAACTAATTTTTTGGTAAATTAATGACGTACTTTTTTTAAATTAGTCAATTGATTTCCTATAAGGCTCTAAGTAAAGCTCGGGGCAGGTATGGTTTAGAATTGATTTCCTTTGGAATGATTTATCTATAGGCCCAATTGGTCAACACAAAAAAGAAAAAAAGAAAAAAAGAAACAGATTCAAATAATAGTAGTAGAATTTCAATACCGAAACTTTGTTTAAAGTACTAAGTAAATGAGAGTAAAATTTAAATTTGATTAGTAAACTTTCATTTTAGTTTAGATTTCGCTTGTAAACTAAAGTTCTATTAATTTTAGTCCTTGAATTTCGTTCAAAGTAAAGAATTGGTCCCTCTGTTAGATTCTTTTTGTAAATTTGCATACGTGTGCATGCCACATGTCACAAAATAATCTTCTTTCTTATTATTATGGCTTAAATGTCAAAATGGTCCTTGTATTTTACTCTATCGACCAATTTAGTCCATATGTTTTTAATTTGCCCAAATTGGTCCCTGCGTTTACATCTGTTAACCAATGCAAGATATTCCGTTAAAAGATAGTTAAAATTGACGTGTCCTAAATTGCATAGTACTCAAGTGAATTGAACGAAGTGTCAATTTCTAAAGACATTCCGTTAAAAGATAGTTAAAATTGACGTGTCCTAAATTGCATAGTACTCAAGTGAATTACGGTTTTGTCCTCTCAACACATGTCAATTTTAAATTTGATTAGTAAGCTTTCATTTTAGTTTAAATTTCGCTTGTAAACTAAAATTCTATTCATTTTTATCCTTGAATTTCGTTTCAAGTAAAGAATTCGCCCCTCTAAAAAAAATTAGAATAAAAACCTAATAAATTAAATTAACTAATATTTGTATAAGTTCATAAAGCTCAAATCTAGCTCTTGTGCCACCCAAAAAAAAAAAAGATTGGACATTTTTTATATTTGATTAATTTAATAGTTGATTTTACACTAATGCAAAAATATAGTAACTTTTCTCTTTTTAGGTGTGAAGTTAATTAATGTGAGTGTTTTTGTTTATGGATAATACTTACATTTCTTTCTTGGAGGATGAGCTTATTCCTTCATTGAGAAACAGAGTATCTTCCTTGTCATTTGCAAATAACATATCTCTAGACTATGTCTCATTCAAATGATTTTTTATAGAGATGAGTTTTTAATGAATATTAAGAATTTGAGAGGTTTCGATTGTAAAATTTCGAACGTAAAAAAATAAGTGATTTACAAGTGAGAGAATGAGCTCATCTCCTAAAAAAGAATGCAAGTATTATTCTTTCTTTTAGGACGTTTTCATTATAAAATGGTAGAGTTGGTATTTTTGTTGTCAGAATAGAGTTGGTGTTAAATACTTAAATCCAATTTAGGCAGAGAGCCTCGAAATGAAGATCCCGTTCTCTCTCATCGAAAGTAAGAAAAACCCTAACTCTCTTTGCCGCTGACTCGTACTTTTGGGTGGGGGTTAGTGACAACCTCCCTTCCAGCCTTCTTTACCAATCCCAACTACTCCTCTCTCTGTTACCCTATTAGCTAATGTGTTATTTACTTTGGTCCTTGTTTTATTTTATTTTTTAGGGTAAATCTCAATTTACTACCCTCAAGTTTCGTTGTGACATCTCACATCGCCAAGGGGAGTGGATCATGTAAGCTTTATATGTATATTCTCATCTCTACCTAGCACGAGGCATTTTGGGGGCTCACTGACTTCGGGTTCCATCGGAACTATAAAGTTAAGCGAGTACGCGCGAGAGCAATTCCATGATGGGTGATCCATTGGGAAGTTCTCGTGTGAGTTCCCAGAAATAAAACTGTGAGGGGCCCAGGTCGGGATGTGACAATTTGGTATTAGAGCCAATCCCTAGCCGAAAGTGTGCCGACGAGGACATCGGGCCTTTAAGGAGGGGTGGATTGTGACATCCTACATCGTCTAGGGGAGTGGATCCTGTAAGTCTTATATGTATATTTTCATCTCTACCTAGCACGAGACATTTTGGAAACTCACTAGCTTCGGGTTCCATCGGAACTCTGAAGTTAAGCGAGAAAGAGGCCAGAGCATTCCTAGGATGGGTGACCCACTGGGAAGTTCTACACGCGTGAGTTCCTAGAAACAAAACCCTGGGGCCAAAAGCGGACAATATCGTACTACGGTAAAGTCAAGCTTAGGATGTGGTGGGGGCCCGGGTTGGGATATGACATTCGTGGTTTTCAACATTTGGTACATGAATTTTTTTTCGTCTCAGAGTCATACCTAAAGTGTTAATTTTGGGACAGTCTCATACATCCGTTAGTCTGGCTGATAAGTCTCTTGTTAACTGATGATGTGGCGCCCATGTAGACAATGACTGGGAGCCACGTGTCATTAAGTGGTCCACGTGGAAATTAAAAATTCAAAAAAAAAAAAAAAAACCCTCTCTGCCGTTGCATGCACCTTGTATCAAAGATCGGCCGCCGGAGATCCTTGTCACGACGCCAAAACAAAATCCAGTCACGTCGCACATTCAACTTTCGTGTTTTCATGGCGGTGGAGAGTCCGTTGGTCCAAGGTCCGGAGCAAAAACTCCAACTGGATCAGAAATTGGTGCCTGGGTCCAATTTGGCGTTGAGGGCGATGGGAACTTGCGGGATTTAGGTTTGATGGGTGAGGACATGGTGGGTTGGGGTGCTGGATAAGGAGGAGGAAGAGTAGGGTGGAGGTTAGGAGAGGTATGGTGGAGATAGAAAGGGTTAGTCGAAGAAGAAGGTTTACTTTTTTAATTTTTTTAAATTAATTTTTTTTTTTAATACTACGTGGCTCCCAGTCATTGTCCACGTGGGCACCATGTCATTAGTTAACTTCATATATTGTTTATTTACTTTCAGAAATAAGGAGTTGGTATTAAGTACTAAATACCTACCGTTCAGGCCAAAAACACCCTTCAGAATAAATTCATGCAATGCAAACATCAAAAACATGATAAGAGCTTAAATTTAGAAGGGCACATTTGCCATTCCATCTCTCACCAACATTAAATAAAAACCTATGAATCAGGCCTGAAAGGAGGGAACGGAAAAGCAGAAATTTAATTAAAAATTCTAAATCCTAAAGTCAGCAGTTGAACGTCACAGGCACCCTATCCACCGTTGGATTCAGATACACTCTTTCAGATCGACGGCATAAAATTATCAGAGAAACTGTTTCTCTCCATATTTTTTGAATCACGGAAACTGTTTTCTTCTGCTATTTCTTCTTCCCATCTCTCTTTCCTCCTCCTTGCTCGGATCATATAATTTCACAAACCCCTAATTTTTTAATTCGTTTTTAGTTTGAAATATCCAGAAGAAATTAGTGCTTAATTAGATTCGCGGGCAATGAGTACTGGGGATCTTCTTAGCATTCAGCCTTTAGAGCTCAAATTCCCATGTAAGTTTCTTTTCTTTTCTTTCAGTTTTTTTTTCCTTTCCTGTGTGGTTAGCAAGAAAATCTAGGAAAATTGAGGGAAAACAGATTAAATCCTGCAAAATAATTATAAGGATGGGTTAATTGTGCATATAATTACGATTTTAATCTTTTGATTACCAGAAAATTAGAAACTGACTTTGATTTAGCTTAGTGATGCTTAATTCGTATGTTTAGGGATCGATTTGATTAAAATGGGATGTTAATATTGATTTTTGTATTGGGAAAATAGTCCAATTTTGTTAATTTTATTTTGTGGGTTTGTTTTCTTGTGGTGTAAAAGTTGAAGTGAAGAAACAGAGTTCATGTTCCTTGCAATTGACCAACAAAACAACTAATTATGTGGCCTTCAAGGTAATTTTTCGGTTCCCCTTAAATTATGGTATTGGATTGGTCTGAACATACGAGGTATGGACTTGAAATGCTTAGTGTTTGGATATTGTGATTGAATAGGTTAAAACAACCAATCCGAAAAAGTACTGTGTCCGGCCCAATGCTGGTGTTATCTTACCCGGAACAACATGTGATGTTACAGGTGAACACATTCAATTGATTTTAAGAGTATTTGGTTCTTTAGCTTTTCTGATATCTTAATCTTTTATTTCATGGTTCCAAGTTAAACTCTGAGTACTTGTTCTCAATTATATTCATTTTGTTGTTTTCATTGTTTTAGTTGTTAACATTACGCTCAATTATTTTTCTCAGATTTTCTCTATTTTCCTTGGGTAGGTTCCTTTAGTTTTTTTGGGGAAAGCATTGATACTTTTATATAAATCATTAAACCTATTAATTCTTTATCGTAATGGTTTCCTGATTTAAATTTGACTTTTGTAGTTACAATGCAAGCCCAAAAGGAGGCTCCGCCAGACATGCAGTGCAAGGACAAATTTCTCCTTCAAAGTGTTGTTGCACCAGAAGGTGCAACTATGAAAGACATAACTCCTGAAATGGTTGGATGATGCCTGCTAACACATTTTATATAGAGGTTCTGTTTTGGGTTTTATTTTATTTGCTTTAATCATTTTGTGAATTTGTATATAGTTCAACAAGGAGGATGGTAAAATTGTGGAAGAGTTCAAATTGCGGGTAATCTACTTTCCTGCCAACCCCCCATCACCTGTCCCTGAAGGATCTGACGAGGGCTCCTCTCCGAAGGCTTCAGTGCTTGATAATGGGAATCAAAACTCTTCCTTGTTTGATGCTGTAAGAGATTCTCTTTTGCAAGCTTTCAAGGAGGTTTGAAAACTGATTGAATGTCTGGGAATACTCATTAAGTTTCATTTTACATGGAAAATTAGGTATCAAGATCTCTTGAGGAAACAAAAGAGAAGTCGTCAGAGGTCAGATGTCCTTACTATTGTATTTCAATTATAGTTGCTTATGTTTCATTCTCTTGCATTTAATTTAATTTGCATGAATGGGGTGCTAAAATTGTGCAATTGTAGACAGTTGAAAGAATGTACACTAGAATGTCATTGCTAAAATATATTCACCAATGGTGTGTATTTTGGAGTCGCATCATAGTGGTTAAGTTTGTTTTGAAACATGCCTAACATACCAAATTCATGAATGTATTGAATGACATTGTATATAGAGGTTAGTAAAAGTCGTTAAAGATTGTGATTTCCAAGTTTTGATTCATTTTATATGGTTTCGGTGGTGGTAGCAACATTCAACAATATTTAGAAACTAATAGGTAGTCTGGTAGTATTTTCTTGACTTTCTTGCGAGGGAGCCATGCTTAGTTTTCTCTACTGTAAAGTTCACTTTTTGTTTAATTGGAACCGCTGTCATAAACTTCACTTTAATGACAGTGCATGAAACAATAAAAAATGTTAGGATGGAGGAAGTGGAAGGATTGTGGGATAGAGTTCGACTTTGGGCTTCTTTTTGGGTTTTAGTTTTCTTAGAATTTCAGGATATAGCACTATTGTGATTTACGACTCAAAATTAGAGTGATGGATATGAATTTGGAAGTGGTGATCGACGGATCGGGAGAAGCAGAGAAACAGCGTTTGAAGAGTTCTAGCATCGGGCGACTGGTCGGTGGTGGCAGCCAACCGGTCGGTTACAGTCAAATTTGTCTTGCATTTCCATTTTGTTTTTGTTGTCCTATTTAGGCTAGTTGTGTCCTACTTAGGGTTTTTAATTTGTAGGATTTGGGTTGTGAGTTCAAACACTCTTTGGAATCTCCATTTGTTAGTGAATTTCCTTGCCGTGCTTCACCCGCGTTCTGCTTGAGATTTTTTGTTTCTTTTACTTTTGCCTACAACATTGTTATTTGGTACTTTGTTAGAATTCACTTCTGCTTGTGCATAAAAGTAAAAGTGTTATCACAACTCAAGTTTCGGCGTGGGCTTTGCTTGCCAGTCATGATGAAGCTTTTTGTGTCGTCGGCCAAATTTGATATTTGAATAATTCGACGGGAGGAATGATTTTGGGAGTTTGTATATCTTTTGGTTGTATTTCAGGCAATGTTTGTTCACTCTGATTTTGTCATAAGGTGGAGTTTGATGTTCGAGAGTTTCATGAAGTGCTAGTTCTCACTTTTGGCCCGTATTTGTTACAAGTATGTTCGAGCTTTGTTTGAATTTTGTCTCTTATTTGTTGGTTTCCATAATGGAATTTGTTGGAGAAGGTGTTGGAGGAAATTTCAAGTTTTGATGACTCTTGGATTTTTTGAGTTGTGGAGATCAGTTTTGAAAGAAATTGGTGATCACTTTGCATTTGTATTTGTTATCCTAGCTTGTATATGATTTGGAAGTTTGCTAATTTCTTTCCAAGGTGGAGATTGTTATGATTTATGGTTCAAAATTTGTGTTGCATATAAATTGGCAACTGATCGGACGATCGCTTGGGAGAAGCAAAGAAACGTTTGAAGTGTTGTAGCATCGGGTGACTGGTGTTGAAAAAACGCCCACACTAGACCTTGTTCTTTGATGTAACCAACGGCAATAGACTAAACTAGCAAATATAGAAAAACTTAGAAACACATAAGAATTATACTGGTTCGGCAGAATTTATGCCTACATCCAGTTGTGATTTCTCTAGGTAGAGAAATCACCGCTCCTTTGATTAATAATAGAGATTACAGAACTTTTGCAAACCCCTAGAACTAATCTCTCTCTCTTGTCTTGGCTGTCACAGTTTTCCTCTCACAATTTAAGACTTGCCGCACCCTATTTATAGGCATAGGGTGCAGTTTACATGTCCTTTACAGATTATAATTCCTATTCTAAGTGGAATAGGAAATTAGACTTCCTTTCCAATTCCAAATAGACTTCTAGGATTTCTAATCTAAATTGAATAAGGAAACTAAGATTCTTTCCTAGCCCTTTTAGGACAAGAATTGGTGCACCCTTTTTTCCCTAAAACAATCCTAAACAGAAAAGGACATTAATTGACGAGCCAAAACCTAACAACTGGTCGGTGGTGCAGCCGACCCAGTCGGGTACGGGCAGATTTGTCTCACGTTTTTTGAGTTCCATTTATTGGTGTCCTATTTAGGTTAGTTGTGTCCTATTTGGGTTTGGATTTTAATTCTTGGTTGTATTCCTTGCTTGGTGGAGAGATTTTGTTAAATACCTATTTGATTAGGATTTGGATTTACTTCCAATTATGATTAGGATTCTCATTATAACCTAAGTCCTATGCACTAGTTTATTTTGTGTGCCGTCACTATTAGTGTAGAGAGTTTTCTCTCTTTTGGTTGGTTGGGGTGGTGGAGGTCATCATTTGGAGTCATGAGTGTGTGGCAAAATCATGGCTTATTCGTTTGGCAATTTGGTGAGAGTCAATTTGTGAGTTGTTAGAGAGTAATTTAGGAGAGACTTGTCTGTTTGTTTTGGCTTCTCTACTTGTTTGGTCTTGGGTATGAGAGTTCGAACTCTTTTACAATCTCCGTTTGTTTTGGTGATTTTTTTTTGCCGTGCTTCATCCATGGATATTTGGTACTTTGTGAGAATTCTTTTCCACTTGCGCATAAAAGTACAACAAGCCCTTCTTCCTCATTCATGCGGATTGTTGGGCAGCAATCTCTTCAGCTCGCTTTTATTAGCATAG
Organism: Malus sylvestris; assembly: GCF_916048215.2. NCBI lineage: Eukaryota > Viridiplantae > Streptophyta > Magnoliopsida > Rosales > Rosaceae > Malus > Malus sylvestris. The sequence continues at coordinate 13,784,807 of NC_062266.1, read as the reverse complement.
CTGTTTTGTAATAATTTTGCTTAGGTTTATAGGACCTTGTTTTCTGTTTTGTCCACGCCTCACCACTATTCTTCAAGGGAGCTTCTATTTGTTTTTTGACCAACAAATCCAGATTAGATTAAGAGTTTCTCATTCATATTAATTTTCTTATCTTTGCATACTAGTTTTTCTAATTATTAGATGATAGAGAGGGACAGAAAAGTAAATTACAATTAGTTTGTTTTAAAAATTAATTTTATAGCTGGAAAGTGCTATTCTGAAATCGAATGGGTGTTTGGAGCAAAGTTGTGTGCAAATTGAATTACCCTTCTGTCAATCTGCATCATCATGCAAGAATCCCTTGAGATTGTCTAATAGACTGGTCTACTCTATGTTGACCACCGGATACAGAATTACAAATAATCCCTTCGGATTACCTTGCTTAAGTTTCTTTCGTTATGTATATCTTTTCCTCAGGCATGGCCTATGATTTCCAAGTTAACTGAAGAGAAGACTGCTGCTTTGCAACAAACTCAGAAGCTACGCCACGAACTGGTATTGTTTAATTCTTACTTAGTTTCTTACGTGTATCTAAGCCTCATCCTTTTGATTGTCCCTATGCAAACGGTTCTACTAGTATGTATCCCCATTTAACTTCATCAGCTGTCGATCATCGTAGCAAAAATCCTCGAGAAATAAAATGTCCTTTTTATGATTAGTTTTCTTGTTTGTATTTTAAATTGTTGGGTTTTTTATGCTTCTGTTCCACTTTATTGGAAGTTATATTTCATGTTTGTTTTCGTTTATTTCCTTTTTTCAATAAGAGAAAATTTTTCACTTGAGCAGGATGTGTTGAGAAAAGAAATTAGCAAAAACAGCGGTGGGGGATTTTCATTATTGTTTGTGGTGCTGTTCGGTCTTTTAGGCATCTTGGTTGGCTACTTCATCAACAAAACATAGAGAAGCTGGACCGTCGATTAATTAGTTGGATGCTGGCATAATACTGCGGTGCTCTGCAATTCAGAAACGTTTTAGGGATGCTTAAACTCTAATGTAAAAAGTTTAGTTATGATTTTGGCACTGTTTTGAGCGGATCATTTTTATTGAACAGATGGGTTTAGAATCAAGTCTTCTTGTCCAATGTTTTCCTCGAATGTTGATTGATTTGCAGATTTTGAGATTGTAATGTGATTTGTTAGTCGGATTGATCACCTGGTTTCTTTTAATAAGAAAATATTAGAACAAAGGTATTGCTCTAAATGGTGTTGATAATACCAAGGTTTATGAAGTTCTTTGGCCAAATTATAATTTTGATCTCCAAAGTTTTGGCGAGGTTGTCACTTTAACATTGTTGTCTAGTGGTGTTTTTTTCTATTTGCAAGCAAGAGGTCTTAAGTTTGACTTCTGTGAATGATGAGTTTGATACTAAATTATAATCGTTGTCTTTGAGTTGCTTGGCCCAAAATTCATCCTCTAGTTTTGGTGAGGTTCTGCTTGTGTGTGTTAAAGTGAGTTGGGACAGAGTCCCATATAGGACGAAGCAAATCCATAAGCAAGTCATCAGGTTCACATGGCAGGAGGCGTCTCGAGTGACCCAAATCTTGTCAGGTTTGGGCAAGTTGTCTAATTATTTATACAAATTACATGCTAAACAATAAGAAAAGCCAAAAAGAAGCGACAAAATTGAACAACAAATCAAACATTGTTGTAGGCCTATTTGATTGAACCATCTAGAGTTTAGAGAGAGAGAGGGGGCCGGCTATGGTTAGAGAGAAAAGAGATTGATTTAATTGTGAGGTGTGTTTGATTCACCCCATTGTGCCTTTATTTATAGTAGTAGGATAGGTAAAAACTTATTTACTCCTAATAGGAATATAAGATACATTCTCATATCTACTAGGATTTACACAATCACATTCATATTCTAAATATGACAGTAATACTCCCCCTTGAGTGTGTAAATACTCAACAAACCATCGCATCAGATCTTCAGCAGATAAGGTAGAATAATTGATGAAATCATCGCTAAAACGGGTGATTGCGAGTCTCAAATTTATTTGAAGTATGCATTTGTAGTAAAACTCACAAAACCTCGCTATGGTAAAACTGCATGGGAAAAACCCATAGACTAAGGAGAAAAGTGAGAAATATGCATAATGTCTTAAACAAACGTCAAACTAGACGAAGGTAGTGAAGTCAACGGAGTATGATCATCCTAGGATGGGTGCCTCATTAAAACCTTGTTAGGTAGTAAAAACCTAGTGGGAAAAATACTCCTAATCATAGGAAAAATAGTACATTAAGATCATGTAAGTATGCTTCTAGATACTCCCCCTGAGTTAGACATAACTTCTAAATAAGAGAACTACAAACGATTCAACTCAGATAATTTACGCATACCGATTCCTCGAACGAGCTTCTGAAAGGTAGACTTGGGCAATGACTTGGTGAAGAGATTGGCTAGGTTGTCCTGGGAACAGATTTGCTTGACTTCAATGTTCTGATGCTGCTGTTGCTGGTGTGAGTAAAAGAACTTTAGCGCTATATGCTTGGTGTTGTCTCCCTTGATGTATCCATTTTTCAACTACTCGATACATGCTGCATTGTCTTCAAAGATCATCGTAGGAAAGTCAACGATTGATGTAAGACCACTAGTGCTTCGAATATGTCCCATAACTTCTCTCAGCCAAAAGCACTCACACGATGCTTCATGTAGGGCGAGAATCTCAACATGGTTAGACGAAGTCACAACTAGTGTTTGCTTGGTGGACCTCTAAGATATAACGGTGTCTCTAACGGTAAAGACATAACCCGTTTAAGAATGTGCTCTATATGGGTTAGACATATATCTAGCATCTGCTTAACCAACAAGGTGAGAATCAATACCATAAAGGGCATCAACACTTGGAGATTCGCGGGTATAGAACAAGCCCAAATCCGTTGTACCTTTGAGGTAGTGGAAAATGTCTTTAACACCATTCCAGTGCCTGCGTGTGGGCGCATTGTTGTATCTAGCCAATAGATTCATAGTGAAGGAGATGTCGGGTCTAGTGCATTGTGCCAAGTATAATAAAGCCCCAATTGCACTTAGGTAAGGAACTTTGGGTTCTAAAATCTCTTCCTTATCCTCATTTGGATGGAAATGATCTCGTTTAGCATCTAGAGTCTAAACAACCATGGGTGTACTCGAAGGCTTCGCTTTATCCTCATTAAAACGACGCAACACCTTTTGGGTATAGTTCGATTGATGTACTAGGATTCCATTCGAACTATGCTCGATCTCTAGGCCAAGACAATATCGAGTTTTCCCAAGATCTTTCATCTCAAATTCTGATTTCAAGTGTGCAGCAATTTCCTCAAGCTCTGCGGGAGTCCTAATGAGGTTTATGTCATCGACATAAACTGCAACGATTACAAATCTGGAATGTGACTTCTTTATAAACACGCATGGGCATAATTTGTTGTTCACATAACCCTGACTTGTCAAATATTCACTCAGACAGTTATAACACATCCACCCAGATTGTTTCAATTCATAGAGTAACCTCCTCAACTTAATTGAGAGAGTGTTCCCTGGTCTAGAACTATTTGAACCAATCAATGGAAGTCATTCTGGAACTTTCATGTATATTTCCGTATCTAGATCCCCATAGAGATACGTGGTTACCACATCCATAAGCTGCATATTCAGTTTTTCTAAAACTACCAAACTGATTAGGTAGCGGAACGTTATAATGTCCATTACGGGAGAATATGTCTCATCGTAATCAATCCCAGGGCCTTGAGAGAAGCCTTGCACTACGAGGCGTGCTTTGTATCGCACTATTTCATTCTTTTCATTATTTTTCCTCACGAAAATCCATTTGTAGCTAACGGGCTTCACGCGTGGTGGTGTAGGAACGATGGGTCCAAACACTTTACGTTTCACGAGCAAATCGAGTTCGACCTGAATTGCTTGTTTCCAGTTTGATTAATCGGTTCTACGTCGGCATTCATCGACGGAACGTGGTTTAATGTCATCGCTAAGCATGATGTCAGTAGCTACTGAGTACGTATATGTATCGTCGATGATCATCTCATTCCTATTCCAAATCTCATCCAATACTGCGTAGTGGACCGAAATCTCGCGATTCTCAGGAGGCCGACATGTTTCGTCTAAAGCATCACCGTAATCTAGAATAACCTCATGCGTTGGAACAGATAAGTGAGCGATGGTCGAATTCAAACTAGGGTCACTAGTTGGTGCCATTTTCCTCTTCCGGGGTTGTGAATCCTTTGAACCAAGGGGTCTGCCACCCTTCAAGGTCAGAGCAGATGAATGGTTAGCCGCGAATGTACCTTGCCGTGTGGAAGGTGCGGCCTCCCCACCTTCGGGGACAGTTCGACCTTCCTAGACGGGTTGTTGACGTACATGGGGTACATCTATCCTTGCAGGTGTGTTTGCAGCGGGTATATGTGATCTTGTCACCTTTGCTAGATCATTAAAAGCATCTGGCATGCTTTGAAGATCTATAATTCGTCGCACCTCAGTTTTCAGACTAAGTAGTGCGGGGATCTAAATGAGACATAGTGGGAGCATACCACGACAATTTGCGGCGTTCTACGTGAACGTTAGCATGCTTATCTCCCCATAACGACGGGAATAATGTCTCATTAAAGTGATAATATGCAAAATGTGCAGTAAAGAGATCTCCTGTCAAGGGTTCTAAGTATCGAACAATTGATGGCAAATCATAACCGATATAAATTCCCATTTTTCTCTGAGGACCCATTTTGGTACGTAGCGGTGGCGCTATTGGCACATAAATGGTGCACCCAAACACCCATATATGCGAGACGTCAGGCTCGTATCCAGTGACCAACTATAACGGTGAATGTGGTTGGGTAGAGGTGGGCCTCAGGCAGACCAACATAGTTGCGTGCAATATTGCATGACCCTAGGCAGATACCAGCAATTTGGTTTTCATAACCAAAGTTCGAGCTATCAATTGAAGGTGCTTTATGAAAGCTTCTGCCAGGCTGTTTTAGGTGTGAACATAGGGCACATGATGTTCCACATCAATCCCCACTAACATGCAATAATCGTCAAAAGTCTGTGATGTAAACTCTCAAGCGTTATCCAGTTGAATCAACTTAATCGGTTAATCAGGGTGGTGAGCCCTTAGCGTAATGATTTGAGCTAGGAGTTTTGCAAACGAGGTGTTACATGTGGACAACAAGTAAACATGTGACCATCTTACCGATGCATCAACCAACATCATAAAGTATCGAAATGGTCCACAGGTTGGTTGGATAAGTCCATAAATGTCCCATTGAATCCTTTGAAGAAACTTAGGGGGGGTCATGAATAATCTTTGTATATGAAGGTTGAGTATTCAACTTCCCTAAAGAGCACGCTTTGCATGGTGGGAGTCCAACATAGGGATGTAACTTATGCTAGTGTGAAGATTTGAGGATACGACGCATCATGTCACGTCTAGGATGTCCCAAACGGTCATGCCAAAGCAACAAAGTGTCCTGGAACTCAGGCATAGGGCCAGCCACATTGTGGGCTTCTATGCTGCGAATGGTTGTGATGTACAACCCACTCGACAGACGTTCCAACTTCTCGTGAATATGCTTTTGGCCATATTCGTATAAAGTGATACAAAGAAATTCAGAACCATTATCTTCAGTGGTTTCAATATGATATTGATTATCTCGAATATCTCTAAAACTCAACAACGTTCTTCCGGAACGTGGAGAATATAGTGCCTCCTTAATGGTCAAAATTGTACCATTAGACAACATGATACGTGTCTTTCCGTATCCTTCAATCAGGTTGGATGAGCCTAAGAGAGTTGTCAAATGAGCTTTCTTGGGTATTAAGTTAGTAAACTAGTGTCGTTCACGCAAGATGGTGTGTGTGGTTGCACTATTTACCAGACAACTAACTTCCCCACTAGACATATCTAGAAATAAATTGATTGAATTGATCACATGTATAAATATAAGTCCATTCATTCAATTAAGCAATTCGAGAAAATAATATCCATTCAAAGAACAATCCATAATTCAAAACAAACCAAAACCAAACAAATTATTCCAAATACTTAGAAAAATTGTTCAAAATTAAACCATAAACCTAGCAAAATAAAGGGGGGGGGGGGGGGTAGGGCCAACCACTAGGAGTAAACACCCTAAAAACATGTCTAATTTATTCATCATAGGCGTTGACGCCTCTTGAAAATCTGATATCTCCATTGATGTAGTTGTATCTTCTGGATGATCCACATGTGCAAAGTTAGACTCACGACGGGAATGATACTTGGCAATAGCCTTAGGGGAAGCTCGGTATACGCATGACCAATAATCTTGTAATCCATAATGATAGCACATGTCCAGTTCAGTAGAAGCGGGCTGAACGGGAGCTTTGTCCTTGTTCTTGAAGTTTGGGGCCTTAGGGGCGAGTGGTGCATGTTGCTGGGTCACATTTCTTCTCTGTTGACCTTTGGCCCTGGTTGGGCTTGCCGCCCATTGCCATGGTTATGACGATTCTTTCATTGTTTATGGCTGTTATAATAGGTCGCATGCGCTTCAGGCGCCGCGTTCGAGCCAGTAGGTCGAGCTTGATGATTCTTCATCAAAAACTGGTTCTACTTTTCAATGAGAAGTAAAACAGAGCTCAAATCCGAAAACTTGGTGAATTTATGTGCCATATGTTGTTGCTGTAGAACAATTTTTGTGGCATGGAATGTCTAATAGGTCTTTTCTAGGAGATCTGATTCGGTGAGTTCCACTTTGCAGAACTTTAACAATGAACAGATTCTACAAACTTCAGAGTTGTATTCATTCATGGACTTAAAGTCCTGGAAGCGAAGATGCTGCCAGTCGTGTCTTGCTTCAGGCAAGTATATGTCTTTCTGGTGATCGAAACGGTTGGCTAGAGCAAGCCAAAAGGTGCGTGGGTCATCCTCAGTGAGATACTCAGTCTGCAGTGCATCATGGATGTATGTTTGGATAAAAATCATTGCAATAGCCTTCTGAGCTTTGTCAACAAGTTTGTCAACGATAGGTGCCTCGATGGTGGCTCTAATGCCCTTTGCAGTCAGATGGAGCGTCACGTCTTGAACCCACTTCAAATAGTTTTTTCCAGAGACTTCTAGAGAAATCGAGCTTGTTCAAGTTCGACATATCCCTAAAACAGAGGGAAAAACGTGAGTAGTCAAATGGTAAGCCATAGACATATATCGTAGCACATATAGGTTCTATAGACATGTATTTGTTTAATTTATGCATGAAAACTACAAGTTTCATGTGGTATGTTTTGAATGAAAACTTTGGGTTTCAAAGGCACTAAATTTGAAACTATAGGTTCAATTTAGTTTTATGAACAATTCGTTTAGAATGAGAGGTTCCTGCAAGAAACACAAAATGTAATATACTAATTTGACTATAGTGAATTTGAGGTTCTTCGGGAACTTAAGTGTAAGAGCTTTGTGACTATGAAAGTATGTGACGGTTCAAAGTATAAAAATAAATTATTGAATCGTTAATGTCCAAAAGTGATATTCAGGTCAATAATTTTGGATTCATTATCAGATTAATGGACTGCAGGTCACTTTTAATTAATTCAATAAATCGGGCTATACGGGATTGATTGTAGAAGCTAAATAATATTAAAATAATATTATAGGTCGAAAATATAGCCCAAGAATAATTTGGACTCGGGTTGGGTGCCTTGAGTAAAAAGGCATGGCCTAAAAAGTCTCAGGTGTGATCTCCAGGTCACGAGGTGAAGGGGTAAAGGCCTAGCCATTAAGGCTAGTGTGTTGGACCAAGGGGGTAGGCACGAGAGCAAGGCCCAGCAAGAGCTGGCCTGTAGGTGTGGTGCGGGGAGCCTAACCATAAGGGCTAGCTGCATGTGATGCGGGCCAAAGCATCTACAAAGCCCAGCAACCATAAAGGTTGCGGCATGCAGGCCGTGGGCCGAGACAAAAGGGCAGGGCTACAGGCCCGTGTGACATGGACCCAAGCCAAGGCTTGGTGCTATCCGAGGTAGCAGCAGACCCAAATAGGGTTGCGCAAGTGGTCCATCTCGTCAATGCAATCTACGGTGATGCCGTGGTTTTGCCACGGCAATGGTGCCTCAAAATCCCAAGTTCCAATCCCTTTTTTTTTTTTTCAAAATCCTCTAGGGTTTAGGAAACCCATATTTTCTTCTAATTTATTTTATATAATTTGACTCACAAATTTTAGATAACAATTGAATTGTGTGATGCATGAAACAAATATATATATTGACAAATATATGAACATATACAATATATATATCGAAAGGAAAATATAAACATAGAGGGGTTCATGCATCATGGGGAATGTTTTCATGTTTCGTGGACGTTTTAAATTTCTTCTTTTATTTTATGCATACCTGATTAGCAGAAAACGAATAAGCCTTTGAATTTGGTGGATGATAGCTTCCTCCTATGATGCGTCAATTCCTCAGCTTCTGGCAAGAGCGTGCTGATAACGTGTTGTAAGCCTATTTGATTGAACGATCTAGGGTATAGAGAGGGGGGGCGGCTATGATTAGAGAGAAAAGAGATTGATTTAATTGTGAGGTGTGTTTAATTCACCCTATTGTGCCTTTATTTATAGTAGTAGGATAGGTAAAAACCTTTCTCTTTAGGATTACAACATTTAATAGGTAATCTACTCATAATAGGAATATAAGATACATTCCCATATCTACTAGGATTTACACAATCACATTCCTATTCTAAATACGACTGCAACAAACATATATATATATATATATATATTATGAAATATATATGATGAATATACATCATTCGCAAGAAGTGGTATGTGATAACCACATTAATTAAAATATCGTGTATTTTCAAATAAACCGTCCTCAAATTGGATTCATTACTTATTTCATACCATTGACATTCAATGGCAACTCGTCAATATTACAATTTAGAATCGTTTCAAACTTAAGAGAAAGAGAACATATTAGAGAACCAACATAATCAGGGGCACTTGAATGTTTTTGCCAGTTGAGGACCTTGAGGAAGGGGACACTAGAGTACAATCTTATAAAAACCAAAACGTACCATATTTTGCTCGCTTTCAACCACAAATGAAAAGGATGGAAGTGATACCAACCACCCAATTGAACAAAAAAAATCTAACTTCAGCCCCACGCATGGACCCTAGCACAATTTCAGCCTTTAATCCTAACAATTAGATGTGCTGTTGACAGTCCCCGATTTCTAGCCGGTGATGCGTAAACCTCACATTACATAAATGGTCATAAATCATTCATGCACACAAGCGTGTAGCTACTGAACTTCGTAACATTTCTCTTAACAATTATTTGTCATTTCATATTTCTATAAATATTCACCTCCCGGTGATTGTTACCTTCAAAATTGTGATTTGTAGTGACAGCAGCAATGGACTTTAGGTGTTCCAAGGACGTTGCTCTTTTCATTCTCTTCAACATCATATTCTCGTCCCTCGTTTCCTCTCATAAGGTTCCATGCCCTCCTGCAAGTCCTTCCCCGCCTCCCTCTATTCCAAAGGAGCAAGCCAAATGCCCCAAAGATACCCTTAAGTTTGGTGTTTGTGGGAGTTGGTTAGGGTTGGTGACCGAGGTTATTGGGACTAAACCCAGCAAGGAATGCTGTACCCTAATAAAGGGCGTCGCAGATCTTGAAGCTGCATTGTGTCTCTGCACTGCAATTAAGGCCAACGTCTTGGGAATTGTCAAGCTCAATGTTCCTGTTGCTTTTAGTTTGCTTGTTAATGCATGTGGCGGAAACGTGCCACAAGGCTTTGTCTGTGCTTAATAGAACTCATCGATCTCAACCTTGATCTGAATTAATCACTGTTTGACATGTACTCATTCATAGTTCTGTTAATTTGTTTCATGGAATAAACCAGATTCAGTTAGGTGTATAATTTACATTATGCATGGTTTAGCTATAGCCAAAACTTTAATGAAAATGACTGATGTATGGAATGCAGGCTCATGCTTTCTGTGTAATTCCAGGGTGCAAGCGAAAGAAAATGATTTTCACTCAGCATTTATTTTCCCATGCACACTATGTTTATTTCTAAGTTTTTGATTGAATAAAGCAAATGAGAATGAAGGAATGGAAATAAAAAGAGGTGAAGAATAATGGGTTTTTGCGCAAGTATCACTTGTAAGCATGTGTGATAATACCGCATGAATTTTCATTTAATTTTTTCTTTCTTTTTTTACTATTTGGACTCTTTTAATTGTTGGAATGTACCATCTATGTTACTTTCCATCTATTTTGTCATTAAAACATGTCACCTATAGGGATATTCTCTTTAATTAATTTCATGGGGCTGGTTAGAATCAAATTGACTCCAAAATAATACTGCCTAAGTCAATATGGCGTTGATTGGGGGTTTGCACCGCCCCAGTTCAACAATTCTCTTCATACCATTTTGAAAACTTTAAATTTGAATAAATTAAGGTGAATCTCACACTCACTGGCTGACCTACAAAAAAGGGTTGAAAGTTCATTGTAAATGAAAGATTAAATTTTTGTATAATTTTCACTTCAATTCTTCAACAACCCTTGCTAAAATCCAACCCGAAATCAACTTCTCATTTTCTCTTACCTAACTCCAACGCCACTAAAAGATGCTTTTAACTTCGTACAGATTGATTCCAGCAAGCACTAAGAAGTGAATTGATAAAAATGCCCTTCCACATGAGGGCTGCGTGATATATTTTAACGGAAAATTGGATGGAAAGTAACGTAGGTGTTAGATTCCAATAGTTAAGAGAGTCTAGGTGGTAAAAATAAAAAATTGAAAATTGAGGTGGTATTGACGCACATGTTTGCAAGTTCATGTAGTGCTTGTGCAAAATCTCCAAGAGTAAAAGTGTGCAAAAATCATTTGCTAAATGAAAATGTTTTTTCACCCAACTTATGTTGTCGAATAGTGCTTAAGATTGTTATGTGAATTTAGATCATACATTTCAAGAACTGTATTAACTTTTTTCGTTGCTGGTTGTCAAAATGAGAAGAAATATAACTGACACTACTATAAAAGGGACTTATAGTGTCAGTGGGTGGTGTCGGTTTAATATAATGTAGTGGCACATAAGACAGTTGCGATACTAATTGAACATGACGTCGGATTTACTGTCGGTTATAAGCGACATATATTTTAATAATTTTAAATACTGGCGTTGCTTTAAACAAAACAGTGTCGCTTTTAAGCGACATAAAGTATTGGTGTCGCTTCTAGGTGACACTAATTATTGTTTTTAAATATTTAATAATTTTATAACCCTAAAAAATACTATAATAATTATATATATATTAATTTAATAATTTTATACCCTTAAAAACTATAATAATTATATATATATATATATATATATTAAATTAAATATTAAAAATTGGTGACCATTGGATCGGCTTAAATATACATACCATTCAATTTCTTAAGTGTTATATGTACAAAATAAATAAATTTAAATCTACTTAATAAATATATATATATATACACACAATTGAACTTGATGGGATACGAATTCTACGAAACTAATTTCAACGATCCAATCATCAAACTTGTTTGTATATGCTTCAAAATCACATCAGCAAAAAATTGCAAAAAACAAACATTCAGAGATCAAGTAACGGGACAAAACTTTTCGACGGTTATCAACGAAAAATCACGATTTAACGGTTATTTTAACTCTGATTTTAATGATTTTTTACAACTACATTCCTTGACCCTATATGAATACAATGAATGAATTCGATCTTCAATTTAAAATATTTACACTAGTGGATACCACAAAATCTTATGTTATACTTAATGAAAGTATGAATAAACTCTTTAAGTGTTAGTGAATCTATTGTTTTGATGGGATACGCATTCTACGAAACTAGTTACAACGATCCAACCGTCAAACATGTATGTATATACTTCGAGATCGCATACGCCAAAAATTACAGAAAACAAACATTCATAGATCAAGTAACGGGACAAAATTTTTCAACGGTTATCAACGAAAAATCACGATTTAATGGTTATTTTAACTCCGATTTTGATAATTTTTTTATAACTACACTCCTTGACCCTATATAAATACAATGAATGAATTCGATCTTCAATTTAAAATATTTACACTAGTGGATACCACAAAATCTTATGTTATACTTAATGAAAGTACGAATAAACTCTTAAGTGGTAGTAAATATATTGTTTTAATGGGATACGCATTCTACGAAACTAATTTCAACGATCCAACCCTCAAATATGTTTGTATATACTTTGAGATCGCATACACCAAAAATTACAAAAAACAAACATTCAGAGATCAAGTAACAGGACAAAACTTTTCGACGATTATCAATGAAAAATCACGATTTAATGGTTATTTTAACTTCAATTTTGATGATTTTTTTACAGCTACACTCCTTGACTCTATATGAATACAATGAATGAACTCGATCTTCAATTTAAAATATTTACACTAGTGGATACCACAAAATCTTATGTTATACTTAATGAAAGTACGAATAAACTCTTAAGTGTTAGTGAATCTATTGTTTTGATGGGATACGCATTCTACAAAATTAGTTTCAGCGATCCAACCGTCAAACATGTTTGTATATATTTCGAGATCGCATACGCCAAAAATTACAAAAAAGAAACATTCAGAGATCAAGTAACGGGACAAAACTTTTCGACGGTTATCAACGAAAAATCACGATTTAACGGTTATTTTAACTCCAATTTTGATGATTTTTTATAGCTACACTCCTTGACTCTATATGAATACAATGAACGAACTCGATCTTCAATTTAAAATATTTACACTAGTGGATCTTATGTTATACTTAATGAAAGTATAAATAAACTCTAAATGTTAGTGAATCTATCGCTTTGATGGGATACGCATTCTGCAAAACTAATTTATCTAACCATCAAACTTGTTTGTATATGCTTTAAGATCGCACACGCCAAAAATCGCAAAAACAAAAAACATTCAGAGATCAAGTAACGGGACAAAACTTTTCGACAGTTTTCAACGAAAAATCACAATTTAACGGTTATTTTAACTCCGATTTTGATGATTTTTTACAGCTACACTCCTTGACCCTATATGAATACAATGAATGAACTCGATCTTCAATTTAAAATATTTACACTAGTGGATACCACAAAATCTTATGTTATACTTAATGAAAGTATAAATAAACTCTAAGTGTTAGTGAATCTATCGTTTTGATTTGATATGCATTCTACAAAACTAATTTTAACGATCCAACCGTCAAACTTGTTTGTATATGCTTTAAGATTGCATACGCCAAAAATCGCAAAAAAAAAAAACATTCAGAGATCAAGTAATGGGACAAATTTTTTCGACAGTTATTAACGAGAAATTCTAAGAAAATTATCTTAAAGTGAGCTTCATCATGAAATCTCTGTCATCTTATACTTTAACATTAATTTCTGTATCGTCAAGATTATAAAACATTATACAAAAAAACATAAGGTGGTAGAGCTCATAAAAAATTTCACTTTAGAATCTTCTACGCATTTCTCTTGTGCAATGGTTTTAAGGTTTCCAATTTTCTTGGGGATATAAACCAAGTTCACAGTCGGTAAGAATCAATTCTTTTATTATTTTTTGTTGTAAAATATTGTATAATTTGAATGAATTTTTCTTTTTTAAAATTTTATCAGATGTCACCCAAATTTTACTATTTGATATTTCTAATTTTACTATTTGATGTCATCGATCAATCCCGCATCTCAGCCGTCTGTTGTCAATTTCATTCAGAAAGTATCCACCGTCCAATTCCACTTGAACTCACCGATCCGGCACCAATCCGCTTGATCCAGCTTAACACATCGCAACCGTCAATTTTGAACTTTCCCAAACCCAATCCACGGCCAAAATCACATTCCAGACAGCGATCCTCGTCAAACCACTTTAGCCAATAGAATCCAACCGCTCCCATTGTGTAAAAACAAACTATCCTCACCTTTTCAGTCCATCTTAAAAATATCCAACTCTCAGTCTTTCAATCCAAATTGAACAATCCCCAAATCCGCGAACTTTTATGTCACCCAACTTTATCAATGGCGCCCAAAGTCGAGAAGAAGCCAGCAAAGGAGAAGAAGTCCGTCGTGGCGGAGAAAGCCCTCGCCGAGAAGAAGCCTAAGGCTGGAAAGAAGCTCCCAAAGGAGGTCGGAGCCGTCGCCGGAGACAAGAAGAAGAAGAGATCGAAGAAAAGCGTGGAGACCTACAAGATTTACATCTTCAAGGTGCTGAAGCAGGTCCACCCTAACATCGGGATCTCTAGTAAGGCTATGGGAATCATGAACAACTTCATCAATAACATCTTCGAGAAGATCGCCCAGGAGTCGTCTAGGCTCGAGAGGTACAATAAGAAGCCCACGATCACTTCCTGGGAAATCCAGACCACCGTGAGACGCGTACTCCTCGGTGAGCTCGCCAAACACGCTATGACTAAGTTTACCAGCTCTTGAAGGGTTAGGGTTTGTGGGTTTCAATGTTTGGTACTTGAAATCAAGTCGTATGGGTCTAGGGTTGGGGTTTTAATTAGTAAATGTGTATTTTGCTTTCAATTTTTTTTGTGAATTTACTTTGATTTGGAACTTGATCTTTATCTTGGTAGGAAGTGAAATACGATTATGGTTCATGTTGATGCACAAAATCAGCGTGGACTTTGGTACAACAGAAAGTGTCAGGTTTGTGACCTTCGCTTGGTTGCTTCGATCACTAGTGAAGATAAGTACGTAAATGAATAGGGACAGGGAAGCAAACACAAGATGTACGTGGTTCACCCAGATCGGCTATGTCCACGGAGTAGAGGAGTTCTCATTAATTGTGAAGGATTTACACAAATACATAGGTTCAAGCTCTCATTTTGTGAGTTCTAGTGAATAGTTTAGTACAAAATGACATTAGAGATTATTGTGGGAGAATGATCCCTATTTATAGAAGAGAGTTTCTAGTTTTGTTCTAACATTGACACGTGTCGTGTTGTGATTGGCTTTTGATGTTGACACGTGTCGAGCTGTGATTGGCTTCTGATGTCGACACGTGTCGCATTGTGATTGGCCTCCTAGTTGAAAGGAAGCTCTTCTGGGTCCTTGACGGTATAACGTTGAACGGTGCTCAGTAGTTTCGGGATTGGTCAAGTATGGTACAAACAGGGAGTTTCTAGTTTTGTTCTAACATTGACACGTGTCGTGTTGTGATTGGCTTCTGATGTTGACACGTGTCGAGTTATGATTGGCTTCTGATGTCGACACGTGTCGCATTGTGATTGGCCTCCTGGTTGAAGGGAAGCTCTTCTGGGTCCTTGACGGTATAACGTTGATCGGTGCTCAGTAGTTTCAGGATTGGTCAAGTATGGTACAAACAGTGCTCCCCTAAGTTCCTGAGTGAGGGAAGCTCCTCGGTTGGGGACTTGCAAGATCCAAGCCATTGAGTAATCACGAAACTTCTAAGTACTGAAGTGTGGTATCATTTTCACGTGCCTTATCTGTCTCATATGTAGATGTGGCATCTTCTCTGGAAGTACTTTTCCTCCATCCATGGGTGGTATCTTTAACCGATGAAGATGCACAAGGTAATGTATCAATTTCACTTGAAGCTTACTTGTAGTTTCGGGCTTGGTCAAGTGCGATACAAACCCTATAGTAGGAGTCCCCCAAGTCGCCGAGCTAGGAGATCTGCCGAAAGAGGTGACAGACAAGGTAAGCAGTTAAACTTCCAAGCAAGCAACCCAGGATCGGAGGTTCGACTTCGGCTTCCGGTTGATTGTTCTCCTTCTCCTTGTCTCTCATTCAGCTGCCAGGATAAGGAGAAGCAAATGGAGAAGAGATGATATGAGATACTTTTGCTTTTGAAGAAGTAACTTTCCACAGGCTTATTCTTGAACTGTGCTGGAGGGTTTTCTGGTTCCCTTCAGAGTATAAGGCCGACTCAAGAATTTGAGGGTCAAAACAAGTCCATCAAATCTAGAGTACGTTCGACCTTGATGATATGGGATACTTTTGCTGTTGACGGAATAATGAATGTGGTATGGAAAGGTGTCGTGCTGTAGTGATCTGTTTCAGCTCATCGTTGAACCTTCTGCTTTAATCTTTTGCATGGCAGAAGTGGTGTGCAACCTTTGCATTTAAATGGTCCTTCAGAACATTCCTTCATAGTGACTCATCCACGCTTGGCAGCTTCAGTGTAAAGAGCCAATATCTGATCAACTGTCATGAGGTATGTGCCGGTGGAATTCATGACCTTGACAGCAGTTGAGGATGAGTTCTCGAGAGCAATGTTAAGTAAGCAACCAGGCAAAGGTCTCAGGCAGTCAGTTCCAGATTGGAGGTTTGATTTCAGGTTCCGACTGACTGCTCTCTTTCTCTTTGTCCTGCAGGTGTGGACAAGGACGAAGACAAGGACAGGGAGAAAGCATGATATGGGATACTCTTGCTTTTGACCCTGATGATATGAGATACTTTTGTTCTTGGTGTGGCTTATTTGCTGAGGTATTATCGGGGGGAAATAAAGCTGAGTATTTCGAGAGGTTATGTTGAGGGTGCATTCTCGAATGCGAGAAAGGGTTGAGCATTTTTGTAGGTTTACCTGTCCGTTGAGGAGTGAGGTCGATGTATATAGGGATTTCCCAATAACAAGTAGTAATGCTATTCCTTTACCCTTCTTGGTCACAGCAATGTAGTGGGAGCTGCCAGCTTCACGTGTTTTAACTTTGTCAGAGCACTTTGAAAAAGTGGTATGTGGTATCTGGAAAGCTGATGTTGCGTGTAAAGATTACAGACAAGCTTTATCTAAGGAAATCTGGCTCTCGAAGTTCTGAGAGCTGTGCCTCTTCGGTTTTCGAACAAGCAATCCCATCGGGGATCTGGCTCTCGAAATTCAGAAAGCGTTGTCGCTTCGGTTTTTGAGAAAGTAATTATGTTGGGAGTCTTTTCTCGAATGTGAGTAAAGGTTGGACGTTCTTGCCAGCCTGTCTTGCCACAGAACACGGAGGTCGACACACATAGAGACTTTCCAGTTGTCAAGCAGTGGTGATGTTCCTTTACCCTTGTGGGTAATAGTAGGGTAGCTGGAACTTCGAAATTCTCGCGCCTAAACTTTGTCAGAGATCTTTGGCAAAGTTATATGTGGTGATTGAACAGCAAGATTCGCGTGCTTTCTACTTCACCAGAAATCTTCGACAGATTGCCCGTAATTTCCGCAAAGCTGAGTGTGCATGTGATAGGTGTTGACGAGGCTGAAAAAGCAGGTGCTTCTTCGATTTCTAAGATCGGCCCTCGTGGTCTCTGAGTAGCCCAGCTTTTGAGAAAGCAAACGCCTCTTCGATTTCTGAAGCTCCGTCGAGTGCAGATTTTTATAGAGGCTGGCATTAAGTTCCACAACACACTTGAATCTCCACCAGTAGAAGCTCATTTCTTGCACTTCTAAGATCTTGATTTGTCTGACCTCTTCCCTCTTCAACACCTTTGAAAATGTCTGGCCTCTCCGACTGTCGTTTTGACTTGAACCTTGGAGAAGAGACATCCATGCTTTCTCCAGACAACATATGGCGCCCATCCTTCATATCCCCTACTGGTCCTCTTACCGTTGGGGATTCTGTGATGAAGAATGATATGACCGCTGCGGTGGTGGCCAGGAACCTTCTCACTCCCAAAGATAACAAACTACTTTCCAAACGGTCTGATGAGTTGGCTGTTAAGGATTCTCTGGCTCTTAGTGTTCAGTGTGCAGGTTCTGTGTCTAATATGGCCCAACGTTTATTTGCTAGAACCCGCCAAGTTGAATCATTGGCTGCTGAAGTGATGAGTCTCAAACAGGAGATTAGAGGGATCAAGCATGAGAATAAACAGTTGCACCGGCTCGCACATGACTATGCTACAAACATGAAGAGGAAGCTTGACCAGATGAAGGAATCTGATGGTCAGGTTTTACTTGATCATCAGTGGTTTGTGGTTTGTTCCAAAGGCATTTATTGCCGTCGTCTTCTGGGGCTGTACCGCGTAATGAAGCTCCAAATGATCAACTTCCAATGCTTCCTCCTTCTGGGGTTCTGTCCAGTACTGAGGCTCCAGATAACCACCCTCCGGTGCTTTCTCTTTCTAGGGCTCTACCGACTGCTGAGACTTCCCCTGAGCAGCCTTTATGAAGGCTCCCTCTTGTTTATTTATTTTGATTCATGTATATGTACATATTTGTAACTTATCGGAAATATCAATAAATAAGATTTGCTTCATTTCAACGTATTATGTTAAATACACCAAGGCCTTCTTCACCAAGTTCTTTGAATTTTTCCTTTTGTTGAAGCTTGTATGTTGAAACTTTGTGAGTGAAGCATGTAGGTTGAGGTAGTGCTCCCTTAATTTTCCGAGTGAGGAAAACTTCTCGTTTGGAGACTTGAAAAATCCAAGTCACTAAGTGGTCGTGAGACTTCCGAGTATCAAGGTGCAGTAGCATATGGTAGGAGTCCCCCAAGTCTCTGGTCGAGGGAGTTGACGAATGAGGCATTTCCTTTCTAAGTGGTAGCCCAAAACTCCTTCATATATATTTGTTATAAAAGTTGTTAGGCCCAAAGAAGAGGAGGCCTAGGCAATTTTGTTTTTTTTTTTTTTTTATTTTTTTTTTTTTTGAATTTTCAAATTTTAAGATTTTTGAATTTTCGAATTTCCGAAAAAATAAAAATTAAAAATAATATATATATATATATATATATATATATATATATATATATTTTAAAGCTTTGTAGATGAAGCTTTGTAGGTGAAGCTTTGAGGTTGAAGCTTTGTTGGGCACCATGAATTGATTTTGCTTCACACTATCTTGATGAAGAGTGTGTGAAGCTTTTATATGTTTTGGTGTTGAAATTTTGTATTGTGGGTGAAGCTTTGGGGTTGAAGCTTGATAGGTGAAGCTTTGGTGTTGAAGCTTTATATGTGAAGCTTTGGTGTTGAAGCTTTATAGGTGAAGCTTTGGTGTTGAAGCTTTATAGGTGAAGCTTTGGTGTTGAAGGGTTGAAGCTTTATAGGTGAAGCTTTGGGATTGAAGCTTTATAGGTGAAGCTTTTGTTGGCACCATAAATTAATTTTGCTTCACACTATCTTGATGAAGATAGTGCAAAGCTTTTGAGATTGATATTTGTCCTCCATTGATGAAGCTTTTGTTGGCACCATAAATTGATCTTGCTTCACACTATCTTGATGAAGATAGTGCGAAGCTTTTGAGATTGATATTTGTCCTCCATTGATGAAGCTTTTGTTGGCACCATAAATTGATTTTACTTCACACTATCTTGATGAAGATAGTGCAAAGCTTTTGAGATTGATATTTGTCCTCCATTGATGAAGCTTTTGTTGGCACCATAAATTGATTTTGCTTCACACTATCTTGATGAAGATAGTGCGAAGCTTTTGAGATTGATATTTGTCCTCCATTGATGAAGCTTTTGTTGGCACCATAAATTTATTTTGCTTCACACTATCTTGATGAAGATAGTGCAAAGCTTTTGAGATTGATATTTGTCCTCCATTGATGAAGCTTTTGTTGGCACCATAAATTGATTTTGCTTCACACTATCTTGATGAAGATAGTGCGAAGCTTTTGAGGATTGTAGTTGTGTTCCATTGATGAAGCTTTGTTGAATTTCCCAATTTCCAATTTCCTCTTCTTTTTTTTTTTTTTTTTTTTTTTGGGAAAACTAGAAATTTGAAAATGTGGGAGAGACAACGTATACAAATTTTGCTTCCATACTATTAAGCGAGAGATTGTGATGCAAGCCACATTTTGTAGTAGTCGAAGGTTTGGATGAACCATATAAATTGAATTTGCTTCGAACAGTCTTGATCAAGAGTGTGTGAAGCTTTCTATGAGTTGTAGTGTTTGCATTGTTACAGAGGAGAAATGTCTGAAGCAGATGCAAGAGGGCTGAAGAGCTTGATCTTCGTATACCATGCACTGAAGCCATTGTTGGCTTGCAATAAGACTTTGTTGGTGACTATAGCTCTTGTTAGGTATAAGTGCTCCCCTAGTTGAGTTGTAAAGCTTGATGGTTTTTTATTATTTGTGAATGCTAGGAGTTCACATGTACAAGTTGTACCACTCGTCTTCTGGTTAGTGGAATGAATGGTGGGTTGCTTTCATCACTTGGTTGGTGGTACGAATGTGAATTCCTTAATCACCTTTCATCACATTTCATCACCTGGTTGGTGACATGAAGGAGAGTACGCGTTGTACATTTCATCACCTGGTTGGTGGCATGAAGGAAAGTACGCGTTGTACATTTCATCACCTGGTTGGTGGCATGAAGATGAGTTCCTTCTTCACCTGATTGGTGATAAGGGTGGCAAGTTTCCAAATAATATTAGAGTACGGGTTGTACATTTCATCACCTAGTTGGTGGTACGAAAGTGAGTTCTTTCATCACCTAGTTGATGAGAATAAGGGCAAGGTGTCGAGGCACATTATGGCAAATGTCGAATGACACAAAGTGTGTTGAACCCTTTCGAAGCACAATTGGCTTATGTATGGATGTGTTGGAATGTATGATGTTTATGCATGAATGTGTTGGAATGTATGATGTTTATGTATGAATGTATTGGAATGTATGATGTTTATGTATAAATGTGTTGGAATGTATGATGTTTATGTATGAATGTGTTGGAATGTATGATGTAGATCCTTTGTATAGTCTTGTTTACACATACTTAGATTTTTTTTTTGTATTGGAAACATTTGCGTTGAAGCTTCAACACTTGAGTGTTTCATTGCTCAGAATGTAAAAGAGTTTAGGGCCGAGTTGGCTAAATCACCTCTTTATTGAATTCATACCAAATGGTCTTTGTTACATAGGATGCCGAACAGCTGTAGCTTAACACTTGTACAATGTGAGTCTATTTGTAATAGTACTTCAAGTGGTCAGCATTCCATGGATGGCCAAGGGTCTTACCGTCGGAGTTTCTGAGCTTGTAGGAGCCAGGGCGGCTAATGCCGACGACCTCGAACGGTCCGTCCCAGTTAGGACTGAGTGTTCCTTCACTTGGGACCCTATCACAGAGTAATCTTTTCTTCAGTACCCAGTCTCCCACTTTGAAAGAGCGAGGTTTGACCCTTGAGTCGTAGTAGTTGGAAATGCGCTGCTTGTAGGCGACATTCCTCAGGTGAGCCTGATTTTGTGTTCCTCGACTAGATCCAGGTTGAGGGTGAGTTGTTTGTCGTTCTCACTATGCATGTAATTCTGGATTCGATATGTTGCTTGCTCAAGCTCAACCGGGACAACTGCTTCTGTACCAAAAGCAAGTGAGAATGAAGTTTCTCCTGTGGAAGTCCGATATGAAGTGTGGTATGACCAAAGAACTTGGGGTACGAATTCTGGCCAACAACCTTTAGCTTTGTCCAAGCTAGTTTTCAGAGTGCGCTTGATTATTTTGTTAACGGCCTCGACTTGTCCATTAGACTGGGGATGGGCTGGAGAGGCAAAACATAAATTGATGTTGAACTTAGAGCAGAACATCTTGAACTTCTTGTTGTCGAACTGCCGCCCATTGTCCGTGACTATCGCATTGGGAATGCCGAATCTACAGAGGATGTTCTTCCATACGAAGTCTTCTATTTTTCCCTCAGTAATGGTTGCCAAGGGTTCTACTTCAGCCCACTTTGTGAAGTAGTCAACTGCAACGATTGCATAGCGGACCTTGCCCTTCCCTGCAGGCATTGGGCCGATCAAATCAAGTCCCTATTGGGCGAAGGGCAAGGGCTGATCATAGGAGTGAGCGGCTCGGGAGGGGAGTGAGGGATAGTTGCGTAGCGTTGACACTTATCACATGAGCGAGATATTCTGATGGCATCTTGGTGGAGTGTTGGCCAATAGTATCCTTGGCGAAAAGTCTTGTGTGCTAGGGATCGAGACCCAGCATGATCTCCGCAGACTCCTTCATGTATTTCCCGAAGGACAATTTCCGTCTCCGCAGGTGTAAGGCATCTTAGGTAGGGCAAGGTAAAACAGCGCTTGTAGAGTTGGTCATTAATGATCAGGTAGCGAGCAGACTTGTATCGAATCTGCTTAGCTTGGACTTTATCATTTGGGAGGGTGCCATGGGCAAGGAATTTATAAATTGGGGTGATCCAACTATCTCCTTGTTGTAAATTGCACAATTCCGCGACCATGGTGCTTGGTGCTGCCAACAATTTGACATGAATTTTTCTCCCAATCTTGTCTTCCACTGCCAAGGTGAGGCGGGCCAAAGCGTCTGCATGACTGTTTGCCGCTCGAGGAACTTGGGTGATCTGGTAGTGGAAGTGCTTGAGCAAAAGTCGTGTTTACGCAAGATATGCTGCCATTGAGCTATCCTTAGCATCAAAGTTGTTCGTGATTTGGTTGACCACTAATTGGGAGTCACTGAAGATATCAATTTGTTTAACTCCAAGATGTTTGGCCAAACGTAAGTCTGCTAGAAGGGCTTCGTATTCGGCCTCGTTGTTCGATGCCTTGAATTTGAAACGAATAGCGTATTCTATCGCCACTTTGTCAGGGGTAGTGAGGACTAATCCTGCTCTGCAGCCCTGTTAGTTGGATGAGCCATCAACATACAGACTCCATGCTGGGGTTGTTGATTCTATCTTCTGAGCTTCCGATGGTAATGAAGCTATTGCTTCAGGTGTCGAAGCAATGTCAACAGGATATGTGAAGTCGGCGATGAAATCTGCTACTGCTTGACCCTTTTCGGCTGGTTTTGGTTGGTATGAGATGTCAAACTCACCCAATGCTATCGCCCATTTGATCATTCGCCCAGACGTGTCAGGACTCTGAAGTATCTGTCGAAGAGGGTGATTGGTAAGCACGATGATGGCGTGTGCTTGGAAATAAGGGCGAAGTTTTCGAGCAGACATGACCAATGCTAGAGCTAATTTCTCAATGTTGGAGTATCGTGTCTCCGCATCTTGTAGGGCCTTGCTAGCATAGTAGACAGGCCGTTCGACACCATTGTCATTTCGAATAAGAACAGAACTGACTGCTGAAACCGAAACCGATAGATAGATAATGAGAGTGTCACCAACTTCTGGTTTGGAGAGTAGAGGGGCTTTACTCATGTACTCTTTGAAGTTCCTGAATGCCTTGGCACATTCCTCCGTCCATGTAATGTACTTTTTATTTCCCTTAAGTGCTTTGAAGAAAGGAGCACATCTATCTGTGGCCTTAGAGATGAATCTGGTTAAGGCTGCCACCTTGCCAGTAAGGCTTTGGATGTCTTTTGAAGTTACTGGCTTTTTCATGTCGAGGATTGCTTTGATCTTTTCGGGGTTAGCTTCAATGCCTCGTTGGCTAATCATGAAGCCTAAGAATTTGCCAGAGCCCACGCCGAAGGCACATTTGTTGGGGTTCAACCTCATTCGATACCTCTTTAGAATGGTGAAAGTTTCAGATAGGTTGGTGATGTGTTGGTCAGCATGTTTGCTCTTGACTAACATATCATCAACGTAAACTTCCATGCTTTTCCCAATCTGTTCGGCGAACATTGAATTGACCAGTCTCTGATAAGTTGCTCCTGCATTCTTTAGACCGAATGGCATGACTTTGTAGCAATATAGTCCCCTGTCAGTAGTGAAGGCTGTGTGTTCTTGGTCTGAGGGGTTCATGAGGATTTGGTTGTATCCTGAATAAGCGTCTATGAAGCTCAAGAGCTCACACCCTGCTGTAGAGTCTATAAGTCTATCAATGAGAGGAAGGGGGAAACTATCCTTCAGGCATCCTTTGTTTAGGTCGGTGTAGTCGACACACATTCTCCACAAGACCTTCTGAAGCAGGAGACTTTCCTTGGTCGGATTTTTCTTAACAATGACAACATTTGCTACCCATGTTGGGTAATTGACTTCACGGATGAAGCCTATGTCCTTGAGTTTTTCAACTTCTGCTTTCATCGCCTCGTATCGTTCAACATCATAAGATCTTCGCTTCTGTTTTACTGGTTTGGTCTTGGGATCAATACTCAAGTTGTGACAGATGATATCGGAAGAGATGCCCGACATATCTTTATATGACCAAGCGAAGACCTCGGCGTTCTCTTGCAAAAAAGAGATCAGCGACAACCGAAGGGGTGGTGACAAAGTGGTGCCAATCTTCACCATGCGATTTGGATGGTCTTTGGAGATAGAGACATTCTCTAACTCTTCAGCGGGTTGTGCTTGCTGGGTGAATGAGTCATCTCGAGGGTCGTCGGGTTGACTGTTGCCATCATGAAGATCCGAGTTGGCTTCATCTGGACTGGTCTTTACTACCTGGTTATGTATAGAGAGGGTCTCCTTGGGGACAGGCAGGTGTTGTTGCTTAACTGAAGTATTGTAACATGATCGAGCACTAAGTTGATCTCCCCTGATGTATCCATTGCCGAAAGGGGTTGGAAACTTCATCAACAACATATGTGTGGATACCATGGCCTTGAGATCATTGATGCCTGTGCGCCCAAAGATGACATTGTATGCCGTCGGGCAATTGATCACTAGGAAGTTAGTGGTAATAGTAGCTGTGTAGGGGCCTGTACCAATGGTGAAGGGTAAGTGTATACTCCCTAAAGGTTGCACGATATCGCCAGAGAAGCTTATAAGAGGAAAAATCGAGCTATCGACCAAGTGTTCAGCTACATTAAGTGCCTTGAAAGCTTCAGCAAACATGATATTGACTGAAGCACCTGTGTCTATCAGGATTCGTTTCACATCAAAATTTGCTATGTGAGCCTCCACGATCAGTGAATCGTTGTGAGGGTAGATGATACCTCTTTCTTCCTCAGGGTAGAAACATATTGGATCCCAGTTAGGTTTTTGATACTTGCCTCCCCTGATGTCTTCCACGTGTAACACTTGATGGCCATGTCTCAAAGTTCGTTCACTGTTTTTCATGGCCCTATTGGAAGATTCAAACATGGGTGTGCCGCCGCTTATGGAGTATATCACATTCACCTGGCGTTGGTTACGGTTATCCCTTGAAGGGTGAAGGAGAAACTGATCAATTTTTCCTTCAAGTGCCAAAGCTTCGATATGATCACGGAGGATGATGCATTTCTCGCCGTCATGGCCATTATACTCGTGGTAGCAGCAAAACACGCCCGTGTTCTTCGTGGACTTGTAATCTGGCTGCCTTGGCTTTGGCTTTGGTATCAGGTAAGCTATACTGGGGTAAATGTCCGCGCATGTAGCGTTCAAAGGTGTGTATGTCTCATACCTTGGGGTAGGGCCTGTCTTGACACGCGATTGGCTCAATGCGTTGACTGCCTGGGGATGGGTGTTATTGTGACGATATACTGAGTTATCGCGATAGTGCCCCTTATTCTTTTTATTAAAATGAGATTGGTGAGGATGGAAATCTTTCCTTTTGCCTTGGGATTGATATGTCTGCTGACTTGGCGAAGCATTAAATGAGGCCGGGAGGTGTGTTGTTACCGTTTGGAAGGTTGAGGCCTTTTCATTCGGTTGGATCTGGCCTCCACTCCCTACTTGCTGATAAGGGGTGACTGTAGGGGGTTTCCCTTGATATGTCATTGTCTCGGCAGAGGCATGGTTGTAAGCTTGTGCCATCACCTCAGAGTAAGTCTTCCAAGTGTTGGCATTGATCATGTACTTGAAGAAACAATCACGTAAGCCTGCCGTGAAGGCCTTGAGGGCGGTCTTGTCATCTGCCTCAGCGCAGCGGGAATACTCATGGCTGAAGCGGCCAGCATACTTTCGTAATGACTCGTCCGACTTCTGGCGAATAGTGTACAAGTCATCTGCGGAATGCAAGCGATCGGTCTGGAAGATGTGTTGAGAGACAAACAACTTCCTTAACTCTTCAAATGAGTCTACTGTCTCGGGTGGAAGACGGCAATACCAGTTTAAAGCTCCGCCAGAGAGGGTGGAGGGGAAGAGAAGGCACCGTTCTTCATCGGTGTGTCTCCGGTATACCATGGTGGACTCAAAGAGGTTAAGGTGTTCAATCGGGTCTTCCCTTCCAGTATAGAGTTGTAAGTCAAGCTTCTGCTTTGTCTTCGCTTGGAGAGGGTGTTGAGTATCCTTCTTGTGAGGGGACCAGGCCTGGGTTGGTTCCAGTCAGGTATCTCGGCTTGACGTTCAGCCTTCAACTTGTTTACTTCCTCCAGGAGCTGTAGGACGAGGGGGTCCTGAGTGGAGTCGTGCATCACTGAAGTTTTCTTCCGTAAGTCCCCATCGCCTCTTGGAAGTAGGAAAGTTTGATCAAGATAGCATGATTTTTCCTTGGACTCGTCACACTGACTCCTAGAGTGAGTATGTCGGAACATTTCCGAGTCCCATGTACCTTCATGTTCTTCTGGGACTTGTTGCCCATTCCCTAGATTAACTGCTGGCCTGGGTCGTGGGAGAGGACCGAGTCTTTCAGAAACTCTTAGGTCATTGATCTTCGAGCTTATGTGGATGGGATTCTCCCGACGTTGCTTTAGGAAGTCTCGACAATCGCGATAGACGGCTTTTGATCCTTCCACACCTTCTGTGAGGAGATGCTTTCCTCTACTCCTTCTGCTTCGGGTTGAAGCAGCTGGGTTGAGAGAAGTCTCATGTTGATTACCACATTGATGTGTAGCTCGATCCCTATCAGGGATGTCCGTGTTAGATATCGGTGACCCTCCGTGTTGGGGGGCATTCAGATGATTGTTGACCTCAGCAGGGGTGACGAGCTTGTGTGCTTGAGCATGCCTAGCCTCGTGAAGCATCTCGAAAAGTTTTTCATACTGCTCCTGGAGGACCTCGTTCCTTATCACTATCTTGTTGTTCTGAGCTTCTAACTCATCGACTTTAGCTTGAAGAGTAACTCTATTTCCTTCCTGCTTTCATTGCTTCATACTAGGTCCAATGGGGGTGTCATTCTGTGTGCTATGGCTTCTTTCGCTCCCCATGTTGGAGAGAGATGTTTGGCCAAAAGAAAGTGTACGAGTGGTGGAAACCAGCTTAACAAAGCTGAAGAGAGTGGGAGTAAGTGTCTTTCCCACAGACGGCGCCAAATGTTGATGCACAAAATCAGCATGGACTTTGGTACAACAGAAAGTGTCAGGTTTGTGACCTTCGCTTGGTTGCTTCGATCACTAGTGAAGATAAGTACGTAAATGAATAGGGACAGGGAAGCAAACACAAGATGTACGTGGTTCACCCAGATCGGCTATGTCCACGGAGTAGAGGAGTTCTCATTAATTGTGAAGGGTTTACACAAATACATAGGTTCAAGCTCTCATTTTGTGAGTTCTAGTGAATAGTTTAGTACAAAATGACATTAGAGATTATTGTGGAAGAATGATCCCTATTTATAGAAGAGAGTTTCTAGTTTTGTTCTAACATTGACACGTGTCGTGTCGTGTTGTGATTGGCTTTTGATGTTGACACGTGTCGAGCTGTGATTGGCTTCTGATGTCGACACGTGTCGCATTATGATTGGCCTCCTGGTTGAAGGGAAGCTCTTCTGGGTCCTTGACAGTATAACGTTGATCGGTACTCAGTAGTTTCGGGATTGGTCAAGTATGGTACAAACAGGGAGTTTCTAGTTTTGTTCTAACATTGACACGTGTCGTATTGTGATTGGTTTCTGATGTCGACACGTGTCGCATTGTGATTGGCCTCCTAGTTGAAGGGAAGCTCTTCTGGGTCCTTGACGATATAACGTTGATCGGTACTCAGTAGTTTCGGGATTGGTCAAGTATGGTACAAACAGTTCATATAATCAACCTTCGAATTAAGGGTTTTTAGTCATTGAATACTATCAAACTCTAGGTGTATGATTCTCCAATTGTGTTCGTGTTTTGTCAAAACTACATTGCGATGATCATGAATGCCATTCCATCTCTGTGTTGCTCTCCAACATGCGCAAGTGGGCTTATTTTCATATAATTTGTTGTAATTGTTATTAACTAAATGGAGGGAGTTCTGTTAAAGTTTATTATTTTTAATATATCTGATGTCGCTTTATGGACGACAGTAGCAAGATTATTTATTTATTTAACTTACATGATGTCGGTTTGGACCGACCATACGTCTGATTATTTAATTGTTTATTTGTTTCTTAATGTCGCTTTTAAGTGCTATCATGTCAGATTTTCATGTCGCTTAAAAGCGACGTAAGGGAAGATGTCGCTTTTAAGCGACGCTGTGTTTATTTTTAATTTATATTACTTTACTTCTTGGTGGTGGATTAAAGGGGATAAGCGACGTCATTACCCTTTTGTGACGGTAGTATTGGTGTCAGTAACTCTATCCGACATTGCGCGATTTAATGTCGGATTTTTACCAAATATCCGACATTAACTGGTGTTTCTTGTTGGTTTAAAAACGCCAGTGATATCCCCTTTTGTAGTAGTGTGAATAATCAATAATACAAAAACCATCAATGCTCAATGACTGAAAAGATAATAAGTTCACAATCCAAAGGGAAACACAAGAAACACAAGAAAATGTTCCTTGGAGGGAACACTTTACATATCAATTACACTTTGAAGGAAACATGCACAATGCATTAATGCAGCCAAAGATTAGTGCCCTTTGTATTTTTATTCACACAAAGCTGTGTAAGGGCAGGTACTTACGTAGTATGCAGATGAGAAGATCATCGTGCATGTCTCTAAGAGCATTGGAAGCCATTCGGGACAGACTTGCCACAGTAATTCAAAAGCAAGCTCAAGGAGACTGGCACGTCAAGATTGATGCCCAAAACGTTGGCCTTAATTGCAGTGCAAAGGCACACAGCAGCTTCAAGATCGGCAAGTCCACCAATGAGGCTACAGCATGGGGTCTTTGGTGGGGTCCCCACAACAATGGTCACCAAGTCATTTAACAAGTCGCCACATACCCCTAGCTTAAGGGTGTCCTTAGGGCAAGAAGCTTTAGCTGGAGGGTTTTGGGGGCTAGCGGGGGTTGCAGGAGGAGGACATTTAGGGGTTTTCGGGGGTGGTGGTGGTGGACATTTAGAAGCATGATGGTTTGCACTGACTGTAGTGAAAGACACGATGTTAAGGGAGATGAGAAGAGCAATGGTTGCAACTGCCTTAGAAGAAGCCATTTTTGTACTAAATATACTGATATTCCTTGGGAAGTGACTGATTGATATGCTTCCTAGATGGATTTTTAGGTGGCGGATGTAGTGAAAAGAATTAGGGTATTTATAGGCCTTTTACCATTTTTGAAATCTAAATTTGTCAATGAAACAATGTGAGCACACTGCACAGTGTTTTGGATCCACCTCTGTCACTTGCTGTCATGCGGTGCAACTTGGAGATTAAGGCCATATTTCAACTTTGGAACATACTGTGTATTTGTTGCTTTCCTATATATAGCACCAAAACAAAAGGACAATTGTTATTATTAGGCACAAAATAAGTCTAAACCTCTTAATTATTAGTGTCCATTTTATCTCAGATACAAAAATGAAAAATAATAAACTAAAAACCGAAATGATTATCAATAGTCTTAAGGAACCTTGCATAGATTTCTAAGTAGTTGAGATATGCTCCCATTATCCATTTGAATTTAGTATAGAACCTCAACCCCTTTGGTCGCACTGCATAAATTCTTCCCTCAATCATATCTAGCAGCAAAATGACTCAGAACAAAACTTGATGAATTCCCCTTATTATAAAGGTTTAATAATTATTCTGGTTCAGAACAAACAATCCATCTGAAAATCTGATTCAATTTGCAAGGGAAGCTCTACATCCACAAATCTCAGATATCATAGGCACTACATATCCTTTGATGCGTGGCACTTAACAACTTGGACTAATCAGAAGAAAAAGAAAAAAAAATCAAAAGTAGGTACGACCTCAATTTCGGAATGGTGTTTAACTTACCACACACGCTCTATTATTTATCCAGACGATAATGTAGAGCAGAAGTTGCATTATAGGCCACATGATTAGAACAAGTGCTGAAAATTAATACTATTTCTTAAGTTTGCTTAAATAGAAAACATAAAAGCTAATGAAATATGAAAAACTCTGTCTCGAAGCGCCCATGGAGTTAGCATGTATATGTTGAATCCCACATCGACCAAGTAAAAGGAAAAGTAATAGTTTAAATATCATAATTCTACTTCAACTGATATCGATGCCTTTTATGATAAAATCTCATACCTGAATAATTGTGCAGGTGGTGATTACCAAGTTGGAGACAGTATCGGTGTTTTTGGAAGTGGGGTGTATGACCCGTCTCTCTGATAATTATATAAGGTATCAGAGTCAAGGAGCGGGCATGTACTGTACTGCCACGTGATTGATGGGTCCCCTTGGCCCCCACGATGATGGGGTCCTTGGCCCTGCGTGTAGGGTGAGTCCCCTTGACTCCACGTGGTTGTTGATATATGGATCTTCTACGTGTGACCCACTAATTGGGTCCCATGTGAGGGAGCATGTTGAATCCCACATTGACCAAGTAAAAGGAAAAGTAATAGTTTAAATATCATAATCCTACTCCAACTAATACCGAAACTTTTTGTGATAAAACCTCACACCTGAAAGATTGTGCAAGTGGTAATTACCAAGTTGTGGACAATATCGGTGTTGTTGGAAGTGGGCCGTATGACCCATCTCTCTGATAATTATACAGTATATACTGAACATGGTGTTTTTTTTTTTGACAGGAAACGATAGTGTATTTCATTAATCAACACGAACCATTACAAGGGTATCATTGGGTATATAGCTCCAGTGACCAATAAATTGACCTAGAGTGAATTTGCACAAATAGACAAATAAGAGAAAACCCCTAGACGACAACCACAAAAGCTAACATACAAACACCAAGCGCATAAGAGCTACTAGTCAGATCTATTATAATAAACGATAGCAGCAACAGAGAAGTACAGACAGCCACAAGAGGCATCGCTGAAAAACAAAGCCACAAAAAAATCATTGCAGAAGAGCGAGATCACATCAAATCATCATTAGTAAACGAGACTACAAAAACGCATTGCACAAATGCGAAAACCAATTTGACCAAAACAAACAGCAACACCACGGTGCACCAAGGCAAGTGGACAACGTGATAGCACTAGAAAATGGTCTGTTGTACACCTCAGTAGTTAACAAAATATTCCGAGAATGAAGCCACAAGGCAGCACTTTCTGATGGAAGGATGCGCCACTCTTGATAAAGACCACTACACATATTTGGATAGCCCCATCAGCAAGTCAAACCAAGGCAGCTAGCTGCACACCTAGAAGCCAGATCTGGGAAAGGCCAGACGATGCAACCCCAGCAAAAGCACGACCCTGGGGAAGCAACAGAGGGTGAGCGCAGGAGGCGGTGCGTTCAAATCAAGATGAGGAAACATCACAGCACCTGCAAATGAGTGGCTACGACCCACCAAACGACCTCAATCCAAATCCAAACATCAAACCCAAATCAAGAGAATAACTTGAAAAGGGCAAAACTCGGATCTAGGAAAGAGACCCGAAATCACGGGATAGACGTGTAAAAGGTGGGGGGAAAAAAGAACAGGGATGGAGCAAGCTAAAAAAGGCAGAAAATGAGGGTTGGCACAGTGAAGGGGAGAAAAGAAATAGGAAGAATAAAGGCGTGGGGAAGGGGGGACACGGGGAATGGGGATGGAATGAAACGCAGGGGAAGAGGGGGGAGAGAAAGGGAGGAAGAGCTAGGGAAAGAAAGGGAAATGGTGCCACACTGGCCCCCAGTCATAGCCAGAGGCCGGCGGCGGATGGGGGGGTTGACGGCTAGGGTTTGGTTGAGGGAGATAGAGCTTTTAGGAACAATTACTTAGGTTGAATTAGGGAGGAGGGGAGCGATGGCAAATTTTTATTTTTTTCTCGTTTGGTTTTCAGTTATTTAAATTTTATTCATGGGGTTAGCTAGCATACCTTCTGAACATGTGATTGGACTAGGTGCGTGATATACTTTTTTTTTAGGTGGAAACTGGATACTTCGTTAAACATCAACAAGGTAGTATATTACACTAATACATGCATATGATGGAAGTGATTTTTGAAAAAAACTTTACCCGAGTAGACACATGGGAAAAACTCTGGTGAAGGAAAAAGAGATCACACATGCTTTCATACCCGAGAAATTAACTTGCGATACATCAATCAACATGAAATTTAGACAAATCATCGTTAATGCAATCCATGATCCATGGTGCTTAATAACCACATATTAGATTAAGAAATTATTATTAGCACTCCCAAATCCTCATTATCCACTAGAAACTTTCTATGTCTAGAATTAAAAATACACTTATAAGGAGCGCAAAATGAGATTTTTAGAGTGTCAGTAACAGTTCCTCGAATTAAATATTGGTAAATTTGACCATTTTAAATAATATAAAGGTGTTTTTGAACTTTAATCCTTGAATGCAATTTAAATCTAATTAAAACGGAATGCTACTAGACTCACTCAATTGTCCTATTTTCTCACCCAAATTATAATCTCACCCGCCTAAAAAGTTAAAAAGGAAAAACTCTCTTTTCCTACCCACCCTTAATCCTAATATAACCTTTTATTATTATCTCTCAATTCTTTTGTATTTTATTCGATATAGTATATATAAGAGTTATATATTAACTAGATAAATGATACGATCCACTCATGTTTTATTATTCGACCCTTTCAAGACATAGTGAGAACAAGAAGACTTTTGAGGCAGATTAGTGTGGCAGATTATTCAAGGTTCTAAAAGGCGTTAGGTGCTAGTCGGACGGTAGGTTGGGGCCTAGCTCCTAAGTAGGACATTGGCGGAAGCCTAGACAGACTAGACGGATTTTAGTAAATTAATTATATCGAATATAAATTAGTTAAATTTAAACATTAAATAATATTTTATTTTTAAAAAATGTGTATATATACGTATGCAATTGAGAATTTTAGGTACATAAGAATATTTAGGTACATAAAACATTACAAAAAAAAATAATAAATAAAAAATGATGTTGCGTTTAGAGAGGAAAGAAATAAAAGGAGATGCTAGGGTTTTCTCTCTGGGGGTGGAGGCGCCGTCGGCGCAAAATTGGGGCCATTTTTTATGGTCTGACCAGATTTCTCCTTCTAGCTTCTGGTTGGGGAGTGAATGATAAAGTTCAGAAAATAATTGATGGGATGGGTAAGTTAGGGTTGGTTAATTTTAGCGGTGTATTTTCGATCATAATCGGGATTGTTGAGCTTAGCTGCTCAATCTCTTGCAAATTCCTGGGATTATTACTTG
Source organism: Malus sylvestris (assembly GCF_916048215.2). NCBI lineage: Eukaryota > Viridiplantae > Streptophyta > Magnoliopsida > Rosales > Rosaceae > Malus > Malus sylvestris. The sequence goes on along the minus strand of NC_062266.1, from coordinate 13,751,566 downwards.
GTTTGATGTTAATTAGATATGGGGAGTATGTGATAGAAGGGAATTTGGGAAAAGCTAATTTTTGTAGGGGAAAAGCTAATTTTTGTAGGGTAAAAGGTTGTGCAATTAAAGGGGATAAAAAGGGGGAGCTTGGTCCTACTGGTTCTTCTTCTTGTGAATCAAGGGTTTATTACTCCTTGGGACGTGAAAGGACGGGAGTCGCTATTTAAGGTTTTGATAATTAGGAGAGAAGAAGGAAATGGTTTTGGGTTGTCCCAAGGTTTAATGTTTTTGTTCATTAGGTCTAAATTTGATTGGGCTTTGTATAATTGGTTTGTTGGATTCTATATCTGCGTTTTATTGCAGGATTTGGATTGTTTTGGTTTCATTGTCAAGTGGATTATTCTAGTGGTTTGGCGGAGATGGGGTAGGATTCGGACAAAATGGGTGGGTTTTAATTTTGTCCTTTGGAGTTCCCTCCGCGTTTCTCTTGCTTGTGAGTGTCATTTGGCTTCCCAGGCTGCGTTGGGAGCTAGTCCGTTTGAGCAGGAGGTAAGCTCTTCCAATGCTGACTATTTTATTATGTGTGGTTTATTAGATAATTATCGGTGGTGGCATAATTTTATGAATCCTATCTCTAATCTTTATATCGTTAGCCAATATGAGGATAGGTGGATAGTTAATTCTTTTAATTTTATTGACTCTATGTTTGGTGATGATGAGTTCTTTATCTTGTCATGTGAAAATCATCTTGGGTGTGAATATACAAGTGTTAATTTTGATTTCCTTGATGTTATGAATGATCTTGCTTCATTCCTGGTTGTTGATATGTCAATTGCGAAAAGTGAGGAGGTTGAAAGTAGGGACAACACTAGAAATATGTTTTATGTTTTGCTTAATGCAGAGGTTGGCTTTGTGAGTGCAAGGCCTAAAATAGGAATGATGAGTCCAAAGAAAAAAGTCTGTGAGGAGGATGATGTTAAAGCTGAGCCTAGTGGTGGTGCCCTTCGTGCCATTGTTAGGATGCTGAGTCTAAGAAAGAGAATCTGAGAGGTAACTGCAATTAAGGAAGAGTTTAGTTTATTTGAAGAATTAGATTGATGAAGTGTCTTGCATGGAATTGTAGGGGTATTAGGAGAAAGGATTTTCCTAGTAATTTTAATTTTATTTGTTGCTTAGCTAAGTTGGACATTTTTTATTTGATGGACATTAAGGTGGCTGTTCATAAGGTCCCTAGGCACTTTTATTCCAAGTATTTTGATAGTATTTTTTGTTGTGATCCAATTGGCCAATCTGGGGGCCTCTGCTTATGCTGGAATAGTACTAAGGTTTTTGTTAGTATAATTTCTTCTCTCCGAGATATATCCATTGTTCTGTGAAGGACTTGGTTACTAATTTAAAGCCTTTAGTTACTTTTATTTATGCCTTTCCCCAAAAACATATGCAGTGTGACCTGTGGGAGGAGGTCCTCAAGTTAGATCCAATTCATAGCCCTTGGTGCTTAGTAGGAGATTTTAACAATATTGTTGATCTTTCAAAGAAGGTTGGAGGTAATCAAACCCATACCACGGACATGAACAATTTTATCAATTTTCTTAATCGGGGTATCCTTTTGTCTTTAAATGCATCTGGAGTTCCATTTACTTGGACTAATTGTCATACGGATCATACGGTTGTTTTCGAGAGATTGGATAGGGTGGTGGCTAACCCTTTATGGTTAAATATGTTTCGTAATTATCATTTGCATAACTATCCTATTTTTTGTTCTAATCATAGTCCTATTTTAGTATCTCTAAATTCTAGTGAGGAGAAGAATAACTACTTCCCGTTTAAATTTGAGGCTATGTGGCTTATCATCCTCAGTTTAAAATGATTGTGCAAAATTCTTGGCATTGTGAACCTATTATCAATCCTAAAGATAAATTCTGAGCATGTGTTGGTAAGTTTAAATTTCTAGTTTGTAAGTGGAACAAGGACACTTTTGGCAATTTAAAGGAGAAAAAGAAAGAATTGTTAAATGAAATTGATGAGCTTCAAAAGCAAATTATGAGTAACAACTCTGCTGATTTGATGTTGGAAAAATCTCTTCGAGATGAATTGAATCATGTGTTACTTTGTGAAGAAATTATGTGGGCCCAGAGAGCTAAAACTAATTGGCTGCAACTTGGGGATAAGAATACAAAATTCTTTCAAACTGTGGCTACTATACGTAAGAAAATGAATGAAATTACAAAAGTCAAAGATGAGAATGGTTTCTCGTGGTCTATTGGTCAGGGCTTTGAATAGGTTTTTGTGCACGATTTTAAAAAGCGTTTTTCCTGTGACAGTTCTCCCTTGGCTGCTGACCTAAGTAATTTAGCGGATATCATTCAACCTTGTATTTCTAATCATCATAATGAAAGTTTGTTGTCTCTAGTTACAGATGAGGAAATTTGGGATGTTGTAAGTAGTATTGGAGCTCTTAGTGCCCTGAGTCTTGATGGTTTGAGTGCGACCTTTTTTCATTGTTGTTGGGACCAAATTAGGGACTATGTTTCTTGTTTGGTCAAAGATTTTTTCCATAATGGTTCCAGCTTAAGACTCATAAATCAGACTAACATCGGTTTAGTTTCTAAAATAGATAATTTGGAAACTGTTAGTAACTATAGGCCTATTAGTTTGTGTAATGTTAGTTACAAAATTATCACAAAGATTATAATTAAGCGACTAAAACCTCTGTTAGATCTTTGCATCTCTCAAAATCAAGGTGTTTTTGTTCCGGGTAGAGCTATTCAAGATAATATTTTTATTGCTCACGAAATGTTTGCTGGTTTCAATAGGATGAAGGGAAGAATTGGAGCTATGGGTGTCAAGCTAGATCTAGAAAAGGCATATGATTACCTAAACTGGGATTACATTCTGTATGTTCTTCTTAGATTTGGTTTTGATAATTGTTGGGTTGAATTAATTATGGAATGTATTACTTCTCCTTCCTTTTATGTGCTTATAATTTGGTTTTGATAATTGTTGGGTTGAATTAATTATGGAATGTATTACTTCTCCTTCCTTTTATGTGCTTATAAATGAGCGGCCTCATGGTTATTTTTATCCGAAGTGGGGAATTAGACAAGGGGACCCTTTGTCCCCTTATATCTTCATCATTTGTATGGAACCGTTAATTAGACACCTCAATACCCTTATAAATAATCCGAAGTCTCACATTGGTATTTTGTCCTCACCTAGAGGATTTAAAATCTCAAATCTAATGTTTGTTGATGATTGTCTCCTGTTTGCTAAGGCCACACCGAGGGGTGCGAGGTATATTCTTCAAATCCTTAATATGTTTTCTAAAGCGGCGGGCCAACAAATAAACTTTCATAAGTCGTCCTTGTATTTTTCCAAGAATACCACTTCTCCAACCAGAATTGATATTGTTCATATTTTACATATTCAACATCAAACTACTATGGGTAAGTATCTAGGAATTCATAACATTGTATTCTGGAAAGACCAAGTTAATGGTAATGAGTTACTTAAAAGGGTTAAGCAAAAATTAGCTGGTTGGAAAGTAGGTACTCTTTCGAAAGCGGGGAGGCTTACTTTAATTAACTCCAATCTAACGGGTATGCCTAAACATGTTATGTCTTGCTTTAAGTGTCCTGACAAGATTGTCAATAAGCTTAATAAAGAGTGTAGGGATTTTTTCTGGTGTAGGGACAATAAAATCTTCCCAGTGGCTTAGGATTCGGTCTGTGCTCCTAAGAAAATGGGAGGTTTGGGAGTTAGAATACTAGATCACTTTAATAATGATTGTCTTGCTAAGTTGGGTTCGAAGGTATTGACACAGGAGGGTGGGTGAAGTTAGTAAAAAGCAAGTATCTTAGAAAGGAAAATTTTCTAGATAATAAAATTAGACAAAATCATTCGTTGGCTTGGAAAGGTATCCTAAAAAGTAGGGATGTTATTCTTAAGGGTATGAGATGGAGAGTGGATAATGGTAAGGACATTTTATTTTGGTCCCACAATTGGGTTTTTCCTTACCCGTTGTTCCATCTCTTATCTAATATTGACAACCAAAACATTAATTGGGACTTAAAAGTTAATGAATTTATTGATAATTATTGTTGGGATAGGAGAAAGCTTTCGTAAGTGGTTAGTAATGAAATTGTGAGGCAAATGTGTAATATTACAATTCCCTTCCAGGATTCCAAAGATGTGCTAGTTTGGGGTCCAAATACAAATGGTAAGTTCTTTGGTAAATTAGCTACTTGGATTCATAAAGGGATGTTGACAAAATCTACAAAGCATAAGTTAATAAGATGTGGAAACTTAATATTCCTCCTAAAGTTAAGATGATTGTGTGGTTGGTCATTCATGATAGACTTCATACTAGAAAAAGATTAAGTCATTTTGTTATTAAACCATTGTGGTGTACTCTGTTAGCAAATTTAGTTTAAAAGTGATTTTTTCGTTAACTATCTGTTAATACATGAGTATAATTGTACTTTGATGTGTAAACCCTATTATTTACCCTATTCAAAAAAAAAAAACAAAAACAAAACCAAACAAACCCACAAACCCAGAACCTCCCCTCGCGACCCATACCTCCATCTCCTCACTCTTCACCTCCCATCCCTACTCTCTCCCCAAACCCACTCCTTCCTCTTCACCCCTGACCCACCTTCGTATGATCATTGTCCACAGAGACAAGGGTATAAGGAGTCCTAAGTTTCCTAGAGTTCTGTTTACATTTTTCTCACAAAGACAAGGGTGTAAGGTTTCCCCTTACCAAGATGCTCATATCCCAAATAAATTTATTCCTAAAATTCCTCTTCCTGGAGGCAAACGTTACGAGCCCCACAGATGCTGGGAAGACATCTTTGATGTAATTACTAATGCAAAGCATCTGATCTACATTATTGGTTGGTTAGTTTATATTGAAATTTCCTTGGTAAGGTTATGGGTTTGGGGAGAGAGAAGGGATGGGAGCTGAAGAGGGAGAAGATGGAGAAGTGGATCGCGGGGGAGGTTCTGGGTTTGTGAGTCTGTTTTGTGTGGTTTTTTTATTTATTTTTTATTCATTTTTTTAATAGGGTAAATAATAGGGTTTAAAGTACAATTATACTCATGTATTAGCAGATAGTTAACGAAAAAAATCATTTTTGGACTAAATTTGCTAATGGAGTACACCACAAAGGTTTAAATCCAAGTTTTTTTAGCACATGAGTTATCTTCCGAATACTTTATGACCACAAAGATCATTTATCCGATTTGGCCAAATCATAATGGGCAAATTATTGGAGGTGGAGCTTTAAATATGAATGATGCCACTATTTCAGAAGTGGAGGCTAGGGCACTTAGAGAGGGCCTTCTGTTTGCCCACAGGAAGGGTTATACAAATATTATGGTTGAAGGTGACTCTAAGTTGGTCATTCAGTTAGTGTTTGATCGGGGTGCAACGTTATGGAATCTGGTTCCTATTATTGAAGATATCAAATGGACGGCGACCAATTTTGATGGCATTGACTGGAAACATATTTATAGATAGGCTAACTTAATGCCTTTGCTCGCCATGGCCTTAGTATTATAGATTGTCATATTTGTGATCATTGTACTCCTTCATTTGCTCTTCATACTCTTCGGTTTGATTATATAGGAAACGGTTGTATTCGTGGGTTTTCTCTTTAATTTATTCTTCTTGATTAAAAAAATAAAAATAAAAGGATATAAATAAAGGGTAAATTGCTATTTGGCCCCTAACTATCATCCCAGTTAAAATTGATCCCCTAAACTATTTTTTGGGTAAATTAACCCCTTGAATTGTTGAAGATCAGTCAATTAACCCTTTGCCATCAGATTACGAAATCAATTTCGTCAAATTCAAGGGCAACTTAGTCATTTCATCATCAATTGTTACTTGCCAGCTATAATCATTGATAAAATTTTAACACATGGACACAGAATAATTCATGGACACATGGACACAGCATAATGAGAAAGCATAAAAAAAATCGAACGTTTACTTAACAAACCATCTCATATTGTCATTACACATTATTTGTTTTCAAATGTCATAAGTTCATTGGTGGTTATAATTGACAAGTAAGAATTGATGAAGGAAAGACTAATTTTTCTTTGAATTAGACGGAATAGTGGATTGAATCTACCAACAAGGGGTCAATTGGCTAATTTCAAAAAGTAGAGGGGGTTAATATACTAAAACAATAGTTCAGGAGGTTAATTTCAACTGGAATAATAGTTCAAAGGGTCAAATGACAGTTTACCCATAAATAAAAGTAGTAAAATTGGAAATGGTGGGGACCATGGCAAAAGAAAGCGTGCAACTATAAAACAGTGGAACAATTTTAAAAGAAACTGCGGAATTAAAAAGATGGTAGGGACCAGCTTGAGTCATCTTCTTCCTTGCGCAACCCTGACTCTGCAACAAAAAAATTTCAGATTCTGGCATCTTAACATTCGCTCGCCTAGCCCATGTCCAACCTCGCTCAAAACCTACATAGCTCTGCCTAGTCACGCCTAATCCCACCTAGGCGCCCGCATAACATGCTTTTTGATTTTGTGGCCGCTTAAAAGTTAATCGCGGTGATCGGCCATCGTCCAACGCCTAGGCTGCCGCTTAGACCGATTTTTAGAACACTGGGATTACCTACAAAATACGATGGTCACCTTTTGCATCTTTATCTAATTTGTAATAATGCATAATCGCACTTTTGATTATCCTAAACATTGCACAAATTTGTGTTAGTTGTTGTATGAATTGTTAGTGGCTCTAGATTGATGTGATAATAATGGGATTATATCCCTTGACTTGTGACCCCAAGTGGAGAGGTGGTTTAGGATTTGCAAGATAGTTGGATTTCTAATTAATAAAGAACATTTTTTCACATCATTTTCTCCTTCCTATTTCGTCATTAAGTTAATGGTGTGTAGGCCTGGCAAACGGGTCGTGTCAGTCGTGTTCGTGTCGTTTTCGTGTAACACCTGTTATCTTAACGGGTCGTGTAAAGTGACCCGACCCGTTATGACCCATTAAGAAAAATATTTGTTTTTTCCTAAATTTGCACATACCACACATTGTCACATAAATATTACTTCAAAACATTAAACCACATTTGTCGTTTAAGTACTACATCTACACTCGAAAATAAGAGCCTCATAAAAAATACATTCATATACTACTAATCTATTACAAATATTAAACGTGCAAGGATATGCAAAATGAAAACGTTTTTGTTTTCAAGGTAGTGAAGCCATTCTCAAAAGTTTAAACCTTGCCAATGGAACTCAAAGCTTCATGAAAGCAACCTACTAGTGTGTTTATTCGTACTTTCATTAAGTATAACATAAGATTTTGTGGTATCCACTAGTGTAAATATTTTAAATTGAAGATCGAATTCATTCATTGTATTCATATAGGATCAATGAGTGTAGTTGTAAAAAATCAACAAAATCAGAGTTAAAATAACCGTTGAAAAGTTTTGTCCCCGTTACTTAATCTTTAAGGCCTCGTTTGGTAGCCCGTATAACAGATCGGATAGGATAGCTAATACGGTTTCAGGTGTTTGGTGTTGTCTTATACTAAATAATACCCGGACTAATTATACTGACCCCACACCTTTTATACGGTGCAGACCTGCTAAGTTATCCAACCAAAAAGCTCTGTATTATTTAGTCGGGTTCTCGCCTTCTCCGTTCCTCACGTCGCTCGCTTTACTCCTCTCACATCGCTTGCTCTCTCCTCTAAATCCAAGGTTATTCTGGGCCCCGGAGACAAGCCCTTGATCGTTTTGAACTATAAGGGATAGGAGAAGAAGTTATCGGCGGAGGAGACTTCGTCGATGGTCCTGACGAAGATGAAGGAGATCGCGGAGTCATATCTGGGTCAGATGGTGAAGAACGCCGTCGTGACTGTCCCTACCTACTTCAACGACTCTCAGAGGCAGGCCACCAAGGACGCTGGTGCGATTTCTGGGCTCAACGTCATGCGGATCATCAACGAGCCGACAGCCGCCGCCATCGCCTACGGGCTTGATAAGAAGGTGTCGAGAAAGGGGAAGCAGAACGTCCTGATTTTCGACCTTGGCGGAGAGACTTTCGATGTCTCGCTTCTGACGATGAGAATTTGAAAGGTGGGTTTTGCTGGGTTGCTTGTTGCTACTTTGTGGTGGGGTTTGGTTCAGAGAGCAGACAGGGAAGAAGAAGAAGGGATAGAAAGGGAGGGAGTTTGGTAGGTACGGCGGAGAGATCTGGGAACAAAAAAAATGATTTTAGGTTTTTTTTTAATTTTATTTTAAGTTTGATTTCTCCTATCCGGTATAATACCAAACACAGTATAAATAATACGGTTATTAGTCCAATACTGCACCAAACGCCCGACTAATTTAGTCAGTACTATCCGGTGACTAATTATCTTATCCGACAGAAATAGTCAGTACAGTCCGAGCTGCCAAACGAGGCCTAAATGTTTGTTTTTTGCAATTTTTGGCATATGCGATCTCGAAACATATACAAACAAGTTTGACGGTTAGATCGTTGAAACTAGTTTCGTAGAATGTGTATCCCATCAAAACAATATATTCACTAACACTTAAGAGTTTATTCTTACTTTCATTAAGTATAACATAAGATTTTCTGGTATCCACTAGTGTAAATATTTTAAATTGAAGATCGAATTCATTCATTGTATTCATATAGGGTCAAGGAGTGTAGCTGTAAAAAATCATCAAAATCGGAATTAAAATAACCGTTAAATCGTGATTTTTCGTTTATAACCGTCGAAAAGTTTTGTCTCATTACTTGATCTCTGAATGTTTGTTTTTTGCAATTTTGGGCATATGCAATCTTGAAGTATATACAAATATGTTTGACGGTTGGATCGTTGAAACTAGTTTCGTAGAATGTGTATCCCATCAAAACAATAGATTCACTAATACTTAAGAGTTTATTCATACTTTCATCAAGTATAACATAAGATTTTGTGGTATCCACTAGTGTAAATATTTTAAATTGAAGATCGAATTCATTCATTGTATTCATATATGGTCAAGGAGTGTCGATGTAAAAAATCATCAAAATCGGAGTTAAAATAACCGTTAAATCGTGATTTGTCGTTTATAATTGTCGAAAAATTTTGTCCCATTACTTGATCTCTAAATGTTTGTTTTTTGCAATTTTTGGCGTATGCGATCTCGAAGCATATACAAACAAGTTTGACGGTTGGATTGTTGAAACTAGTTTCACAAAATGCGTATCTCATCAAAACAATATATTCACTAACACTTAAGAGTTTATTAATATTTTCATTAAGTATAACATAATATTTTGTGGTATCCACTAATGTAAATATTTTAAATTGAAGATCGAATTCATTCATTGTATTCATATAGGGTCAAGGATTGTAGTTCTAAAAAATTATCAAAATCGGAGTTAAAATAACCGTTAAATAGTGATTTTTCCTTCATCACCGTCGAAACGTTTTGTCATGTTACTTGATCTCTAATGTTTTTTTTTTTTGCAATTTTTGGAATATGCGATCTCGAAGTATATACAAATATGTTTGACGGTTGGATCGTCGAAACTAGTTTCGTATAATGCGTATCCCATCAAAACAATAGATTCACTAATACTTAAGAGTTTATTCATACTTTCATCAAGTATAACATAAGATTTTGTGGTATCCACTAGTATAAATATTTTAAATTGAAGATCGAATTCATTCATTGTATTCATATAGGGTCAAGGAGTGTAGATGTTAAAAATCATCAAAATCGGAGTTAAAATAACCGTTAAATCGTGATTTTCGTTTATAACCGTCGAAAAGCTTTGTCTCGTTACTTGATCTCTGAATGTTTGTTTTTTTCAATTTTTGGCGTATGCGATCTCAAAGCATATACAAACAAATTTGATGGTTGGATCGTTGAAACTAGTTTTACAAAATGCGTATCTCATCAAAACAATAGATTCACTAACACTTAAGAGTTTATTAATATTTTCATTAAGTATAACATAAGATTTTGTGGTATCCACTAGTGTAAATATTTTAAATTGAAGATCAAATTCATTCATTGTTATTCATATAGGGTCAAGGAGTGTAGTTGTAAAAAATTATCAAAATCAGAGTTAAAATAACCGTTAAATCGTGATTTGTCGTTTATAATCGTCGAAAAGTTTTGTCCTGTTATTTGATCTCTGAATGTTTGTTTTTTGCACTTTTTGGCGTATGCGATCTCGAAGTATATACAAACATGTTTGACTGTTGGATCGTTGAAACTAGTTTCGTATAATGCGTATCCCATCAAAACAATAGATTCGCTAATACATAAGAGTTTATTCATACTTTCATCAAGTATAACATAAGATTTTGTGGTATCCACTAGTGTAAATATTTTAAATTGAAGATCAAATTCATTCATTGTATTCATATATGGTCAAGGACTGTAGATGTAAAAAATCATCAAAATCGGAGTTAAAATAACCGTTAAATCGTGATTTTTCGTTTATAACCGTCGAAAAGTTTTGTCCCGTTACTTGATCTCTGAATGTTTGTTTTTTGCAATTTTTGGCGTATACGATCTCGAAGCATATACAAACAATTTTGACGGTTGGATCGTTGAAACTAGTTTTGCAAAATGCGTATCTCATCAAAACAATAGATTCACTAACACTTAAGAGTTCATTCATATTTTCATTAAGTATAACATAAGATTTTGTGGTATCCACTAGTGTAAATATTTTAAATTGAAGATCGTATTCATTCATTATATTCATATAGGGTCAATGTGTGTAGTTGTAAAAAATTATCAAAATTGGAGTTAAAATAACCGTTAAATCGTGATTTTTCGTTTATGACCGTCGAAAAGTTTTGTCTCGTTACTTGATCTCTGAATGTTTGTTTTTTGCAATTTTTGGAGTATGCGATCTCGAAGCATATACAAACAAGTTTGACGGTTGGATCGTTGAAACTAGTTTTACAAAATGCGTATCTCATCAAAACAATAGATTCACTAACACTTAAGAGTTTATTAATATTTTCATTAAGTATAACATAAGATTTTGTGGTATCCACTAGTGTAAATATTTTAAATTGAAGATCAAATTCATTCATTTTTATTCATTTAGGGTCAAGGAGTGTAGTTGTAAAAAATTATCAAAATCGGAGTTAAAATAGCCGTTAAATCGTGATTTTTCGTTTATAATCGTCGAAAAGTTTTGTTCTGTTACTTGATCTCTAAATGTTTGTTTTTTGCAATTTTTGGCGTATGCGATCTCGAAGTATATACAAACATGTTTGACGGTTGGATCGTTGAAACTAGTTTTGTATAATGTGTATCCCATCAAAACAATAGATTCGCTAATACATAAGAGTTTATTCATACTTTCATCAAGTATAACATAAGATTTTGTAGTATCCACTAGTGTAAATATTTTAAATTGAAGATCAAATTCATTCATTGTATTCATATAGGGTCAAGGAGTGTAGTTATAAAAAATTATCAAAATCGGAGTTAAAATAACCGTTAAATCGTGATTTTTCGTTTATAACCGTCGAAAAGTTTTGTTCTGTTACTTGATCTCTAAATGTTTGTTTTTTGCAATTTTTGGCGTATGCGATCTCGAAATATATACAAACATGTTTGACGGTTGGATCGCTGAAACTAGTTTTGTATAATGCGTATCCCATCAAAACAATAGATTCACTAATACTTAAGAGTTTATTGAAACTTTCATCAAGTATAACATAAGATTTTGTGGTATCCACTAGTGTAAATATTTTAAATTGAAGATCGAATTCATTCATTGTATTCATATAGGGTCAAGGAGTGTAGTTGTAAAAAATTATCGAAATCGGAGTTAAAAGAACCATGAAATCGTGATTTTTCCTTTATAACCGTCGAAACGTTTTGTCCTGTTACTTGATCTCTGAATGTTTGTTTTTTGCACTTTTTGGCGTATGCGATCTCGAAGTATATACAAACATGTTTGACTGTTGGATCGTTGAAACTAGTTTCGTATAATGCGTATCCCATCAAAACAATAGATTCGCTAATACTTAAGAGTTTATTCATACTTTCATCAAGTATAACATAAGATTTTGTGGTATCCACTGGTGTAAATATTTTAAATTGAAGATCAAATTCATTCATTGTATTCATATATGGTCAAGGACTGTAGATGTAAAAAATCATCAAAATCGGAGTTAAAGTAATCGTTAAATCGTGATTTTTCGTTTATAACTGTCGAAAAGTTTTGTCCCGTTACTTGATCTCTGAATGTTTGTTTTTTGCAATTTTTGGCGTATGCGATCTCGAAGTATATACAAACAAGTTTGACGGTTGGATCGTTGAAACTAGTTTCGCAAAATGCGTATCTCATCAAAACAATAGATTTACTAACACTTAAGAGTTCATTCATATTTTCATTAAGTATAACATAAGATTTTGTGGTATCCACTAGTGTAAATATTTTAAATTGAAGATCGTATTCATTCATTATATTCATATAGGGTCAAGGTGTGTAGTTGTAAAAAATTATCAAAATTGGAGTTAAAATAACCGTTAAATCGTGATTTTTTGTTTATAACCGTCGAAAAGTTTTGTCTTATTACTTGATCTCTGAATGTTTGTTTTTTGCAATTTTTGGCGTATGTGATCTCGAAGTATATACAAACATGTTTGACGGTTGTATCGTTGAAACTAGTTTCGTAGAATGTGTATCCCATCAAAACAATAGATTCACTAACACTTAAGAGTTTATTCATACTTTCATCAAGTATAACAAAAGATTTTGTGGTATCCCTTAGTGTAAATATTTTAAATTGAAGATCGAATTCATCCATTGTATTCATATAGGGTCAAGGAGTGTAGCTGTAAAAAATCATCAAAATCGGAGTTAAAATAACCGTTAGATCGTGATTTTTCGTTTATAACCGTCGAAAAGTTTTGTCTCGTTACTTGATATGTGAATGTTTGTTTTTTGTAATTTTTTGCTGATGCAATCTCGAAGCATATATAAACAAGTTTGACGGTTGGATCGTTGAAATTAGTTTTGTATAATTCGTATCCCATGAAGTTCAATGGTGTGTGTGTGTGTATATATATATTTATTTATTAAGTAGATTTAAATCTATTTATTTTGTATGTATAATTATTATTGTTTTTAGGGGTATAAAATTTAATTTAAAATTTAATATATATATATATATATATATATATATATATATAACTAGTACAGTTAATATTTTGGGGGTATACATATTAGAGTTAATTTAATATTAATATATATATATATATAATTATTATAGTTTTTAGGGGTATAAAATTGTGAAATTAATATATATAATTATTATAGTATTTTTTTAGGGTTATAAAATTATTAAATTAATATTCTGCTTATCGTGTATCGTGTTACCTACGTGTATATCCGAACCAACCCGTTATCTTAACAGGTGCTTATCGGGTTACCCGATAACGACCCATTTCGTTATCGTGTCGACCCGAACACCTGTTAATTTCGTGTCGTGTCGTGTTGGGTTATCGGGTCGTATCAGGAATTGCCAGGCCTAATGGTGTGTCATCATCGTTTGATGGGTTGTATCATTGACTTAGACCTAGTTTGGGAGTGAGGTGCTTAAAAAAAAAATACCCATGAAAAAAAGCTGTGAGGGTTTTAGGTGTTTGGTAAACTGAAAAAAAGGCTTATTTTGGAAGCTGCTGTGAGAATAAGCTGAAATCAAAGGAAAAAGCTGAAGCTGCTATTTGCAGCTTTGGAAAACTCGTTTTTTTTCAAAGCACACGGAGCTACAATGCTTCTTTAATGAAAAGACCCACTATTAGACTGCTTTTTTTTTCCAAAAGCACTTTTACAAAAAAGTTTATCAAACACTCTGCTGATTTATTTCACAGCCGCTTATTCTCACAACACAGCCGCTTATTCTCATAGCAGTTTTTTTTCAAAGCACAGTAATACCAAACCAGCCCTTAGTGTCGGCTAACACGATATGAACTCTTAACTAGCTTGTTATTGGGTCAGGGGTGTGTCAAACAACATCCACCCCAATATTGCTCAATAAGTTTTTGTTTTTTTTGGCGGGGGGAGGGGAGGGGAGGCAAGAAACCTAGTTCTAACACAAAAGACGATAGATGTGGAAACAATGACCCAGGCTCACACCAAGGAAACTCAAAACTAGAGCATGAGAAAATCATTAAGACAACTTCTAAAAGAAGTGGAAGTTCAGAAGCCCTGAAAAGTCACAAACAAAAGCTGAAGCTGCACATGGAGGACAAGAATCTCACCAATGAAATATAAATTTATAATTTTGTTTACATGCACTTAATCTAAAAGTTTAATTAACAACGTTGAACATATAATGCAAAAAGGATTCAAAGTCCTTGTAAATGAAAATTTTGATAACATTACCTATCAAATCCTAATTTGATAAACTATAATTAAATTCTTTTCCTACAAGGACTTCGATGATCATCAACACTATAAATAAGAGAGGTAAGCCATGTTGTTTTTACAATCATAAGTAGTGAATCGCGATTTACTTTATTATTCATACCGAAGGATTATATCAACCATGGCTTCCTTTAATCAACAAGAATTTGCTCTTAGAAGAAGGATGATGTTGGGGCAAAAACTAAGGAAAATGACCACACGGAAAAAATTTACAAGCATCCATTCCCTCATCTTGTTAGCCTTCCTTGGCTTTATGTTTTTGGTGCTTCTCCTGTTTGTTGTTTCTTCGATTTTCACCTAATGGTGAGGAAGGTACTTATAACATCTTTTAACTTCAACACAGTTTTGCTATTTATATTTGCGTGTTATAGTTTTTAATTCGGCATTTTTTTTTTTGGTTTGTTTTTGCAGAATCAATTTATTGCTGGTGGATATGGTTTGGGCTCTTTTGTGCTGTTTTTTTTTCTTTCTTTTCACGCTTTTACTTGATACCGAACTTATCATCCACGAAGTCAAATTTAAAGATCTCTTATTTACAAGTAGAGAGGGAAAAATTTAAAAAATATAATTAACTTCAGTTACCCTGAAATTTCTAAACAAGAAATTCTTTAGGATTTCTTTTTTTATCTTTTACTTCACTTAGGGGTAGGGATAGGTAATTTCTGCTAACTTGATTAACATCGAAACTTGCATGAAATTTACATGAAAGAACTCGCACGATCAAAATTGCAATGTAAGAACCTGCATTTTTGTTAATCAAAAACCAAAACTATTAAGAACCATATCATGAGTTCCTTAATAAAAAAACACAGGCACTATCAAGGACGCTTCAAAAGAATTATCACTCGATGAGGCCCAATACGTGTCTCGCTTACACGACCAAGGTGACGAAGAACCTGTGAAGCAGCAAAATGCACAAGGAAAACCTTACACGTACCAAGTCATCATCTTCCATGTAAATATAGCACATAAACTCTTTTTCTTAGTCAGTTGTTCAAACTTAAGATCCCTTTGTTAGAGGAGAAATGAGATCTTTAACCAAATCATACGCTTGGTATATCCTACGTACATGACTGCCTAACTCGATTTACCTCAACAGAAAAGATAACAGAAACAGGACAACAAGTTCATGGAGATAATAAAGCTTCATGCTAATCTTTAAAGCATTTCATAAGCACCATAGTGCTAAACAATTAACTACAAACACAGAATTTTTGTGCTATTTAAAACCAACAGTAGAACGAGTATGCTAAAACTACTTTTAGGATCAAATTCCCCCTGAAGTCAAGCACAGCATGCTTGAAATATTTACCAGGATAACTTCACCAATACATAAATTAATCAGTTTGTAGTTCCTGATGCATGGGAAGTCAGTATATTTACTATTTGCTCAAGTTATGCCAAAAACGATGAAGTTTTCCTTAATTACACTACGATATTTCTTTCCTAACTTCTCAGCTTTTATAAACATAAGAGTCTGAAAGAGAAAAGGAAAGGCGCAAGCTTACAGTTAGTATTGCTTTTCCAGTGTTGTCAGGCTTTAAGGTTGGTCCTTTCATGTCAGTTTCGAGAAAGAAGTGTTTTCCATATACTCTTTCTGTCATTGCAATGTCCCTCATTTCCTGCATATTTTCATAAATAAACAGTTACATGCGATGCTCAAGAATACGACACCTTCACCAAGGATGGACAGGCTTCTATAAAGAGGGAGCTACGTCTCATTTTGTAACCCATGCACTTGGCCACCAATAGAACTCCCGCAAGACAAGACAATGTAAAACCTATAACCTGGTTAAGTTATAACCCTGTCCCAAACATCTCCTGCTACCTGCATGATAATTGGGACCCATTGTCAGACGTCCGCTCGAGCGGAAAGCCACTCCAATTAACTTGTGGACATCGAGAAGCGCATGAAGAATCTGGAGAACTCAAGCAGAACAACTCCTCAAACCCAAATTTCTAATTTTCGGTTATGGAAGCATGAGCACTATAACCCCCGAAGGAGAGCCTATAGTATCACTTCCCGACCTCCACAAATGTCGATGGTCCGAGCAGGGATCCCTTATGCAACGGGCAAGTCACCAATATAACTTTTGGAGACAAAGTTTGGGAACCACAAAATTCCCCTCTCCAGAATTCAATAGGAATGCCGAGGGTGAAGCCTCGTCACCTGAGATTCGAAGAACCTGAATTTCCTAAAAACCAAGAGCTTCGACGTCCCTTGGATAGAGAAAACCCCAGGGGTTCGGTCAGGAACGACCATCCTCGTACCCCCAGCAAACCAATGGTCCGAGTTAGAAGTCCTATTTCGATGGCAATCAAAATCACTCCCCCACTAGGGAAATTTCCTAACCTCGGTTCAAGTCGTTTCGTGGCGATTCTGACCCAGATTACCATGTCATGCACTATCAAAAAGCTATGGCCCTATACATCAACGATGCTTGGATGTGCAAAATGTTCCCATCCACCCTGAAGAGGGGCTAACTATAAGATGGTACTCGGAGTGGCCGCTAGGACCATTTACTATTTTGAAAGTTTGGTTGACATCTTCACGAACACTTATTCGATGTATCGTGATATTCGCAAGAGTCATGAAGCAATATTCAGGATGATCCCTTAATCTGAAGATGAAAGTCTCAGAACCTATCTGTAGCACTTACGCGCGGAGTTGGCGGAAATGGAAAAACCAGATGATAAGTTGGCCACCATGGCATTCAAACAAGACCTGTAAATGCATTCACCTCTTTCCCATAAGCTAAACAATAGGAAGTATGACTACACCACTTTGGGCGAGTGCTTTGATATCGCTAACGCTCTGACTAACTAGGATGGAAAAACTAGAAGAACAACAGCCAAGCCAGATTACCCCATGAAGACTGACAGAAGAAGGGTCAACAAGGACAACCATCTTCTTTCTCCGCAACAAGCTGCCAAAGAAGGACGTTGGGACAAACAGGCCTTGCTAAAGCGAAAGTAGTATATTGCTCTGGCCATCACAGCATCCTCCGCAACATAAAGGATAAGCCATTCCTCCGACTCCCAAAAAAAAACCTAAACGAATACTGTTTTTCCACAAAAGTATTGGCCAAGCCACCAAGGGCTGCCGAATGTTGAGAGATCACATTGAAGAACTGCTGGATTAGGGGCACTATTGGAAATTTGTTAGAGACAAAGCCAGGAAGGAAGTCTCGGACAAATCGAAGGATAAGGATTGATAGGCCAAGCACATTGACGATGAGGATAGACGACAGGCGAAGAAGCTCACTCTTAACATAAACTATACCAATAGTATATTAGAAACTCTGAAGGACAGGGAAATGATGGAAGGGGTCACAAGAAGTCCAATACCCATTACCCTGAGATGGACTCTCCGCCGAAATCTTCAGATCGAATAAAAAAAAGATAATCCGAACTACACTCAGTTTGTTTTCTTTCCTGGGATATGTAGGCCATCCATTCTGAACTTAATTGCAATGCAGTCCTCTGTGTGAAAACAAGTCCATGGAGAACTCAATCGCAACACCGCTATCTAAGCTTATTGTCAAAAGTGATCATTTATGTAACTTTTGCATTATATCATCTTTTTCTTACAACTACACCAATGATTTGATTCTTCTCTCCAGAGATATTGGATAATCCTTCTTGAATTCATTCACACCTCCTTGTCAATCAATTTTATTTTAGCCATGAATAATGAAAAATATTAGACGGTTGCCCACAAAAAAGAAAAAAAAACATGGAGGACCACAGAACCCAACGATCATTTGCTAGGCCCCACGACCTAACCTTTTCACGATGTAGTTGTTGGCCCAGAAAAAAAAAGGCTCATGCATCTCTTTCTTTCTCACTCTTTCGACCCAAGTGACCAAAAAGGGGTAGGCGCCCCTGCGTTGCCTACCTTTTCTCTCTTGCACAGGCATGACCCCATCAGCCTAAGACTGCACCCCTAGCGTCCAGGTCCACGCCAACCGCGTGCCGAGTCGCATCTCGCGCTGCCAACTCCTCAGCCCGAGCCGAGTCGACACCTGGCCTTAGCTAGCCATTCCCGCCGCACCGAGCAGACAACAGCCCCGTGGCTGCTTTATCCCCATCCTCGGCTTACTCTAGGCCAACTTTTCAAGCCCTGAGGCTCCAGAAAAATAAAGGAGGAAGAATTATATAATTTCTTACCTTGGTGCGGCGCGGAGAAGAAGGAAAGCAACGAGATACGATTGTTTGCAAGGGCAAGCGAAGAAGAAGGCTAAGGGAGGGAGAGTAAAATTTGTTTGGCTTTCTCGCTTTCTTATAGGGATAAAAATTGCTCTCCAAATTTATTTAACTCCCTACTTATGGCAGACTTAAACAAGTTTTGGTTGCAATTGGTTTCCCTTTCCTAGAAGAATTTATCTCCAAGTCAAAGTAGAAGATCTACATGAAATTGGAAAATAACTCTCTACTTACTTAAGTAGCATGGGATTTCTACACCTATTGCCATTTTCTACCAGCATGTGTGAGGGTATTTGTTGAGTAAAAAACAATCACAAAAATCCACAATGCGACATGTAGACTTTGACTCAAGAAAGATAAGATTGCCCTCATTAAATGGGCAGGGTTCTCAAGCATCCCCACGCGCAGCTCAACATCCCTGGAAGTTCAAGAAGCTTACTACAACTGCTCATAGCTCCCCTGCTCGTGGAGTTGAAAAGTCAAAGGTATTAAAGATAAGGATTACTTACTAAATCCAGTCTTTAATACAATCCTAAATGAAGACCAACACTTCAAGTAAGAATTCATATCACCATCAGTTAGGGATGTTCCCATCATCATTCCAAGATATTATCTTCTAATTAATATCTTGTAAATATTCTTTCCTTGCGAATCCTACGAATGACATAACTTAGCCAATAAGAAGCTGCCTCAAAACCTTGCACCCATGGCCGGCCACATCCCACTATTCTTACCGTCATCTCCAACAAATTTTGGTAAGATTTTGGCTATACAAAAATCCCTAAGAACTCGCTCTATTCACAATTACTAACTTTGGATCAGATACCCTTTGGCCACCTCCTCCCCCTCTCCCCCAACACTTCGTGGGCACATGAGGCTTTGGTCTTTGATCGAACGTGTTGATTGTTTTGTAGGTACTTTTTGTCAAGATTGAAGACGGCGGAAATTGTCTACCCCAATATATATTTTAGCATGTGTGGCCTCTTGGTGACAATTGATACGTATATCTTGTGTACGTTCTTTTATCGTTCTTAATAAAGTTTCATTTAATTAGAAGATTTTTTTTGGGGTGTGATATCCACACACCCCATTTTACTTCTCACACACCTTTTTAATTTTCGACCGTCGGATCAGATAAATTAAAGAAGATTAACGAACAGAAATTATCAAGGGGTGTGTGAGAAGTAAAATGGGGTGTATGGATAGCACACCCTTTTTTTTTAAGGATAACTAACTAAAAGCTACATGAAGATTGATTATGTTGTTGCATGAGTGACAAACAATGTACTAACCGAATAAAGTTAAGGTTCCATTATAAAACCAATTAGTAATATGGGGATGAGCTTGCCCAATTACTTAATTATAAGCACATGCAATGTCCCTACTCTCATGAATGTAGGATTCAATTTCAAAGCCAGGACTGAAGTTTCGTAGTAATTATGTTAGTTACTTGTTTGACTTTTAACTAGACAGAGTGTTAGTGGGTTAAATAGTTAGTTGTTAGGGGAGGACAAAAATCGGTAGGAATCAAAGTGGCCCAAAGGTGCATAAATATAATTATTTTTTACTACTGCAGTAAAGTGTCATCTGCATATAAAATGTTATGAAAACTATGAGTCTTGAAAAATACTACTTGATCTCGAAAGTTATATTCAACTATATTGTTTCAAAATTAAAGATTTCAAAAATTAAATCATAAATCTGAAAAGATGTAATTTGATATGATGTAAATTGAGAATTGTATTTAACAAAAATAATCTCTTAAAAATGAGATTGATTTTTTACAAGAATGTGTGGCTAACAACATTAATATTTGTCTACCAAGATGAGTCTAATATATACAAGAACTTTAACAAAGAGTTCAACTCGATCCATTATAATATCTCAATAGTTAAAACAGTGTGAATACTCATCTTTTTTCTAATTAATGTAGCATTTGACTTGAACAATAAAAGTCGGAAAATAATATAAAACAGGAATCACCGATTTATCCTTTTTTGAACATTAAAAGTCGGAAAATAATATAAAACAGGAATCGCCGATCTATCCTTTTTTCCGTTGAGATCACAAAATTAAAAAAACTCAACAGTTGCCATTTGATCGAGTAATAATTCTTGGAAGAAGTTTTTTTTATTTTTTATTTTTATTTTATATCAAAGTTTTAGAGCCTTGTTCACCTACAACCTCATGATTTAAGGAAATTGTGTTCTTCTACTATTCGATTTTAATCTAACGATGGAAAAGATTTAAATTTTATTGTTGTATTTTGTCTTTTCTCGTTGGATTAAGATTGGAACAATAAATGACCGCAATTTTCTTGAACCATATGTAGAGCCTTAGAAAACAGAACTCTTAAAATATATATATATATATATATGCACACACACAAAATGTGTGTGAAATCTTTTACTTTTGTTTTTAAAATTGAAGAAAAGAGGAAGAGAGTGAGAGAGAACATGTGAGTGGGGGAGAGAGGAAGAGGTTAAATTTTTATTGTGTTTTTTTTATTATTTTTTGTATTTTAAATTAGAGATGATAAAATCACATTTAGGTGAGGCTTAAATAAAAAACAGCAAAATATCTTTTCACCCTCTTTTGATTGACAAAGATGGTTTTGTTAAATGTAGATTAGATAACTATACATTTACATGTCACTTAGTACTACGATTTAGTGATATTCCTCTTCACTTGTAAGTGAGAAGTCTTAGGTTCAATTTTCACCAAAGGCGAAGTTAAACCACATTATTATGGTAAGCTCATTGTAAGACTTAGCCCACTCCTCCACCCTCTTAGTGTAGATACCATCGTTTGTTCCAAAAAGAAAAGAAAAAAAAATATACATTTACATAGGTATTTAATTGGTTAAATTAGGTTTCATTGGATTAAGATTGGACGGTAAATGACCACAATTTTCTTAGACCATAGAGCCTCAGAAAACGGATATTTAATTGGTTAAATTAGGTTGCCTCCACTAAATCCTGGGAGACAAAATGTATAGGGAGCTTCAATCTGGTTGTTAAGTAGGGAAACGATCCCATCTTGGAAATTGTATATTTTCCCAGCTCTCTTCTCCCCTTTTTTTTTTTTGCCCTAATCTTTTTTCTTTGGGATTTAATGAGAAAGAAAAATAATTGGAAAAACAAACAAACAAGGAACGGAATTTAATAACTTTTTGGTGTTGGGGATTAGGCGTATTCAATATGAACCGTTGGATCGCAGTGGGAAGAGGCACGTAGGGTTCCCAAATTATGGATTTGTTAAGAATTTTGGCTACTAGGAAGACAATGGGATGTTTGTCTCCATTACCCATAAAAACGATATATTGATCTCTTACTTATTGTTTTGGGATTTTAAAAGTTCAGTTGAATTACATTTATAGTTTATATGTTTTTGGGGACACCCTTGAAAATGTTGCATCTTATGTCTCTCATGGTTAGGTTTGGGTCCTCTGGGACATGGTGCATGCCTAATGGCACTGACCACTTTATTAAGTTGATTTTTTGTAAACTAATGATCTCAAATATTAATAAATGAAGTCACTTCGGACTATGATTTAATGATATTCTTCTTCATTTGAAATTAAGATGTCTTAAGTTTGAATCTTGTGAATGACGAATTTGATATCAAATTAAGTTGCCCATTGTGTGACTTAGCCGAACTCCCCCTCCTCTTGGTGTAAAAAATATCGATGTACTAAAAAAGAAATATTAATAAATTAATGAGATCTCTTAATAAATTAACTTGACTTGGGGACATATGGTTGTATGAACAATATGCAAGGTAATGAGGGTCAAGCAGCAAAAAAGGTTCACTGTACCTTTTCTTGGCATAACAAACTAATAAAAAAGAAGAAAAAGATTATTTCCTTGAAGCTTGAAGTTCACTGCATTGTTAACGACCTCAAAAAGGCACAACACAAGGAGTAGTCATAACCTAAACCCGCCAAAAGTCCCCAAGTTAACGTGTAAAGGAATTGAACAAGCTATTGCTATATATTAGAATTAATAGTTCCCTATATATGTAGCTACACACATTTTTATCTCGAAAACAAGTGGTGTATTAATTTGAACCTTTACCAATTAGATGTACTCTACTAAACCAATTACGTCGGACTCGTTGTAATCACCAAATGATATACTTAGTGGCAGAGCCAAACTTATAGAGGATGAGGGGCCTTTCGTGAAGTGTAAAGAGGGGTATTCGGGAAAATGGAAGGTGAATGGGAAAGAAGAAGGCAGAACATAGAAGAAGAATGCCATGTAACCTCTGGTCTTTAGGTGGCTCTTAACATTGAAAGAAGACTTTTATGACATGGACACACGCCACTTATACTGTTGTCACTTAGTTTTTTCACATCGGGTGGGAAAGTTTAACGAATTTTTGTCCGGTGGACTTCGCCAGCAAATATACTCTTGTAGCAAATCACTTTGAATTTTCTTTTTACTTCTTAGAAGAACTTATATTCAAAATCCAAATCCAGAAAGACTAAAGGAGGATTAAAGATATAACACCGATATATCTACTATATATCAACTTATTGCATTAGAAAGCCGACTGCTAATTAACCTTCCTATATATATATACCTGTTGACCGAAAAGAAAAAAAAGAGAGAAGAAATACCGATGCCATGCATGTTATATGAAAATCAACTGTGGGGTCATTCTACAACAGCCATGCATCTCCCTCCTTAATTGAAAGAGTAATGCTAGAAAGTCTAAATTTTGAAAACTAAAGGACATGTAAGTTGATAATTGATTTATTACTTAAGTGTTGATAGACGTGCTCATTTCTATTGGTGACACATCATTTAGTTTGCAAATTTAGTCTCCCTAGCATTACTTCAATTGAAAACCAACCACTTCATATCTGATACATTTATGCGCTCGACCAATCAATGGATACGATCAGGTCATGTATCATAGGACGTCTTTACTGCTTTTATGTTATTGTTTTACCTCCATAATTTGAAGGGTTTCTTGAGCTCCATGTTCATTAAAAGATTACAATTAAATATATCAAAGATCTGTGTGTGTGTGTGTGTGTGTCCTGAGCTTTATGATTACCACTGGTAAATTTACATGTTTTACAGAACGCAAAACTGGGCAGGTAAACTACTTTTCATTCAAACTTTCCTGTATATTTAAATTATGGGAGTACTGGCCTACTCGTAATTAACTACAACAGCATTTCTAAGATAGTGTTATGTAAGAAGAAGATGAAGCATTCTCTGATGTACATATAATAATGGATGATTGAAAGCCTGGTAACACATACAATATCCATTTTTGTTATACAGTCATATCATATGTCATAACTTATATATAGTACTTTTTGCCGGCAAGAGCATGAAGCTAGGAGGAATTCTGTGAGGCCCTACTGGTTTCTTGACTGCAATAACTTCCCACATGCATATTGGTGGAATGGATTGAAAGAGATAGTGAGAAGTATATATATAATATTAGTTTAAAAGCTCGGAAAAAGAAAAAGGTAAAGCAACAAAATTAGGGTTCTATATATAATGTTATATGTTGTGAAGGTCTCAGTTATGAGAGGGAGGGTGTGTCTTTGGGGGTGAGTAGTCCAGATTAAACCCAGGTTGCTTCTGAACTCCACGCTTCTTGCGAGGCACACGCCATGAAACCGAAACGAAAGACGACTTATCATGCTTTGAAGTACTTATTGGATGATCAGCACCTGGGGCTGAGGTTGAACCTTTTATGATTGTTTTCGGAATGGTCTTCAGATCATCAGTGGTCTTTGTGTGCTTCGGCTCTTTATTATTAATACTATCACTTTGTAGTACTGTGCTTTCTCCTTTTTCCCCTTGATCAAGTGATGGCTTTGATGAGAAAGACTTCATCATTGACATAGCTGGAATTTTATGATCCGAAACCTGTGCTTTAGTACTCTGCACAAAACCATAAAGCTTGTTAATTAATTAGTTAACTGGCTTGGTATACATTCATCCAATTTTTTGGATTTGGAGTGGCAATAATTTGATTGCAAGAACCAATCTATAGTATCTGGTACACTGCCGATGTAATGAAATAATACCCAAAATTAACGTAGAGCTAAAAATGTATCGACACTGCATTAGGTACTGTAAATTGATGCCCATGTCAAACACTCTTTCCCAATCAACTATTTACGCTGTAACACAACTCAAAATGAAAGATATAAGAAAAACTATTTAACTACATATATATGCACCATATCTTACCTTGTTGATGAGGTGAAATTTGTTGTCAGGCTCCTTATGAACCGCACCAAGACGCCGGGCATCACATGCATGGAAAGAAAGGCATAGAAGATAAAGAAGAAGATAATGAGCAGTACTGGTTGACATATTGATTGAGAAACACAGACTATGTATTCGTTTTTGAATGCTGCAGATATATAGAGATATGGAGACTAAAGCAAGCTAGGTTAAGTAATGGGGTGTTGGTAGTACTATGGTAGCTGGCTGATGAGATATATGCAGTGGGAGGGAGGGAGGGAGAGAGAGAGAGAGAGAGAGAGAGAGAGAGAGAGAGAGAGAGAATGAGAGCATTAAATGCTGGTATTTGATATCATAAGAGATTTAAGAGGTTGGTCGGTCTAGAAAGCACAAGAACATGGAGGTGTATGGGTGAGGACTAAGGACTAGTAGTAGAAAAGGGAAACGAAGAGATGGGTGGTCTCCCCTTCAGTCCTTTCCCCGTTCTCTCAAATTTCAATTGTGTTGGGTCCCAAGACACACCTACCAGAAGAAAGAGATGCAACTCACTCCTCCTTCAAAATATATATGAATGGGGGCCTGGCCTTGTGGGGGGAGAGAGAGAGAGAGAGATAACTAAATTTCTTTTCACCGGAGAAAGTAAGTAAACTAAATGAGTAATGTTATTCATAACATGTTTTTATATCACATTTCTATACCACCTTAGGTGGCATCTGATTTGAACAACCAGATTATTTGAAAAATTTGCAAAACCGAATGAATGAAGGAGAAAGACTCCTCGTATACCACAATCATCATTTAATTATCTAGTTTTTCTTAATTATTAGTTTATTAAATAATGAACTAAATTTAAAAATCTGATTAATTCAAATGATATAGCTGTCCGCATCAAATGTCACCAAATGTGGTATGAAAATTTAGTAAAAACATGATATGAATGGTATTATAGAAACTAAATATAATATACAGTAGAAAAATGGGACTGCATGCACAAGAAGTGAAACAAATAACAGAATCAAGAAAGCTAGTGTCTATTGTCTGCCTAATTTCTTACACCGAGGCACAATTCAATGTTACTTGTCTTTAAGTTATACGTAGATTAATCGCACCATTTGCACATTGTGCGTCCTTGATCCTAGCCCCTGCCTGTCTTTTTGCCATCTTGGACCTGGGACAACTTAATAACCAAATAATTTAGTTTGTTTTAATTAATTAGTAATTACAACTTAACTTTGAGTGTTTTAAGAGAAATTAATCATCAAATCACGGTAGACACGTATATGCGTAAGATTAACATCCTTGCTAATTATATTTTGTAAAGCCATGCATGTTCTTAATTTGTTTACAAGGAATGAAGCAAATATTAGGAGAACGCGAAAGTTTCTTCTTTTGTAATTGATGCATATGTTGAACAGATAAATTCTTATAAGCAAATGAACTAAGCAACAGCGTAGGTAATTCCATCCTTATAACCTCACTTTCATCTATTATTTTGGATAAAGAGGTGTTATTCCCACCCCAATGTATTATCTTTTCACCCACCTTTTTATGGATTTTTTAATTACAAATTTGTCCATTTGTAAAATGACTAATAAGGACCTTAGTTACCCCTTTTTGCATTACTTTTTTATATATAGAAAAGAAAAAAGAAAAGTTTGGGTGTGACAACTCTCACGCTATGTTTAGAAAATTTATCTCCCTTAAACCCTAATTCATCATTCTCATCTCCTTTCATTCAAAGAAAACAAAAAGGATGAACTTAGAAGATGACGTTTCTATGGAAGAAGTAGATGATTATATTCCGTCGAAGAGGTAAAAGATAATTTTATGTGGGTCACCTTGATTTGTCGACATCATACAATTGAAGCATCGCGTGACTTTTTATTTGAATTTGCATTAGGTTAGGGTGCAATTTGTTTCACGTTTTCCTATGAGAATTCAAGGAATTCGTTTTCACTAGGTTAGGGTAGATTTGTTTTTCAATGAGTTTTCCTTGAATACCATTTCCCTCTTTTCCTTTCTACAGTATTGTTGAATTTTATATAATTAATTGCCCTTCGGATAACCAGAAGGTGAAACACAAATCTCACACCATTTGCTTCATACTGGGTACACATTGTTTCAAAGCCTTTTGATGGTGATGAACTCCATTGCTTCATCCTTGGTTCGTTTTCGAACATTTGGTTTCAGTTACTTCATACTGGGTACACATTGTTTCAAAGCCTTTTGATGGTAATGAACTCCATTGCTTCATCCTTGGTTCGTTTTCGAATATTTGGTTTCAGTTAATTATTTTAATTTTGAAACCGAAGTGAACTCTGAAAACAAATATATATTCCTATTTCTTTATTTCTGAACTTTTCCTTGGATAAGCCCTTGGAATTTGGAAAGGGGAAATGCATATGAAAAAGAAAACGAAAGGGGAAAAGCAACGAATGAAAACCAAAAATTCTTCATCCCCCCCCCCCCCCCCCCCCAAAAGTTGGAATTTGGAAAGGAAACGGTTTTTTTTTTTTTTTGGCTTTTACAA
This sequence comes from Malus sylvestris, assembly GCF_916048215.2. Taxonomy (NCBI): domain Eukaryota; kingdom Viridiplantae; phylum Streptophyta; class Magnoliopsida; order Rosales; family Rosaceae; genus Malus; species Malus sylvestris. The sequence continues at coordinate 13,724,176 of NC_062266.1, read as the reverse complement.
GAGAGTAATATTATTTGTTTATATATATTTTTTAAGATAAATTTATCTCTAATTATATATAGGGTTATTTTAGGAATAATAGTGAGTGGGAAAATAACATTTTAATTTTTTAAGTTTTTATAGTGGATGTAAATATAACGTGGGTGGAGAAATAAGACAACGGGGTGGGTCTAGCATCTCTCTTTTGGATAATAACTCAAACAATAAAACTATTTGTACCACGTGTTGATCTATTATAAACCACCTACATATTGAGAATGATAAATTTCACGTATAATATTCTTGTAAAATCCAACATTTGCATGTTTAGGTTGCGTGAACCTTGAACTCGAACTTAGTCAGTTTGTTTGGTTTTGCAAATATTAAGTACGTGCTTTTCTCGGGATTGTTCAAAGGCCGGTTTGAATTTGAACGATCTTGGATATATAAAGGTTTAAACCCATCTTAGTCACGGCCTTACTAATTTTGGCAGAGACGTATGATTATAGGAATTCTACAATTACACTCAGTCTCTGTTCTAAAATTGGGTGAAGGCTAGAGAGGTTAGTTTTTAAAATTCATGATTTATTAATGGAAGTTTAGGGATTTTGGGGGCTAAAACACACACACACATATAGCCTATATATGTGGACTAAATCCATGCCTTTAAGGAAGCTGTTTGGGTGAGCACTTCATGACAGTGATGAATTAGTTGGTCAGCATTCATCGACCTCTAAATGCCTTTTAATTAGCCTCTTCCGTTGTATACGTATAAAAATATGGAAAAGATTTGTGCGTACATGCAATAGAAAATTTAAAATATTCGCCGAACCACATGAGCTTAGGTCCCTTAGAAAGTAAGAAAGTTAACAATGACATACGGAGTACTCTATAATCTCCTTTTTATGTAGGGTTGGTTGCAAATTAGCTGGATATTTGTATACATATATTATATAGTAGATTGGCAAAAAAGTTAATTGAGAAGCTTCCCCAAATTTGGTTTATTAATGCAATAGTGTTGGTTCGATCAACATTCTAACACAGTAACCCATAGGTATATGGAAGCGGTTCCAACAAAAAAAAAACAGTAAGGAAGTGGAGCATTGAGTGGTTTAGCTATTGCAGGCAGTGTGCTGGGGAGTAAGGTTTCAATTATATTCACACACCCAAAATTACTTCTCCCACACCTTTTTAATTTTTAAATATTTTTCTATCAAGTGTTAGTGGTGTGTAAAAAATATTAAAAAATTATAAAGGTGTGAGAGAAGTAATTTGGGGTGTGTGAATATAATCTCTCTTATCCTTTATTACCATTAGTTTATTTGATTCTTAGTTCTCATGTGAACTAGTGTGCATTGGTTGTAAATTATTAATTCGTCGATTTTCTCTTATGTATACGATTTATAAATTATAGTAAACTTTGTGGTCAGTTGTACGTACAGTCACATTCTAATGTTCTGGTGTTATCTCGTAGATTTTGAGTGTACTGTAAATATGAAAACTGACAATTTTCAACGGTATAATAAAGAGATGAGACCTAAAAAATAATGTTTAAAATATCTCACATTGTAAATGAAAGTGCTTTAGTTAAAAGATCTTATATTCTTTACCCATTGCTAATTGGTTCTGAATTGGATGTTCACATTCTACTAACTTGCTCACATTACTATACTTGATATTGCTATTTGGTCATATATAAAAATACGGCATTCTTGGGCCAATATGTTTTTATTTACACAAAGTCGCACAAATCCGGCCCACAAACTTCAAGGCCCAATTCGGGATCCTATCCTAGAGCTCTGACTACCTTATCTTTTCATTTCAACCCGTTTGAGGGCTCGAACAGGGTTCTCCCCAAAGCTTGTAAGCCAGCAGATGACCAGACCAGGAATATCCCACCTCCTTAAATGTCAATGAATCCGACAATGTTGATGTCACCGCAATATGGGTGATTTTCGGAAGGATTGGATCAAAAAAAAATATTTTCAATTTCTTTAAAAAATTTGGAATCAAATCAGATTGGATAACAATTTTCAAATTTAGAATTTTCGGTATAATCAGAAATTTTGAAATCAAAATAATCTTGAAAATTTCGGAACATAAGCCGAAAATTCATACTTTTATGTTTTTTTTAATACTCTCTTAACTTTTTCGTACATGAAATTTATTGTTCTTTCTTAATATTGATATATGCTTATGTATAAATTCAATTAATATTGTGATGTACTGTTTGCTTATCTTTTCTAATATATAAGTGTATGTTTAATATAAAAACAATTAACAAAATGTATTATAAAAAACTAACAGTAAAATACAAACATTGGATTACAAAATGTATAATTTGCGTAAATAACTGTAAAAAATTGGAATTTTTTGGATTATTGGAATAAGTTTAGAACACTTTGAAAAAATTTGGATCAGAAATTCGAAATTCTCAAAATTACTAGGGAATTTTAAAATGACAAAATTTTATTTTCAAGAATTTATGAATTTTCTTGTTTGGTTAGCCTAAAAAAACAATGGAATTTGAATACGGAATTTGTTATTTTTAAACTCTCTCATTGAAATTGAGAAATGACACATGTTTTCATAGAATTTAAACTTGGGAATTGGAGGTCTCAAATTTCAAGTTCTTTTTCCCACGCAGAAATTCTAAATTTCTAAGTTTATGAATCTAAATAATGGAATTGGTGCATGTCAATTTATAAATTCTGACTTTTGTTCAAATTCCAAGTTCATTTCTCCCATATGAACATAGTGTAAATGCATTCCAATTTTTGTTCCAATTTTCGAAAAATACTCGGATTCGAAATTTTAGGGTTTAGAATCGAAAACACCATTCCAACTTGCAGCCTTACACCGCAACGATCATGTGAAAAGCAATAGGGCAAAGTTGAAGGCCACCATTAAGGAATTAAAGTCATTGTCAGCACTGTATGACCGACCTACCTATATTCTAGCTCAGCAATAAGATTGAGGCTGCTTCTTCTCCATTGCTTATAAATAAAGATGAAGGCCTTTAAGCTCAGAACCTTCGTATACGACTTTACAAAAGTTTAAGTGATTTCAATCAACCCAACTATTTTACGACACAAACCTAATTGTTTTTCAGCAAAACCTCTAGCTCTTCAACTACAATCTCAAAGCTTCCATTTGAAGAAAACACTGCTTACAATCTTAGATCTAAAATTTTTATAGCTCTACTACCCCCGTTGTATGATTTGGTTGACGTGCAATTTCAACCACCATGATCACCTTTGTCTGATCCTAGTGACCTCGATGGACTCCTGTAACACTATCTTGTCCTAGCATGACCTAAATCTTGGTAGAGTTTATGAAAATGTGCTAGGTTTATTAAATTTTATGTAATATTTTTTTCCGCCAATCTTATTTTCATTCTCAGTTTCTTACATTGTATGAGTGTTCTGTGGGAGATGCATTTTGTTTTAGCGTCGGGAACTAGTATGAAGAAAAGACTTTAGGGCATGTTTATTGACAAATGTATGTTATCATTCTCATTTTTTATATAATTCATGTTTATGCCAGCATATAAAGAGCAAGTCCACCTCACTAGGGCAATAATTGTCCAGTCAATTGGGCAAAGGCAAATATTGCCTAAGTGAATAGTAATTGTCCGAGTGCATCTTCACCCGGTAAATAAATTGTATGAGCAATTGATATTAAAAAATTATTTTTTAAAAACATTAATATTATATTTCATTTCGAATAGCATTTATAACCAATCTTATCACGTTACGTGTTATTATCCGAAATTACAATCCCGTCCTAGTCACCCGACGCTTCATATTTCTATACCTTTTATGATTTTAAAGATTTTTTTATTAGCTGAATTAATATAGACTGTTGGATGACATTTTTATGCAACCCAAGAGTCCAGGCTGTGCCACGTGTTCACAAAATCTTTTTCAGATATTTCTTTTTTTTTTTTCAATCCAATAGCCCTGGTTCGCAATCCTAATTGCCTGCAGCGTGGGCCCCATCGCCTGCATTTTTTCGGACGGTTGGTCATGGGCCCATTGGATTGTCCGACCATTGGGAGTGGGTTGGAGAGGTTTAGGTGTGTTTTGGCAGATTTAATCAATAGGCAATTAGATGGGTGGAAATGTTCTCAGGAATAAAAAAATGAGGGAGTCTCACTTTAAGATCCTCTACGCTCGAATCCTAGTCAGTCTGGCTACAATGGAAGGAAGCAGAGCTCGACTGCTCAATCAGGCAGGAATAGCCCAACTCAACGACTGAGTGGATCTAACGTCAATCACGTTTTATTTATTTTTACATCAGGCACGTGAATCACATGCGTGCAGCTAAGCGTGAGCCAACAAGTTTGTTGCGCTAGGGCCCACATTGCAGCCATCTACACACACAAACTGTTGAATTACCCAAATCCGACGGTCTATGTTAATCTGACATATTTTTTAAAATTCAAACAAAATAAAAAAATGGAAAATATCTAAAAAAAATCATTGTGGTCACATTGCATAATGTGGGTTGTTGGATTGCAAAAAAAATAAAAAAAATTAATTCAACGGTCTATATGAATTTTGTAAAATTCCATTCTCGGATTTCACTATTATAATTTACGTATTTCGTATTTGTAGGATTTTATATTATTTCTTTTCATTATTTTTAGAGCTTTAGTTAACTAGTTGCAAAGTTTGAATTCACATAGTTAGTTATTGAAAATTCGTAAACCATTTGATGTTGATCTTAATATCTTTAGATGGAACTCTATCCCACAAATGAGTAGGCAAAAACCGTTTGCATAATAGAGTTGTAACGAAGGAGAAATAAGTGAGCAAACATAGGGGCAATATGGTCATTTGGAGCTCTATAAATAGAAGGCCCCAATTTGTTGGAGTAACCTTCCCGATTTGGAAAAGGGACAGCCAGGTTGACTCAACGAATCGGATTCTTGCAACTTGACTCACGATCTTGGTGAGTTTTCTAGGCCGGTCTCCAGTGAACTAAGGCGACACAAAAGGTGAAAGATGTGGAAAAATAAGTGGAAGAGGAAGGAGAAGAAGAAGTGGAAAAACAAGTGGAGGAGGAGGAACTTCGACCCAAGCACAACTTCAATCCACATGAAATTGAGCCCTCACATGCTTTACCAACTCCCTTTCTCTGCCTCTTGTTCCCGGTGAAGACAACCTTATGTTGGAACTTTACAATTAACTTCTCACCTTTAGCTGTTGATAGAAAGAAATAAATAACTTCTCACCTTTAGCTGTTGTATGTCTAATAAATAAATAACTTCTCACCTTTAGCTGTTGTATGTCTAATAAATAAATAACTTCTCACCTTTGGTTATCATTTCAACCTAAATGCATTTGATAGAAAGAAATAAATAACTTCTCACCTTTAGCTGTTGTATGTCTAATAAAGCCGTGAAACGGTGAATAAGGAAGAATCTTCTACTCAATGGGGACCTTATATTCTCACTAGAATAGGGCTAGTTTCTGTATAGAACATTTTCCTCTTGAGCAAGGACCGTTCCATATATAGCTGCTAATCCAAACTGCATTCCACCTATTATGGACAGCAGTTGGTAACTGAAAGCACTACTCAATCCTTATAGAGGTGGGGCTTTCCATCACTTCAACATGTTTGCCTTAAGGTCCTACTTTAAAGGAAGGAAGTTAACATAATAATTAGCTCTAACTAATTATAATTATAATGTGACAATTAATCCTTATCATGACTTGTAGAGTCCAAATAAGATTCCAACACCTTAATCTTTGCCTCTCTCGATGAGAAAAACACATCCAATGAACAGAAAAAAAAAAATTAAAGGCATAAGATTACTGCGTCATAGTCGCAACGCACCTTTAATCCTACTGAAATCGATTCCTCACCCCATCTCCCTCTCTCCACCTCTTTTTCCTTCTTCAATGCGCTGGTAATTCCTTAGTTCCTCGCCTTCCCTTTTCTCTTTGACAAAAAGACACCATTGAATAAAAAAAATTCAAATTTTTTTAATTACACTAAGCCACAACAACCCAATTTTACTGTGAGCTCAACAAATCAAGACTGCCCAATTTCCGCCCGCATGCAGAACCTTATACTAAGGTCTGCACCTTAGAAACGCCCATAGTATTGCCATTTCATATACGCTTTCCATATGATCATGGCATATAGTTTGAAACAGTGTAACATGGCCCCATTCGGGGTCTACAAAAATTTTGTATGGTGCGGGGACAGCAGACAAGAGCAGCGTTGACCATCCCTCCTTTTGTTCCCCTAGCAATGAACGCGACAAAATATCCTAACCGTCAATACCGGCCAACCTTGACACGTGGTGAGTAGCCATGTGAGGTCTCCAAAGTGTCGACTGTAGCTGCCATTGCTAAGGGGTTCGTACTACTGTTTTTTTTTTTTTGGAAACTGCCAAGGGGTTCGGACTTAATTAGGAAGAGGAATGCACAAATTATGCCATTGAAACCTCTTAAATATTGGAGGGGAAAACCATCACCCAAACATCTTAAATATATTGTGCAAATACTTATACTACATACCTATATATTCATTCATTCACTTACTATTTATTTATTTGTTACTATATATTCATTTATTCACTTACGAACAAATATATTCCTAGTACAACACATGTACAAACAATAATTCTTTCAACATTATTTTCCCTTTTATAAAAATGGTAGGGTACAACAAAATTAATCATTTGTATATTCGCAAGTTGACGAACATGACATATAACATACACATAATATGTAAATGGATCAATACACATACTATGTAAATGGATCACACAGCTAGTGGCGAAGCCAAAATTTTACCCCAATGGGAACATGTTTATGTCATACTTTTAATCTTGACCCTTCACAAACATTAAATATGATGCCAAGATTCAACATCAATCTTAGATATCTATTGTTTTGCTAATTCTCTAGTATCTTATAGAAAAATGTCATCTTATTGGTTCTGGGATGTGAAGCACTTATATGGAGGAGGGTGGAGTGTCTTGGGGTAGGATGGAGAGTGATATCTAAGATTGATGTTACTTTTGGGGGTCAAGATTGCACCCATTGCTATGGACTGGTTCGGTTTCAATTAGTTCCTTTTTTTTTTTCGAAATTGAAAACCAAACCAAAATTACTATTCGGTTTAGTTTGATTGCAGTTCGGTTTGAGTTCGGTTCATATTTTTTTACCTAAAAATTGTTTTTAACTAATCAGCTCGTACTTCTTAGTATGCTTGTAAATTTTTTTTTATAACAAACGATATTATATACACTAAGGGGGTGGGGGAGTGGGTTAAGCCTCACGACGAGCTAGCAATAATGAGGTTCAAATTCATATTTGGCGAGAATTAAACCTAATACCTCTCTGTATTAGACATAGTTCCTTTGCATCCTTCAATCTTTCATTCAAAGACAACTTCTCTGCAAGAAGTGCATATTTCTTATCCTTCTTCTTTGAGTATGAACCTTCTTTTTTATTTGATTCAAGATTTTCAAAACCTTTCTTTATAAGTTCCCAAAGCCCATGAGATTTGAAGATGATTTTCATCCTAATAGTCCAAAACTCATAGTTGTCACCATTGAAGATTGGTGTTCTCAGCTCACAACTCCTGCAACCTGCTACATGCCTGTTGATGAAGTCCTGATCCAAGAACCAAAAACTCACCATTTGAATATGCCGTATATGATCTAAATTATAACAAAAAACCAGAACCCATACCACTGCAACCAAAAACCCAGCACATCCATTAACCTGCCATCATCATATCACAAATCTGTACCCGCATGATGACCCACTCCTGCAAATCCCCGGAATCACGCCTACACCGTCGTGCAACAATTTGAGATCCAATCATCCAATCATTCATGCGCCTTTGTTGTCCGACGAACATAGTTCCATTTATGTTTCGCACCACCATTTGCAAATGCTGCTACATGTTTGCCTGTTGAATATTTGAACGTAGATTGACCCAAAACCACCACCTTTGTGTTGAAATGTAAATGTGTTCACTGATTTATGTTGAATTTCCAGGTGTAATATTGTTATTGGAGAGTGTTGGTCAAGTAGCTCCTAAGCTAGAGGAATGACAGATGTAATTAGCTCATAAGCTAGATTAAATGGAGGCTGAGATTGATTGATATGTGTAGCTCTCTCTCTCTCTCATCCAACAGTAATATACTGGTATTGTTGTGAGCTCACAAGCCTAGCATGTGAATGGTCAATCAAGCATCACCAGAGCAACATTCTCTTAGTGAAGGAATTTCTAGATTTTATTCTTCCAATTTTGTGCTTCCATTTGTTCTTTCATTTTTCTACACTCATCACAGAGCATTTAGCTACAAATTCTAATATGGCCTCAGAGCCGGTTTCGATCTAATATATGGGCGTTTAATTATGTGAAGAATCACAAGTTGTTTCAAGGCGATCTTTCCTTGATTCGAACTTCGATTCTTAGAGATCCAAGTCTAACATGGCTGGCTCTAGTGGGAGTGATCTAAAAGCACCTGTGTTCAATGGTCAGAATTTCGATTTTTGGCAGATTAAGGTGAAAACCATCTTCCGTTCCTATGAACTATGGAGTTTGGTTGAAAATTGGGTTGAATCATCAACGAAGGAAGAAGAACTCACAGCTAATGAGCTGAAACTCAGAATGAAGAATGTTGTGAAAGATGTAAGAGCCTTGGGTATCATACAAAATGCAGTCTCTAATCAGATTTTTCCCAAAATCTCTAATCAAGAATTAGCCAAGGTGGCCTAGGATATCTTGAAGCAAGAGTTCATTGAAGATAAGTAAGTGAGGTTAGCTAAATTACAAGGTCTTAGATGTGAATTCGAGTATACTAGATTGGCTGATAATGAATCTCTCTTTGTGCTTTTCGATAAAGTGTTTGATTTTATTAATCAAATGAAAACTAATGGTGAAGAAATTAGCAATCAATGGATAGTTAAAAAAACTATTGATTAGCTTGCCTAAATCCTATGATATTATAACATTTGTGATTGAAAATACCAAAGATCTGGAGGTTATTGATGCACAAGGTGTTGTTTCCATCTTGAAAGACTATGAGCAATGCTTGAGTAGGTACAAAGAATGTAGCACAAAGAAGGCCTTTGCTAGTATTGATATCCCCCAAACATGCTAACAAGTTTGGTGGTCAAGCTGCAAGTTCCAGATTTCATAAGGGTTTTAAGAACAAAAGGAAACATTGGTCAAATAAGGTGAATAATCTTGTGAAACCATGGCCGGGTAACAATTTTGCTAAAATCCCTTTGTAAGATTTGTGATAAGCTCCATTGTGGTGAATGTTGGAACAAGGGGAAACCCAAATGTCATAAATGCAGTAGTTTAGGCATATTGCGAAGGATTGTAATCTCAACAAACCTTTGCAGCAAGTCAATTATGCTACGCAGATTAAAGATGTTGGGAATCTTTTTCTATGCTAGTTATGATTCAAATGGAAAGAAGCTGAGTGATGTATGGTACATAGACAATAGATGCATCAACCATATGACTTCTAGAAAGGATTTACTGGCTGATATCAACATAAATGTTAATGCTAAAGTTCAAGTTGGCACTGGTGTTTTGGTTGGTAAAGGGTCACTTATGATTGAGAGAATGAGGGGAAATAAATACATAAGGGAAGTTATGTTGGTTCTTGAAATTGTAGAAAATCTTCTAAGTGTAGGGCAAATGACTGAACATGGTTATTTCCTATTATTTTGAGATTACAAGGTGGAAGTCTATGAAGATAGAGAGTTGACAAATCTGGTTGTGAGTGTTCAACAGAAAGCAACAGATGCTTTGCTTTGAAGTTTAATTTTGAGAAACAGTTTGCACTAAAGACAAATATTGTGCAGGACTTAGTTACTTGGATCAAAAGATTTGGCCATTTGAACTACAAGAGTCTGAAAATGTTTGAAGAGAAGAACATGGTTATCGGACTACCTGAAATACAAGAGAAAAGTAATGTATGCCAAGGTTGTGCTATGAGAAAACATCATAGGGATGCATTCTAAAAAAAAACAGGCATAGATAGCTAAAGAACCATTGGAACTGGTTCACTTAGATGTTTGTGGTCCAATGAAGATTCAAACATTGGGTGGCAACAAGTACTTCCTAACATTCGTTGATGACTACTTTCGGATGTGTTGGGTTTATTTCTTGAGGAACAAGTTTGAAGTATTTTGTGTCTTCAAGAAATTCAAATCAATGGTTGAATTAAAAAGTGGATACTCACTGAAGAAAATGAAAACTGATAGAGATGAGAGTTCATTTCTAATGAGTTCCATAAGTTTTGTGAAGATCTAGGGATGGAAAGACAATTGACCGTGGCTTACACTCCACAACAAAATGGAGTGGCAAAAAGAAAGAACATGACAATTGTAGAAATGACAAAGTGTCTATTGCATGAGAAATAGTTGCCCTATTAACGATGGGGTTAAACGGTGCATACCTCCGTATACTTATTGAATAGGTGCCCCACAAAACCTCTAGATAGCATTACTCTATTTAAGACTTTTAGTGGAAGAAAGCCAAGAGTGAAACACTTGAAAATATTTAGTTTTGTATGCTACTCACTGATACTAAGTCACCTGAGACATAAATTGCAACCTACAAGAACAAGTGGCATATTTGTCGGTTATGGTACATGTGAAAAAGGGTACACGATTTATAACCTTAGCACAAGATAAATCATGGTATCTAGAGATGTGCTTTTCAATGAAGATGAGAAATGGAATTGGGCGACTAGCATAACTACAAATGTCAGAATTTCACTGATTGACTCATAAAGTGAAGCATCGACTGAGAATGGTACTGAGAATGTTCCCTTGTCTCAGTAGCTATCAAGTAGTACTCATTCTGGTATTCTGGCATTCTAGAATCTGAAACTTATGATATGACACCTCTGAAGTGGAAGAAAGTGAGTGAAGTGTATGAGCACTATAATTTGTGCATTATGGAACCTGAAAGTTATACTGAAGCAACAACTGATGTGTCATGGAATAAAGCTATGGAAGATGAGCTGAGCATGATTGACAAAAACAATACATGACAGTTAGTTAATAGGTCATCAGATAAGCCTGTCATTGGAGTAAGCTTGGTGTATAAAACTATATTGAATCTTGATGGATCAATGTCAAAGAACAAAGCTAGATTGGTGGCTAAGGGTGTCACGCCCCGATCCCGACATACGTTCAGGATTAACACGTGACGTCAACAAATACCCGTATCTCTGACATACCCCGCCTCCGGGATATGTACAAAGCCTAATTCAATACTAGAATTGCTTTACAATTTTTGTATACTTTATGGCTACATCTAACCTCCTCGTTAAACTGCCTACGTACCCTCATTTAGGATCAAGCCATTTGTAGTTCGTCGCTCACAAAATCAAACATGTATCACACTGAGTTCAAGCAGAAAAGCATAGCTTTCCTCAATCATTTATTAGAACCTGATCAACATAAAATTTCTGGACTCAGGGTTACATAGTAAACCCCCATGAAGAATCACGATTTCTCTTCCATACAACAAATAACGCATTATGTCTCAACATGATATCGCAATTCATAACATATAACATATGAAAGAACTGACAAAGCACAAACCGTTCTCTAGCCACATTAATTAACTAATTTGATCAAAATACTAACAATCATTTCCATATCTTCTAAATTCATACTTTATTAAATCATAATCTAATCGTAGAAAATCCCGAATGAGTCACCCAGACGTCCAACATCTTTTCTGACTCAATTCACAAGATTCTCGAAACCATTGTCACAATATATATAAAATTAAGGCTAGAGTAACATAGTTAGGCCAAGCCTACTTCTCCAAATAATGAGATTTTAGACCACTCCACGAAATCCCACAACCTCGGGCTTCTGACCACTCAACGGAACCAAACTAAATATGATCGCCTATCAAATGTACCAAGTAAAACTAATCATCATCACCTCTAGAATGTGTATGGTCCCCCATCGTTGATATATCAAGCAGAACCATAAGCATAATCCCATCATGCAGACAGTGATCACCTATCGCGGATATACCAAGCATGATCACCCTTAGCATATTTATGGTCCCCCATCGCAGGTATACCAAGCAGGACCATCCATGTACCACTACTACATGGTACGATCTCATCATCTCACATTATACCCAATTATACGTATGCACGCTATCGATTCTACATATCAACCAGCATCTAGTCATATGGAGCACAACACAAGGAATTCCCCTAATTACTATTTCTACTAAAAATCTAATAAAGTACCTAACTCATCTCCTGACTTTCATCCCTATCACATACTAGGTAGTAATGCCAAGTTCAAATAGGTATTCAGTTGGCAATCATATCCAAAATATTATCAAACAATTTTTAAATCCCATAATTGTCATAACATTCATTATAATTATCAATCACATTATTAAAAAGATAGTTAAACACATATATATCACAACCTTCATCAGTGCACAAGCCAAATCCTATTTAATAAGCATAGGATGGCTAAATATATATAAATCACATTTCAATAGAAATCATATTTATAAAACCAATTCATTTTCACAATTGATACCAATATAAGAAATTAAGATATAAGAAATTAAGATAATAAGCATATCTCATATATCCAAGTCACTATCTAACCAACATAGGTCCAATGGTCACACGTCGTCGCATGAGCCGCCGCGGGTGGCAGTCGGCTGCCCCGACTCGCTGGAAAAATTCAACTATTTTTAAAAAATTACCAAAAATTACAGAAATGAAGATCTCAAGGAGTAGAACAAGCTTTATACTTATGGCCAAGTCCAATTTGGCCGGGAAGGCCCTCAAATTGGCTCGCACCTGTCGAAACCCTAAAGTGGGTGTCTTTCAATTCGGCTCCCCTTGGTGTTTCAACGCCCCAACCACCAATTGGGTCTTGTTCCTGGGTCTAAAGGAAGTTGATTAAGGATGATGGTGAATGGTGATACTTACCTGAATGACGAATCGCCGTCGAGAACCCCCGGTTCTCCGATGGAGTTCTACCCGAATTATACCTTAAAAACCCTTGATTTTTGGTGGAGATGGAAGGAGGAAGGTAGCTGAGTAGGTTGCAGGTGATGAATGGGTGCAAAACACCTGAAAAATGAAGGATTTTGGCTTGAAATTGGCCGGGTTGAAACCCTTTCTTTTTGTGAGTGCATGGATTGACAAAAATTTACCCGGGGGGGGATCCTTTCCCTCTTTTTCTTTTCTTCTCTCGCCACTCCCATGGCTTTCTTTTTTTTTTTTTTTAAGCAACACGACTTCAAACATCTGTAACTATACCCTTATAATCCGGACTCACAAACAGCTTTCGCCTATGCATTCGTGACTTCGAGACCTATTCGAAAACGTTTTGTGACCTCGAAAGGTCAACGAGTAATAATGATTTTCCAAACTTCACTCTTCGTAATTAGTTTAATTGAAATCTAATTTCAAATAAATTAATATAATTTCTCGAAAATAATATAAATCTCAATAATACAAATATATAGATTATAACAGTGAAATCCAAGAATGGGATTTCACAAAAGGATATGCTCAAAAGCCTGGAATTGATTACAATGCGACTTTTGCACCAGTTGCTAGGCTTGACACTGTCAAGACACTATTGCTTTTGCTGCTCAGAAAAGTTGGAAATTGTTCCAATTGGATGTTAAATCAGCCTTTCTAACCAGAAGGCTATGTGATTGAAGGAAAGGAAGATAAGGTGTACAAATTGCATAAGGCTCTCTATGGTTTAAAACAAGCTCCCAGAGCTTGGTATGGGGAGATTGATTCATACTTTACAGAGTGGATTTCAGAAAAGCTCAAGTGAGGCAACACTCTATACAAAGTGCAATGCAAATGGAGGAATCATTATTGTCTCCATTTATGTAGATGACATACTCTACACAGGGAATGATTTTGAAATGATTCAGAAATTCAAAGAAGATATGATGATCAAGTATGAGATGTCTGATCTTGGTTTGTTGCACCATTTTCTGGAATGGGAATTATGCAAACTGATACCAGCATATTCATTCACCAGAAGAAGTATGCAACTCCCTTGCTTAGCATGTTTAGATTGTAGGATTGCAAAACAGTGAGCACACCATTGGTTCCAAATGAAAAATAGAGAAATGAGGATAGGAGTGGACTTGCAGATGAGTCAAAGTACAAACAAATTGTTGGAAGCTTGTTGTATCTCACAGGAACTAGGCTGAATTTGATGTATGCAACTAGTTTGTTAGTAAGATTCATGCACACTCCTTGCAACAAATATCTTGGTGCAGCAAGAAGAGTCTTAAGATATGTGCAAAGAACTTTGGAGTATGGTTTAAAGTATGAAAAGGAGAAAGGGGCAGTCCTAATAGGATACTGTGACAGTGATTGGAGTGGCTCATGAGAAGCACATTAGGCTATGCATTCTCATTTGGGAGTGGAATGTTTTCTTGGGCCTCAGTAAAACAAAGTTGTGTTGCATTATCCATAGCAGAAACTAAATATTATCAATGCATCAGAGGCAACCACTCAAGCTATTTGGCTTCGATTTGTTTTGGAAGACTTTGGTGAAATGCAAACCTAAGCAACACCACTATGGTGTGACAATACATTTTCCATTGCAATCACTAAGAACCCTATTTTCCATCAACGAACAAAGCACATTGATAGAAGGTACCATTTTATCAAGGATGCACTGTAGCAAGGAAAATTTGACTTAAAGTATTGTTCTAGAAATGACCAAGTAGCTTGACATCTTTACTAAGTCTTTGTCAAGAAAAAGTAACTACTATTTGAGAAGTATGCTTGGAGTAAAATCAGTGCACAATTTAAAGAGGAGTGTTGAAATGTAAATGTGTTCACTGATTTATGTTGAATGTCGAGGTGTAATATAGTTATTGGAGAGTGTTGGTTAAGTAGCTCATGAGCTAGAGGAATGGCAGTTGTAATTAGCTCATAGGTTATATTAAATAGAGAGTTGACATTGATTGATATCTGTAGCTCTCTCTCCTCTAACGATAATATGCTTGTACTGTTGTGAGCTCACAAGCATAGTGTACGAATGATCAATGAAGCATCACCAGAGTAACATTCTTAGAGTGAAGGAATTTCCAGATTTTGTTCTTCCAATTTTGTGCTTCCATTTGTTCTTTCATTTTTTTACACTCATCACAGAGCATTTAGCTACAAATTTTAACACTTTGCACCCCTTGGCCGCTTGCAAATCTCTAACGCCTATCATGAATTGCCCACATCCAGTGCACCTGATCCATCGTCATCCTTGTTGAACCGTCAATGTACCTGTATGAACCCTGGAACTCGCCCGTACCCAGAAGTTACCATCTACACCTGTTGTCTGACGAAGTCGTAATGCTTGCACCACTTTTGCTGCTGCAATTTTTCAACCTTGCTTGAAACCCAGAAGAAGAAAAAAAAAAAAACTAATTGCTACACTTGCATGTTTGTGCTTTTTAATTTTTTTTTTTGGAGAAGAGAGGAAAAAACTGAAGAAAAAAAAAAGAGAAAATGAAGAAAAACAACTAGGCCACTAGTTGTTTTGTTTTGAGGGTCACATGGGCTGTTGTGATTTATTTGAAGCTTGTTGTTGGGCCCTAAGTTTTTCAGAATGATTGTTGTGGAGTTTGCTTGCCCGTCAATGCCGTCACTCAAGTCTTGGACTGGTGAGCATTTGAATGACAGTTTTTGGAGTTTCTGAAGGTGTTTTGTTTGTTTGTTGCCGTAGTTGGGATATGGGAATTATGTTCCTTTAGTAACGGGCCATTCATACGCCTTCTTTCCATACTCCCAACATCCGTTCGTTGAATCTGTTTGCTAGAATATGCTTGCATTTTTGCCTATTGGAATCTGCATGCCTGAATCTGTCTGTCATCTGCCATCTAAATCTATATTCATTAGCCACCAATCTGAATATGGAATCTACCTGTCCGCCTAACGGAGCTTGCCTGTCTAGGCCAAACTTAGGTTCATTTTTAATGTTTGGGTTTGGGATGGTTTCTTAGTTTTAGCTCTCTATAAATATAAGTTGTAGTTTAGTATGAGAACAAGTCAGTCACAATGCAATTCTCGAAGTTGTAGTCGTTTCGACAATCTTGTTTATTTATTTTGCATTAATAAAATAATGTTCATAGCCATATTTCGTTTGTCCATTTTTATTTTCAACTTTATGCATTTGTAGAGTAAGAGAAATCTCTCTTTGTAAGAAAAAAATGAGCCTATTTTGCTCCCCACCATTAATTGAGAGTAATGGTTACCACCTCTTTGATTACCGTTAGATGAGTTTGATTTAACTTATTTACGATACAAATATCAAAATTTAAATTCATATAACTACAATCAATAGGGTGGTGAGGCGAAAATATTTCCTAAATGAGACAACATGATCACGTTCACCACACAATTTGATAGGTGAAATGATTTCACACATCTTTTTATTTCTTTTGCAGATTCAGGTTTTCTTTCATGTCCATTCATATTTGATTTATTCAATTTTATAAACAAACTGAAATGCACAGGAAAAAGAAAATGTGCGAAAATCATTTCTTAGCAAGTCACTTTTGAATGGTCTTAAATACTTTCTTTTTTCTCAACCAATAGCAGGTGTATGTGGAGTTACATTTCCATAATCATTCTTAAAAAAAAAAGAAGTTATTTAGCCAAATCACAAAGCGTTTCTCCAATTTGTTATCGTCACCATTATTTGAAGGGAACTTTAACGAAAAGCACCCGGTACTGTTCACTTTTCGTTAAAACTCTCTTTAAATAACTTATCACTTTAGTTTATGACAATGAAATGAATAAAAGTAATCCCTGAATTTGTCCACCATTGTCATCCTATGAAAAATTTGTCAATTTCCTGATTAAATTGTCACGTGAACGACCACGTGACCACCTTTGAAGGTATTTTAGTCAAACCAACTCCACTTAACAAGAATATTGACTAGTTTTTCACAGATAGACCAACATAATTTAAGGTAAACAAACTTATGAACCACTTATATCGATTTTTATTGTCAAAGACAAAGTAAAAAATATCAATCTCAAAACCATTTTAGCTCAAAAACCAAGAAAATGGTTATGAATAGAATGGGTCAGATTCGTACTTCTCGTACCGCAGAATTAGATGATTAAGAGAGAATTATCAATTTAGTTGTTACATAAATCTATGTGTATATTGGCTTTTTGTATAGATGAACCTCAAATATTAGGGACTTAAAAATTGAGACGATCAAGATCACGTTGTTAAAATAACCAAAATATATAACACGATATAAAATGAATGCTCTTAACCATTTGAACTATAAGTTCTTATGGCTCGCCATATATTTGGCAAAGAACATGATCGTAAAGTTGCATTCGACAATGTTTTACTTGTACTGTTCCAGACTCCTAAGACCATGATAGTTAAAAAGCATATGATTAGGAATTATTCATTAGATTGGGATCATATAAGTTGCTGAAAAGCTGTATACAAACCATTCCTGTACAGAAACAGAGAAAGCACTTACATGTCATGCAGATTGCGATATTGTAGAAGATAACGTGTTAACAGACATGGGTAAATATAACGATAAAAAAAAGGTCGTACCCAGTGCACAAGGTTCCCGCTTTACGCAGGGTCTGGAAGAGGTGACATGGGTAAATATAACGATGATAGAGAAAAATAAAAAATGATAGAGATAAGGCAATATCTGATCATCCGCTACCCAAATGTGTTCTCGCCACTGTATGTAACATAAAGAAATCCATCTGCATCCTTCTTTTCATCATATATGGTAGACATTATTGCTCCTGCAAAAAATATGAAATATAGTCCTCATAATCTTTGAGAAAAAAGTGGGCACGATGTCATAACTTCTACAGATCCAAATATTATTGAAAAATTTAAGATTATATCTCACAATCTTACTGAACATCTTTCCAATTGACTGTACAGGAATAACACACTTTACCATGACCAATTGACCATAATCCATGATTGGTCATGGATTAAACACAAATCAGAGGGAGGGAGACGGAGTGAAGTGACCACTAGATACCTGTGGCTGGGAGGACATTGTCTACAAATATGAAGATTGCCTTTTCTGCACTCAGTTTAATTCTCTTGCGGATGACATGGACAAATTGACCCACAGTCAAATCAGCTGGAACTAGGTATCTGCTACGTACCAAATGAAGTTATTAATATATTAAAAGCAGTTTAGCATTAAGTACCGAATACAACATATAGATTTGTACTGATAATAATAGAGAGAGCTTTAGAGCAAGTCCACCCATTTGTAAAGGGAAAAGGCACTATTCACAAATATATTTTTTTAATCTTTTTATACTTTGTAAGTTTGTTCCATGAAAATAAAATGATTGTCTAATTTCAATAATATATTTCAAATCAAAGGAATGAAGAAGATGGTTAGGGTATTTTTTGTTTTTTCAAAACTTTTACCCTTAGAATAATCCTAGCTGTTGAATTTCAAAATTATTTGTTGGATGCCCCAGTTTGCACCACGTGGCACGTGTAAAAAAAAAAAAAATTCAACGGTCAACAGTCCATACCACCAACTGACGGTTGGAAATCCAACGGCTCAATTTGGAGGAAAAAGGGGCCACTTGGCCCAATTGCCCTTTGATTTTGCAACCGGTGGAGATGATTTTTTTTGGGTCGGGGGCAATTCAACCCACATGCCAAGGCTTCCATAGCACCGGTGGAGTTGCTCTTAGCCAACTAAGAATATTCATTACAAATAGGAAGTAATGTGAAACTGGTGCTTACTTTTTCCTGTCAATGTTGGGAATATCGCTTCTCTCTGCCTTTTCCACAATCACCTTCAAAGAACAAAAGATATAATTAAATAGAAGCAACGATTGGCATACCACAAGTGTGTTGATGCATTTGAACCGATATTACTAGTCATGTACAATGGTACTATTTAGAAAGAGATGAAGAAGTTCCATAATCTTGAGGGCTAACATTTGCAGACAACTCATATTTTCATACAATGCATCCTGGTAATGTTACTGATCTAAGTGGATGATAGTTCTATGATTTTCAATGACAATTCATGATTCAGCCATTCCCTTTGATATACCAAATGAACATATAAATTTAAATTATAATAAATCCTCACAATTTCCATTACATGCGTTATTAATCCTCTACACTCCAACATTCCATGAAACAAAGCACAATAAGCCCAACATATACCAAAGCAGACCATTTTTGTTATACCACCCTCGATGGAAAAATCGCAACAATATTTATGAATTTTCAAGCTCGCTCATAACAGACCAAGGTTAGGCTCTTTTACGGGAAAACAAGTAAATTATGATCTTTGTACCCCTTTATAAAAGTAAAGGCAGTCAGTCTCTCAATAATTTGCAGTATACTGATACAAAACATCTATTATAACAACAAGGTGCACAGGGAAACAGATCATCAACATACTACTTTCAGTCTAAAACTTAATCGCGTATGAAGGCACCTCGACACCCTAGTTCTGCTACTCATCATATCCAGGAAATGAAGTAAATAACATGAAAAAAATAATAAATATCCATAACAGGTACAAATACACCTTTTAAGTGTTGAGAAAACTACTCAAACAATGACCTTCAGCAGAATTTGTGCATCTTGCTTGAGACTACAATACCTAGAATTTTATGCGGAAGCAAGCACCAAGAAACCTACAGTGCTATCCCACATTTTGATAGGCACGTTGCTAATTGAAGTTTTTACTTGAAACACGAATTCCTTCAATGCAGTGTGAAACTGATTACTATGCGGGTTACAAAATTATAAAACATGATTGGAGCTATGAAGTGTCAATATACACCCAACTAAGTGTTTAAGAGGCGGAAAAGAGAACTTATATGATAGAGAAACACTAGACATTAAAAAATAGCAAGGTAATAGCAAAATTCGGTACACAAAGATAACTGTGAACGAGAATATGTCAAATTAAAAGATAAAAGCTTGGTCCTTACTGGAATTCTGTCTGAATATTTCTCTCTAATCCTTGAGGCCTCAGCCTGTCTCTTCTCTGCATTTAAAAGATACAGCACAATTAGCAACTGATTCCGCAGACTTGTAAACATCACAATTATAAATTCTGAAACTGATAAAATTGAATAGACTATACACAAGGCATAAACAAATTCAGCATATGAACACCAAAAACTTACCAAATTCATGTGCTTGCTTGAAGCTGCTTTTGGTCATAATTCTACAATCCACTGCATAAAAGGGACCAAACAATAACGGCAAACTATATATATAATCTGCTCAAGAAACCCAAAAAATAAAATCAAATTAAAAATTGAGTAGAAGTCATGATCAAAGTCGTAAAATTCAAGAAAACATCCAAACCCCAGGAAAAAAGAACAAATTCTTTCAGAAAAATCAAAGAAATTCAATCAGGTAAACAATCAATTAAGTACCTGATTCCCTTGGATGCCCTGAATAAATATAACAATCCAAGATAAACATTAACAGTCCAAAGTTATAATTTTCCAGTTTCTTTCTTCTTATTCTCGGGAAACAAACAAATCCAAAAACAAATAATTGAAGAAAACTTACAGAAAATATTGGGGAGGAGTGACAGACAATCTGCTGAGTTCTTCACTTTGCAGACAAGAGACGGTGCCTTCTCATCGAGTTCATGTAAGTATTGCCCCGCAATTTAATAATCGGTTTTGTCTTCTCTTTCTTCGGTGAGGTTTGGTCCACCGGGTGGCGACCAATGAGATCTTGGCATATCAGACTAGGACCGGCTTCTCTGCCCTCCCATTTTTCATACACTATCTTTTCCTATTTTGTACGGTCACGGTTAAGCGACGTCAACATTTTATATTGATTTTTTTTATAGAGATAATAAGACAAAAAAAATAGTAATATAAAATATTAACGTGACTTAACCGTGACAGCATAAATATGAGAGAATGATAATTTATGGGAAGTGGGGGCAGAGAAGTCACGTCCATCAGACTAAGACCTAGTTTGGGAGTGAGGTGCTTAAAAAAAAAGCACCCATGAAAAAAAGCTGTGAGGGTTTTAGGTGTTTGGTAAACTGAAAAAAAAAGGGCTTATTTTGGAAGCTGCTGTAAGAATAAGCTGAAATCAAAGGAAAAAGCTGAAGCTGCTATTTGTAGCTTTGGAAAACTGGCTTTTTTTCAAAGCACACGGAGCTACAGTGCTTCTTTAATGAAAAGATCCACTATTAGACTACTTTTTTTTTCCAAAAGCACTTTTACAAAAAAGTTTACCAAACACTCTGCTGATTTTTTTCACAGCCGCTTATTCTCACAGCACAGCCGCTTATTCTCACAGCAGTTTTTTTTCAAAGCACATTAATACCAAACCAGCCCTAAGAGATTGGTCCCATTGAAGGCAATATTGGCTATCGTGTATTGACATTTTAATACTACGACTTAGGTGATTTCTAACCGGGCCGTCCATAGGATCATAAATCAAAGGATAGTTTTTTTTTTTTTTTTTTTTTTTTTTTTACACAAAATTTATATCCAATAAAGGTTTGGGTAAAAAACTCTTGGGACCTACGTTGATGCAATGCATGACATTAAATATAGTTTTTATGTTAAATTTGATTGTTTGTGGCTTTTCATATTTCAAAGATATGTTTTATTAGGTTTCTAGTAACCATAATAGTTAGTAATAGGTATTTATCCTACCAATGTTTGCAATCTCTCTATTTAAAGGACTCCATATGTATATTTTGCTTTGTGCAATTGAAGTGAGTGATTTCTCCTTCCCCAATCAAGCATTTGGCTTGATCATGTGAGCAAATCCACGATTAGCGACGTGAGATAGCTCCGTTGCCCCTGGTTGAGTGATTCTCAGGTTATCTATCCCTCGTCTTTTCGAGACCCTTGGTCTTTCCTGCATGGTACCAAAATCCAGCCATATGCCCAGCGGACTGACCATCTTTAGCCAGCTAGCCCCTTCAGTTGGGCCTAGTTAGAATTTTTATTTTTAAAATGAAATTAAAAATTCTAATTTTTTCCTATAAATACCTAAAACATTTATACACCATTTCTCACATCTTTTTTACCGTTTCATACACCATCTTTCTTACTTATTTTATTTCAATTCTTCGCATTCTATCCACTTCAAACACTCTTTTCATACACACCCCTACCTCTTCCAATAATCTTTCCTTTAATTTTTTCAATAATTTTCAAACGGCGACATCTTCAACTGGTACTTAAAATATGTCCGGAACTCTATTTTAATATGATAGTTTAATTCAATTAATCAATAAAATTAAAGAACAAACTTAAAATAATAAATTATTTAGGGGGCAAAAATAGACCCCTCCAGTTGGAGATGGTATATAAATATGACATGACACTGTTTATTAAAAAAATATTTTTTTTATTTTGTAGGGCTATAATCTGGATGGGGACAAAATATTGCTCCTTCGGTTGAAGATGACCTTAGTATTACGATTTGAGCACTTAAGTTTGAATTTTGTGGATCGAGAGTTCTTAATTAAATCTCACCCCTTAGTTTAAATATCTAATTGGTGTGTGTGTGTCTATATATATATATATATATAATTGGTGGAAGTTTCAAGTTGTGTCTAATTTTAAGATCGAAATATTTTGCAGAGTGTTGAAGGTTTTAGTGTGAGGCACTCGAGGAATAGGGTAAGTAACATTTAGAGATTGTTTGATAATTATTTTATTTTTAACTTTTCATTTTCATTTTTTTTTAAATTTAAATAGTTACTAAAAAAGTTTTTTTTTTATTAAACTGGAATTACTCCAAAGCAAAGCTAAAATACACCAAAAAAACCCACACTCATATACCACCCCGGGCCCCCACCACATCCCGAGCTCAACTCCATCGTAGCATGATATTGTCCGCTTTGGGCCTCGACCACGCCCTCACGGTTTTGTTTCTGGGAACTCAGATGATAACTTCCCAGTGGGTCACCCATCATGAGATTGCTCTCGCACGAACTCGCTTAACTTCGAAGTCCTAATGGAACTTGAAGCCAGTAAGCTCCCAAAAGTCTTCGTGCTAGGTAGAGATGGGAATATACATATAAGGCTTATAGGATCCACTCCCTTGGACGATGTGGGATGTTACAATTCACCCCCCTCAGGGGCCCGACGTTCTCGTCGGCACAGATCCGACCAGGGATTGGCTTTGATACCAAATTGTCACATCTCGGCCCGAGCCCCCACCACAGCTCAGGCTTGACTCCATCGTAGCACGATATTGTCCGCTTTGGGCTCTGATCACGCCCTCACGGTTTTGCTTATGGGAACTTAGACGAGAACTTCCCAGTGGGTCACCTATCATGGGATTACTTTCTCGCAAACTCGCTTAACTTCGGAGTTCCAATGGAATCCGAAGCCAGTGAACTCCCAAAATGCCTCGTGCTAGATAGAGATGAGAATATACATATAAGGCTTACAGGATCCACTCCTCTGACCGATGTATGATGTTACACACATAGAGGACAAACAACGCTACAAACCAGAAAAATAACATACAACAGAGTGATACAGGGTTAAAGACTAACACAGTCAACAAACACATGTCATCCTAAATCACTCCAACACTGACTCTAATTAATGTGGACAAGGTAGACCATCTTTGTTCAAAATATGTACAATCGAAGATGGGGGTCTTTCGACCCAAGTATAATTGCTCATCGCCGAGTACTTCGCAGAAGCTAATCTGTGAGCCACCATATTGGCAGATCGAGGAACCCAATACCATCTACACTGTTGGAATGACCCCTTCAGCTGCATAGCTTTCCAAAGTATTGGAACTGCCTCCCACCTTCCCTAATAAATGGAATTGCATAAGCTAGAGACAACTTTCCTTGAATCTGATTCAATTATAACCTTCCCTAACTCCAAATGATTAGCAAGCTTGCACCTTTCCAAAATAGCTTTTGCCACAACTTCTTGCACTCCCTCTGCCAAAATACTTTGCTTCCTAGCAGCAATAAATTTGACATTAGAGTCTCTGATCACCGTGGCCACATATCATTTTTTCGTTGTCGAGATCCAACTTGTATCAACATTTATTTTGTACCATAAAATCTTAGGTGGAGACCAAACCAAGATTGATTGAAAATCTCGAATCAAATTTGCTTGATTACCTGGAGAAGTTCCCGATCCCAAAGCAACCATGTTCGACCTTTTGTTAGCCTCCATGCAGGTAACACGACCACAATTAATTTTATGAATTACCTGCAAAGACAACATAGTTTTCTGATTGAAAATAGCATTACATCTCTCCTTCCATATATTCCAACATGTGAAAGCCACTTGTGATAAAATTCGGTTCTTATCTTGCTTACTTCTCATATTAGCATTAATTAAAGAATATAACCAATTTTCAAAAGTATCAATTTCATTTCGATTCACCTTGTAATTAAGTTGACCTCCAAACCAGACAGGCTGAACCCATTGACACAACAAGAACAAATGCTCCACCTATTCCTCTTCCTCATTACATATAGGGCAAGTAGGAGAGAGAGCAACATGTCATTTAAAGAGATCCAACCTGGTTACCAGAGCTCTATGAAGGATTTGCCACATGAAAATTCTGATCTTTGGAGGGACCTCCAGCTTCCAAATACTCTTCCAAACTTGTTTGTTTATCGAAACAAGTAAAGATGATCTCCTAAGCCGAATAGGAGCCTCCCTGCTATGAATCCAATGATAACCAGACTTAACCGTATACTTAGCCTCTTCTCTGAGGCCAAGTGAATCAATCATACAGGAATGGTCTCCAATTTGTACCTCTTTTATCTGTTCCATCTCACGTTAAGCCACACAATAACTAATGGGTTGGAGGTCCCATTCATGAGAAGATGGCCTAATTCTGGAAGTAAAAGTTTCAGTTTCCAATTTTAACAAAAAGTAAAAAATGATGACGAAATGGCTCCTAAGCAAATTGTTTTAACTGGCTATATGTTTTGAAAGCAAATTTAGGATTAAACACTTGGAGGTGAAATTCTATGGTAGCCTTTAATAAATATTAGGTATCAATATCATTTAAGTTAAACGATGATAGTGTAATGCAATCACGTTAAGTGTTTATAATATTTTACCTTTACAATGTAATATGATTATGGTAAGGTTCTCATTACTAACACATCATGACATTACTTTACTTTAGTCTAAAGAAGGGATTCTAATTGCACTGGTCAAATGAACAGTGTTTTGTGATGGATTTTGAGTTATTTACAAAATTGCCATCGCTTCTACACTTCAGATTGGAAATTTCAATTTATTTACGAAATTACCACCACTTCTCCCATGCACGTGTCGGCCATCGTAGAAAGGGTGTTCCGTCGGTCTCATCAGAGTGGGTTGAGGGCAGGCAGAGTGACAGAGGGTAGGTCTAGGGTTTATCTCTCTCCCATCATCTTCTTCTTCTCCATCAAAACCCTGATTTTCCCTATCCGATTTTTCCTATTTCTCAACATACCCACCTCCCCTCTCAAGTCTCTAGCTTTAGCCGGCCGCAGCTCGACCAAACTAACCCAAACCCTCAAATGGGCAGCCCACCCGAACCCATCACCGTCCATCCCCATCATCACAGCTTACTCCACCGACCCACCTTCCCTCCACCACCTCTGCACCCAAACCAACGTCCAAATGCATTCTCTTGCTTTGTTTTTGGAATTCGTTTTTAAATTTGATATCTTTTTTGAAGCGGCTGGAAAGAGGTCGCATGAAAATTTCTCTTCTGGGAGTTATGGAGGAGTTGAGAAGGAAGAACAGAGTCTTCAGCAAAGATTCAAAGCTGCTTCGCTTTCTTTCTCAAGTGTTTCATCAAGGAAGAAGATGGTCAGTTAGTTCTCTATTTTTCAAAAAAAAAAAAAAAAAAATCATGATTTGAAGAATTTTTGGGAAAGTTTTGAGAGTTTGAGCTTATGAATTCATGTTTTGCAGAAACCAAATGAACCCAAGATCCGGATTCCCAAAACTTCAGGACCCGTAGAAGAGGAATAGGCCATTGAGATTATTCTTAATGCATGCTGAAACAGAATCTCAACAAGACATTACGCTGCTGATTTAATCATCAACTATAGTATTGTGGTCTGAATTTTTTCTTATTAAATTCAGCTGATATTTTACCCATATTAAAATCTGTATGTGCAGCATTCGTTTTTGAGGTCTCTAATCCCAGAGTCTTTTTTGTCAAATCCTTTCAGTAAATTAGCATGTCGAATCACGTTTGTTGATCTTTTTTCGAAAGCATGTTCACTGAGTACACTACCTGCATAATACAGGCTTATATAATACAAGCTTAAAAAGATATCAGAATTTATGTTTGGGAATGAGCTTCCTGCCAAAAGAGAGGTAATTGTCTTATATCTTCTTCTTTCTTTGTGTTTATATTTATTTTTCCTGAGTTGTGTTCAAAATTGACAAACAAGAACTACAAAGGCAGCTAAGAATATCCAGCAATCCATTAGCGGTTGAAGAATTAATTGGCTGTATATCTTGGATTTGTAGCGTTTTCGTTTCAGAAACATGTGAGACTTTATTCACCATGTATATCTGTGCAATGTATATCCCTTATATATTTATTGTACAAAATATTAGTTCACTTACAATTTAATTCTATTTATCGTTGTCGTATCTTTTCAGGGTAAACAGTTAATGTTGAAGTTTATTGATACTGCAATTTTTAGTTCTATTCAATAATACTTTTAGTTATGCCTGCTCAAATTTTGGTTTCTAGAAACGCTTTTAGCCTTACCAAAGCATTCCCAAACACACTCTTTAAGTTGATCAATCATTTGTTTTGTTCAACATGGCACGTTGCTCTTTAATATTTATGTGTATTTGTTAAAAATTGAATCACTTGATTAGGATGAGAACTTCAGTTTTGGGTTTTGTTCCATAGGGACCCTGGTTGTTCATTTATATCTTTGTGAATTTTGCAGTGAAATTAAGGAGAGGATTAAGAAGACCAAGTAAAGAAGAGGTGTGGTTTTGGCGTGGTTTTGCAATCTATGACTGCAGCTGTGACAAAGCTTTTCGTAGTGGTTAGGATGGTAAAAGTTTAAAAATGTCTAATTTTATTCACATGTGTATTCTTTTTCATGTGCATAAGCAAATGTACGTGCATAAGCAAATGTACGTCCATAAGCAAATGTACATGCATAGGCATGGTGTGTGTTTTTCTTCTTTGATTTGCCTTTATTTTTATTGAGATTTGGTCAGTATTAATTGGATATTTATATTTTAGACTTTACTCCTTATGTGGTTTTAGGAACCCAACATGTGAAGGGTTAATTCTATTTTTAGATTGAAGTAATATAAAGGGTGTATAATTTGGGAAGTGCCTTCAATTCTACTCTCATCTCTAATATGAATATATATTACAACCTTGGCCCTGAGTAATCCAAAAGCTAAAATCACACCCTCTCAATCTGAACTTCATCGTAGATGTACTCTTTTTCCCTCTTAATTGCTTCTTAGGGCTTCTCTGTTTTGATTTTCATCATCCAATTTGTTAAATTTGTTGTTAATTTCAGGGTACTACCAGTTTGCTGCTGACTCCGATTCCACACTTCAGAAAGGTACGCCTCTAATTTATGATAAATTTTGCTAATTTTCTTCTATTGATTTGGAAAGGTATGACTCCAATTACTTTGTTTTCCACAGCCATCTTAACATCTGCATCCCCAATTGTAGAACAAAAGCTAATCCAATTGCTAATCTTAGCATTTACATCACCACCATTATCTTTCGATTTTGAGTGCCTTTATTGAATAGAGGACAACTACACAGATTTATATCTTCAATATACAAATATCAGCACTGATTTCTTTTGTTTACTAAATACGTGCATAATCTGTGGTTCGTTTGAATTTTGATATATGTCAAACTTATAATACAGGTACTGTTGTGAATTAAGCTGCATACTAGCTTAAATTCAACCTGCAAATGACAATCATGCAAAATGGAATTGAAGAGAATGAAGAAATCGAAGGAATAAAGAACTTGCTAATTTTAGAAATAGCCGTTAGACTTAGAATTGCAATGGCTAGTTTAGTTTCTACTTTTAGTAATTAGAGCTATTATTCTTATCTGTTTTTGGATTGTACTGTGCCATTCGATCCTCTCCCAAATGGAGAGGATCCTAGCCTCCAATGGCGTGAATGGCTGGAGATGTGTCCTTTCTCCCTAAAATGTAGGATCTGGGCATTTGATTGTTTTTGGGGTTATAGACTTGTATTTTCTTCTTCGATTTCAATTTAAGAAAATCTACTGAGCATTCACTACTCTCTGTGTTCATCCTTCTCTACCATTTTATCTACCATAAAGCTTCAACCTTTATTTAGACCTGGTATTCGTGTCGTGTTTTCCGTGTTCGTGTTGTTTTCGTGTTATACCCGATATCTTAACGGGTCGTGTTGTGTAACAACCGTTAAAATAAACAGGTAAAATGACCCGACCCGAAATCGACCCGATAATATTAACATGTAATATGATCCGATCCGTTATCCGTTAAGGAAAATATATTTTAAACTAATAAATAATCAAATAAAAAACATAATACTAAATAAGTATATACATATCATATTGTCACATCCAAAACATAAAACATATTTTTCTTTTAAGTATATTTTCACTTACCTAAAGTCTTTAATAGTTTATTGAAACGTGATATCAAAGATCTGAACCGTTCATCTTCTTACATTTGTCATATGATCATGTTTTCAAAAAAGAAAATTTAAAAAATAAAATTCAGTAAGAAGAATAAAGCGTAAATGGCAATCAACGGTTAAATATAAATTTAAGGTTTATGAATTATAGTGTTGGATTTCGAAGTTGACCCCTTCATGAAAGTTGTAAAGTTTGTCACTATGAGTGATTGTATATTTTTTTTTACATTTTTTACACTTCTACAATAATTATTATTAATTTTATTATTTCCCTCAAATAAAAAACATTATTCATGAAGGTTTGGAGGATTTTAAAAATCTAAACGATAATGTAAGTGTAAATCATGAGTGTTTATATATTCTTTCACATTTTTCATACTTGTATGTATGTCTTCTTAGTTCTTGCCTATACAAATACTGTATTAGTTTATTTTAATTTTGGACAACAACATGTTAAGTAAAATTTATCCTAGTAATGATAACAAGGAACTCCCATAATAAATAATGACTAAAACTTTTTTTTTAAACTTATATAGAATAATAATACAAAACTATATATTTAATATAGAATATATTGTATATATTAATATGGCTATTGTATTTTATAAGAAATCTTTTAGTAATTAAACTTTAAAATTATCAAAATAAATTTTTTTCTTAACGGGTTGAAACAGGTTACCCATGTGTTACCCACGTGTATACCCGTTAAGAATAACGGGTTCTTTATGGGTCACCCGATAAGTTATTGTATTGACCCGAAACTTGTTATTTTCAAGTTGTTTTCGTGTCTTGTCAGAAACTGCTGGGTCTACCTTTATCTGTTAAACAACCTAAGAAACCATGCCTGATACCATTTGAACAGGTACTAGGACGTTGTTTGGAACAGAGTTGGAGGTGACGATGTGGTGGAAAAGTATGTCCTCTTACTTTCCTCTCTACCTAGCATATTACATAATCTTTCCAACTTTGACTAAAATTCATATCCACAACTCATTTGCAGGCTACAAGGACTGGATATAGAGTAATGGTCCAATAAAGGTTTTAGAATGGTAAATGATTGCAAAAGCAACATGGAATTCAATAGTTGATATTTTGACTATAAGATGATTTTCATCCCTGCCTTAATTCACTTAAATCATGTGATTTCATGCCTCTTTTTGTTCTGATTCTGAGAGTTTGGGATGGATTGTGGTTTAAATTTTTGCTTTGATATGCCTCTAGACAGCCACCACCACCACCGGTCCAAATCTGACGGCTCGCGCTGTAGCATCTGCGTGAATGTCCCCGCACAACTGGACTCCGGGACGTTTTCCAAATAAACTCCAGATTCCAAAGGGTGCGGCTGAAAGGGTTGAATCTGAGGCAATCAAATCCAATCCAGGGAAGAAATTGGATAGTTTCTGAGGTGTGGCTTTCTATTTTTAATCAAGTTTTTCTTTTTACGAAATTGTAAAACCACTTCAATTTTTCAGCAATGGTGCTTGCAAACTGCGCAGGCTAATCCGGAGAATACAGTTGGGGTATTGACAATGGCAGGCATAGGGGTTCGGGTTTTGGCTACTCCAACCTCTGATCTTGGCAGGATTTTGGCATGCGCGCAAGGTATAGTTCTCAATTCATAACTAATTTGTTTGTGTGATTTGAATTCAAAAGTTTATATGTTTATCTTATTTGTAGAGTTAAATAGCTGATGAATCTTTATCAATGAAGCAGTGTGAATGATCATTGTCTAGGGGGAACATTATAATCCAAAGCTGTAACTTGAGTTTTGGAGTGAAATTCAAAAAACCTTTAGTACTAAACTAGAAATTGTAACCGCGCGTTGCTGCGGGATTGAAAATTATATGAAATGTTATACAGCTTTATTCTTCTCATAAAACAAATATAACAGAAGTAAGTTTTTGATAATTAGATAACGGAAACTGGGTGTAAAAGTGGCAAAGTAAATGTAAGCGGTGAAGCTATCCTAATTATGTCCCTAATCATCTTTATTCAACACGGCCTTGAACAAAGAAGCAAACATTTCAACTTTGGTGATTGAGCATGAACTTCAGCACGGTAATTAGAAACTGAGGGCCATTTCCTTGCGTTGGCTACCTACAAAATCTCCAACTTAAAAATAAATGACATGATACAGCAACGTACTTTCTAGGTGACACCATATAAACGTTGCTAGTCCAAACGCAATAGTGTAATATTACAGTATAGAATATGAATTTAAAACGTTCAGTTTACCCCCCAACCCATTGTTAGTCTTCCTTTCGCGTATATGTCCTTCCCAAAGTTTCCCATAATATGATCTCAAACTACTGCATCGGCGTATGGCGTATCTTTCTAATTTCTAGACCATCTTCTAAATTCATGAAAAAAAATAGATACATAAATAAAAACACTTAAAAGAGGGTCAGTAAAAATTTTAATGAAGATGAAACGCAGAAGTAGAACCAAATAAGCCACATTCCAACTTTCACAATTTTACGTTAGAAAAATAATCATATAATCATGATTGGAAAGCTTAAATTTAGAAATGGTGCAGAATTAACACTTCAAAATATTCATTAAAGAAACTCAACAAAGGGTAGAATGTTTCTAATATTTATATTTTATACCAAAAATTAGTCTTCTGGAAAAGCGAAAAAACACAGATCGGGACATGAAATATATAAAATTCGAGTAATAGGTACGCAGAAGAGTCATTTAATGGTGATTGTTCGACCAAATTTTGTTAAGCAATCACATGGATTATGCATGTGATAATAAGTATCATGTAGAGCAATGTCTATCCCATAATTTCCTAGGACTATTCTAGTGAGTCTTCCTATGGTGAACAAAAAGATGAACCCTAAGCCAAAGCTAGATGATTGTAACAGTCAGATAATATACTCACTGGAATGTTGAACTTCAATGATTCAACTATACGCCAAATACTTAAACAAATATATATATATATATATATATATTTACTGAATACAAATATAAAAAGGCAAGTAAAAGAATCCATGAATATCCATATTGTGTACCAAGTTAGTAAAAATATACTCTAACATGACCAACTCAAAAGAAAGAGATTGCTTCACTCAATATGTTAGTAGAGAAACAATTTCTTACATATTTCAATAAATCCAGAAAAATGGTTCATACATTGATTCAAAACCTTAGATCATCACTGTAAAGGACCAGTGGTATTATGTGTGTAGATGTAGAGACTAACCCAAAATTAAGACACTTTACCTGACCACCGACGAAACAAAAGGCTCAAAAATAGGATTTGAACTTGGATTTGAACGATGACTACTACCTCGCTCTGAGCTCAAACCTGGCAATTAAAGAAGATACCATGAATTTTGAGACATGCAATTCAATTATGAAATAAACGACTGAACTTTCAGACATGGAATCCGAAATTAAGCTTCACCATAGTAATATGGGACGGACTTAAAGACTTATTGAGGTTGCAGAGACTAAATCAGAAATAATTTACCAAATAAATAAGCCATCAGTTGGACCATGGTGTAATCATAGCATATATTATGACCACATTAACTGAACATTGTTTGTAAACAAAATATGCAACGCAAATAAGCTTACACAAAAACCTTCCAAAAACAGCAAGATGTCATTTAATTGTTAAGTAACAAAATTATAATACCAAAAAAATAACTTATTGAAGACCCATATCTATTTATTTCACCCAAAATAATTAAAAAGAAAACTTATGAGCGAAAAAATCCCTAATCTAAAAAATTCAGCCCCTAATGTTACAGGCCAAATTAATTGATGTGAAAAAAACCAAAAACTGAGAATTGGGTTTGAGGATTTTACAGATGAAACATTGGAGTAGTGGACAAACTCCTATGCTTCCTCTTCCTCTAATTAAAGTTTAGTTCTCTAGTGAAGTGGTGTTAAGTTTAAGTAAATGTCAAAAAGGAAGAACTTTGCAAGAGAATACAATATTATTATGATGAAAGTCAATAATTACACATTGAAATTATATAGCGGAAAGAAACCGTACTAAATTTGAGGCCCAAACGATCAAACTTTCGAGCCCTTCCTTTCTCAATATTTTCCAGCAACCAAACAAACTTTAAAAGAGCCTGTAGAACCTAGAGCAAGCATTAAAGAAAGTCAACAGTGCAGGGCATACACGTTTGCCAAAATAAAAAAGGAAAGATGTTTCCCTAGCTATATTTCAGGAATCTAAATATGTCTCCTCCCTTGATATGAAGAATATATAGTAATAGCTTATAATTTGTTTAACAATCTATAGGTTTTAACAAACAATTAAAATCAATCGTTTTTAGAGATGAGACTAATGCTTCAATTGCATCTTTCTGTGTAATTGAAAGTAGAAAATGGGAAAAAGTTAGAATGTTTACCATTTAACCTGAATAGCAGGCCTCGTAAATTTCCCTACTTATGCTAAAAGATAATCAACAAAATCAACTTTCATCACATTTGAACCTAAATCATGGTTAACTTATGATAGTTACCATTTCTTTCTATCATTACTGAGATTTGCAGATTATGAGATTAAATAAATATTTTGCAGATTATGAGATTAAATAAATACAGATACCAAGGAGAAATACCTTTGGCTTGCTTTCGGGTTTTACAACGGCTGCAGGTACATATTTCCCTTGACAACTTCATATGTGCTACTTTGTATTTCCTTGTAGAAGTACAGGATCGGATAATTTCTGGCACATCTGTAAATGGCACAGGAATTAATCCTAAACAATATTAAAGCAATAAATTGAAATCCCCAATTCCCCATCCACAAATAATTGGAACAAAAATCCCATCTCTGATTATGTGATTATCCTAAGTTTTATAAAATCTACTCTACTAACATCTGAACATTGACAATAAGAACTTACCAACTTTTGAGCAACTGACATCTGAAGAAAAAAAATGAATTGAGAAATTAAGGTATTGTAATGCAAAACTAAAAATTCTGAAGGAAAAAGGTGGAACTAAGAAATCATGCCATCAAACAAATTTGAGAAAAAAGGGGAACTAAATTTAGGTTGAATAGAGATGAGAGTGTTCGTGGCTAGAATTTCCGTTGGGGATGTTTCCTAGCCGACAAGCACACAGCTCTCCGAGAGGTTGGCGCCAGTCGATACTTTCTGTCGGGCTTCTGCTTCACTGGTGGGCTTGTTGGGCAAAGCTTGTCGGGCAAGGCTTGTTGGGCAAGGCTGAAAGAGAAGGACAGAGTTAACTTTGAAATGTGCCTTTGTGGGGCCTCAGGTATAGGCCTTGAGGCTCACAATCAAGATTAACTTTTAAGTGCTCAGGCGTGCCACTGCCATCTTCAACATGGCAGATGTAAAATGGATGTTGAGTTTTAGTTGTATATATATCCGAGAGGCTGTTTTAGTTATGAAATGTGCCTTTGTGGGGCCTTAGGTGTAGGCATTGAGGCTTCCAATCAGGAACTAACCCCGTACTTGAATATATAATGTTTGTTTCATTGATTACAGAAGTATTATGCCTATTATACTTCTGATTACCCGAGCCCGAAAAGCCGAAAGAATCCAAATAGGTGCCTTTGTAGGGCCTTAGGTGTAGGCCTTGAGGCTTCCCATCAGAATTCATTTTATGCTCAAACGTTCTATGATAATCATAATATAATAGAAATAACACTAAGGGTTAGGTAGATTACTTGCGCCCCAAGTAACGTCGGACTTCTTGTTTATCAAAGATTGTCGTGGATGAGTTAAGTCCACATAAGGTTCTTTTTTATGCCTTGAGACCAAGGACTTTTAAATGATCAATCTTACATGCCCGAGGGCTTAGAACTTAGATCTGATTTAATCTGCGAAGACATATTTAAATCGGATTCAAGAACTGAGGAGCCTTTTTAATCATCAACTTGCCAAAAATAACTTGGATACAACTGGAAGTATACAACATATTGCTAGACTATTGAATGAAAAGACAAAAAGAAAAAGGGTCGGGCAAGGTTTCACCTTGTCGGGCAAGGCTGATCATCTTGCAACTTCCTATCTTTGTGGTTTATCAAGGGGTTTGAGAGCTTAGAAAGAGGGGTAAGGAGATGGGTTTACAAAAGGAAATCGATATTACAACAAGTTCTAGACAAGGTAGCAGAGCTATTACGAAGGTTTTGGGTGAGGGTTGATCCCGAAAGGGATGAAGACTTGGGCTAACTACAGCTTCGTTGAAGGCAAATCTGGTTTGAGGAGAGTTTATGCTTGTATTTGTTTGTTTGATTGAGTGTCCTTATCTTTGATTTCTCTTTCTTCTTTTATAGACACTTCGGCTTGGCCTCCTGTAGTAGTAATCTTGCCCGAATGCAACTTGAAGGGCAATGACTCATCAGCTTTTTATTTGTACTGCCACTATAAAGTGCTTTTGGGCTGATTAGCTGGCTGGTCTATACCACTTGACCTCTAAGTAGGTGAGCAAGTGGTTTAAATGGTCTGCACCTAGTTAGAAAAGGGCCTCTCCTGCCTTATGGGCTTTGGCTGGGCTTCGGGCTTTTCTCATTCTAGACTTTTTTCTTTTGGGCCAACTCTTTCTTGAGCCCAAAGTTCAAGTTTTAACCCAAACAATGCCCCCTTCAATTAATATTCAGACTGGAACTCCAGGCGCCAATATTAATTGAATAGCCACATGCGCCTGTATCCTTGTTCTTGGAACTTGTATCTTCTGGTTGAGATCAACACAACCCGGAGTCTCTTGATCTTCCCACGACTCTTGAACTACCTTCTGATATTCCTATAAATTCAGGCTCAAATCATCTTCAACCTTATCTGTTATCAACCTTGAGCGTTTTTGCCTCCTTAGTTTTCTTCCCAAAACTATGAAATGAGTTATTCAGGATTCAAGTGGAGTTTCCTAAAACTTCCTTTTCGTGAGAAAAAGAGTTTTCATCAGATAACTACTATCTCCAACACCTTTGGTTAAACATCCCGCTATCCCCAACACCCTTGGTCAGGTGGTTTCTTCATGAAGGCTTGCCTTCCTACTCGTTGCTATGACAAGTCAGGCTTCACCATCATATATGGTGATGACTCTGTCTGAGGATCCTCTACCAAGCTCATCTTGGCCGCACAACCCGATCACCTGATCAGATTTTATCCATGAAGACATCGGAAAACCAGCTGAGACACCATTGCATTCAGAAGGAATCGAACATAGCACATCAGAATTGAATCTGTTGTAAATTTCACCAATTTGTCGAAATGAAATAAACATTATCTTTAGCAACTTTGTGTCTTTCTGTCTTCTTGAATGATTGATGAACATACACTGCACTTGGGTATCCCGAAGCCTACTTTACCTTGCATCCTCTTCAATATAACAATCTCTAACATCCCATAATGTAGGATAATACTTTTTCAAGAATTTAACATTAATGGGATGTTTCTGCCAATTTCCTTCGAGGTCTGCCAAGTAATATCCTCTTTTGTCTAATACTCGACTAATCATGAAAGGACCTTCCCATGTCGGGCTCCATTTTCCAAAGCCCCTGAGCTGAGCTCCTAGAGGAAAGACTGTTTTCCACACTAAATCTCATTCCTTGAAAGACTTTATCTTTACCCTTTTGTTATAAGCTCGGGCAACAGCTTTCTTCCCTTCCTGAATTTGGTTCAAGGCTTCAATTCGGGCTACATCTAAGTATTCAATCCCTTGACACATGGCTTCGATGTACTCTTCACTGTGTAACCCAAACTGATTTTGAATTCTGATAGAACTTACATTGATCTCCATAGGAAGCATTGCATCTTGCCCGAAAGTTAAAGCATAATGGGTTGTCCCTGTTCCTGCCCTCTTAGAAGTTCTGTATGCCCACAGAGTATTTCCTAGCTTTTCATGCCACTTTTCTGGACTATTTGTCACCATTCTTTTGATAATGTTTACCAAAATCTTGTTGCTGGATTCTGCCTGGCCATTTGACTATGGGTAGTAAGGACTAGACTAGATCATCTTTATTTTGTATTTGCTTGCAAACTCTTCAACTTCTTTTGAAATAAAAGACGGCCCACGATCCGTTACTATGGTTTCGGGCACACCAAATCTGTACAGAATCTTGGTCTTAATAAAATTCTTGATTGTAGCTGAGGTTATGGATTTTACGGCCGAGGCTTCAACCCATTTGGTGAAGTAATCCGTTGCTACAATTATGAAAGTGTGCCACTTGCTAAAAGCTGGATAGATCTGCCCGATGAAGTCCATTGCCCATCCTCTGAAGGGCCAAGGCTTAACCACTGGATTTAAAGGCACTGAGGGCACATGTTGGAGGGGTCCGTGCCTTTGACATTCTTCACAGCCTTGAGCATAGGACTTGCAATCTTTTTCCATGTCGGGCCAGAAATACCCATACCTTCTAAGCAACCACCTCATCTTCGTTCCAGCCTGGTGTGCTCCGCATATTCTTTCATGTACTTCGGCCATCACTTTCATGGATTCCTCTTCGCCTAAGCATTTTAATAGTAACTCGTCTGGAGTTTTCCTTAACAGGTTCTTCGCCTATAAGACATACTTGGTTGCTTGCTGTCTATTCTTCTTGATTGTGGGTGAAGAGGGATCCTTTAAATGATGAATGATGGGTGACCTCCAATCTTCTATCTCCGTTTCTAGAATCATTACATCTAGACTAAATCCTCTTTCCAGGATAGAAGGAAGGTTTCTTCTTTGAATCTCGACATCTACCCCATATTTTCTTTCCTGTATTGGCACGCCTGAGGCTAATTGCGCCATCTCGTTGGCCGCTAGGTTGGATCCTCTGGGAACATGATTAACTGATATCTCAGAATCCCAATAACTCAGAAATTGTGTGGCCGCCAAGTAATACCCTGCCATGGTGATATGTCTGCACTTGAACTCCCTATTTAGCTGGTTTATTACCAAATCCGAATCACCAAACACCTCTACCTCCGCTACCCCCAGATCCATCAAGATTTCCAAACCAATTATTAAGGCCTCATACTCTGCCCGATTATTGGTGTTCCCTTGGTAATCTAGGAGAAATGAGTAATAATGATAAACCCCTTGAGGGTTGATAATTACAATCCCAACTCCTGAAGCCTTCTGAGTGTAGGAACCATCAAAATACAGCTTCCAATGAGTAACCCAGAGGCCAGTTACTCTTCTTATCTCTTGCTGGATCCACTCTTCTTTGCCCAAGATATCTTTGCTTGGCGGGATCCAAACACTAGTAACTTCCAGGGTTCCCAGGATATTGATTATCTCATCTAGAGACTCTTGATGCTCCGCCAAGAAGTCAGCAATTGCTTGGCCTTTGACTGCCATTTGGGGTACATATTGAAAGCTGAACTCTGATAATGCTAGAATCCACTTCCCAATTCTTCCTGTAGCATTGGTTTTGACAACATGTACTTTATCACATCTGTCTTGGCAATGATATGCACGTGACAAGGTAACATGTAATGCCTCAGCTTACTGGCAGTAAAATACAAAGCTAGACACAATCTTTCCACTGGAGAATATCTTGTTTCTACCTCGATCAGAATTCTACTGAGGTAGTACACCGCCTGCTCTTTCCTGCCTTCATTGTTTTGAGCTAGCAAACTCCCGATTGATTTCTCTGAAGCAGAGATATATAGCTTTAAGGGTTTTCCCCTTTGAGGTGGTACTAACACTGGTGGAGAAGTCAAATAGGCTTTGATACTGTCGAAAGCCCTTTGGTGTGGTGGTCCCCACGCGAAATTCTCTTTATCCTTCAGTTTTAGCAAATGAGTCAGCGGCTGGATCTTGCCCGCTAAATTGGCAATGAATCTTCTCAAGAAATTAATTTTGCCTAGCAGCCTCTGGAGTTGCACTTTGTTGGTGGGTGAAGGCGACTCCATTATTGCCCGCGATTTGTTTTTGTCCACTTCTACACCTCTTTGATGAACCAGGAATCCCAAGAAGTTGCTCGCTCTTACTCCAAACGCGTACTTCTTTGGATTCATCTTCACTTTGTGGATCCTCATTCTTGTCAATGCTTGCCTGAGGTCTATCAGATGCTGCTCTTCTGTTTTGGATTTCACCACGATGTCATTAATATATACCTCCATGTTATGGCCAATCAGATCATGAAAGATAGCATTCATTGCCCTTTGGTAGGTTGCACCAGCATTCTTGAGCCCGAATGACATGACCAAATATTCATATGCCCCCACATGCTCGGGACACCTAAAAGCTGTTTTATGTATATCTTCCTGGGCCATCTTTATCTGATTATACCCGTCATTTCCATCCATAAAAGATAAAACTTTGTGTTTTGCTACTACATCTATGGATAGATCTGCCATAGGCATGGGATACTCATTTTTTGGTGTAGCACTATTAATATTTTTGTAATCAACACAACATCGTACTGCTTTTGTTATGGCCTTTAAAATGGGTACAATGTTGGCTAACCACTCTACATATCTGGCTGGTCTAATGAACCTAGCTTTTACTAGCCTCTCAATCTCTTCTTTGACCTTCTCTTCTATCTCCTTTGACATCCTTCGCGGTGCTTGCTTAACAGGTTTATATCCTTCCTTGATGGGCATTCTGTGTTCCACTAAGGTTGATTCTAAACCTGGCATCTCAATATAATGCCAAGCAAAACAATCTTTAAATTCTTGCAAAAGAAAAATAATCTTTGCCCGATCATTAGTCTCTAATAAACCACTTATTTGTATTGGTCTTGGATCTTCCTTTGTCCCTAGATCAATAAATTCCAAAGGATCCTGAACTTCTGGTGGTGGCTTATCAGGTTTTGCACACAAAAATTCAACCAACTCCGGGCTTTCGGGCAAGTCATCTGGCCCATCTAGGTCATATATGCACTCGGCCATTTGTATGGCCCTCTCCAATTCTTCTCTATAAGATTCTTCCCTGCTTTCATCCTGGCTGGTCGAAGCTCCTAGCTGCCATTCCTGCTCTTCTTTTTCTAAGAACTCCCTTTCTTGCCTTCTTCTCTCCCCATACACCAACAACCTTTTAATCAGGGACCTGACTGCCATTACCTGATCCTTCCTTTTTTGTTCTGTCATTGATGGTGTAAGGGCGTTGGGACAATACAAGGCCTATCCCATTCCTCTCTAGTAAGGAGCATTCCTTGTTCTAAAAGCTTTTGGGCCGTCACCTTGGTAAGGCGGCCGTTCTCATCTGCTCCTGAACATTTCAAAATTCCTATGTTGGGATTGTAGAAACTTGCTTCTGCAACATTGGTTGTAGGGAGAAATGGTCGTGATTCGGCCTCTACCATCTCCCAAAAACCTAGTCCCTCTGTGCCTGCCTCATGATAAACAGCCACTTGTTGATGTAGAGTGGAGGGTATGGCAAAACGTTGGTGGATTCCAAGTAAGGCTCCATAGGTGGAAGTGCAATCTACCACAAAGAATGTCATCATGATCTGTTTAGACCCCAAATCCACTTTTAAAGGCAATATCCTATAAGTCTTGGTGATAGAGCCCGAGAAGCTTGAAACCGTGAGGTCTGTAGGAATAAGATCTTCTGTGCCTCTCCCCAACTTTTTCATTTGTTTGGCTGGCAGTAAGTTAACAGCTGCTCCTTCATCAATTAAAATTGTTTTGAAAGGAACCCCTTCCAAATGGGCTGTAACGTATATTGGCTTAAGATGATTGGCAAGCAAAATGTTTGGGCGGATGAACACCATCTTATCTGTATAGATCCTTAAAGGACCATCCTTGGATGCTTCGGATGATTCAGCTCTTCCCGACTCTCCATTTTCAGCTACTTCAACACTGACATGGGCCATCATTAGCTCAGTTGTCACATAGTCACCTTCCATAACGACGGATAACACATACGCCATGTTGATATGAAATTTGCTAGGCTCTGGCAGTTATTCTTTATTGCTCCCAATCTGGTCTATGAACTCATCTAACCAAGCTATCGCATCTGCTGGAAGTAGTGGTTCTGGTGCCCCCTCTTGTTGATTCATGCTCGAATACTGTGTTTGCTTTGGAACTTCACTGAAAGGATCCACTAATGATAGAGAAGGTGGTTTTCTTTCAGGTGAAACAATTCTAAAACAGATAGGCTCTGTTTTCCATCCAGGAGTTGGCACCATGATCATATCTTCTTGAGCTCTCCTCAAGATCCTATATTTCCCAGGGTGCAGGCTTTGCGGTACATGGTTTCCCTTGCCTTCTGTCTTGCTATTAGCCTTTTCCACCTCTTTTTTACTCAACCAGCGGAACTGACTACTCCCTTCAGATGACGTTTTCTCCAACTTTTGATTCTTGGATGCTTCAGACGTCGCATGAGTCTTTAAGGAGTTCATGTAGGCTTTGTGTTGCCTTTGGACCCTTTTGACTATGGAGGCACCCATTTGTTTAACGGGCTGTCCATTTTTCCCAACCACGTACCATTTTCGCCCGAGGCGGGCAGGGTTATCTTTTTTGACAGGATTTGTTATCCTATCATTCCTCTTGACTTCCCTCCCCATATGGCCGTATTGAGAATGCTCTACACCTCTCTCTTTTGGCTTTTTGACATCTTTATCTTC
This sequence comes from Malus sylvestris, assembly GCF_916048215.2. Taxonomy (NCBI): domain Eukaryota; kingdom Viridiplantae; phylum Streptophyta; class Magnoliopsida; order Rosales; family Rosaceae; genus Malus; species Malus sylvestris. The sequence continues at coordinate 13,683,003 of NC_062266.1, read as the reverse complement.
TGCCTCCTCAGAAACTTCATGATTGCGAAATATCTCTGATAAAGCTCTAGGTTAGGAATCGCCTCCTAACCACTGAAAAAACTTCGGGAAGTATCCCTTCCTGCAGTTCATCTAACTTTTTCATAGGTCTCTTTTCTTTTTTCTTCTTCATTCCTCCTGATCAGTTCATGATCCATGAGGACTCCTGTGGGTGGTATTTCGAGCTCACACTCGCATTGGCATTACTGCATAGAACCATCCCTTTGATTATGGCTGCTTTTGGATGTTCAGGCAATTTGATCACCCCTCTTGTGGATTTGTCAACCAATCTTTTTTCTTCTTCCCTTGTAACATTTTCTTTCCCCTTCTCAGCCCATGCCATACTGATCATATTTATTGGGGCATCTGAGAAGGGATCCGCAGGTTTGTCCATCACTGCTTCCTCTGGCTGGTTGATTTTAAGTCTCTCATTTTCCCTATCATCTTTTTCCCCAAGTTGTGGTAAAGATATATGAATAGTTGGTCTTATAACCAGGTTGGCTTCCCGTTTGAAACCCGCGGACGCGTTCTTCAGTCTTTGCAACATTTGTAACAAAGTAGTTTGCAAATCTTCTGGTAGTTTTGACATATTTCTTTTGATCAAGTAGATATCCCACCGGGCGTGCCAAAACTATGTTCGTGGCTAGAATTTTCGTTGGGGATGCTTCCTAGCCGACGAGCACACAACTCCCCGAGAGGTTGGCACCGGTTGATGCTTTCTGTCGGGCTTCTGCTTCACTGGTGGGCTTGTCGGGCAAGGCTGAAAGAGAAGGACAGAGTTAACTTTGAAAGGTACCTTTGTGGGGCCTTAAGTATAGGCCTTGAGACTCACAATCAAGATTAACTTTTAAGTGCTCAGGCGTGCCACTGTCATCTTCAGCATGACAGATATAAAACGAATGTTGAGTTTTAGTTGTATATATATCCGAGAGGCTGTTTTAGTTATGAAAGGTGCCTTTGTGGGGCCTTAGGTGTAGGCCTTGAGGTTTCCAATCAGGAACTAACCCAATACTTGAATATATAATGTTTGTTTCATTGATTACAGAAGTATTATGCCTATTATACTTCTAATTACCCGAACCCGAAAAGCCGAAAGAATCCAAATAGGTGCCTTTGTAGGACCTTAGGTGTAGGCCTTGAGGCTTCCCATCAGAATTCCTTTTATGCTCAAACGTTCTACGATAATCATAATATAAAATAACACTAAGGGATAGGTCGATTACTTGCGCCCCAAGTAACATCGGACTTCTTGTTTATCAAAGACTATCGTGGATGGGTTAAGTTTACATAAGGTTCTTTTTTTATGCCTTGAGACCAAGGACTTTTAAATGATCAATCTTAGATGTCTGAGGGCTTAGAACTTAGATCTGATTTAATCTGTGAAGACATATTTAAATCGGATTCAAGAATTGAGGAGCCTTTTTAATCATCAACTTGCCAGAAATAACTTGGATACAACTGGAAGTATACAACATATTGCTAAACTACTTAATGAAAAGATAAAAACAAAGAGGGTCGGGTAAGGTTTCACCTTATTGGGCAAGGCTGATCGTCTTGCAACTTCCTATCTTTATGGTTTATCAAGGGGTTTGAGAGCTTTGAAATAGGGGTAAGGAGATGTGTTTACAAAAGGAAATCGATACTACATCAAGTTCTAGACAAGGTAGCAGAGCTATTACAAAGGCTTTGGGTGAGGGTTGATCCCGAAAGGGATGAAGACTTGGGCTGACTACAGCTTCGTTGAAGGCAAATCTGATTTGAGCAGAGTTTGTGCTTGTATTTGTTTGTTTGATTGAGTGTCCTTATCTCTGATTTCTCTTTCTTCTTTTATAGACACTTCGGCTTAGCCTCCTGTAACAGTAATCTTGCCCGAATGCAACTTGAAGGGTAATGACTCATCAGCTTTTTACTTGTATTGCCACTATAAAGTGCTTTTGGGCTGATTAGCTGGCTGGTCTATACCACTTGACCTCTAAGTAGGTGAGCAAGTGGTTCAAATGGTCTACACCTAATCAGAAAATGGCCTCTCCTGCTTTCTGGGCTTTGGCTGGGCTTCGGGCTTTTCTCCTTCTAGACTTCTTTCTTTTGGGCCAACTCCTTCTTGAGCTCAAAGTTCAAGTTTTAACCCAAACAGAGAGTTGCTTACAAAAAATCCAAACAAAATCCCTAAAAATTTACACACCAGAAACCCTAGGAATCACCATGATTGATAACCAATGGGCCATTGGAATCATCCACATGCCGATGAACTCCGATCATCGTCACTCGATCTTCATCTCCTCCCAAAGTCAAAACCCTTTTAAATTCGCGACCCGCTAACCAAAACCCATCCAGAAAATCTCAAGGATAGACGAGAATTCCCAAGAAAGATTCAAGTATTGGCCAAGATGATGTTTTTTCGATTTAATAGAGGGCTCGAGGGTTTTTGGAATTTGTTGGTTTTAGGGTGAGATTAAGTGTGAAAGAATTTGTAAAAATTGATTTGTTGTTTGTGGTTTCTGAGAGAGAAGAACAGAAGGGTAAAGTGAAGAAAATATGGTCGAAAGCTAAAGGTGAAGAATGATGGAATTGTGGCGGGCATACAAACCACGCAGGGGCAAATCCGTCGTTTCACTGTTGGTCAATGGGCTTTCTCACATGATGAACAATGTTTTTCTTGAACTTTAGTATATATAAATATTATCGTGTATGAATATGATAATTAGGGATGTTTTCAAAAAACCGAAAACCGAAATCTGAAAACCGAAAACCAAACCGAACCGAATTGAAAAAACCGAATTGAACTGAATTCTTTTGGTTCGGTTTGATTTTAGTGATCTAGAAACTGAACCAAACCGAACCGAACCGAATTAATTAAATTAATTTTTTATTTAATTATTTGTTTTGGGTATTATTTTCTAAACCCAATTTGTAAGTTAAAATGTGCTAAACTCAATGTGTTGCCAAACTTTAAGCTCAAAATATTTTTAAAAGGCCTATAAAAACTCTAAACCCTAACCTATTATTTCTCCCCCATATAAGGTTCCGGAACCAAAACTCCTCCTGAAGTACCTACATCCATCTCTATAGCACTGTCTACTTCTGCCCCAGCTTTCTTTTCCAAATACACTCTCATATAACATGTAATAGAATCCATAAATATTTATTTCGGGTAGATTACTTGAGAGTAATTTGTGATGGAAAAGAATCCAACACACACTAAATAAATCCACCCACACATTACTTTTACTAATCAAGTTGTCAACAAGCAGTTACAAGCAAACAACCTTGATCTTTGAAAAACATCATACAATTTAAATTTTCTAAGTCATTTGTATGATTTTTGTGTTGTGAGGTTGTTAGTTTGGACTTTGGAAGACTTGATTGATGATTTTAGTTCAACTTTAAATGTTTATTTTCATTGTTCTTTGATTCTAGTTAGAATGCTTATGTTATGATTGTGTTGGATATGTTAAAATTTCAATGTTTTTCATTTTTTGAAAAAAAAAAACAAAAAACCGAAACCGAACCGGAAAAAACCGAACCGAAAAAAACCAAAAAAAATGAACCGAACCGAAATTTCGGTTTGGTTTCGGTTTTGGAAAAAAATTGAACGATTTAAACCGAACCCACCCCTAATGATAATAATCTAAAGCTGTAACTTGAGGTTTTGGAGTGAAACTTAGAAGAGCTTTAATACTAGGTGATGAGTCCATATTATTTTATATACCTTACCCTAATCTTACTCATAGTTTATTGGTTACTTTGGTAGAATTTTGATACTTTGTTATGTATTTTCAATGTAGGAAATTCGACTTCCTCTTAAGCAAAAAATGATCAAACGGATGGATTTTGGAATGATTCCAATTGGAGGATGTCCATGATTCTTTCAAGATGATTATGACAAAATTCTAGATTTTTCCACCGAGCTGTTTGACCGTGGCGATGAAATAAAAGTCTAGTGTGAGCTTTCCCAAATGGCATATTTTGAGGAAGATTATTTTTGAAGATTTGTATGGGACGTCTTCAGTTTTCAAAAGAGACATTTTGGGACCAAATCTGAGTTGATTTGGTTGGTCAAAAATGTGATTTTCTGAAAAGTCCGAATTTCAGTTTAAATAGGAAACCTTTTATTTCCTAGTTATCTTATTCTATTATGTTTCCTAGTTTTTAGAAGATATTTTCTAGGTAGGATTTTATTGTGTAGTAGTATAAATAAGGCGATTTAGCCATTAGAAAATAACGAATGCATCATTTTGGAGAACTTAGCTAGACTTTGATGATTTGTATTTCAAGATGTTTTCTATCTTTTTTCTATTTCAATAAAATTCCTTTTGTTTTATGGTTGTTCGTAACTAATCTCCGTTTGCTAGGGCAATGCCTTGAGCCTTAGCATGAATATGTAGTTTTTCTTTAATTGCTTATGAAGACAAGGGACCTAAACCAAGTGAGGTGTGTCAATGATGAGGATGGAAAGGTTCTTGCTACCGAGAACTCATTATTTTCATAAGCTTTTCAATGAAGGACATGAAAGGGGTACTTCTTTGGGGGAGTGGTTGTATCTTTGAAAAAGATGAAGCACAGAAAAGCAGTGGGTCCAGATGATATACCGATCGAAGTGTGGAAAGTCTTGGAAGAGACGAGTATCGCATGGCTCACAGACTTTGTCAATAGGATTTTGAAAACGAATAAGATGCCAAATGAGTGGTGAAATAGCACTTTGGTGCCTATCTACAAGAATAAGGGCGACGTATAAAATTGCATAAACTATAAGGGTATTAAGCTAATGAGTCATACAATGAAGCTCTGGGAGAGTCATTGAGCATATATTGAGGCAAAAGACACGAGTTTCAGACAACCAATTCGAGGTCATGCCAGGGCGCTCAACCATGGAGGCAATCTATCTCTTACAAAGATTGATGGAAAGATATAGAGATAGAAAAAATGATTTACACATGGTCTTTATAGATTTGGAAAAAGAGTATGATAGGGTCCCAAGAGACATTTTATGGAGGATTTTAGAGAAGAAAAGAGTAGGAGTAGCATATATCTAAGTTATAAAGGATATGTATGAAGGAGCAAAGACTGCCATAAGAACTCATGAAGGACAAACCGAAAGCTTCCCCATAACTGTAGGGTTACATCAAGGCTCATCCTTAAGTCCTTACCTTTTTGCATTGGTAATGGATGAGTTAACGGGACATATTCAAGATGATATTCCTTGGTGTATGCTTTTCGCAGACGATATAGTGTTGATAGATGAAATTCAGAAAAGGGTAAATGCGAAGCTTAACCTTTGGAAAGAAGTGTTGGAATCTAAAGGTCTAAGCCTAAGCCAATCAAAGATAGAATATATGGAGTGCAAGTTCAGTGCAAATGGAGACCCAAATGAGTTAGGGGTGAGGATCAGAGATCAGGAAGTACCAAAGAGTGACCGCTTTCGCTACCTAGGATCTATCTTGCAAAAGAACGGAGAATTAGATGGAAACCTCAACCATAGAATACAAGTTGGATGGATGATGTGGAAGAGTGTATCCGGCGTGTTATGTGACCGCCGTATGCCACTAAAGCTCAAGGGAAAATTTTATAGGACGACAGTAAGGCCAGCGATGCTGTATGGCAAGGAATGTTGGACGGTGAAGTATCAACATGTACATAAAATGGGTGTAGCAGAGATGAGGATGCTTCGTTGGATGTGTGGGCACACGAGAAATGATAAGATTAGGAATAAGGATATCCGAGGTAAAGTAGGAGTAGCCGAAATTGAAGGAAAGATGAGAGAAAATCGGTTATGGTGATTTGGACATGTGCAAAAAAGGTCTACTGACGCTCCAGTTAGAAGATACGACCACGGGACAGAGGTCCAAGGCCGAAGGGGTAGAGGAAAGACCTAGGAAAACTTTGGAAGAGACTTTAAGAAAAGGCTTAGAGTACTTGGATTTAACGGAGGACATAACACAAAACTGAGCGCAATGACGTTCTAGGATTCATATAGCTGACCCCACTTAGTGGGAAAAGACTTTGTTGTTGTTGTTTGCTTTGAATTACTAATCACTGTGTTTAAACTGTCTCTATATCTTAATGCTTAGCTACCATTAGGATGTTTAGATAAGTAATCGGATGCAATTCGGTCGGAATGCCATCGGAGGATTGAGTATTGCTTCTTGTGATTGATAGTTGTAAGTTCACCTAAGGTGAATGCCATGTCTTAGGAGTTGCATGGTTTTCAAAGGGTTTTCACAAAGCGTAATGAGTCATGGATGTTTATATTTGATTTGAATGCCACAAACAGATTGTATGTTTGATATACGTTCTAACTTGAATGCCACAAGTACAATATGCATAAGGAAAACCTAACGTTCAAAGTTGCATGTGTAATTCATAAGTAATTGGTAAAACTACATAAGATTGTTCAGGTGATGGCGGAACCCTAGTGTCCTTTTATCATTATTTTCTAAGATTGTTCCCTTTTCAAATTGGTTTCTTTAATTTTTTTTATTTAATTATTAATTAAATTCGTTTTTAATATTTTAGGTCATAAAATCAACATCTTCCAAACTTTGTTTTCAAATAATTAATTAAGATTTGGTATTTACATAAATTATTCATTCAATTCTTGCGGAAAACGACCTTACTTGAGCCGTTTATACTACAACTACCTTGTTCTCTTGCAAGTATTTTTATCCCTACTTTTGCATGTGGTAAACAACCCTATCACTAGATATTATTGTGTATGAATGTGATACTTGATCTTACTATACACTGCGAATAATTAAGAGATGCTGAGCCATTTTTTTAACTGTTATTTGTCTTCAAATACTTAAATGTTGACTCTTTTGTATATATTGGTGGAAATGCAGAGATGGGTGCTCTTTGCTGCTGTCCTTATGGTGAGGAATTCGAAGAATATGCGCTTCCGAGCAATTCATTATAGGTATTGCTTATTCCTGAGATACTTTTTCTAGCAGTTATTCACTGGGGTAGGTATAAAAGCCATGATGATCTCAATAATTTGTCGGTTCTTCCATTTAGGAACTCTCCTAGGAAATTTACGCAGTTTTCTATTATCGGATGCATGTGGTTATATCAATGTTTTAGATTTATTGTCTGAAAAAGGAAAGGATAGTGGACCATAAATTGGCATGTCACTTGGAAACTGAGGAGCCTGATGCACCTAAAACAAATCCGTCTACATTACTTCTAAAAAATTGTAGTGTTAATGATGGCTACAAAGTAAACTGTTCGAAAGCATCTATCACTTTTAATTTTGGGACAACATACTTTTGCATGTGGTAAACAACCCTATCATTAGATATTATTGTGTATGAATGTGATACTTGATCTTACTATACACTGCGAATAATTAATAAGAGATGGTGAGCCTGTTTTTAACTGTTATTTGTCTTCAGATACTCAAATGTTGACTCTTTTGTATATATTGGTGGAAATGCAGAGATGGGTGCTCTTTGCTGCTGTTCTTACGGTGAGGAATTCGAAGAATATGCGCTTCCGAGCAATTCATTATAGGTATTGCTTATTCCTGAGATACTTTTTCCAGCAGCTATTCACTGGGGTAGGTATAAAAGCCATGATCATCTCAATAATTTGTCGGTTCTTCCGTTTAGGAACTCTCCTAGGAAATTTACGCTGTTTTCTATTATCGGATGCATTTGGTTATATCAATGTTTTAGATTTATTGTCTGAAAAAAGAAAGGGTAGTGGACTATAAATTGGCATGTCACTTGGAAACTGAGGAGCCTAATGCAACTAAAACAAATCCATCTACATTACTTCTAAAAAATTGTAGTGTTAATGATGGCTACAGAGTAAACTGTTCGAAAGCATCTATCACTTTTAATTTTGGGACAACATACTTTTGTATGTGGTAAACAACCCTATCACTAGATATTATTGTGTATGCATGTGATACTTGATCTTACTATACATTGCGAATAATTAATAAGAGATGGTGAGCCTTTTTTTTAACTGTTATTTGTCTTCAGATACTCAAATGTTCACTCTTTTGTATATATTGGTAGAAATGCAGAGATGGGTGCTCTTTGCTGCTGTCCTTACGGTGAGGAATTCGAAGAATATGCGCTTTCGAGCAATTCATTATAGGTATTGCTATTCCTGAGATACTTTTTCCAGCAGCTATTCACTGGGGTAGGTATAAAAGCCATGATCATCTCAATAATTTGTTGGTTTTTCCGTTTAGGAACTCTCCTAGGAAATTTACTCAGTTTTCTATTATCGGATGCATTTGGTTATATCAATGTTTTAGATTTATTGTCTGAAAAAAGAAAGGGTAGTGGACCATAAATTGGCATGTCACTTGGAAACTGAAGAGCTTGATGCAACTAAAACAAATCCGCCTACATTACTTCTAAAAAATTGTAGTGTTAATGATGGCTACAAAGTAAATTGTTCGAAAGCATCTATCACTTTTAATTTTGGGACAACATACTTGAATAAAAAAAGATTTTCAAAGTTATTTTTAAATGAAAATGTTCTTTCCAAAATGCTTAGCTTTTATGAAGGCAATCCCAATAAGATCCATGGGTTTGATTCACTTTAATTTTCATATTTCTTATTTGTTCGCATTTCCTCATGTTCATGCAGTATTGTGCACCTTTCCAAAGGCTTGATGGACGACCACCTTCGTTACCTATTCAAATGGCCACTTTGGCATCACCAAGAGTAGGCACAACGCTACATAATAATCCCTTGAATGATACTCAGCTCTCATTTCCAAGCCAACCCCCTTCGATGCTGATCAGAGATACTCACGTTTACAGCGTGATGGCATAGTTTCTAGGCGTGAGAAGTCAATGACTCATTTGTAAGAAGATAATGCAACAACTGAGAAGATGCAGTTCTGGCACCAAATCCCTGGGTTTTGGGAAGAAATGGAAAGCAGATGATACTGAAAAAGATTGTAAGTTATGCTTGATCACTAAGTACATTAGCAACTTTAGTGATTGGTCTGAGCTCACCTTATATATAAGAAGACATGCTGAAATAATGATAAGAATATGGTAATTCACAAATGATTAGGATTGTGTGAATGTTAGTTTAAAATGAAGTTTCTGTGTTAGAATTAAAAGAAGTATGCATGGTGGATTTTTATAGGTGTCATGAAATTTGTATACTAGTTTTTTTTTTTTTTTTTTAATTTTTTATTATTTATTATTATTATTCTATGGGAATTAAGTCCAAATTGTTAAGGATACTGAAGGACCACCTACTAATCATGAACACAATGTATCAGATTAATACCTAGATACTTAGCTTAGTTGTTAAGTGTTGGTTTGTTAGAGTTTGTTGTATTAGAATGCTTAGTCAGCATTAGTGAGTATTTATGTATAACATACACTTTGTACTGGAGAATGAATTAATGAGAATTATTCTTCAACAAACTCAATCTTTCTCTAGATTCTTTCTATGTCTAAACTCTCTCTAGAATCTTGTTTTCTTTACAGATCTTTAATCTTCAACATGGTATCCTTCGCCACTGTCTAACGACTTCTATCCTTTGCTTCCGTTTGTGTGCATTTTCTTACTTCCCAAACAGATCTTTCTCTTCTTTTTTTTCTGAAAATTGTTTGTTGCTTTCATGGTGACTTCCTCTGATTCACCTTCTTCTGGCCCTAATTCTCATGGCGAGATGTCTAATCTGCTTCACCCTTCAATTGCATCGATTACGGTTCAGAATGTTGATGGAATGATTTTGATTAAACTCAATCGTTAGAATTAGATTACCTGGCGTAGTTTGTTCCTTTCTGTTCTGAAACGATTTAAGCTTCTAGGTTTCGTCAATGGCGACGATCTATGTCCACCGGAATTTGTTTGTGATTCTTCTGGATCTCAAATTCTCAACCCTGCTTATGACTTTTGGTGTGAACGTGACCAGATTCTGACGATTTGGATTAACTCTACCCTTGCTGAGGATCTTCTTCCATTGATGATTGGGATGGCAGCTTCGCGATCTCTTTGGCAGTCTCTTGAGCGTCGTTTTGCTGGTGCTTCACGCACTGATGTTTATAGTCTTCGCTCCAAGATCCAGACTATTCAGAAAGGTGACTCTTTGTTGACCGACTATTTCAACTCCATCAAAGAAATCTCAGATAAACTGGTCACTGCTGGTGAGCCGATCTTTGAGAATGATCTTGTAACTTATATTCTTTCTGGCGTGCTTGATGAGTATGAATCATTTGTTGATTCCATTGAGACGCAATCTGAAGATGTGACTACTGATGAACTTCACGGGCTTTTCCTTAGTAAAGAAATCTCGCTCCAGAAACGTAAGACTCGATCATCTTCTTCCTCCTCAGCACATTTTCATGCTTATACAACACAACAACATTCTTCTGGTTCCAATTCTTTTCGAGGAAATTCTAGAGGAAAGTTTCAGAATCGGAATCGTTCTCATCAGACTCGTAATTTTAGTGTTAATCGTAATTTTGGTGGTGTTCTTGGCTCTGCTCCGAATCAGAAACGATCTTTATCCTCTGGTTTTATTCCTAATCACTATCAAGCGGGCTCATCATCCTTTTTCTCTGGACGTTATCTTCCTTGTTAGTTATGTAATCAGTATGGTCATGGTGCCTTTTGTTGTGGTCGTCTTTCTCAATTTGCCTCTCAGCAATCTCCAGGCTTCACCAACACTCATGTAGGTATGTCTGCCATGACTGTTTCCCATTCTCCAACCTACTGGCTTACTGATAGTGGTGCTCCACATCATGTGACTTCCGATCCTACCTCTCTCAACTCAGCAATTCCATATACTGGCACTGAACAACTAGTTATTGGTGATGGTAAAGGTATCTGCATTTCTCACATTGGATCTGCCCTTATTTGAACTGCTAATGCTGTGTTTAAACTAAATAATGTCCTTTTAGTTCCTAAAGCATCTCATAACTTGCTCTTCGTATATCGATTTGTTCATGACAATTGGTGTTCTCTGACATTTGATCCATTTGGATTCTATGTCAAGGACCTACGTACTGGGAGGATGCTTTTTTAGGGCCCTAGTGAAGGAGGCCTCTATCATTTTTATTGGAATGCATCTAATGGCATATCTGGGGTTGTTGTTTCTCCTCATGCTCTTATGATAGCTCAAGCTGACATTAATATATGGCACAGAAGGCTTGGACATCCTTCTAGTGTTGTTTTTAAATAAGATTGTTAATAAAAGTCAACTGCATGTTGCTGGTTCAGTACATAAACAATCTTTTTGTTCTCATTGTCAATTTGGGAAAGCTTCTAGGCTTCCATTTTCTGTTGTACCATGAACCTCTACTAGGCCATTTCATATCATTCATGCTGATGTATAGGGTCCTTCTCCCACTCCTTCATGTACTGGCTATAAATACTATCTTGTTCTGGTTGATGATTTCACCAAATATAGTTGGTCTATCCTTTGCACTTCAAGTTTGATGTTTGTTCTGTCCTTAAAACATTTGTTTTGAAAGTTCAGAATTGGTTTGATAGTAAGATTCAGTGCTTGAGATCTAATTCAGGGGGTGAGTTTCTCAATTCTGTTTTACAAGGTTTTCTTAATGTTCATGGCATTATACACCAGTTGAGCTGTCCTCACACTCCACAGCAGAATGGTTGTGCAGAAAGGAAACACAGGCATATTGTTAAAATGGGTAGGACTCTGTTATCTCATAGTGGTTTGCCTTCCAAGTTTTGGGTAGAAGCTTTTCAAACTTCTATGTATCTCATCAATAGACTACCTTTTCAGTTTTCCTCTTGTCCTTGGGAGTTATTGTTCAAGGTTGCACCTAAGTATCACACCTTGAAGACCTTTGGTTGTGCCTGTTACCCTTGGTTGCAACCTTATAGTTCTCACAAACTGGACACAAAGAGCAAGCTCTGTGTATTTTTAGGGTACAATTTGAATCACAGTGGATACCGATGTCTAGATCCAATTACCAACAAGCTGTACATTTCCCGACATGTTGTCTTTGATGAAACTTCCTTCCCTTTTAAGCAACTCCCTGCTTCACCTACTACTTCTTCTTTGTCATCTCTTACACCATCAGCTTCTCCCTTTTCCTTTACCATACCAGTTCTTACTTCAACAAATTTACCACCTGCCTTTCCCACTCCCTCTTCTTCTCCATAACCTACAGAACCTGCATCCATTGATCCACCTCCAGAATCTGCATCCATTGATCAAACTACAGAATCTTCTATTCCCGTTAATACACATCCCATGGTTACAAGGGCTAAGGCTGGAATACACAAGCCTAAAGTATTCAATGCAACTAAACATCCTCTTCCTACAATGGTTGATTCCCTTACTGTTATTCCTCCTACTCCAACCACCTACCTACAAGCTTCTAAGAATGCAAACTGGTTGGCAGCAATGCAGGCTGAGTATCAAGCTCTCCAGTCCACCGGTACTTAGGTTCTAGTTCCTTATAATCCTCAATATAATTTGGTAGGCTGTAAATGGGTGTTCAAACTCAAACACAAAGTTGATGGTTCTATAGAGCACTACAAAGCTCGGCTTGTGGCCAAGGAGTTTCATCAATAAGAAGGGCTTGATTTCTCTGAGAATTTTAGTCTCGTAGCTAAGCCTACTACAATTCGCATTTTCATCTCTATTGCAGTTACATATGGTTGGTTTATTCACTAGTTGGATGTGAGTAATGCCTTCCTTCATGGTTCCCTAAAAAAGGAAGTCTATATGGTGCAACCTCCTGGTTTTATTGATCCAACCAACCCTCATCATGTTTCTAAACTGCAAAGATCACTCTATGGTCTCAAACAGGCACCCCGAGCCTAGTATGAAGCATTTTATGGTGCTATTCTCTCATTGGGATTTACTCTTTCCTCATCTGATACTAGTCTTTTTATCAAGAAAGACTCTACTATTACTTTTATATTGGTTTATGTGGATGATATTATCATCACTGGGAGTTCTACTATTGTTTGTCAATCCATCATTTCAAAGTTGCAATCTTTGTTTCCTGTCAAAGATTTGGGGGATATCCATTATTTCCTAGGCATTGAGGTTCACAGATCCTCTACCAGTCTTTTTATTCATCAATCCAAATATGCCTTGGACTTGTTTAAGAAGACATATATGCTTGGTGTCAAACCTTGTTCTACTCCAGTGAGTTCCGCCAAGTTGGATCATTCTGGCACTATTCTTTCCAATCTTACACTTTATAGATCAATTGTTGGTGCTCTTCAATACTTGACCTAGACTCGCCCTGATCTGGCTTTTGCAGTGAATCAGGTGTGTCAGCACATGCATGCTTCTAGAACTATTCATTTACAGGCTGTCAAGAGGATCTTACGTTATCTCAAGGGTACTATTGACTCAGGTTTATGGTTTAAACCAGGCAAACAGTTTCTCACAGCTTGGTCTGAAGCTGATTGGGCCGGTTGTCCATTTGATAGACGATCTACTAGTGGCTATTGTGTTTTCCTGGGTCCAAATCTGATTTCTTGGAGTGCCAAGAAGCAAACTACTGTGGCATGATCATCCACTGAAGCAGAGTATCGGTCTTTAGCCAATACTACTGCTGAGATCACTTGGGTGTGTAAAATTTTGCAAGACATCTCTTTTCCTCTTCTTCGAACTCCTGTGATTTGTTATGATAATCAAAGTGCTATTGCATTAGCTAAGAACCCAGTTTTTCATGCTCGAACAAAGCATGTCGAGATTGATTACCATTACATTCGAGAAAAGGTTCTTCAAGGTCATATCAGCATTCATCATGTTCCTACTCTCTTCCAGATTGCTGATATTTTCACTAAGTCCTTATCTGCAGATCGTTTTGCTACTCTCAGTCACAAGCTTTCAGTTTGTTCTCCTCCCTTCAGCTTGAGGGGGTGTGTTAAGGATACTGAAGGACCACCTACTAATCATGAACACAATGTATCAGATTAATACCTAGATACTTAGCTTAGTTGTTAAGTTTGGGTTTGTTAGAGTTTGTTGTATTAGAATGCTTAGTCAGCATTAGTGAGTATTTATGTATAACATACACCTTGTACTGGAGAATGAATTAATGAGAATTATTCTTCAACAAACTCAATCTCTCTCTAGATTCTTTCTCTGTCTAAACTCTCTCTAGAATCTTGTTTTCTTTACAGATCTTTAATCTTCAACACAAATTTGATAGGGTAATATAAATTACAAGAAGAAGAGGAAGACTGAGCACCGATCATGGCCTTCTCTTCCTGCCTCTTCCAAATCCAGACATGGTAATTACTCATTTCTCATTTCTCATTCAACTCCTATTTTTTTTCTTTTTTTTCATTTTAAATTTTCTTAAAATTGATCAATTAGCAAATGGCATAGTTTGTGATATACTGTAATATGATTTGAGTGATTATTATTAATTTTAATATTTCATGATCAGAGAGATGATGAATATGCGAAAAGCTTTGCGAGTTTTAGCTTTGAATAAATGAAAGCTAGGGATTCATGGATTTTTTTTATAATTTTCTTTGTAATGTTTCAGCTATGTGGCGTTGGAGTCATTCCTCAACAGGAGCGTGTTATTTTGGTCTATTAACAAAGGAAGCGAGTTGCTCTGTGCTAAAGGAGGATGGTGAGTCGAAATTCTTGGCCCTATTTTATGGTTATGAGAAAAACCATAATGAAAATTAATATGGCATTCATACATGTAATCCTCATTTTATCAATACTTAAATATATCCAGTTGAGCATGATCAGTTTCACAATTATCTCAGTAGTAACCGCATCATAACAATTCCTTCCTATAAGGAACTCTCATGCCAACTGATGGTTTGTTCAGAAGTTTCCCTTATTTTAACACTTACAATATTTATGATCCATTTGACATTCCTACAACAATGCGCGGGCTTAATGTGTTGCATATCAATTGTTCCTGCTATATGGCTCAACAAATGAGACAAATACATGATGGTGTACCTCAGTGGCGAAGCCAGGAATTGTCGGGGGGAGGGGCGATTTTAAAAGAGTGCGTTAAAAAAAATGGCAACAACCAAATCCCTTTATATAGTAATGTCTTCCATAATTTATCAATATAAACAAATTACAATTGTTGTCGGCAATGTTGCATAATAAGCTCATTATCAATAAAAGCAAATACATCTCTCAATGTAAACAATCATGCTATCACTCAACCATTAATCTCTTATTTTGTTACGCAATGGTGCTTTCATAGTCGTTCCATTACGTAACTGTATAATGTAAAGAAAAAAAGAAAGTTTTAATAAAACATTCCGGTACTGTTTACTGTTAACGAAAAACCACATTTTTTACCTTTTCCTGGTACTATTCACTACACCTTTATTTGTCATTTTTCATTAAAACTAAAGTTTTTTTAGACTTTTCGTTAGTTTTCCTTAAAAAAAAACTTATACTCTTAATCCTAGAGTAGACTATACTAATATGACTAATAACAAATCAAACCAACAATTCAATTAATCAATACTAATAATCATACAAAATACAAATGATTCAATAAACAAAAATTTAATTCAACTAATCAATATGAATAATCATATACATTATTCAATAATTTAATTAATCAATCAATAATAAGGAATTCAATTTTTACCCTAAACAATTATTTCATTTTTTAATAAACATAAATTCATATCAATAATCAATAACCAATAACCATATTAGTTTATTACCCTATAATTTTATATCAATTAAACAAAATTAGTATTAAATAATCAATTAGAGTTTGAAATAATATAAATTTGGAAAAGAAAAAAAAAATCATCTCAAAATTGGGAAGGATGGCGTGGCGACTGAAATGGAAAGGCCAACGGAAAGGGGTTGGGTTGGGGCACTAATGGAAAAGGGCACTAATGGAACTTGGTAATGGCGAATGGGGGGACGGGGTAATTGGCTAATGGCCCCAATATTTTATTTTATTTTTAATGAAGGAAGTAAAACGACATAGTTTTACTTCAAAAAAATTATTTTTTATAAGAAATAAACCCTGCGCGCAAGTGCCGCGCAGCAACAGATGCGAGAAAACCAAACCACCGTATTTTCCAGTTTCCGGCCGAACGAAAGGGGATTAGGACTCGCTCTTTGGGTTATTTTCCGGCGAGCGGAGGGGCGACCGCCACCCTTCGCCCCTATGTAGCTTCGCCACTGGTGTACCTGTATATTTGTCTAATCTGTCTTTTATTATTGTAAGCAATGCGTTGCTATTGTATTAAAATAGTACATCTACTATTTGGATAATATGTAACAGAACAAAATTATGTTACAAATCTGGGCTGACAACACGATACAAAAATCTTACCTTAAATGTCTCAAAGTCACTTCAATTATTTACCCTACTCAACTTAAATCTAGTTCCCTTTTTTTCTCAAATATGTTTTATGGCATGATTGTTTGATCTTTTACTGAATAGTTGTTAAGAAATGGTGATTAAAACGCGGCTCATATTTTTTGCAATTTTTTTGTTATGCAGAAATATGCGTCGTATGATAGGCGAGAATTCTTCTTCATTGTGAGCATTTAGGTAAATCCTGTCTTTCAATATTTTTCTATTATTCTGTGCATTGTTCTTTCTTGGGTTTTCTGTGAGATTTATTGGAATGGTGGTTGTTTAGTGGTTTTCTAGGTTGCTGATAAAAGAATTTTTGGGTAACGTGGTGGTTTAGGGGATAGCTATAGTCTTTGACGGATTTCAAATCAAGACAATATTTTAGTTTAAACTATCAGTAACTGAAGGCAGAGGAAAATTTAGATTTTTGCCTTCTTTTTCTCGCCCGGTCTCAGAAAAGCATGTAATAGAGTCACCACTTTTTTATAATTTTTAGAAGTATTTGGTGGTCGGCTGGACGATCCTATTAGCTTATCCATTGGAGGTTGTTTGGATTCATATTTCTACTTTTTCTTGAATATGTCTATTAATCATAAAGATGCTTCTGAAGAATGATAAGTAACGATTTCCAAAATTTTATTGTAATGTTTTTTTAATGTTGTCAAAGAGCTAAAATTGAAAGATGGGTTCTTTTTTAGTTCTGTCTTTTTGTTTTTGTTTTTGGTTTGCTCTTCTGGTTGAAAAAGGATGAACATTCTTTTTTATTTTCTCGCTCATTTCATTTTCTATTTCAATAAAATCTCATACTCATGAATATCATCAAGGCGGATAGCATGAAATGTTAATGCATTTTCCTCTGCCAGTTTATCAATTTGAATTCCACTTTATTTGTGGTTTGTTAATTGAAATATGCACCGAATTCATTATTTTGAGTAGTTCTTACTTGGCATTTGTAAGCTTTTGATTACTTATGAAAGGTTATATATTTTATGTGAGTTTATAAACTTATAACATGGAATTAGTTTCTTTTCAGTTGGGTTAAAATTATATTGATTGTGGTGTTATAAAGCTCATTTTTAAAGTTAGGTTAAAATTGTGAGTGAGGAAAAGAAGAGAAAAGAAAAATGTGAGTGACGAATAGGTGCCTGCCCTACAAGACACATATTTTGCCATCTTAACTACAAGGGCAAATGTGTGAACTGCATGTTGCTTCTGTTTCTTCTGTTTCTTTAGTTTCTTATGGAAGCACAACTTTTTTGGCAACCATGTCTTTGTGATCAAGAACGTTCAATTTCTTCCTACTAATTGTGCAATGTCTTTACATGTCAGCTCAGTTGAATGTATATAAAAGCCAAGATGCTTATCTTATCGACCTCATTCACTCATGTGTCCTTCTATTCATTCATGACTGTGTTGAATTTATTCAGGTTAAATGTGTCTAATTCATGCAGTTATGCCTGAAACAGTTGGTTCCCACCGAAACACACAAGCTTATTTTCTAGTTATTACTATAATATAGTTAGTGATTACATTATGGACATTCTATTACACTATCAAGGTAAATTATTATATACTTAGATGTGATGCATTACAAAACCAATGTTTATAAAAACACCATGTACGTCTTATTATGCAATATAGGCGTAGGTTATTACTAGGGAACGTCATAAAATTAAACAACATCGTAATTCACTCGTCCTTAACTTATAACAATACAATGTGACTATAAACATGAAATTTCCTATAACGAATAGCAGATGAACATGTGTACACAATAAAATTCATATTAAATGAATGTTTAGGGTTACAATCTCTGTGGTTTATTCTTTTTAGGAAAATTTCTCTAATCTTGAGATTTGATCCAACAGTTGTAAGAACCTGATCTTGAATCGGGACGAGATTTCTTCAAGGGTCGTCGATGCTTGATATTAAACGAAACAAGAGTGATTTCACATTGTGGGTGGTCATCGTTTTTAATATGGATGAATTGGCACGTATGTTTGTTATGCTTGTTGATTCTCCATGAACTTGATAAAGAACAAGAGTGTTTGGGTGTTTGGTGTTTGCTTTGGCTATAGAGCTTTCTACTTTTCTCCAAAAGTTTGGACATAATTTGTTTCTTTGAAATTGAATTTGATTCACAGGTGGTGAACACTTGATCTTGAATTGGGATTGCGATTTCTTCAAGGGTCATCGAAACTATCTGAACAAATTTGGACCACGAGTAGTGTCACGTTGAAGATGATTTTTGGCTTTCATGGTGGATGAACTGGCACGTGTTCTTGTTGACTCTCAACGAGCGTGATGAAGAGTGCAGAGAGTTTTCTAAGTCTTCTGTGTTTTTTGTGTGTCTGAGCCTTCTTTGTCTTGGAGACTCGTATTTATAGGCTTCTATATGATTCTTTGCATTGAATCAATTCATTTTCTAGGTCTTGATTTATGTAATTTGTCTACATAAATTGTCTGACTAAAGCTTGATTTAAACTTGATTTGGTATTAGTTTGACATAATTTACGCTTTATTTAAGGGGAACTTTAACGAAAAGCTCCCGGTACTATTCACTTTACGAAAAACCATATTTTTATACTAAAAAGTCAATCCTGGTACTATTCACTTTACCCTTTATTTTGTTCTTATCGTTAAAATTCAAAGTTTTCAAGCTATTTTCATTAGTTTTCATTTATTTAAATCAAGGTCCATTGAAAGGTAATTTTCCCAGAAGGTGCTGTCCAATTCCATCAGACTTGATTTGGATGTAAGCAAGGATGATGTAATTTGAACTTGATTTGGTACTAATTTGAGCCGAATCAATTAAGTTAATTGACATGATTTATGTTTTGATTTAAATCAAAGTCAATTAAAGGGTAATTCCTCAATTGCTTCCACCATCAATTTAATTTGGTATTTTTTTTTTTTTTCATTTCCTAGAGGTCGACACGTTTTACTTTCGATGACTTGTTCGATTTTGGTGAGTCACATACCATGTGTGCAATTTGTGAGACCATGACGCGCGCCTGGAAGTCAAAACTTAATTTGTCGATTAGTATTTATTTCACAATTTACATGTTTACAAATACCTCAACTTCAAAGTGTGTCGTAAACAACTGTTTGTAGTGTGTAGGAGGTGTGACTTGAAAACCCGTTGGGCGAATGTATTTTTTTGCTTCACTATGTCGAATGTTGATGCCAATCTTGAACCAATCAGTGCATTTTTTTTTCTTTTCTGAAGCCAATTGGAGCATTAGACGATAGCTACTCCAATCTCGTCTCATATGGCAAGAAATCCCATATTTTCTTAAACAGACCGTTCAATCCAATCTACAAGTTTGACTGATGCAGGGAGTCCCAACCAAATCAACCTGGATGAACTCCTAATCTTGTATGTTATTGGAACTCCACAATTTTTGCTGTTGTGGGATTGACTTGGTAAGTGAGTGTGCAACACTCCTTTATTTCTTCATTGGACACCACCCCATCATTGTGATAAAAGATATTGTATTTTGTATCTTGAAAATGTTACAAGAAAAACCTCCATATATAACAATGCTGGAGTTCTAAACAATAAAAGGCAGCAGCTGCCCCAACTACACTCAACCATATGCAATAAAAGCTAGCCTATACAACACTAAGTGTCTATAAAATAGACCTCTTGACTTTGTGATCAAAGGCCTTATTTTGTTGGATCTTGTTTCCTGACCTTTGTGTCCACAACAGATAAACTTGCTAACTTTTCTCCATCATCCCCCCGCAAGCTCATGAGCGGGCAGCGAACGAGCTTGGATTTTAAGAAACGAAAACGATCAGCGGACAAACCCTTAGTGAAGATATCTGCGATCTGAAACTGAGTAGAGATATGACGAACATTCAACGAACTCGCCACAACAAGCTCATGTACAAAATGATAATCCACTGCAACATGTTTTGTTCGAGCATGGAACACAGGATTAGACGCCAATGCAATAGAGCTTGTATTATCACACCAAATGAAAGGAGTGGAAATAGGGATGCAAAGCTCCTGCAACAGCTGATGTAGCCATACAAGTTCAGTTGCTGTGATTGCTAATTGCCAATATTCAGATTCGGTACTTGACCGAGCAACTGTGCGTTGCTTTTTGGAACTCCAAGAAATCCAATTTGGACCAAAGTACACGCAAAAACCACCGGTAGAGCGTCTAGTGTCGGGATCTTCAGCATAATCTGTGTCAGAAAATCCAACCAAGTTAGTACCACCACGACGAAACAGAAGTCCTTCTTGAGGGGTGTCTTTTAAGTAACGAAGTATTCGCTTGATGGCAATCCAATGAACAGAGGTGGGCTTATGCATATGTTGACATACCTGATTCACTGCATATGTGATGTCAGGCCTCGTGATGGTTAAGCATTGTAAAGCCCCTACCACACTTCGATATGTAGTAGGATTATCCAATGAAACACCATCAATGGAGCGAGGTGGGGAGCCAGATTGAACTGGAGTAGCACAAGGCTTGGCATCCAACATATCTACACGCTTCAACAAATCAATAATATATTTGGTCTGCTTAAGATGCAACCCATCATCACCACGAGTTGCTTCGAGGCCCAAGAAGAAATGGAGGGGTCCCAGATCTTTCATAGCAAAACTCTGACCAAGTGCATAATAAGTGAATCAACATAAGAAGACTGATTTCCTGTGATAAGAATGTCGTCAACATAGATCAGTAGAATCAAATACACTCCACGGTTATTAAAGATGAAGAGAGAGTGATCTACTTGTGATGCCACAAACCCCAAATCAATAAGATATTCAGATAATCTATGAAACCAGGCCCTTGGAGCTTGTTTCAAGCCATTAAGGGACTTGCGCAAACGACAAACATGATGAGGATACTTGGGATCTTCAAAACCATGAGGTTGTTTCATGAATACTTCTTCAGAAAGATTCCCGTGCAAAAATGCATTTTGAACGTCAAGTTGTCGTATAGGCCAATCATGAGAGATGGCAAGGGCAAGAACAAGACGGATGGTGACATGCTTAACTACCGGACTGAATGTCTCGGTATAATCAACCCCCATCTGCTGATGAAATCCGTTTGCGACAAGACGAGCTTTGTCCCGCTCCACCATACCATCGGAGGTTCACTTTATGCGATATACCCACTTACAAGGAAGAACATGAGTAGCATATGAGGAGGGTACGAGACCCCACGTACCAGCATCTTTCAAGGCTTTAAACTCCAATGTCATTGCATCACACCAATGAGATAGTTGATTAGCCTCTCGGAACGACGTGGGTTCATCATCAAGAGCCTGCAATGATGTTAATAGAGCATATTTTGGGTTTGGTTCCGGATTTAGAACGAGTAAGCATGGGATGTGAATTAGGAACTGAAGAAATTGAAAAAGATGGAGGTCCATCAAGAGAAAGCGAACCATGAGAGTGATCTTGGGTAGGTTGAGAATGAGGTGGTGACGAAGTTGGAATTGTAGAACTTGAGGAAGGATGCAAGGGAGAGAGAGGTGCTGCACTAGAAGTAGACGTTAGATTATGAGAAATAGAAATATGAGAAGATGAAGGTACCTGAGTAGTTAGAGGCAAAGGAGAAGGCGTGATAACCACGGGAGAGGCTTCAAATGGCGAGACTGAGAAGGATTGTGTAGGGTTGTCGAAAGGAAAAGTGCCCTCATCAAAGACAACATGGCGTGACAAATAAACCCGTCCATTTGACATATCATAACAACGATAGCCCTGATGATTAAGGGAGTAACCTATAAAAACACATTGTTTTGAACGAAATTCCAACTTATTTTTATTTGAAGGTCGTAAATATGGAAAGCAAGAGCAACCAAAACACGAAAACTGAGATAAGAGGGCTTACGACCAAACAATTTTTCATAAGGTGAAACATAATTCAATTGACGTGCAGGTAGACGGTTAATTAAATAGATGGAAGTGTTGAAAGCATCTACCCAAAAGGAAGAAGGCATTTTAGCAGTAGCAAGCAAAGTAAGACCCATATCAACAATATGTCTTTGTTTCCTTTCAGCAGTACCATTTTGTTCCGGTGTATTAGGACAAGTTAATAGATGCTCAATTCCATTATTAGTTAAAAATTGTTAAAATTCATTACTCATGATTTCACCTCCCCTGTCAGTTTGCAAAGATTTTATCTTATAAATAGTATGAACAGATAGAAGGTTTTCAACAAGCAATTTGAATTTTTGAAAATAATAAAAAGCTTCATACTTAAATCGCATAGGATATATCCAGGTGTAACGGGAATAGTCATCAAGAAATATTATAAAATATTTAGAACCCTTAACAAAGGCAATTGGTGAAGTCCATACATCACAATGAATCAATTGGAGACCAAAGAAAGCCACAATCTTGAAAGGAAACTTTGACGAACCCCCACGAAATGGATATAATCCATTCTCACTCTTCCCATGGAAAAGCGTCCTTCCCGTGGATAAAGCCTTCACAAAAAAAATCATTAGGAGTGAAAATGAAGTAACAATGATTATCACAACAAAATTGATGAACGCTGAGTAGATTGGCGGAAGCAGAGGGACAATGCAAAACAGAATGTAAAGGAAATGTAGACAAGGAACCGGAACCAATATGTTTAATAGGCAAACCTGCACCATTGCCAACAGCAACTTGATCATGACCGGTATATTCTGTCGAGAGATTAAAATTAGGTAAACCATTCGTGATATGCGACGATGAATAGGCTTTAGGTGCCCACTGTCGGGCATTCCCCATCCCCCGACAATACGTCTCCGGCTTCCAACCGAGAGTTTGATCCAAGGAGGCTGTAAGGATGTGAAATCTCACGTCCTTGGGGGATCCATGGACTCAATCAAAGTGTTGTGGGGAAGCTGGGAGGCCGACTCCTGAAAAATCGACTGTCTCTTCTCCACCATCATGCCAGTGTAATATAACATGAAATATTAATAATAATATTGAAATAATAACTATGATACTTGAATGTGTAAGATAGTAATTAAAATTGAAGAATACTTACATGAAGGGACTCGACCAACTTATCCTTGGATCGAACATAAACGTTTGCAAAGACGTCGATCTCCAGGAATTTTGAACCCCCCCCCCCCCCAGAAATAAAACAAGATAAGAAAAATGTTAGTACGAAAAAAAAATTAATATTACTGACATATTAAAATTTGAATATTAAAAGCTTTATTATTATATGCCCTCGTACCTCCATCCTATATGAGAAGGGCCTTGAACCCGAATGGTGGAGAAAAGTCTTCTTCTCCCGATTGATTTTGTTGGCTTTCGCCTTCTTTTGTTATACACAAAATAAACATATTAGTTGTAATTTAGATGACATATAAAAAAATTAATAAACATTAATAAGAAACATATAATACATTTAGACTTATTAAAATACGTACCACATAGGTGGGCTCCTGAAAATGACTGTAGAGCCATGCCCAATTTTCTTCCTGGTTCTCAAACTCCTTTGGGCAATCCTCCTCAAGAGCAACTTGCAGATCATCAAACATCTCAAAATGTTGGTGCAGGTCGCCGTTCCACTGGTTGTACCATTCAGGGAAGAGCTTGTTGACGTACGCCAACATATGGTTGTTGATGTTGTCGAAATTGTAGTTTGTCCCAATGTAACAAATATTTAAAAGAAATTAATTAAATACATTTATTAATATAAATATATAAACTTTAAAGGAAAAGCAATAAAAACTAAAAAGTCAGGATACTTATTGACAAATAATCACGCACCTTCTTCCTCACCTCTTATCGCCTTCCAAGACTTCCATCGCATAGGGCAATAAGTCCGAACGATGTGGCCAATGCGTTATGCTGCTCGCCGTTGGTGTAGCCCGATGCTCGTCGTCGTATCCGATCGTGATACGTTCATTGGTCACCCGGGTGATCTTCACCGTCTTCAATTGGCGACAAGGACTCGGGTTTTTTTTTTTTGCTGAAAAAAATACTAAAAAAAAGTCAAACAAGCACTATAAGTTCTACTGAAATTTCGACAAAACCTCCCCTAAAGTTATAACATTTCCCAAACCTTGGACACTATAATGAATAATATATGATATCCAACAACAATCACAATAGTTGAAAAAGCCAAATTTGGACCAAACGCACAATTGTAGTATGCAACAATTTTGATTGAACTTACAATATGAATAACTAAGTTAACAAGGAAATAAAGGGAGTTTTTTAATTTTACATGGCTATGACCCTGAGGCATCAGTGGTAGATGCCGATGTCGTGTCGGGCATGCGGGGGCGACGGTGAGCACGCCTGGTGCTAACAGGTAGCACAATTGAAAATGTCGATGATGCCAGCGTCTGAGAGCCTAGGAGACCCGAGGACCAACCGAATCAACCAGATTAACTGTACTAGGGTCCATTTCCACCAAAGCAATGGCAGCTGAAGTAGGAGGCAGGGGAATCAAACGGGGTGCAGTGGTCACCGCCTTACAACTTCTAATAAGATGCGACATCTGCATAATTAGAAAAAAAAATTTAGTAAGCATACATAAACCCTATCACATGCCTATTTATGTGGCATATCACTCACACCAACCCCACTCATAACTAAATCAAGCAAATAAACCATATACTGTTAAACATTAACTAAATCCCTAAATCTGAAATCAAGCATAAAATCGGTTTTATCCTAATTTCGAATATCACAATCCTTAATGTTTTGAGAAATGAATGGTATACAATTAAGTCACCAATACCATATATGCATGAACAAGATCAGTAATTTCTCAACTCATAGAAATCTAATTCCTAAAATTTTCTAGAACCCTAATTCCTAAAATAAGCTTTTGTTTAATATAATTCACGACAGTTTTAGCAACATCCTCACCGACATGCTCACTTGATGACCATCTTTTTTGTGCGACTAGTGATTCCTAAACAAAATAAGCAAAATAAGATACAATTACAAAGTGGCAAAGCATCTCAGTAGCCATGGCTACCACTATGAACCCTAATTCCTAAATTTTCTAGAACCCTAATTCC
Organism: Malus sylvestris; assembly: GCF_916048215.2. Taxonomy (NCBI): domain Eukaryota; kingdom Viridiplantae; phylum Streptophyta; class Magnoliopsida; order Rosales; family Rosaceae; genus Malus; species Malus sylvestris. The sequence goes on along the minus strand of NC_062266.1, from coordinate 13,657,696 downwards.
TAAAATTACTAAATCCTAAAATTATGAATTCCTAACCTTAATTTGAAATTAAGAAATAATCCTACAATTACTATTTCCTAGAACCCTAAGTACAAGTATAACATTAGAATTAAGTAAATTGAAAAATTATCTCGGATAAATAGTGTATTTTTGAGAGAGAGACGAAGAGAGAGAGCGAGAGGTTAGACGGCGAGAAGGTGAGAGGGTGAGAAGGCGAGAGGGAAAGAGGGTGATAGAGGTTAAGTGAGAGAGAGGGTTGTCGGAGGAGGAAGAAATGAGGGCTGTTAGAGGGAAAGAGGGTGAGAAAGGTTGAGGGAGAGAGTTTGCAGCGTTGGGAAAAAAAAGGAAGAAGTGAGGGGAAAAGGGTTTTTGGTAATTTTAAATCCCAAGATTCTTGCATGATGAAGAGAAAGGTAATTGTCGAGCAAAAAATTCAAAATTTCACAAAAAAAAATTAATTTGGTGCCCATCCAAAAAATTGTGGCAGCCAAATTTTCAGAGACTTGGGCGACGAACAAGAAGGTATTCGTCGCGCAAATGATGTTTCAACAGTGAATATCTTTCTATTTGTCACGCAAGTCTCTAAAAATTAAATTTACCCGGGTAAAATTTATTTAATTTTATTTCATTTAAATTTATTCAAATAAAAACAATTTATCTATAATATAAGATAAATAAATTACAAAACAAATATCATTTAATGTGTTTTACAAAGCAAGACACAAATAAATTGCATTATTCTTTATCCAAACTATAATAACTGTCACTATCGTCGATATCATCATCTTCAGTCTCCCATTCATCCTCGTCGATAAGTACGTCACCATCGTCATTCGGGTCCATACAGCATCGTATCGAGGAAGATTACCGAGGTTAATTGTAATTGACTCAATCAATATTTCAATTGAAGCTACTCCTTGAATCTAAAACGAATCTTGGATAAGATTTGTATCTCGAAGTGTTTCCGCATCATTTTTCATCGAAGATTCTAGACGTTGATCAACAATGTTATCGACATCGTCATCAATAAGGTCTTGTTCTGGTATAGCATACACGTTCCTTTGATCCATCTTATGAACAACTTTCCAACCTCTCCCAGCTTTAGGGTCATCTAGATACAAAATCTGTTTTGCCATGTTTGCCAAAATGTAAGGGTCGCCATCATACCAAGTTCTATTAGTGTTCACAGATAGTAAGCCATGGTCAATTTTAACACTTTCTTGCCTATTTGGGTTTGTATCAAACATCGACACTTAAACATGATCACTTGGCATCGTTCTTTGTAAAGCAATTGCACAACACTTGTTAGTTTGCCATAGAAATCACTGTCTGTACTTTCACCTCTACTTAGGACATGGACATCGCTATTTTGCATACACAACTTGTCATTTTGCACAGCCCCGAAGAACTTGACACCGTTAACATGGCAACCTAAGAACCATTCAATGCGAATTGGTTCAAACGCCAAGTTATATAACTCTTTAATGTAAGTGGGAGAATTCGATGTTTTCTATTGATTCACCTAATGTTATACAAAAACATACACCTATTAGTTTGAGAAAATTAATTACTACAATATACATGTCAACTATAAAACACTTAAAACTTACATATTCGAGAAACCACTGTGGAAACAATTCACGGTGTTTCTTGCCATACGAATGTGATTGATGTTCTCGCTTCATAATCTCTTCATGCATTAGGTGTGCCATTGTCTCGTCACAATTGTTTAGTACGAACAAATGCACTACCTCCCTATTATTTTTGAAAAACGACACGCCTTGTACTGGATCTCCAAAAGGTTGTGTGCTTTGGGCAAAAACAATTTCTCCTTTCTCACACCCCTGTCATTATTGTGCTAAGGACGATTGAAAGTTGTCTCCACATCTTAAATACATTCCACAAAATGTAAACGACTCATATGCCACCCAAGGCTCTATAATTGATCATTCGGGCTTCACCTTATTTCGTACACTATTTTTCAACTCTCTGAGAAGCCTGCCAAAATAAAACGATATGATACAAATTAGTAAGCGTCAATTAATGAAGAATAAACAAAAGACAAAGATTATATGCCTTTCTATTGGATACATCCATCAATAGTTGACATGACCAGCAAGCAATGCCTCTTTCGACAAGTGAACCGTCACGTGGATTATACTTGTGAAGAAAGCTGGACGAAATATCATCTCAAACTTGCATAGGACTTGGACAAGGTCATGGTGCAACTGATTAGCGTTCGTCTTTTGCAATGATCATGACGTCAGTTGGGAAAAAAATCTAGACAACAACATGATTGTCTTCACTGCATCTTCTGGCACTAGGTGTCGAATACCCACAGGAAGTAGGCATTGCATAACCACATGGCAGCCATGGCTCTTTAGTCCAACAAATTTACCCACAACAATGTTCACACAATGCGTAATATTAGAAACATATCCATCAGGAAACTTTATAGACTAAAAACTTTAAAAACACTTTTTTTGTCATTCAGTTTCATGAAAAAAAAACGCAAGATCCCTTCTGGCTTTATCACTATCCCTATTCATACATAAACCACTCCGTATTCCCATTCGTTACAAATCAAGATGAGCTTTGATCTTGTCCTTTGTCTTGCCTTTGATATCTAGAATTGTGCCGACCAATGTGTCAAATACATTTTTCTTAACATGCATAACGTCAAGGTTATGTCTCAATTTGAGTTTCGACCAATATGAGAGCTCAAAAAATATAAACTTGTGCGCCCAGTTCATATGTGTAGAAAGTCTGGTCCTACTCACAATTTTCTCGAACGGAGCAAAATCCAAGCAGTTAAGCTGTTTCAAAATCTGAGCACCAAACCATTCTCTGGGTCTGAAGTTAGGCCATGTTTTCCCGTCGAACTCTTTATCTCGCCACTCATGGTCTTATGGCAACCATCTCCGATGACGAAGGTAACAAATTTTTCCGGCGTGCCAACCAGATGTTACATCCTTCTTGTATATAGGGCATGCCATATAATCCCTAGTGCTTCACCTGGAAACCATTGCATATGCGGGAAAATCGTTCACAGTCCACATCACTACTGCCCGCAAAATAAACATCTTGCCAGTACACTTACCGTATGTGCACATACCGTTTATCCATAAATCTTTTAACTCATCAACTAACGGCCTTAAGTAAACATCGATTGACCAACTAGGATCCTCAATTATCAATAAAGTCATCATCATGTTTTTTTTTTCATGCATTTCCAAGGCCGCAAATTATATGGAAATGCGAAAAATCGGCCAAGTGATGTGGTGTTGGTTTAGAACCCCAAACAAATTGAATTCGTCAATGGCAAGTCCTAATCTAATGTTCAGGGGATCAACAGCAAAATCGGCGAACGTTTGATCGAACTCTTTCTATCCCTCCTCATCTACAGGATGCCTCATCACATCGTCGTCTACCCATTTTTCCTTATGCCATCTCATGTCCGTGATAGTATGCGTCAACATATACAATCACTATAACCTAAGCTTCAAAGGCAGATAAAGCATGACTTTTTAAGGGATCTTAGTCGTTTTATTCTGAGATGTCATTTTGAACCTCAACTCATTGCATATAGGGCATTTATCTAACACTTTATTTTCTTTATTGAATAAAATATAATTGTTTTTGCAAGCATGAATTTTTTTATAACCCAATCCGAGACCATTCAACATCTTTTGAGCATTTCTAGGTCTTTCAGCAAACAATTGTCCTTTGGTAGCATTCTCTTGAAACCCCTAAAAAGGTACATAATGTCCAAATATATCTTATTTCATAAACGAAAAAAAAAACAAATAAACTTCACTCCTCCTTTGGGGCATCAACAGGGGCATCAGGAACTCGCATGCACTTTGCAGCCCGCTGCACATCGGGCTTCCACTGCCGGAAATGCATATTGAAAAGGTCATCCAGATACTTCTACTATTTCTCATCGGTTTCATCAACATCCCAATAAACTTGTAATGCCAATAAAAATAAATTGGTAATCACAAAAATATTACTTTTTAACAAAAACAATTATACATTCTTTAATACAAACTTACCGAGAACTCTCGCACCATGGACTTCTTCAACTCCTCAGACACCATTTTTCAAGGCTTCAACTCAGTAGAATATTGGTTCCGCACCAGACCCCCAATCTCAAACCTAAATTCGGTGTACGCATCAGTTCTACTTTTGTCTTCATATGAGGGCAATCGCTTACAACGGAACCTCTCTATTCGCAGATCAGCTTTCCTCATTTTTTTTCTACCACAAAATTATAAAAGTAATAGACTATTAAAAATAAATAAATAAATAAAACTTCCAACAATATCAAATATAAGACAACTAATTCAACTATAAATTTCTTTTTTACCTTTCCCTTTACAAGAGCCTTCTCCCTCACAACTTTTCGTTGGAGCAGGAGCCAAATCGGCCGAAAACTATAGGGTTTTGAAACTGTATTTATATAAACCCACAGATTCTTTGGTTTTTCTTTATCTGGCAAAAGGGTGAACTGAAGGTGTACAAAAGGGTGATGCTAAAAGACAAAGATTGTGTTATTCCCTCAAAACCATGGCCTCGTGGATCAATCCCAAACTTTTTTCTCTCTGCTTTCTTTTGTTTAATTTCTATGTAGATGTATGAAACATCAACGCATGACCTGCTGCCTGCTGCTTGCTCTGTTGCGTCTACCTGCTAATTCCTCCATCCCTTTTGTGTTTTGCAGTTGTGGTTGTGTCTATGTCCCTTGCGGCCTGCTTACTTCGTCTCTTTATGTGTTCTACGGCGTCTTCCTTCTCGGCTTATGTTGTATCTGCCTGCTGCGTCTTTGGTTTCGTCTTCGTGCTTACTTTCCCATGTTTCCTTCGCCGAGTGAAAGTTCAACAGTAGCTGACCTCTCTTGCTTGGATCCTATGACATTTTTTATATATAGTATTTGTTAAAGGACCCGCCTTGAGCACTTGGGGGTTGTGCTTATCTGCAACAACGAGAAGTGTAGCGAACATTGTCGACGAAATAAAGCTAAATTGATGGACTCAGCTTGGCCTTCATAATGCTTTCAACCTAGCGGCATCAACCCGGCATAAAGCAAAATGGTGGTCAACTAGAGGTGGTGCACATCAAACTCTACCGGCAACCTGCTCCTCAATAGCATGAATTTCATCCAACTCGTGACACAACAAACCAAGGAATAATGAGGCTAACGGAACTATATGGCCCTGGGCAATCGCCATAGCCGAAGGAATCATGCGTCTGTGGAAAGTATCTTTGCTCTCGCAGAAAACAAAGCGACCAAGCCACAGACATCACAGCCTCAAATCTACAGTTCAGCTCTTGAGACTTCTGCCATAAGTGTTTGATCCAGTCGTTAAAACGAAGGGCCTTACTTGGGAAAGTGGGGGCTCCCTTCTGCAGCGCCTTGAAAATTTCCGTATCGGCCAGAGGGACGTCATAATGAAATGGACCTATGTTCCCTGCGATAGACAGATGCATGACAAAAGTGTAAGTCTATGTGTTCCAGCGCCTAACCACATGCATGAGGAAGTCTGATTACATGCAGACTACTTGCTTCTTGGTCAAGAAGACAGAGTCCAGGACCTTCGCTCTCTTCAAAACTTTGCACTAATTCGGATTCCAAGCTTGGCATCTACGCACTCAGCCCAGTCGGTAGCCTCACCGCACAAGAACTCGAAGTGGATAGGAACCACAGTGAACAACCCATTCTCTATACAACAGCGTGAAATGCATCTAGGATTAACAAGGGGTGCCGACTCCAGAAAAGGCTCATCCTCCTTAAAAGCTTTATTCTGAGGATCGAGAGAAGGACGTAGCTTGCCTCGTTGAAGCCGGTCCTCAGTGGTGAAAGATCCATCTACAGCAGTCAAACACTTTGGGGATCCCGATACCATGGTTCACATATAAAACACGAACGTCAAACTATAAATTCACAATCCATCATGTCTGCGAGACAAAACATCCAAACACATAGAAAAGAAGCATGGCAGCAGGAAGTGAAAGTCTAGCCTAAGAAGGCATATTTGCCCAGAGGAAGCAGAACTTCTAGAAACTCAAGTGTACGCAGGCAAAAGCCTAAGGCTTTAACATGGAACTATGTCATGTCTCGACCTGCGAATAAGGACTATTCACGAGCTAAGGTGTGAGAGCCATATCTTAGCTATAGAAATATATTCTACGACCAAGACATGGTAAGAAAAAAAATATTTATTTGTAATTGAAACACAATACATCGTATAACAAAATTTACATAATAAACACTTGAGTTTACCACATATAATTTATCGCAATGGAATAAAATAGTTCAGAAAATTAGTTTACAACCGAAAGTACAAACAAATTAATTGAAATGAGTAAAACTTGAAATTCATAAAGTATATGCAAATGAGATGCATGAATGTACTCACTCCCTTCTAATCCCACTAACACATACATAAGGCACCCAAGCCTGCACGTCCCATACCATGCTTATACCACTTGGCTATGAGTATCTTAGAATATGAGTTAACTCCCGTTCATCCCTTATGCCCAATTTTTATATTTTAATTTTAGTTTCACTTTGTATATAGACACCTCCGCCAATGCCCATTGTATATTCAAGTCCTTACCTGGACGCCTAACATATACAAGATTTCATTATTTTATAATCAACCAATTGTATACTCAAGCCCTTCCCTCGATGCCTGGCATATACAAGTTTCAAGATTTTATATTCAAGGCATTCTCCAGTCCTTGAACATCGTCACAACTCCACACTTAACACAAACTTAATACAACTCGACTCTTTTTCTTGCTTCACAATGCATATATGTCATGTTCAAATAGATATCAATAACCACATTTTATCTAATAAGTCTGCAAGTTTCAACATAAATCACACTGATTAGTAACACAAATAATATTAGACTACCAATAATGAAGTTTTGATAGCTAGCAACAATATAAATGAGAAAATATGACTTACCATTGTCTCCCTCTTCATTCTTATCTTTATTTTCTCGCTCTCCACTGGTTTACCACTCAGGCCGTGCTCATGTCGATCGAGAACCATAAAGCCTAAACTTGTAGTCAGCGATACAAGGATGCAGCAATTACAGAGAACTGCCTGTTGCTTACGGTGACGATCTTCTTCGTTGTGGTGGGAGCGGAAAGTGCACATGGATTGGTTCTCTTGGACAATGAGAGCTTGATGGTTGGTTTGGTCGTAGAAGTCTTAGCTACGATGTCATCGTTGTCTCTCATGGCTGCATTAGTGGGTATGACTGGCCAAAGCCAGCATAGCTGCTGCTGCTGCTGCTGCTTGGCGGTGGCGCTCGAACACCGGTGACGAGATGGAGAAAGACGGTTGGGTGCCTTGATCAATTTGGTGTGAAGTTATGGTTGCCTCCTATTTAAAAATCCAGTTTTCTATGAATAATAGTTTACGTAACTAAATTTAATTTGGGGTTCAAGTGAGGGAAGAAATATAGATTCACGGTGATTACTGGGATTTCATTTCTTTGGCTTTAGGTTTTTTGAGGAGATTGCCATTGTTGGTTGAAGGTGTTTTTCATGGTAATGATCTCAAAATATACATAAACACGGAATTTAAGTGGTTCGTCAATTCGGCTACGTTCACTAGAATTGTGTTTATACTTGTAATTCACTATAAATGAGATTTAAAAAATATAATGAAAGTAGCTTAAAAGCCATTACATAATCTACGCAAATTGAGTGATATGAAAAGAGGATCTTTAGTCACACTAAACTTATTCCTTCAACGAGGGTAAACAAACACACCATAGTATTCTAACTATAATGGGTTTGCATGATCACTTCAATATCAAATTGCATGATTGACAAGTCTATATACTTACAATAGTTTTTACATACTACAAAGTGGAATTATTTTCAACATTTTTGCGTGAAAAATAGACTTCGTCAAGATAAGACAGCCTCTTCTCTATTTTTATTTTTAAAAAACTCATTCTGAAATAATGATAAACATTGCCAATCATACAAATAAAGCATGGAAACTTTGCCTTTTGTCATGCCCACAAGCCAATATGGACTTGTCAAGTGAATGATTGAACTCTGACTGCATGAAAGGTTTCACTGTCCTTAAATCGTACGAAGGAGTCCATATAATTGGGCAAGGATTGTCTGCTCTCCCACTTTTGGTGTCTTCCCGTGCTCTCCTATTTTATGTGATCACGATTAAATCATGTCAATATTTTATATTGTTTTTTTAGAGATAATAAGACAAAAATGAATAGTAATATAAAATATTAACGTGACTCAATCGTGATCATATAAACAGAATGGCATGGGAGGGCATCGAAAGTGAGAGGGTAGACAATCCTTGTCCCATATAATTTTGTAACTTTTTTTTTTTTTTCAGACTGTTATACCGTTGGAGTTAACTTCTGTTGGAGAATTAAACTTTTTGATTAATTCATGCAAAACAGAGTTTCCCGAACTAGCTCGTTTCATTTGTGTAGTATCCATTGGTATCAATTAATTTAGACCTAATCCAAAGTTGAGCATTTCACCGGTACACTGTTATAATATTAGTATATAATTTCACCGGTACACTGTTATCATATTAGTATATAATTTCATATATAAATTCTTTTTTATTAACATTACATTATTATCACAAAACGTCACAATTAATAACGATGTATATATATTATGAAAATTGATCACATATAACTGTGATTCATATCTTAATATTGGTTGTCTTTTCTATTTCAAGTACAAGGGACCAGAAAGCCACAACAATGACAACTCATGGAGAAGGCCGGGTCCAACATTATTAGAAGAAAATAACCCAAAATGAAATCATTATTGAAAGAATCAGACTTTGCAGTTACAGTTCATTTGGTGTTGCAGGTTGTTGGCAATAATCATCTTTTAGATCTCCTTGTTTTGGCATGTCAAGATTTTCTTTTAAGATCTTGGCAATGCAAACTTCGGCATGTCCACAGATTTTTTTTTTTTTTTTTTTGTGGTGGCCAATTTAGCAACCTATAGTCTTGATTTAGATTTAGGTAATTTTTATTTTGATACTCCTCCTTTTTGTTCAATTAGTTTTATTCATGAGGTTCGACTTGTGATGTTCCAATCTAAATTTATTATTGAGTATGTTTGTTTGGGCTCTTACTTTTAACCTCATTTTTCAACCAAAAAAGAAAAGGGAAAGTAACAGTACAATCATTATTCTATAAACATAAAAGGGTAGTGTAATGGAGGCCATCAAAATTAGGCCTGGCAAACGGGTCGTGTCTGTCGTGTTCGTGTAACACCTGTTATCTTAATGGGTCATGTCGTGTCACATCCGTTATCTTAATGGGTCCTTAACAGGTCGGGTCACTTTACCCAACGGGTAAAGTGACCCAACCCGTTATGACCTATTATGACCCGTTAAGAAAAATATATATTTTTTCTTAAATTTGCACATACCACACATTGCCACATAAATATTACTTCAAAATATTAAAACACATTTTTCGTTTAAGTACTACATCTACACTCGAAAATAAGAGCCTAATAAACAAACATCCATATACTACTAGTCTATCACAAAATATTAAATGTGCAAGGATATGCAAAATGAAGGAGTTTTTGTTTTCAAGGTTGTGAAGCTTTTCTCAAAAGTTTAAACCTTGCCAATAGAATGCAAAGCTTGAATGTTATTCCTTTTACAAAATCCTCAATTTTCATCGATCATCATGACATAAGATTTTGTGGTATCCACTAGTGTAAATATTTTAAATTGAAAATCGAATTCATTCATTGTATTCATATAGGGTCAAGGAGTGTAATTGTAAAAAATCATCAAAATCGAAGTTAAAATAACCGTTAAATCGTGATTTTTCGTTGATAACCGTTGAAAAGTTTTGTCCTATTACTTGATCTCTGAATGTTTGTTTTTTTGCAATTTTTGGCATATGCGATCTTGAAGTCTATACAAATATGTTTGACAGTTGGATCGTTAAAACTAGTTTCGTAGAATGCGTATCGCATCAAAACAATGGATTCACTAACACTTAAGAGTTTATTTATACTTTCATTAAGTATAACATAAGATTTTGTGGTATCCAATGTGTAAATGTTTTAAATTGAAGATCGAATTCATTCATTGTATTCATATAGGGTCAAAGAGTGTAGCTGTAAAAAATCATCAAAATCGGAGTTAAAATAACCGTTAAATCGTGATTTTTCGTTTATAACCGTAAATAAAATTTGTCTTGTTACTTGATCTCTGAATGTTTGTTTTCTGCAATTTTTGGCATATGCGATCTTGAAGCATATACAAACAAGTTTGACGGTTGGATCATTGAAATTAGTTTCGTAGAATGCGTATCACATCAAAACAATAGATTCACTAACACTTAGAGTTTATTTATACTTTCATTAAGTATAACATAAGATTTTATGGTATCCACTAGTGTAAATATTTTAAATTGAAGATCGAATTTATTCATTGTATTCATATAGTGTCAAAAAGTATAGCTATAAAAAAAATCATCAAAATTGGAGTTAAAATAACTGTTAAATCGTGATTTTTCATTGATAACTGTCAAAAAGTTTTGTCTCGTTACTTGATCTCTGAATATTTTTTTTTTACAATTTTTGGTGTATGCAATCTTGAAGCATATACAAACATGTTTGACAGTTGGATCGTTGACACTAGTTTCGTAGAATGCGTATCCCATCAAAACAATAGATTCACTAACACTTAAGAGTTTATTCATACTTTCATTAAATATAACATAAGATTTTGTGGTATCCACTAGTGTAAATATTTTAAATTAAAGATCGAGTTCATTCATTGTATTCATATAAGGTCAATGAGTGTAGCTGTAAAAAATCATCAAAATCAGAGTTAAAATAACCGTTAAATCGTGATTTTTCGTTGATAACCATCGAAAAGGTTTTTCCTGTTACTTGATCTCTAAATGTTTGATTTTTGCGATTTTTAGCGTATGCGATCTCGAAGCATATACAAACAAGTTTGACAGTTGGATCATTGAAGTTAGCTTCGTAGAATGTGTATCCCATCAAAACGATAGATTCATTAACACTTAAGAGTTTATTCATACTTTTATTAATAATAACATAAGATTTTGTGGTATCCACTAGTGTAAATATTTTAAATTGAAGATCAAGTTCATTCATTGTTTTCATATAGGGTCAAGGAGTGTAGCTATAAAAAAATCATCAAAATTGAAGTTAAAATAACCGTTAAATCGTGATTTTTTGTTTATAACCATCGAAACGTTTTGTCCTATTACTTGATCTCTGAATGTTTGTTTTTTGCAATTTTTGGCATATGCGATCTTGAAGTATATACAAATATGTTTGACAGTTGGATCGTTGAAACTAGTTTCGTAGAATGCGTATCGCATCAAAACAATGGATTCACTAACACTTACGAGTTTATTCATACTTTTATTAAGTATAACATAATGTTTTGTGATATCCACTAGTGTAAATATTTTATATTGAAGATCAAGTTCATTCATTGTATTCATATAGGGTCAAGGAGTGTAGCTATAAAAAATCATCAAAATTAGAGTTAAAAAAAACCGTTAAATCATGATTTTTCGTTTATAACCTTCGAAAATTTTTGTCCTGTTACTTGATCTCTAAATATTTGTTTTCTGCAATTTTTGGCGTAAGCGATCATGAAGTATATACAAACATATTTGATGGTTGGATCGTTGAAACTAGTTTTGTAGAATGCGTATCGCATCAAAACAATAGATTCACTAACACTTAAGAGTTTATTCATACTTTCATCAAGTATAACATAAGATTTTGTAGTATCCACTAGTGTAAATATTTTAAATTGAAGATCGAGTTCATTCATTGTATTTATATAAGGTCAATGAGTGTAGCTGTAAAAAATCATCAAAATCGGAGTTAAAATAACCGTTAAATCGTGATTTTTCGTTTATAACCGTAAATTTTTTTTGTCTTGTTACTTGATCTCTGAATGTTTGTTTTCTGCAATTTTTGGCATATGTGATCTTGAAGCATATACGAACAAATTTGACGGTTGGATCACTGAAATTAGTTTCGTAGAATGCGTATCACATCAAAACGATAGATTCACTAACACTTAAGAGTTTATTCATATTTTCATCAAGTATAACATAAGATTTTGTAGTATCCACTAGTGTAAATATTTTAAATTGAAGATCGAGTTTATTCATTGTATTCATATAGGGTCAAGGAGTGTAACTATAAAAAATCATCAAAATTGGAGTTAAAATAACCGTTAAATTGTGATTTTTCGTTGATAACCGTTGAAAAGTTTTGTTCCATTACTTAATCTTTGAATGTTTTTTTTTGTTTGCGATTTTTTGCTGATGCGATCTTGAAGCATATGCAAACAAGTTTGACGGTTGGATTGTTGAAATTAGTTTCGTAGAATTCGTATCACATCAAGTTCAATGGTGTGTGTATATATATTTATTAAGTAGATTTAAATTTATTTATTTTGTACGTATAACACTTAAGAAATTGAATGGTATGTATATTTAAGCCAATCCAATGGTCACCAATTTTTAATATTTAATTTAATATATATATAATTATTATAGTTTTTGTTAAATTAATATATATAATTATTATAGTATTTTTTTAGGGTTATAAAATTATAAAATTAATATTTTGCTTATTGTGTATCATGTTGCCCACGTGTATACCCGAACCAACCCGTTATCTTAATAGGTGCTTATCGAGTTACCCGATAACGACCCAATTCGTTATCTTGTCGACCCGAACACCTGTTAATTTCGTGTCGTATCGTGTCGGGTTATCGGGTCGTGTCAGGAATTGCCAGGCCTAATCAAAATGATGGAGGTTGTATGTGTACAATTATTAGAGAGACGGGCCATATACCTACTTCCAACGACATTGATACAGTCTCCAACTTGGTAATTACCACCTGCACAATTTGTTAGATGTGGAATTTTATTACAAAAAAGTCTCAGTATTAGTTGGAATGGAGTTAGGATATCTAAATTCCTCTTTCTTTATTTCTCTAGCCAATGTGGGATTTCAACCATTTGTGCCCAAATGGCTTAAAATAATATCTCAATAGCTCGTGTGCAAAAATGACACGTTTGCTCAAAGATTAAAAATGGGACACTTTGGATGCAGTCCCTAGCTATCAATATTTTTTTATTGAAACCTTGTTAGTTTTTAGTTTTTTATTGAGGTCCCTGACATTAATGTAATAATGTAAGTTACTATATTTTTTAAATTAAAAATTAAAAATTGAAATTTCTAATTGTTTATATTAATGAGATTTTAAATAAAACCCATAATTTATGGGATTAAAAATAATAAAATATAAATTATACTCTCTATTATATTGTGTGTGTGTGTGTATACATATATGTATGGGTACATTAACCAAAATTAACAAAAAAAGTTATTGTACCAAAATATGGATACATTCTCAAATCAACGAAAAAGAATGTACCCATATAAGTTTAAACATGGATTAAAAAATTTGAATGGATTTTATATTAAAAAAGGGTACATTTTACATATAACAAATTTATATATTTGAGAATGGGTACATTTAAGATTAAAAAAATTGAAAAATTATATGAATGGGTACATTTAAGATTAAAAATTGAGAATCTTTTTATATATAAAAAAAACTAATAGGTACAAACTTAATTTAATTTAATTTTTTATTATTTTGGAAATGTTTGAATTGAAAATTAATTAGAAGTTTAATAGAGGTGTCAGTATTAAACCCTAAATTAATTACTAATTTTGATATTAAAAATTATATAATAAACATGTAAATTCATTATCACATGCTAGGGACTTGAATCAAAATTTGATAACTAATAAAGTCTTAGTTAATAAACAGTAAGAACTAGAGACCGAATACTAATTTTTTCATTAAAAATTAACCCATTTCGGATGGAATTAGGTCGTTGATGCCTCACTGAGCATTGTAACACAAACTTAGATCTCCAACATTCTCAACTGTGTACGCATTTGTGCCGCTTAGAACTGCCTAACTTTGATATTCCTATATCTACACGGCATCATAATCACAAAATGGTACCCTACACGGTTAGTTAAGTGACTAATTGGCTCAGGGTTATGTGAATTCAATGAAAACCTGAGGAGCTCGAATGAAACAACTTCCAACTTCAAGCAAGCTCGAATTCTCCTACTCGTACTAGAGTACTATTTTAAAATATATAAAACTTCATTTTAATTTTTGGAAAAGATGACTCTTAGACTATAACCTTGTGTAAGATTAAAATCTCATTCATCATAATACATTTTGTTGTAGGTAAACTAATTTTTTTTGTATAAATAATATTCCGATACAATTTGTGTTCTTCATTTAGTTACATTAATTAATTTAATATATTTCTGTATATTCATCGATACTTAGGTACATTAATTCTTTAAAGTATAATTCAGTACATACATTTTGGTATTGACATTTAGGTATAGTAATTCAATATAATATATGTTGGTACATACATTTCGGTATAGAGAATTTGTTACAAATAAGTCAGTTTATCTTATTTCGGTATAATCATTTCTATACACTTACGTATTTACATAATTTCTTATGTGTCCTTAATTTCATTTCATCTTTTCTCATTTAGGTTTATTTATAATTGGAAGAGCAAAAATGTGCATATTAATAAACTCAAAATTTTAATGTGGAGATATTAAATAAAAATTGTGACAGCCTGTCCCAAATTTTACTTTTTTATTAATTTTAGAAGCGTGAATTTACAAAAATGCCCTAGAGGCAAGGACTTTGACTTTCGTTGATCATCGGTTAGAGTGGCGTACGACTTATTCTTTTAGCATATCCTTGTAGTACTCGTCACTATGAACGCATAGGAGAAAGCCATTTGTAAGTCCGAATTATAACGGTATAGTTACGGACGTTTGAAGTTGGTTATTTAAAAGTAGTTAAATTATTTGAACTTCTACCTTGTGGGAAGACTAACCAATCAGCCTTTAAGCAAAGAGAAAAGGGAACCAATCACATAAAAGGAGGAAAAAGCCTCCAGCCAATCAGAGAAAAAAAAAGGGGGGGGGGGGGAAGCTGGAGCTTTCCCGTAGATTTTTCCGCTCACGACCACCCATTTTCCAAGGCTGATTTTGGCCAACTCCGGTAGAGTTTTTCAAAGCCACCACCACCATCTTGAAACTCTCATTCCCCTCTACAAAACCCACCTAAGAACCACCTTGGTTAACCTCTGTACGTGGCGGTTCGAGGCCACAAAACCCGATGAAAACCAATGGTGTTCCGGCCACCCTTTTCATTTTTCAGGCGAATCGGCAAAGCAATGGCCGACACCACAACTTGGGCTTTGTAGACCATCATCCCAGGAGAAAATCCTAACCAGCCTTGACCCCGTTGGAACACTGAGGAAGAAGAATCAAAGTTCACCCAAGTATAGGGTTACCGACGAGTTTTAACAAAATTGAAGCTCTTCCCGACCTATTTAGCCTTGGTCACAGGTATAAATCGATTCTTCATGTTGTGTAGATGAATTTTCATGTTTGGATCGTGTGATTTGGTGGAGAAATGAGAAAGTTATAAGGATTTAAAGTTTGCCCAGTTTCTGGTGACCTCCGCCAATTTCGAGGCATTTTCTGGCCAAACCACGGCGAATTATCCGTCGTGCAACAATCTCTTCGTCTTGTCGAAGACTATGATTTCCACTTTTGAATCACTTGATTTTGTTGAGTATTGACAAAGTTATGGACGTTGAAAGGTTGCCCAGAAATTCCAGCGAATTACCAGTTTTCCTTGCGGACAGCCTGTCTTTCAGACCATTTTTTTGACACCTCAGGCCACCATTTGGACTCCAAGCTGGTATAATTTTGTTCTACATTTCTCTAACTTCGATTTGGTATATTATGGGTTGAATTTGGTTAAGAAACAAGTGAGATATGGAGTTCCAAAGATTGCCCGGAAATCTACAAAATCTGGCGAAGTTCTATTAAGGTCCACCACTCGATTAGAATAGTAATCAATGATCCAACCGTTGGATCATCACCAAACTTTAATAAATTATAGTATGTAATATTTAAGGACCATAGAAACTTACGGATTGGGAATCCGATGTACGGATCTTCTTGATTTGGATATGTAAGTTCGTAAAATAAAATGTTAACCGCCACTTGGTTTTGGCAATTGGCGGAGATTTGATCGTTGGATCATTCCGAAACTTTAGTATGTTATTCTAGAAGCATAATGTGGATCCTTGGAAGTTACGGATCAGAGATCTGATTTGTAGATCTTCTGGACCGAATGACGTAGACTTATGTGCGATGTAAGTTATGTATTATATCTACAAGAATTCTGAGATATGGTTTGATAATTGGTTACAGGCGCCGATCGTTTGTGATGCCTGGATGTTTATGCTAGGGAGTTGTAGCGCGGACTCCAAGTGAGTGGATCTTTCCTTGCTTATTTTATTTTCATTATTGATAATTCTATAAATGCTTTTAAATAAAATTGAGAAATTTATGCCATGACATATATATATATATATATATATATATTTTTTTTTTTTTATATGTTATAAAATATTATGAGATGGATGAGTTTAGATTTCATCGTGATATATCCATATGCGTATTACTATAAATAATTATTGTGAACTACGAATGGCTTGATCCCTGTTTAGGATACGTAGGCAGTCTAGCGAGACGTTAGATGTAGCCATATAAGAAATGAGATTATATAATTGAGACAATAGCCTTGTTTAAGGAATTGAGCAATGTGAGGGAGATTGGTGAAAAATGTGCATTTTAACTTTATGTTTTGGTGATTGATAGTTAGTACATTGTATTATATAATTGGAAATACTATGAAATGTCTTTATTTTAGATTTTCATTATGGCATATCCATACGTATATTCCTTGCTCATAATTATTGTGAACGCTCTGAAGTGCAAAGGTGAACGCAGGACGCACAGGTAAGTTTAGGTAAGTTCAAGCAAGTATACGGTATTAGTTGATTGATGAGATATGTGATGAGATATGAATAGGTCGAATAGGTCACTAGAGGTGACTCCGACTTATATGCTAGCCATGATTGATGAGATATGTATTGAGATATGAATATGTCGTGTAAGTCACTAAAGGTGACTCCGACTTATATGCTAGTCACGATTGATGAGATATGTGATGAAATATGAATATGTCGTATAGGTCACTAGAGGTGACTCCGACTTATATGCTAGCCAGGATTGATGAGATATGTGTTGAGATATGAATATGTCGTATAGGTCACTAGAAGTGACTCCGACTTATATGCTAGCCATGATTGATGAGATATGTGATGAGATATGTGATGAGATATGAATATGTCGTATAGGTCACTAGAGGTGACTCCGACTTGCATGCTAGTCATGATTGATAAGATATGAATATGTCGTATAGGTCACTAGAGGTGACTCAAACTTAGGTGCTAGCCTATATGTGGTGAAATGCTAGCATATATATAATGATTATACGTGATGAGCTAGCATATGTGGTGAATATGTGATAAGTTAGCAGACGTGATGAATATACTATAAGTTAGCATATGATTATAAATATGTGAAGCATGACTTGAACTGATATATATATATATATATATATATATATATATATATATATCGAGGCATATTTTTATATTCTAATTCTAGAAATTATATAGGCGTTGTAGCGAGGGGTTATAGAAATTTATATGGTTTATATTAAAATTTTATCTACTGGGTCACTCACCTTTGTCTTGTCTTCACCCTCCAGGTCTTCTTAGCTGAGCTTTCTTATTGTCGAGGAATCGTGGCGATTCTTAATATTGGAGATTATTTCGAGGGTACGATTCCTAATTCACTCTTCTGTACTTGCTTATGCTCTAACGTCAAGTGTGAAGTGAGTTCATTCTCGCTCACCAGTGCACTATGGTATTTAGGCACTCTTAGGTTTAAATTTATTCACAATATTTCCACATCATCACACTTTATGGCTTCGTCACCTTCCTGGTGTCGGCCAGCACAGCTCGATTCGGAGTCCTAGTGGACCTTCCGGGTCGGGGTGTGTCAAAAATACACATTAAATAACAAAAATAAAATATGAGTGTTAATAAAAATACACTTCAAAGGATTAGAATTAATATGTAATCTAACACCAGATTTTTTTTTAAATTTCAATCTTTTTTTAAGGACTGATGTTCAAAAACCTTTTAAAATGTTAATACATCTTTAAAAATAATGAATATGTAGTTTCCACTAAATTCCAGAGTTATAACCTAAAAACTGTGTTCATTTAATGGGAAAAATCTCAATTAAATATAATTTTGTTAGGGTTAATTACGCTCACACCCCCTGAGTATGGGACCATGATTTTCTAGGGCCGAGTAAGGCTGATCTGAATACAGATATCTCAGAAGTCCGGTCATAGACTTACCAGCTCTGGCGGAGCTGGATTAGACTGAGCAGTGGTGCCACCATCACCTTGTTCTGGGGTAATAGGTGAAGTCATATCAACTCCGTTGGATGATCATGCTTGTTCTACAAGATACGAGATCTGATCTGGATATGGACACAATCATATCCTTTAAGTCTTGGAGTTCCTAAATTTAGAAATTGGCGTGTGCCGTAAGTAATCATAACTCCTAAGAGGGTGCACTATCTATTTTTAGATATCATATAGGATTCTCCTGACTTAGAACGAGGATTTTATCCTAAAAACTCTATCTCCCCACGGTATAAATGCATTTGTCTAGGTTCATCTCTGGTAATGCAATCTAAACACTGAATTCTCTTACCCACATCTTAAGTTTAAAACTGTTCACTAACTTAACCGACGGAGAGCTTTTGACCAACACACCCCTTGGTCCTAGGCTTGCTCATAGTTGCTTATTGTTTTGCAGGTGGTCAAGTTCGAGCACTTCCATCGTACATGGCGGTGTATGAATTTGGTTCTAACAATTGGTGCACTCGTTGAGGGTGAACGCTTGTCCCTTTCGGCTAAACCATTCCACTAACTGACATGTCTAAAAGTTCGGTCAACAATGACGGCCTCGTCGCCCTTCAAAACAACACAAGCCAAGAATATGACGGAGTCACCGTCATGTGGGAAGACATAATGGAAATTTGTCTATCTCTAGAAATCGTCCGACAAAACCCGCTGGTTAGAGAATCTAAAAGACTCGCCGACATGAAAGCGTGTGTTGAAGACATGAAGAAATTGATTTGAAAGACATAAGTAATTGATTTGGTCTCCGAGTGGTTTGGTGTTTGATCAGAGGATAATAAATGAGTACAATGTAAGTATGACTCTACTTCGGCATGAGATGGTCAGTACAAAAATTACTCCTATAAGTAGAAGAGGCTCTATAACTTTCAAAAGACTATCAACACAACACATAAATCTGTCTTGCACAATTTCTCGCTCTACGCAAAACCCTCTCATCTGTAAGAAAAATAGTTAACCTTCATAACTTCATCAAGCACATATTCCAATTTGGATAAAGAGAAATGTGGTTGACAACCGGCGACATCTTTCAGTTAGGATGAACAATATTATAGCCGTAAAGTCAGGTGATTAAGAAGCATCTTCCAGTTTGTATAAACATTGCAGCTTTAAGTTTGGTTAACTATTTATCTATCTCTGCCAGAAAAGAATCTCTAAGTCCTTATTGAAAGAGGTCATCTCATCAGCCTATCGGAAAGTGAGGTGTTACTAGGTTATGTTGTTCGGCACATTGAAAGCCGAAATCATTTTATGATTGGATATTCACAAGTGCATTTTAGAGTACGACATTCTGACAGCCGAATCACATTTACATTCAAGACATTTATCTCATTTGAGTATTTATGTCTTTATAGTTTGATACTGATTCAACGCACTTATATTTTCACAAATATAATTGAAGCAGCCGAGCCCGGTGCAAACAATTCTTGAACTTCGTATTGACTAGCAGCCTTATCTTTAGGCTTTAGAACCCCAAAGTTTAGACAAGTTTTTTCCTCAGCTGTGATCACTCAAATAAAAAAAGTCAACAATGCGTTCGACACCACTACCACATTCATTTACTCACGAACTAAGCTCGGTTGACAAGTTTGCACGCCCCTTGTTCAAAGAAATGATGTAGTTAGTTCATTAGTTATTCGGCCTACAAGCCACGTAAGCTAAGTAATTTTTAGGGTCAACAATATGTTATTACTTCCTCTCCACCATATTTTTCGAGTTTCACTTTAGGCTACTCCCTTTTGAGTTGGAGGTACATGCATGGACTTGACTCATCCTTAAGCTCTAACATAATTTGTTATCATGTCAAATTTGGTCTAGTTTTACACTAAGTTTTTTTTTATATCTTTTAGAAGATCATGATGAATTTAAAGTTGATGAATAATAATTAATTAGATAGTTGGTGGATAAAAGAAGAAAAAAAAATTGTTATAAAAGCATTTCCACCGTGTTTAATTGCCCTGTGGATAGGCTCCAAATCCATTGCAATCCCCCTCCTCCCCCCTCCCCCCCCCCCCCCCAAAAAAAAAACCCCTCTAACCCACCTCGGGCAATTTGGCTAAAGGGAGCGCAACCAAGAGGTCAGGCAAAAATCCAAGGCCCAAGCCCCTGGATGTATGTGATGTCAGCATGACTAGATCAACAGTCTGCATGTCAGCCCCACTCAGTTACCGTTGAACCTGGACCATTTGATTTCTAGATCAACGACCTACATTTTTTTGGCTTTAAAAAATTAAAAAAAAATCAGAAATATAATGGTGGGCATGTGTCACAATTGGGACTGTTGGATTTCAATTTTTTTTTTTTTGTAATCTAACAATCCAAATTAATTAAGTTAATAAAAATCTGAAAAATGACTAAAAATTAAAAAAAAAAAATTATGTTGTGGCCTATTTTATTTGACAAAGGGAAGGGGGCCAGTGGCAAAGAGAGAAGAGAGAGAGATATATATGTTTGTAGAATTGTGTAGAGGAATGTGTATGTTATTCCCTCTACGTAGTGCATTTATTTATAGTAATAAGAGGGAGAAGAAATCCTTCATCCCCAAGGAATACAAGTACATATAGGAAAGAATAACTAGAATCAAATCTAATCTAGGATTTACACAATCACACTTAAACTAGGAAAGTTTACAACACTCCCTCTTGAGTGTAAATACTAAAGGTAGATTCGGCATCATGTAGAAGTTGAGGAAGTCTACTCGTCGACACTGATTCTGGAAACAACGTTATTCTCAATAAGTTAGGAACTTGCATAAATAACTAAGTCTCATTAAAAAAAACCCTAAGGCTATGGTAAAAACTCGAGTAAGGACAAAACCCATAGTCTAAGGAAAAATGCATTAGAAATGCAAAGTCAAATGAAACGTCTACGGGACGTCATTAGGGATATAATCAACCCAAAGTGGGTATCTCGTTAAAACCTAGTTAGGTAGCAAAAACCCAGTGGGAAAAATGCTCCTATCGTAGGAAAAAAGAGTACATTAAGATTAAGCAAGTATACTTCAGGATACTCCTCTTGAGTTTGCCATAATTCCAAAGAGAACTAGCAATGTTACAACTCAGAAAGTTTACGCATACCAATTCCTTGAACAAGCTTTTGAAACATCGTTTTCCGTAGTGATTTGGTGAAAAGGTCAACCAGATTGTCTTGTGAATGGATTTGTGTGACTTCAATCTTTTGATGCTCTTATTGTTGATGTGAGAAGAAGAACTTTGGCGGAATGTGCTTGGTGTTGTCTCCTTTGATGTAACCTTCTTGAGTTGTTCGATGCATGTTGCGTTGTCTTCATAAATCATCGTCAGGACATCAACAACGGGGTAAAGATCACATGAGCTTCGAATATGGCCCACAACTACTCTCAACCAAAAGCATTCCTGAGTTGCTTTATGTAAGGCGAGAATTTCAGCGTGGTTAGACGAAGTGGAAACTAAGGTTTGTTTAGTTAACCTCAAAGAGATTGTGGTGCCTCCAACGGTAAAGATATAATTTATTTGAGAGCGTGCCTTGTGCGGATCAAATAAGTATCCTGCATTGGCATAACCAACAAGGTGAGAATCAAATCGAGGATCCGTAGGGATAGAACAAGCCCATATTCGTAGTACTCTTAAGGTAGCAGAAGATGTCTTTACACCAGTCCAATGTCTGCATTGTGGTGCTTTACTGTATCTTGCCAAAAGATTAATAGTGAAGGAGATGTTAGGTCTAATGCATTGAGCTAAGTACAATAAAGCGCATATCACACTTAGATAAGGAACTTCAGGTTCCAAAATCTCTTCATCATCCTCCTTGGGATGGAAGGGATCTCATTTTAAATCTACCGATTGAACGACTATAAGAGTACTCAAAGGCTTCACTTTATCCTCATTAAAGTGGTGCAACACCTTTTGGGTGTAGTTTGATTGATGTACTAAGATTCTATCTGAACGGTGTTCTATCCCTAGACAGAGACAGTATCGAGTATTTCCTAGATCTTTCATCTCAAATTCCGACTTCAGGTGCGTGGCAATTCTCGCAAGTTCTTCAGGAGTTTCGATAAGGTTCATATCATCGACATATACTGCAACTATTGTAAAACTGGAATGTAACTTCTTAATGAACACACAAGGGCATATTTTGTTGTTCATATATCCTTGACTAGTCAAATACTTACTTAGATGGTTATACCACATTCTTCCAGATTGCTTCAAACCGTATAATGAACGCCTCAGCTAAATTTAAAGCGTGTTTTGGGGTTTGAAAATATTTGATCCAGTCAATGTAAGTCATTTGGGAACTATCATATAAATTTTCGTATCAAGATCCCCATAGAGATACGTAGTTACTACGTCCATCAGCTGCATTTTCAGTTTTTCGGAAACTACCAAACTGATAAGGTAGCGAAAAGTAATCACATCCATAACGGGGTGAATAAGTTTCGTCATAGTCAATCCCAGGGCATTGTGAGAAGCCTTGCACAACAAGACAAGCTTTATAATGCACAATTTCGTTCTTCTCATTACATTTCCGAACGAAACCCCACTTGTAGCCAATGGGCTTCACATATGGAGGAGTAGGAACTACAGGTCCAAACACCTTATGTTTCGCAAGCGAATCGAGTTCGACTTGGATTGCTTGTATCCAGTTTGACTAATCGGTTTTACGTCGACATTCATCAATGGAACGGGGTTCAATGTCATTGCTCAACATGATCTTAGTAGCTATTGCATATGCTAATGCATCGTCGACGATCATCTTATTTCTATAGCACACATCATCTAAGCTAGCATAATAGATCGAAATCTCACGATTCTCGGAAGTTGGATTAGTCTATTCAAGGATGCTTCCATAATCTAGAATTTCCTCTTGAGTTGGATAAAATGAGTAAGCGACTGTCGGATTCACGGTAGGCTCTTCAAGTACCTGTGTCATGGGTTTCCCCTTCCAGGGGTGTGAATCCTTTGAACCAAGAGGTCTATAACACTTATGTATAGAGGCAAATGTTTGGCTAGCCACTAATGTACATGGATCACCAAAGTTGGCTTCCCAGACCTCTAGGAGGGAAGTCCGTCGTATATTTGGTACATCCATCTTTGTAGGCACATTTGCAGTTGGAATATGTGATCTTATCACTCACGTTAGATCAGGGAAATCATATGGCATGCTCTGAGCTATGCTCTGAAGATCTAATATGCGCTGCACTTCAGTTTCAGACTGAGCATTGCAGGGATCTAAATGAGACAAAGTGGGAGTCGTCCACGATAATTCATGTTGTTCTTTAGGAATGTTGACTCATGTCTTCCTCTAACAACGAGAATATTGTCTCATAAAAATGAAAATTCATGAAACGAGCTGTAAACAGATCGCCTATCAAAGGTTCTAAGTAATGAATAATCGAAGAAGAATCATATCTAACATAGATTCTCATCCTTCGCTGAGGCCCTATTTTTGTATGTAGGGGTGGCGAAATCAACATATAGACCACACAACCAAAAATGCATAGATGCGAATGTCGGGTTCGTATCTAGTAACCAATTGAAGAGCGTTATATGGTTAGGTCGTAATAGGCCTCGGGTGGACTAACATGACATGGTTGCGTGCAATATTGCATGGGCCCAAGCATCGATCGGGAGCTTGGCACGTATGACCAACAATTGAGCAATCATTTGTAAGCGCTTAATGAATTCCTCTGCTAGGCCATTTTGGATGTGAACATGAAGTACTGGATGTTCAACTTCAACCCTAATCGACATGCAATAGTCATCAAAAGTTTTAGATGTGAATTCTCTAGCATTATCCAGTCGAATAGATTTGAAAAGATAATTAGGGTGGTGAGCCCTGAGCTTGATAACCTGAGCCAACAATTTGGAGAATACAACGTTCCTTGTGGACAACAAACACACGTGTGACCAATGTGTGAAGGCATCAACCAAAACCATAAAATATCTAAATGGTCCACATGAACGGTGAATCGGTCCACAAATGTCCCCCTGAATTCTTTGTAGTAAAATAGGAGGATTCGAACGAATCTTGTCATAAGAAGGCTTAGTAATAAACTTTCCAATTGAACATTTTTGACATGCGATTCCTTGAATCAAACCTAAACTTCGAGTTAATGGATGCATGTGTGATGATTTGAGGATACGATGCATCGTTATTCATATAGGGTGTCCCAAACGATCATGTCAAAGTGTAATTTCGTGCACAATCCCAGAGGTAGGGCCGGCCACATAGTGACTTTCTATGTGCTTTATGGTCGTAGTATACAGACCACTCGGGATACGATCTATCTTCTCTAGAATACGCTTCTGGGCTTTGTTTCCTCCCTTATATAGGCCTTGACTCTGTTGACCTTGTCGGGGTGGCTTATGGCTGCCCCTTCCACACCTCTTTTGGTGTTTTGGGCGTTAGTTCGTGTCATAGTGTGCTTCAGACACAACGGTCACCCTACTAGGTCAAGCTTGATGATTCTTCATTAACAGCTGATTCTGCTTTTTAGTGAGAAGTAAAACAGAGATCAAATCTGAGAATTTAGTGAACTTCTGAGCTCTATATTGTTGTTGTAGGACAATATTAGTAGCAGAGAAGGTCGAATAGGTCTTCTCCAGGAGATCTTATTCGGTCAAAGTTTCGTTACAAAACTTGAAAAGTGATCGGATTCGACAAACTTCATAATTATATTCATTCACATAATTAAGGTCTTGGAAATGCAAATGATGCCAGTCATGTCTTGATTTAGGCAAGAAGATGTCATTTTGATGATCAAAACGATCAGCCAGAGCGACCCATAATCCTCATGGATCTTCCTCAGCAAGGCACTCGATTTGCATAGCGTCATGAATATGTTTTCAAATGAAGATCATAATAGTGGCTTTCTCAACTTCACCAACCAGGTTATCCATCTCATATTCAATGGCAGGACGCAGATTCTTTGCAGTGAGGTGGAGCTTCACATCTTGGAATTACTTGAGGTAGTTCCTTCTAGAGACCTCCAAAGTGGTGAAGTCAAGTTTGTTCAAATTCGACATGTTCAAATTCGACATGTTCTTATCACAAAATAAAGGACAAGATGCGATTAGTGTAATGGAGAAAAATATCAATCCATTCACATTGGAGTAGAATATTCAGGTTCTAATAGACATGTATTGGTTAAAATTCACATGAAAAAGCTTCAGGTTTTCATGGGGTGATGTTTTTAAAGAAAACTTCAGGTTTTCAAATAGGGCATGTTTCTAGAAACTTCAGGTTTCGAAATAATATGAACTTCATGTTCATATGTTCCTGCAGAGAAACGCAAATATATATATATACAGAAATATGCAACAAGAAAATATGCAACTAAAACTTCAGGTCTATAATTATAATTGAATTATTTATTTGGACTTCGGGCCAAATTGAAAGTGTGGGTGAAAAAATATAAAACCTAAATTGTCTAAAAAAAATAAACAATTAAACTCGGGGCCCAAAAACATGGGCCAAAGCCCACGGGTAGGTTGAGCAAATTGGAGCCATGTGGCCCAGGCCCAAGAATGAGCTGGAATAGGCTCGGTTGGGCTACAGGCACTATTCTAAAAATCCCCGCCTAGGCGCTAGGCGGCTGGCCACTGCCTTGATTAATGCCTAGATGTTTGAAAATTAAAAAATGGCGCCCATACCTACTAAAGTGCCCGCCTAGATCGCATAGGCACCCGCCTAGATCGCATAGGCACCCGCCTAGACCTGCCTAGGTTACAACTCACTTAGACAAAAAATAGATAACTTTAATTTTGCATTTTATTTTTTTTCAATAAATTGTAAGAGACTTGTTGAATACTTAAATGAGCACACAGTATGTGCTTATTCCCCATGTTTTGATTATGTTCCAATACTTCATAATATATATGTCATTCTATTTTGTAGTTTATGCAAACACTTATTTACACGAAATATAATGGATTTACTTAAATTTGCCTAGTTCGCCTAGACCCTGCCTAGCCGCATTGGCACTAGGCTCCAGCCCACCGCCAGACTAGCATCTAGCGTCTTTTAGAACCTTGGCTGCAGGCCTACGACAAACAGAGATGGGCCGGATCCAAGGGAGAGACCGTGAAAGGGCATGAATCCGATGCTTCGAGGACACCAAGAACCTAGGTTGGTGACAATTTTTGGGCAGGGCCGCTTTAGGTGAGCCTAGTTTAAAAAAAATCCCTTTTTTTTCGTATGGGACAAACTAATGGTTTTGGGCCGCTATAGGCGAGCCCAAAGAAGGAAGAAAAAAAATGTAGGTCAAGAAATCAAAGCCCAAATTGGGCTCGAGTCGGGACCAAAGACACCCAAGCAGTAGCTGGGTGTGCTCGCCAGGGAAGAAGACCGGCGCCGCCGTTTCAGGAGGTTGTGGGTTCAACGGCAACCCATAATTTGAACGGAGAGTGAAAAACTCTCAATGTAGGAAAAACCCTAGAATTTTCGATTTTAATTTCAAAAGAAAAAAATTGAATTACAAACAAGAATTCATTAGTGACAACTTTAGGTTGTCAGGGGAGTAACCGAAGGTGGTTGGGCATGGCTGCAGGCCATGCTCCTCGACGATTTCATGGTGGGCGATGCCTTCTGGGTGTCGGGTCTAGGTTTTAGGCCTGGAGCCATGGCTCCAGGGTTGGGTCTCGGCTCAGGAAGAAACTAGGGTGGCCTATCGACATAGGTGGGTTTCGACGAAACCTTAAACAAAATCCTTTATATTTTTTCAATTCTAGATTAATTCAATGCATATTTACAAATAATTTTAATGAATGAACATATATTTGATCCAATTCATGGCAAATATCAAATTCACATGATTCAACAATTATGGATATAATACATACACAATTTATGTAGAATATAAAATTCTAAAAACGTAAAGTTAGGTCATGCATTATGGTGAATGTTCATGCTATCAGGGCTGTAAAAATATCGATATAAAAACCGTTGTTTTGGAAGAACCTGATTGCGTGATGATATGGATGAATTGATTTGATGCAGAAAGTTTCCATGTCAGATTCCTAAGCGCAACGGTAGGAGCGTGCTGATAACATGTTGTAGCCTATTTTATTTGACAATTGGAAGGGGGCCGGTGGCAAAGAGAGAAGAGAGAGAGATGTGTATGTAGAATTGTGTAGAGGAATGTGTATGTTATTCCCCTCTATGTAGTGTCTTTATTTATAGTAATAAAAGGGAGAAGAAATCCTTCATCCCCAAGGAATACAAGTCTATATAGGAAGGAATAACTAGAATCAAATATAATCTAGGATTTACACAATCACACTTAAACTAGGAAAGTTGACAACAATTTCAAAATTTAAAAAAATTATCATTTTTCCCCTATAAATACCTAACCATTTTCTCCCATCTTACACCATATTTTAATATTTTCAACGATTCTAAACAGGTAAGGACACGTCGCCCGACGGAATTGATTAAAAATCTTGTCGAAATCTATCCACTAATACGTAGAGTGACGATATCGGTTAAAAATCCTATTTGAGATTAAAAATATTATTATTTTTATTATTTTATAAAATAATAAATACTAATATTTCAATACGATAGGCAATTACTCTTCATTAATGACAATTATTATTTACTTGAGGGGATTGAATTGCCTATTACTAAGGAGAGCCTTTACACACTGTAAGTGCTCTAACTAAATTGTGTTTGTAATATGAGAGATTTGTGTCAAGTCATACAATTATTTGACATCGCACTCGTTATTTACGGTCGAAGTTAAGATTTTTAGTTATAAATAAAGACAAATAATATTAGACGGTAGTGCTAAGTGACACATATATTAAACATTTACGCCAACTAATCAATGTGAACATGATTAGTACTCATGTTCACCATTTTGCTCACTAAGTGGCTAGCTAGCTAAGCTAACCCTAGTTTTATTTTCATATAGCAATATATTAACCAAAGAGCTAAGCAATTGACTTTAAAGGCGCCACTGAAATAATAGTCATAATAATAACATGCACTTACAAATAATAGCATATTAATTAATAGATAGAATAGATTAATCGGTCCATGTCCACCACTCTTATTTCATACATGCATCAATCCACTTTTCTTTCACTGTACAAAATTATGTTTTCAATCACGGGATTTGGCGTGGAAACAAAAACTATTTTCCTAATCGTGCCGCCCTACACAATACTTCCAAACATCATCTAGCATATGTTTATTGTCCTTCAATCTTTTCAATTATGCTTAGAAAGTGACAAATTGTGAAGAACAACCAATAAAATTAAGAAATTTATAGTGAGTGCCCTATAAAAAAAAAAAATTTAGTTCCATAATTAAGAAACTGCAAGATCATATGCTAAAAGTGCCAAAAATATTGAAAATGAACGCACATTGCTGCGTACATACCCAAAAATGAAGGTTAAAGATGTTGAAAGTTTTGTTTTATTTTTATAACTACAATATTTTACACTAATTTATATTAAGAAAGAAAAAGAGTTTGAAAAAAGATGAGAGTTTAAAATATTTAATTTTACAATACAGAATATATATACACATAAAAATGGAAATATCTAGGAGATTGTAGCCGGAAAAAAAAATTCTAATACTTTAAGATCCAAGTATATTTTTCTCCTATCGAATTGGTCCAAGTTAAGTTCTTAATTAATTCAAGAATTTTTCATTTCAATTAGTACATCAGATGTAGACATATAAGATGCATTGAGAGTGAAAAATATATAGCTAGGGGAGATGCATATTACTCATAGGTTCATATTTAATCTAAGAATTTTGCAAAGAAGTTTTCAGTTCTCAACTTAGTTATTTTTTGTTTCGCCAGACAATCTATCAAATTATTCTTTATTTTAAAATTAAGTTACAATTAAGTATGTCGTTTGAGCAAAATTCTTCTACACTTCATGTGGTACAAAATGTATTGATAAATTTTCTCTTGACCAACAGTGATGGTTCATAGATTAATTTTCATTTTTATATTTGGTCGTGGCATGCCTTCTCAACAAACTAATAAAGAATGAAGTTTTTATAATGAGGTAGTGGGAGGCTAATCATTGTTTGATAAAAGGCGCTCGAAAGCTTTATAGGATAAATTAGTTGTTTTCTTAGAAATTAATTTTAATTTGTTATCCAATCAAAAGAAAGTTATATAAAAGAAGGCCAATTTAGTTTTATGAAAAAATAAAAAGGTCATTTACAAAATTAATACTTTTAGCAGAATAACACACCTAAAAACGTTTTGTTATCACAATGGAAATAGCTATCTTTAAGAATGTATAGAATAACACTTGCAAGTTGAGCCTAAAACTCCTACAACCATGCGAAGACAACAATTGCTTTTTTTTCAGCTAACTACATTTTACATCCTTCAAGTTTAGAATCATTTTTTAAAATAGATCATAAGATTCTAATTCCTCATCACATTGCACCATGAGGTTTTGAAATCTTATTAATATATGTCTATTGGAAATATTAGTATTTTAGCTTTATTTTGTTATTAGGGTAGTTTTTGGTATTTTGTGAATTACTGTTTCTTAGGTTTTGGTTGCTACAAAATATAGTTTGTAGTTTAGTATATATGAAAAGTAAGTCAGTCAAGATGTAGTTCTTTAGTTTGTAGTCATCTTGGCAAACTTGTTTATTTGTTTCTCTCATAATAATATTCGTCATTTCATGATTTGTTTGTTCCTCTGTTTGATATCCTGATTTTCAACTATGTCTTATGTCAATTTGACTTCCTAATATTTTCACTAAATTGAAGACTTGATAAGCGTATGACCTATTTATAATTTGTTTGTCCGTTTGGTTGCTTCATATTCCCAAACAACAACCCATCACATTTTTGGTCTCAGTGATGTAAATGTATCTTCTTTATATCATGGAAATGGGATCTCACATTTGCCAATTAAATAATTAAATAGACTGAAGAGATAAATTAAAATGATTTCACCAAAACCTCATGGTGTGTGTGTATATATATATAAATAATGTGAGAAAATTGAAACCTTGTGACCGTTTTTGAAATCACCTACAACGTTAAAAGTGTATAATGTAGTAAACCTTATTTTTTTGTGCTCGAGTCTTGAGACCTACTCTTTAGGCAAATTGTTTTGGGGGGTCAAGGGTAGGACATGCAACTCTTATATTGTATTTGCTTGAGATGTGGGGTGTCTTGAGAGGTGGGAAAAGAACATATAAAAAAGGAGGGTGGGTTTGAGGGAGAGAAAGATATGGAGTTTTTGTTTAATAGAAAACTATATAGCAAGAGGGAGGCAACAAGCCAAGGGGGTTCAAGTTGGGTTACCTTACACATCATACGTGGGGTTTGAGAGGAGTTGTCGTCAACAATCACATGGGGGCACGAAATAAACTATAAGCCTTCATTCTGACATGTCAAAATCATGGTTTTCCTGTTCATGGCAAAACTAAGCATGTCCCTCTTTCCTCTCACATTAACACCCAAAATTTAGATTTTGTCTGGACAATATATAAAAGGTGTCTATGTATAAACCGCCCATATTTCTAATTCCTTCTGCTGCCCTTTGGGATTTTATCGTTGTCTACTATTGTCCCCTATTACGTTCTCTCATAGTTTCATGTTTGGGGAAGTAAAAGGGTGGAATGGGAATTGTCGCACATGCGATTAATTAGTGCTCAAAGAATGCCTTTTTAACCGACTTTACCACTAAATTACTTGCAATTTAAACGATTTTACCACTAATCAACATTGATATATATTGTGTTTCTTAATTATATGTTTGGAGTTCAATCCATATTGATACAGTTAAGAAAACGCTAGCCAAATGAAAGCAACTCTATATGGAACATTTTTGTGAAGGCTATCGATTTAAAAAGAAATATACGACAAAAATAAAGACTACAAGACCCTACGTCATCATTTCTCACCCTTTTAAGGCTCGGTCTCACTGCTGTTTGCAAACACTTCAAAATTTCCTTTCAACGATCTCCCCCAGATATCAATAATTTACCTCCAAAGTCTTCAATACATGGATAGGGAAGTCTCATGTCTCAACATGTTGTTTTCTCTTTAACCTCAATATACTCAATAACATATGCTACTTTTAAGAAATATGTATACAATTTTTTATTTTGTCAGACGATAGATTTATTAGATTAAATATTGGATTAGAAAGACGACGGAGTTCGATCCCCACCATAATGTAAGGACAACACTAATCTCCACTACTATAGTAGATGGCTACTTGCGAAATATGTGTAGAATTAAGTGAGATCAATTTATATGGGCCTTTATGTACTAAAAGCCCTTCAATATGCATGGATGATGAGGTATGTTTTAATTTAATACAACGTGAATTTGTCTTTTTCACTTTCTTCCAATCTTAAGGTTATTGTTTTAATTTAATGACCAAGGGTATATGTGCAATATCTTATCTACTATGGCAGTAGGTGTTCTATATACATATATTCCATTTAATATGTTTTTGTGTGATCGACAAGCTTGCAACGTGATTTCGTGATTAACAAATATACTGTAAGTAGTTTTCCTGTAATGTATTTTTATTAACAAACCATTTTATTTACACTAAGGGGGTGGAGGAGTTGGATAAGCACTACAATGAGTTACCAATAAGCTTTTGACGAGAATCGAACCTAATACCTCTCACTTATAAGTAAACAGGAATTTCACTAGACCGTAGTACTAAGTGGCTCCTGTAATGTAATTTATGTATAGTTTTTGTACCATACTTAGGGGCTCCGTATTTAGACCTCGTATAAATACTCTGGGGACTCAAATGTAATTATGTGATAAATGAAGGGGCAAATATGTAATAAGTGAGGAGCCCTTATTCTATAAAAGGACTCCTCACTCTTCTCATTGAGGGAGGCCAATTCTTAAGCCCTCTCATCCTCTCAAAGCTCTTACTCTCATATTCAAAGCTCTCTCTCCCTCAGAAATACAATATTAGTGTGGACGTAGTCCAAACCTTGGGGTGAACCACTATACCTCTTATGTTATTTACTTTCTTGCAGATTCACAGTCGGATTTACGTTGTTCCAAGACCTCCGGTTTTGTGCATCAACATTTGGCGCCGTCTGTAGGAAACGATACGAAAAGTTATGTCGGTTCTCTCTCAATTTTTCACCTCCGCCATGAATCTGCAAAACCCAAGAGACAACCAAAACTCTCTCTGCCTCTCTCTTGCTTCTGATCTCTTTCAACTCTCTCTCTCTCTGTGACAACTGACCCGTGAGGCCACCCCCATATAAACATCTCTCTCTCTAAGATGTCTTCCAATCAAATCACGAGCAGAGCAAAATTC
Source organism: Malus sylvestris (assembly GCF_916048215.2). NCBI lineage: Eukaryota > Viridiplantae > Streptophyta > Magnoliopsida > Rosales > Rosaceae > Malus > Malus sylvestris. Next base: position 13,624,888 of record NC_062266.1, on the reverse strand, counting down.
ATTCAGATCCATCAACATCATTTTCTGTCTTTATTGTACTTTCCCCCTTTATTTTTCCGTCTTTGTACATATATGAAGGACAATTGATCTCTGTTTGGCTGTTGAAAACTGAGGAAAAGAAGCAGCGATGTCAGTGTCTGAAGAAGCAGCGATCTCTATTTGGCGGTTGAAAACTGAGGAAAAGAAACTGCTCACCACAAGGCTGAGGTTGGAGCAAGATGGACGGCTCTGTGTGATTCTATCATTTGATTCATTTAATCTCTCAACAGACATTGCCATTCTCTCTCTTTGATCAGAAAAATCGCATGTGTATCAGCCATTTCTGCCTCCAGCAGTTCATCACGAGCAACCTGAGTGGCATCAGGCGATGCAACTATCTTGATTTCCCTTTTCAACTAATTGAGATCAGATTTATATTCCCTTAGCTTGGCAAGAATCACCGCTTTCACGCTTGGCTGCAAGCTTCTGGCTTCGAGAAAGTTCGAATTGATTCAACATTCTCTCGATCCGCCATCGCCATTTTCAAGAAAGAGATAGAGAACCACAAAATTGGTGTAATGGTGGAGGATAAAGCCGTAAGAGGAGAAGGCGACAAGAAGGATGCCGCGGCGGCGGCAGCGCCTGCGGTTGCGAAGAAGAAGTGCCATGGAATTTTCTCCAGAATGTTCAGTGGGATTTTCCGATTACATCGCGACGATTTCGAGAAGCGGCTTCAGTACACTTGGAGGTGCATGACCAAACATCTCATTCTCTTCTCCGTCTTCTTTGAGAGATCAAGCACCCGCAACGGAGAAGGTTCACGCCGTCACCATCAGATCCAACCACCCAGGAAAGAGGAGTAGTCAGGTAGTCTCCAATCATCATAAGGCACCGGCTCATGATCAGTACACATCATCATACAACAAAGTAGAAGAGGTGGAAAGACAGAGAGAAAGGTGCAGTGAACAGAGAGAAAGCAAAAGCAAAAAGAGAAAAAGAAGTGATAGCATAACATGGAAAGCATAAAAGCAACTTCGCGACATTTTCACGTTACCAGGCCCTTGTCTGCGATCTGCAAAAGGAAAAAGAAAAAGAAGAAACAGAAACAAAAGCAAAAGCAAAAAAAAAAAAAAAAAGGAAATGGCATTATTCCCTTGTCTGTCATCTGCCAAAAGAAAGAAAAATAAAGAGAAAGCAAAAGGGAGGCACATGGAGACACTGCAAAAGTAAGGAATAAACACCCCACCAGAATGATGTAATTTATTTTTCTTATCTTTCGGAGACATCTTTATAACCCCAACAGAGGGTAATAATATATAAAAAATAAAAAAAATAAAAAAATAAAAAAACGGTAAGCCCAAAATAATGGGTTGGAATGTTATGTAGAGGGCGAAGACCCATATGCCCAAAAGAGCCAAGCCCTCTATTATCACCAACCAAGTGATCAAAAGTACGTCCAGTACTACAAAAATTATTCGGCAACATGCCGCTATTATCACCAACCAGGTGATCAAAAGTACGTCCAGTACTCCAAAATTATTCGGCAGTCTGCCGCTATTATCACCCACTAGGTGATCAAAAGTACGTCCAGTACTCCAAAATTATACATGAGCATCACTCATGTCATTCATACATAAACATTCATCAGCATCACTCATGACAATCATACATAAACATTCATGACCATCATTCATGTCAACAATCATGAGCATCACTCATGTTAACATTCATGAGCATTACTCATGTCAACATCCATGAGCATCACTCATATCAATCAACATAAACATTCATGAGCATCACTCATGACAATCTAGCTTAAAAAGCTTCATTTACAGAGCTCTAGATTCGAAAGCTTCATTTACATAATTCTAGCTTCGAAAGCTTCATTTACAGAGCTCTAACTTCAAAAGCTTCATTTACAAAAGCTCCAGCTTCGAAAGCTTCAGTTACAGAGCTCTAGCTTCAAAGCTTTACTTGCAAAGCTTCACCTACAAAGCTTTACTTGCAAAGTTTCACCTACAAAGCTTTACTTGCAAAGCTTCACCTACAAAGCTTCAGTGCAGGGTATACAAATACCGCCTCCGAACAACCGCCACTTTGGCCCATACATGGATTCAATTTGAAGTCTCCAGCCAATAGACTCTATTAACCGAAGACTTGGGGGACTACATTATGTACCATATATTGGGCATCAACTGGGCCTCATGAAAAATACTTGGGGGACTTAGCCCATTATTTATGTACTGAGAAGCGAGCCCTTATTCTATAAAAGGGACTCCCTCACTTTCATTAGAGAGCACCCATTATTCATGTACTGAGGAGCAAGCCCTTATTTTATAAAAAGGACTCCCTCACCTTCATTAGAGAGCATCGCCGCCAGCTGAGCAACCGCATCGCTGCGAACATCACTCATAACCCATCACTTATGTATTGAAGAGCAAGCTCTTATTTTACAAAAGGGACTCCCTCACCATCATTAGAGAGCATCAACTCTAACCCATCATTCATGTATTAATGAGCGAGCCCTTATTCTATAAAAGGGATTCCCTCACCTTCAATGCCACAAGCCGAGCCAACCAAGGCAACATAAGCCATAAGCAGAGCAGCCTCGCAACATGTGCTACTTCTAGTTGAGCATCATTTCAGATTGAGCACCGCCTCATATCGAGTATCAATCCTAGACGACATCTAGTTACTTCGGCCTACACATAGACTGAATTTCAAGTCTCCAGCCAAAAGACTCTCTTGACTGAAGACTTGAGGGACTACTGTTTGTATCATACTTAGGTCCTCCATATTTAGACCTCGTATAAATACTCGGGGGACTCAAATGTAATTATGTGATAAATGAAGGGGCAAATATGTAATAAGTGAAGAGCCCTTATTCTATAAAAGGACTCCTCACTCTCTTCATTGAAGGAGGCCAATTCTTAAGCCCTCTCATGCTCTCAAAGTTCTCACTCTCATATTCAGAGCTCTCTCCCTCAGAAATACAATATCAGTGTGGACGTAGCCCAAACCTTAGGGAACCATGATACCTCTTGTGTTATTTACTTTCTTGCAGATTCACGGTCGGATTTATGTTGCTCCAAGACCTCCGATTTTGTGCATCAACATATAGGATAAAGAATTTCATCATTATACTTAATAGAATAGAAAACATAGGAAAATGATCATCTCCGAATCCCTTCCTCCTAATCCACCAAATCAAGGAATCCGTGCCGTTGAAATTTGATCCAACGACTGAAGTTATTATAACTTTTAAAATTGGCCCCTGTTTGTAGCCGTTTGATCAAATTTCAACGGCATGGATTTTCTAATTTGGTGGATTAGGAGGAATGGACCATGAGAAGATCCCTTTCCAGAAAACAAAACAGTCTATTAGAGCAAGTCCACCCTTAAGGACTTTGTGCTAGCACCCAGCCCATTTATCCACTCCAGTGAACAGTGATAGACTCTAATGAACAGTAATAGACTAATGCATCTCCACCCCTAAAACTAAATAGCCTAGTCAATTTTATTAAAATATTATTAATTTTTATTATAAAATAATAATTTGGTTTTTTACTTTCTGACTTCTTCTTCCTTTCTTCTTCTTCTGGAAATGGACCTTCTCCTCACCACACCAACGCTCCCCTAAAAATGGACCTCCTCCTCACCACACCAACGCTCCGTACACCCACCAAACTACTCACCACACCAACGCTCCCCCAAAAATGGACCTCCTCCTCCTCGAAAAGAACCTTTTGGGTCTCTCCGTGGCAAGAAATTCAAGCTATCGCTTGGTGTCATACCCGTACCCATTTTTGGAAATTGACTTCAGGTCGGCGACGACCTCAACCACCGTAATCCCACCGACCTCGCCAAGAAATTCGGCGACTGCTTCCTCCTCTGCATAGGGTAGCGCAACCTCGTCGTCGTCTCCTCACTGGAGCTCGCAAGGGGAAGGGGGACATGGTGTTGAATATATAGATTTATCAGGGGAAGGGGGTTGATGGGGTTCCAGGGATCGGGTTCCAAGCGTCAGATGAGGTTCCGGATGAGAGAGACGGTAGCCATGACGTCAACATGGCGTCAAATGAGTCGTCTCCTTCCTTTGTCGATTTTAGGCCGGCCTGTGGACTGGCTTGGCCTTGGTGCCAGTCTATTCCACGAGTTGGAGTGAATTGGCTGAGTCCCAGCTTGTTTTTTTCCACTGGGTGCCAGGCTATTCCACCTCCGGTGGAACTACTCTTAAGGTTGTGGCACTTTACGTCACCGGGCAAAAAGCTTGTTACTGCATGCATGCATTTTTCGTCTTTTATTTTTTATTTTTATCATTTTTCTCTCTGTTTTTGTTGGAAGAGAAAGAATATCATTTTAGTAGAGACAAGTTATGTTTTATAGATAACAAAATTCTAATCATATGATCATGTTGATGGAGTATTGGAGCCTCAAGTTAACTTTGTTGGACAATTCCGAAAGCAGCACACCATAGCAAGCAGAAATAGACAAATAATGAGGGTGTTTCTTATTAATTTGGTATTTTGTGTATGGACATGTCCAAATCATATTCAGCGATCCTCATTTTATCGTCCTTCCAGTACCACCATTCCGGCCTTCCTTTATCATTACACGCAGCTGGCATAACTTGTCATGTTCCATCCTCTCCAGTACTACTAACCCTAACCCTAAATAATAAGTGAAATTAGCTGTTCTAGAAGGTTTTTAGACAGGCGGTGCTGATATAGAAAGATTTGAGCAGTGTTGCCGATATAGAAATTATTAGAATGTGAAAAGACCAAAACGGCCCTGCTTTATAATCCCCTTCAAGTTCAACAACCCTTCTCCCTGACTTTCCCCTCTCTGCCCCCTGCGTCGCTTCCGCAACTTCTCTCTCTCGCATGCTTCAGGCATCATTGTTATGAGTTGAATTTGATGGCATACCCAACAATATTATAGGATCTATTTATCTATTTGCAGACCTTTGTTTATAGCACCCAAAAATATTAAGTTAGAGTATCTCATCCCTCTGCGACTCGCTCTCTCATCAAATCGGAGTCGATCCCGGCTCATCATTCCGAGTTCAATCTCTTATTGGCCTGAGTTCATCATTCTTTTGTGATTCTTCCTACTGTGACTGGGAGCAATTTTTAGCTTTGGTGATAGCAACAATGTTGATGGCAGTGAGTGAAATATATCCAACACACATCGATAACCATATAACAAGTCATATATAACCATTATTGTTACAGACAACTTTGTGAACATATAGACGATATACTCACATTTTGGGCATTATATCAACAATGTAAAGACTGTATTAGTCGCTGTATATGATATGTGTTAGAATTCAAACTTTGATATACCAGAAATGTAATTTAAATACAAGCTATAATTTTTGTATTGTATGAAAGGAAGAAGGAAGGACGAGCACACAGAAGGATTGTTGTAGAGAGTGTGACTCTTGCAGCTAGATTCTCATTTCCTCACAATGAGCTTATGAGCTCAATGACAGTACAAATTTACCATTGGAGGAGAGAGAACCAACAAACTCCTAATCAATCTCAGCCCTTCATTGTAACTAGCCTATGAGTTAATGACAAATGTACCATTACATAGCTTATAAGCCAAATAAAAGACTCTTCAATAACATAATTAAATGTGTAAAATCCGAATGGGATTTATATTTCAACACTCTCCTTTAAATCGGGCATATATTTTACTCCAAGTTTCTTCCTCAAGTAACCAAACCTTTCTCTTGTCAAAGACTTGGTGAAGATGTCAGCTATTTGCTCATTTGTAGGATAGTAGAGCAAATCGATTTTCCCTTGTTGTAGTGCATCTTTGATGAAGTGGTACCTTCTATCAATGTGCTAGGTTTTTTTTATGGAAGACTGGATTCTTGGTAATAGCTATAACAGAAGTGTTATCTTATTTATTTGTCTATTTCTGCTTACTTTGAGAGCAAATCGATACTCGACGTGCTACTACTGGTTATCTTATTTATTTAGGCTCTAATTTGATCTCCTGGTACTCCGAAAAGTAGTCCATTGCCCGTTCAAGCATCGAATTCAAGTTTTTTGCTCTCTCTCACTCTTGTGCCGAGACAATATGGATTTACTCTCTCTAGGTGAGCTTGGTGGGCTCTCATCTCTAGTGAATCTTCATTGTGACAACCTTAGTGCAATTTATCTTGCTTCAAATCTTATTCATCATGCACACATACGTCACATCAAACTTGGTTATCATTATATACGTGAATAGGTTACTGTTGGAAGTCATCGTGTTTGTTACATTTCTATTTTCGACCAACCTGCTAACATTCTCACTATAGCTATCCATCAGCCTCGGTATGGTATTCTTTGCTCCATACTCGTCTTATTAGGATTGTCCATTTTGTGGGGGTGAGGTAGGGAGTGTTAGATTAGAATCCTTACATGACAAGGTTAGCTTTATTGTTATTATTATATTCGTAATTGTAATTACATTAGGATTCTTTCCACATAGGGTGTTGTATATCTTTACACATAATCAATCTACGGAGTCATTATTTTACATGATATCACTCGTTTAAGTTTTCTTTAGGTCATAAGATTTTTCATGTTTCTGCATCCACTTCACAAAAAAAAAAAAAAAAAAACCCTCTTTTCCTTCTTGTCTTTCTTCTTCCTCTAGGATTTCTAGGTTTACGTCTCATCTCATAGCATCTTCCTCCTCTTCTCTTCTTGATCTCATAACCTCTCACTTTGTCAAACGTATCAAACAAAACTATTTGCCTGGCTTCGTATCGTTTGGTATGCAGACGAGACAGGACAGAACGGAATGGGACGGGACAGGATGAGAACGGAACGGAACGGAGAGGGAGCAAAGATGCCCTCGGATGGAAACAAGGAGGAGAAAAAAGGAGATGAAGAGGTTATAATTTTGTATTCCACATTGTTTGGTATGCAGACGGGACGGGACAAAATGGAATGGGACGAGACAGGATGGGGACGGAACGGAAAGGGAGTAAAGATGCCTTTGGATGGAAACAAGGAGAAGGAAGAATGAGACAGAGATATTATAATTTTGTGTTCTACACGTCTAATAAGTTTAATTTTAACTTAATCCGACCTCACTCTTGATGACGGGATATACAAGCTTGACCACGTGACAGCCCTACCGAGTATCTTAATTAGGGTTTTGGTTTTGAAGGTAATTGCTGCTACTCAATGATCTGTGTGTGTGTGTGTGTTTTTTCAAAAAAAAAGCCACAATTTGGAGGGAGAATGTAGTAGTGAGTTTTGAGGGTTTGAATGAAGTGTTTAAAATTTAGTTTTGTTCAGTGGTACAAATTTCGACAAACTGAAGCTCTGAATCGCAACCACATACTTTTAACTCGAACCAGATATCTGGTCCGTCCAATCCATCTCGATATCTTCAAAAACCCGAAAAAGGCCACGCATTAACGTGCCGTCAGATTCAGTTTCGAAACCCAGGACGGCAGAAGTTGTTCAATTACTGATCTACCCCTTTTCTCACATGAACAGATTGGCTGGATTGTAGCCAAATGTAAAAGGTAATTTGAGAAATACGAAAAAAGTTGCAAAAGCCACTTCAGCCAATTCGTCTTTTCTCCATCTCTGGTTGCTCTTGGTAAAAGAAAACTAATAAAATAAATACACTATCACTGGAGCCTCCTCACGCGCCTTTTAGGAGAGTGCAATAGATTTGGAATTTTTGTTTTTTGAAACAAACCGAAGGAAATAGATTAAACCTCATAATTAACTAACAATAATGTGATTCAACCTTTGGTAAGAATTGAATTTAAGAATTCTCATTTACAAGTGGAAATGAATATTACTAAACCGTAGTACTAAGTGGCATAAATGTTTATTACATTTATCTTTACTTAAGGTTGATTAAAATTAAAATTTACTTTTACTTTTTGGGCAATCATCTAGTTACAATGTGTACCCCATCTAAATTGTACTTTTACTTTTAAAGTAACGAAATTTTCAACTGAGAAATGTTCTTTTGCGCTGTCTTTACTTTAAAGGTTATATATATAAATAAAGTTGTGAATCTAGATTACTAATACAACAATATTATATTTAATTAAGAGCATGAGAGAAAAATTGGTTTCGAATTCGTATTCCAGAGATTCAAATTTAAGATCTCTTACTTACAAATAAAAATGATTATAACTAAACTGTAATACTAAATAACAACTTAGGCTAATTAATTTGACTATTTTCTACGCGATTTACTAATTTGAAAACACTAGACTTTCATATGCCAAGTTTGGTAATAGAATATTACTTTTTCTAAAATCATGTAAGATTTAGTTCAATATTAGTATTTTCTAGTATAGTATGACACCATTAGAATTTATGTATCTAGACCGAAAATTCGTACAAGTTTTTTCTTGTAAAGATCAGAATTTTTGTGTCAAGATATATATTAAAAAAAAAATAAAAATCTTTGTCTAGTTGTAAGTAAGTGAACACTTTTCTTCTCTTTTTTGTGCATACAAATTTTTTTGTTAGAGCACTTCCATCATATTCTCTTTGCCATGGCAAGAACAACAAATGACAAAAAGAGTCAGAAAATCTCCTACATCGGTGAATAACTAACTTGGTAGTTTCTGCTCGTGAGCTTGTCATAGCGCAAAGTAATTTGGACCACACTTCAAGTCTTGCCTCATTCACGTAGCTTGATTTGGATCACCTGATTCCAACGGTTATCTGCATCAAATGGTTGAATTTTCTTAAATTAAAATAAAAATCCCAAAAAAATTGAGAAGAAATAGAATAATTCATAGATCTATAATGCACAACCATCACCTTCACTCCCCACTCCAAAACTCCCTACAAATCTATTTCCTTCATATCTTTATTTTCTAAAAAAATAGTATGAATAATAATTGACAAAGGCGATTACTATTAAGTAGGAATAAAAACTTTCTTAGACTGGTTTGATATTGTTGAAATTATTTTAAAAACAATTTTTTAAAAAAGATGAACTAAACTTGTGTTTGGTGAATGAAAAAATAAATGCCTTTTGTCAAAATTATAAATCCAAAACAACAGAAAACAGAAATAACTCTACCTGCTTTTGAAAATAGCGTTTTTTCACAGCACAGCAAATTGCTGTCAGCAATCCAAATTAACCCTTGGCCTCCCGCTACTATTTATTATGGCAGAATAGGTGGCATTAACGTGTGCTGTATGCGAGTGGGTTTGAAGGGAGTGACAATAACCCTAGCAGCGAGATAGACAACTACATCTACAGACAAAAGCCACATAAAAAAAATTATAAATTAAAAATTGAAAAATTATAAATTAAAAAACAAGAGAGAGAGAGAGAGAGAGAGAGAGAGCCACTTTATCCCCACTTTTATATGTTGCACGCATCCACATAGCAGAGAAGAGAAGGAAGACGAAGTACCATTAACCCTCAAGGCTCAAAGCAAACCAGAAGGAGCAGAGGAGAAAAGAAAAGGAAAATCCCACAAAAGCCCCCAACCCACACAGACGGAAGAAATGAAGAAAGAAGAAGATGGTTCCAAACATGGGTCTTGAGCCTTGAGGCCTGTTTGCTTCAAATACAAAAGCTTTTTCTGCAACAACAAAAGCCATTAAGCTAGCAGAGCAGTAGAAGCTGGTAAAAGTGCTTTTGGGTAGTGAAATTTCGTTTCTTGAGCTGTGCATGTAGTTGGGTAGTCTCTGTTTGACCCAGAAAGAAAATATGATTTTTTGTTTTTGGGGTTTTAAGCATTGAGCTGTCTTGGTCTGTAAATTTGAGTTGAACCATTAGTAATTTGTGCTTTTGGGGTTGTGAGTTTCGTAGGCGTTGAGGAAAAGCTGGAGATTTTTGGGTTTTTTGGTTTGTGGAGATTTATAGTTGTGTTGATTTTGTTAGATGAAGGCCATGCCCCTACCTTTTGAGGAGTTTCAAGGGAAGGGGGTGTTAGATTTCTCTTCTGTTCCTTCTTCTGCTGCTGCTGCTTCAGATTCATTTCTATCTCCGCCACCACCACCGCCGCAAAAGTGGAATCACCACCACCAAAACAGCAAGGAGAATTGTTATGTGGGCAGCTCTGAGCCCACCTCTGTTCTCGATACCAGAAGAAGCGCAAGCCCTCCGACATCCTCCTCAACACTGTCTTCCTCCCACGGCAGCGGAGCCAGCGGTGGCTGCGGCCGCTCTACAGACACAACAACTGCGGGGGTTGAAAACCCATCTCGAACACCCTTAGAGGAACAAAAATGCGGGCCGCCCCTCGGCATGGAGGACTGGGAGAGCGTTCTGTCTGAGTCTCCCGGTCAAGAGCAGTCCATCCTGAGGTTGATTATGAGTGATATAGAAGACCCGTCTCTCGGATTGAACACGCTGCTGCAGAGTTCAAGCGGCTCTGATCATCTCCATCAAGATTTGGAATTCAGCGGCGGAGGGTTTCATGATGTGGTGGATCAAGGAGGATACGGAGGCGGATTCGAACCCAATAACAATTCTGGGAGTTTGGTGAGCCCCTCTCTACATGCAAGTTCTGGTCCTGATTTTAATTTCAATAATAATGTATCAAATGTTGAGACTCGGAGCAGCAATGTGAGACCAAACCCTACAATGTTCTCTGGTTCAATGAGCAATCCTTTTCTGGTTTCGCAATCTTCCGGCATGTTTCAGCAGCAACAGAGCACGGGATTGGATGAGAAGCCTCAGATTTTCAATCCCCAGATGGTAATTAACCAAAACCAAGCTCAGTTTGCACAATACCCAGCTATGTTTATGCCTTTGACGTATGCCCAATTGCAAGAGCACCACCTTCTGTCACCGCCACCATCAAAAAGGCTCAATTCTGGTGAATTAGGACCCAGTTACCCGGTCCAAAGGGTACCGTTTTCGAATCCCGGGCAAGAGCTAGTGGTTCGGGCTCAGCAGCAGCTTCAGTTTCTTCCTCAGCACCTTCAGCAGCAGAGGCCAACAATGCCTGTGGCGAAGGAGAAAATGATGAGCCCAACAGAGGGCGGTAAAGAAATGATGAACCAGAACCAGCTGCAGCAGCAGCAGTTTCAGCAAGCAGTAATTGACCAGCTTTTCAATGCAGCAGAGCTGATCGAAACAGGAAATTCGGTACTCGCGCAAGGGATATTGGCGCGGCTCAATCACCAGCTCTCTCCCATTGGTAAGCCTTTTTCAAGGGCTGCTTTTTACTTCAAGGAGGCCTTGCAATTGCTCCTTCACACCAACACCTCTAGTAACTGCTCTTCGGCCTTGTCGCCTTTTAGCCTCATTTTCAAGATTGGTGCTTATAAATCGTTCTCTGAAATCTCACCTGTTGTCCAATTTGCCAATTTTACTTGTAACCAAGCCATCCTTGAAGCCGTGGAGGGCTTTAATCGTGTTCATGTTATTGATTTTGATATTGGCTATGGTGGCCAATGGGCTTCTTTTATGCAAGAAGTTGCCTTGGGAAATGGGGGTGTACCATCTCTTAAAATCACTGCATTTATATCCTCTTCCACCCATGATGAATTCGAGGTTAGTTTCACTCGAGAAAACCTCAAACACTTTGCTAGTGAGCTCAACTTGGCATTCGAACTTGAACTTGTAAGCCTTGAGTCGTTGAACTCTGGGTCTTGGGGATTGCCTCTTCATGCCTCTGAGGGTGTGGCAGTTGCTGTCAATCTCCCGATCGGCTCCTTTTCAAATAACCCTTTATCGCTTCCTTTGATCTTGCGCTTTGTTAGGCAGCTTTCTCCCAGAATTGTGGTTTCTTTGGACAGAGGCAGTGACCGGATCGATGTTCCATTTCCCCACCAAATAATCCAAGCCATCCACTCTTACTCTGGCTTGCTTGAATCAATAGATGCTGCAAATGTAAACCCAGATGCCCTTCAGAAGATTGAGAGGTACTTGCTCCAACCAGGCATTGAAAAGATTGTAACAGGCCGCCATCTTTTGCCTAAAAGAACACCTTCATGGAGGACACTGTTTTTGTCATCTGGGTTCTCCCCATTGACTTTCAGCAATTTCACCGAGTCCCAAGCCGAGTGCTTGGTGCAGCGGACTCCGGTTGGGGGTTTCCACATCGAGAAGAAACAGTCTTCGCTTGTTCTCTGCTGGCAGTGCAAGGATCTCATATCGGCCTCGGCTTGGAGGTGCTGAAGAACCAGCCTTTTGAAGTTGGTTCTACCAATTAATTTTCGTCTCCAAGGTGTCTCATAACTTACTGCTTTAGTTTCGGAACTCGTTTTCGGTTTTCTTCTTCGATTCTGCAACTATGCCCTAATTGTCTATGGTGCTGTAGTAGGCCTTTTGTTTCCAATGAAGAAACCAGACATTCAAAGTAACTCAATGGCTTTGTAAAGTTTTTATATTTTCAATTACTTTCGGAATTGGGTGTATCTCTATAATCTGGTGTCCTTCATAATTAAGGTGGTGACTATTTGTTGTACACTAAGAGCAACTTCACCGGTGCGAAGGTCTCTAGGGTTATTCACTATTTAATCCATCCAATGAACGGTAATTATCCTTAATGAACAGTAATTATTTTTTGCATCTTCATCCCTACATTGAATAGCTCTAGCAATAGGTAATAAAATAATTTTATTTGTAATTTCGGATAAAATTTTTAATCGTTCTCGTTGTGCTACGTGTCATTATTCGAAAAGACAATTATTGGTGAGGGATTTCGATAAGATTTTGATCTAATGTCGTCGTGCCGTGTGTCGTTACCTTTTTAGAATCGTTGATAGATTTTCGATAAGATTTTTAACCAATCACGTTGTGCCATGTGTCACAATCTGTTTATAATCTTTAAGGATAGATTTCGATTTTAATGAATGACGGCATGTCACATGGCATTATCTACAACCTAATCATTTTTTAATCCTTCATATAATCCACCATCCATCTTTAAAAATCTCACACCAATTTTCTCAAGATCTTTATCATTTTTCATAGTTTCTGCTTCTTTCCTACAATGTCTTCTTCTTTAAGGATGATGTGGGAAATTGATAAGTAAGAGGAAAAATTGTTTAACCAATCAGAAGGAATGTTCAATCTTCAGGTGGCCCAAAATGAGATGGATGAGGAAGAGGATGAGGAGCGTAGAAGGAGAGATGACGAAGCAAGAATGGCAAGAGCCTCACATTCCCGTCGAGTTATCCAAGTTGTGGCTCAAATCTCCAGGCCCAGTCGTTCTGCAAAAATTGATAGAAGCATGCAACAACGAGGTAATGATCTCTTGGACGATTATTTTGTCTGTAATAATGCATTCCCTAATACGTACTTTAGACGTCGTTTTAGAGTGGAACGACATTTGTTCAACAAAATCATGGGCGCTGTTTGCCACCATGACTCTTTTTGGTGTTATGAGTCTCCTATCTCAGCAAAAAATTACTGCTGCCTTGCGGATACTTGCATATGGAATATCTGCAGACCAAGTGGATGAGATAGTGATGATGGGGAAATCAACCATTCTTAAGTCCCTGATGAGGTTTTGCTTTGTAATCGAATCTATCTACACCACATAGTACCTCCGGAAACCTACTGAGATGAACTTGCAAAGGCTTTTGAAGAAGGGCAAGATGCAAGGTTTTCCTGGGATGATTGGAAGCATCGACTGTATGCACTGGACTTAGAAAAACTGTCCAAGTGCATGGCAATGAGCTTATGAGGATAGAAAAGGAGCAAAAAATATCATTGTGGAGGCAGTGGCATCATTTGATACATGGATTTGGCACACATTTTTCGGGGTTCCGGGAGCTCAAAATGACTTCACTGTCCTTGCCTAATCCCTAATGTTCAACGATGTCTTGCAAGGAAAAGCACCAAGAGTTACGTACTGGGTCAACAGACATAAGTACCACAGGCCTTACTACCTAGCAGACGACATTTACCTAAGATGGTCATCATTTGTTAAAACAATGCCACGTTCGCAAAGTGCAAAGGAAAAACACTTTGCAAACTGTTAAGAAGGGTGCGGGAAAGATGTGGATCGTTGTTATGGTATCCTCCAAACTCGTTGGGCGATTGTCAGGGGTGCTGCCAGAATGTTTGATTTAGAGTCGCTTCGATCCATCATGATGACGTGCATCATTCTTTACAACATGATTGTGGAAGATGAGTACGATTATGATGTAGTTGATGAAAATATGAGCTAGACACGATGAACAATTCCAGAACACAAATATATTGTGCTCATGACGCCACTGAAGAATCCGTGCAACACGAGCCATTAAAAAGAGATGGACGTTACAATGAAGGGCTCATTCAACGATATACTGTACTTTAGGAACCATATATGCACAACGCCCGGCAAATTGACTTGATAGAGTGCCGGTGGGAATTGAAACAAGCTCAAGATACTTAAGTTCATTTAGTGTGCTTGTTTTTATTTGGTGTGTTTATTTAATTTTATTTGGTGTGTTTTTTTGAGTTCATTTAGTAAGTTTTTTATTATTTGGTATGTTTATGTAATTTTATTTGGTGTGTTTATGTCATTTGAATAAAGATTCTCTTAGTATAAATAAATTACTAAATTAAATAAATATACTCTTAGTTTAAATAAAGTACTAAATTCAATAAATTGGAAACAACATAATGTATTCTATTCAATAAATAAGAAATTACAACCTAAAGTGATTGAAATATTATGGGCTCCGATTACAAACAAAGTCATTGGCAAATTATGGGCTCGTGAATGGATCATCATCACTTAACCAATTTGTGGTGCTAGGATCATATTCTCTTGTCGTGCTAGGACCATTTCCTCTTACTTTCGCTTCTCTTGCATGCCTCTGTCGCACCACGTCCGCTTTCTCCGACTTCCAAAAATTTGTAGAATTCGAAGACTTCCCTTCTAAAGGCGTGTTCATAATGTCACGATCTCGTTGAGCCCTTCTTTCTTCTCTAACCTCTTCCTTTTCTTGCCTAAGTAGCTCTTTTTCTCTCTCATTAGCTTGAAATAATTTCTCAACCGCTGCAACTTTTGCCTTCTCTCTAGCTTTATCATCCTCAAATTTAGCCATTTCCTGCACCAAAGTCAATTCACCTTGGCGAGCAAGTTCTTCTATATACTTTACATAATCATTCTTGGAAGCACTCCCTTTTCTCTTTGAAGCCTTCTTACCTGGAGGCCTAATTGGATAATGGGTGGACCCTGACGCTTGTTCAGGGGGTGCGTTTCCGGCACTTCTTCTGCATCATCTTCATGAACATGTGAGGCATGATCAGGCATAGAGTGTAGAGGGGTGCTATTCACGAAAACTTCTAGACTGATAGGTACAACTCTGAATTTAGGACTATATTTAACAATATTCCAACATTCCCACATGTTGAATGATTTATTTTTGCTTTTGGTTTTGGCATTATACCAAGCTTGGCCTTGAAGTGTCTACACAATGCGGGAGAAGAAATAATTATAATCAAAGTAGCTAATGTAAATTTTGGTATAGTACAAACAAATAAATAATATATTGTTACTTGATCCGCTAAATTTTCCCTACTTCGAAGATTACTACTAGCTTGTGCCAAGGAGTCTCTCCACATACTAAACGATTGGCTGAGTATTTTCCAACGACTGGACATCGACTATTTGGTTCTTTTCCCACCAATTTTCTCAAGATAATTGGTATGAATAAGAATCCACATTTCTCACAACTGCATCTCATTACCCCTAATCGGATCATGAGTAACTTCAACACAGCTAGTACACAACATAACATCTTCAATAAGCGTCCAATTCATACCTGTATCATTAGTCATTTTGTTAGAAAAAAAATTGGTTTGAAACTTTGAGAGAAAGATAAGAATGTGGTTGAGAGTAGTTGAGAAAATATGAAATTGTGGTGTAAGGTAGAAGATAATGAGAAGACATTTATAGAAAAGTAAAATCAATTTTTTTTTTAAATTTTTCAAATTTGTTTTCTTCTGATTTTTATTAATTTTTTACATTTTTAAAAATTTTTATTCACATAATTAGTCTCTGCAGTTGGATTAAAAAAAATTTGAATTTCAACCCTCCAAATTGTGCCACGTGGCACAACGATAAGATTTCAGATTTTTTACTGTTTTTTTTAAAAATTATAAAGGCGAATAATGTGGACTGTTGATCTCAAATCCAACGGCTGAAATTAATGAAGGTTAATTTTTTTTTTTTTACCATTGGAAATCCAACGGTCCATAAAATGTAGTCGTTGAAATCCAACGGACGTGGAGAAGCCATGTGGCCTCCCCAACAATAACATTTCAGAAAAGCGCCGTCGGGCCCCATGTTTGAAAACGTGTCGGACGACATGCCACCACACACGCTTGAAGCGCACACCTTTGATGCAAAAAACAGATAGACATGGGTGACGTCGCCCTGATGTCAGCCTTGCGTCACCTGGCCATCGGGCTCTCGAACCAGCTACTCGTGCTGGGCCTCTCCCTCGGGCTCAATCGCTAGTGTGGGCTGGACTTCGTTGCTGGGGCGATGTGGCCCTATTCAAGCGCCTGTCAATCGGGCTCTAGCATACGCTGGAGCTGCTCTAAACAACCCAGAAAATTGGAAGAAGAAAAAGAGATCTAATTACACAACGAATATAACCTTCAACCTTCAAATTTGGTGTTCATGCTCATGATCTTTTGCACATCGGCTGCAATGATGCATATGCTTGAATCTGTTCATAGGGGTCAATCATTATTCATTTGAGTGGATTAAATGGGCTGGATGCCAACACATTTTTAAGGATGGACTTGCTCTAAAATCTCAAGTGTCTGCTTAGCAAGTAGGAAATTTGGTTTATGCCAACACTTTTTTAAGGATGAACTTTTATCGGCATTGATTAATGGTCATTTTTATCTATTAGATTATCTCATCAACTGACAATAATATGATATGGGTCAAACACTATAAAAATCAGCAGCCAAGTCTTAAGTGTTACATGCTAGTTTCGAAGAGAACAACGTTATGAGACAAACTATAACCACTTTGTTATGACATATGAACTTTTTAGGCCACATTTAAGTTTGGAGAATACGTTTGGAATTTTGATAATTTTGTATTTTGTTCCCAGTAGGATTCCAAGCAAGCCTAGGGTTCAATTAGGGTATAGAACCAATTTTATTTGGTGTTGGGTTTGTTTTAGGGTAGTGCTATCTAGATCCATTTTTACTTCTCACACACCATTCTCAATTTTCAGTCGTTATATCGAATAAATTGAAGAAAATCAAATTGCAGTCTTGTGAGAGGTAAAAATGAGTGTTGAATAGAAATGCTAAGAAGATGCTAGCAAAGTGAGTGTATTTTTAAATGACTACTTATGCCTCAAAAGGTAGTGTATTTAAAAATAAAAATAAAAATAAATTATTTTCTGAATACACCCCAAATTAATATATAATTTTCTTTAGGCTTTCAAACTCACTCTTCCACTCAATTGTATAACAAAACACAAACCACTAAAAATAGAAACACGTTTAATGAAGAAAAAAACATTAGTTTTGACGAATGAAACATGAAATCGAGTATTTGAAGGATCTGCAGGAGTTAAGACTTCATATCTTTATCATTTTGTATCAATTAGAATGACGTTTTTATGCTTGTTAAACCTGAAATCGTGATTCATATTTTTGGTAGGTACCTACTAAATATTTGAATATATTTTGGTAGCTTCCTACCTAAAAGTTGAAAATTTTCAATAGGTACAAGCCAAAAATTTGAACCATTATATTTGTGCACTCTTTGGTTGGATCCTACTAAAAATATGCACGTCTTAGGTAGTACTTATTGGAAACTTACATAATTTCGGTAGTGTGGGACCATGATTTCTAGGCCCCTAACATGTAACCTTGGGTGGCAAGAAACACCGTACTACCCATGGCTCATGACTCTTGGACTGTCAAGCTTCTTAGTTCGGTACGTGTATTACTTATCCCTAAGAGAGGAACACCTAATTCATGTCAAATTAGGATATCTTGGGGATTAGGCAATAATCATAATCCTAGGAAGATAGGATATCTTATCCTAGATTCTCTCCTGGATAGTCCCTAGGTTTAATTGGGATTACTCTATCAAGATTCTGTACATACTCTAGCCTAGGTATTTATTTGGGACTTATCTCTGAATTCCCCAAGGATCTTTGATGATACAATAAACTCATTCTCTACGAGGAACACACATATTCTCTCTACATACCGTTCATCTATTCCTAGACATGGAGAAGCGTCTCCTACGACTAAGTCAAGGCACCATAATCAATTATGTATTCTAATGTAGCACACATGATATGTACTCCTTTCTTAGAAATACCCTAGTGATTTGATTCTCTATCCTTCCAGATATGTAGTATGACAACCCGTACTTAATTCTACGATTTTATAAATTTTAAAAGTGTGAATTGACAAAAATGCCCCTAAAGGCGAGGGTGTCGACTTTCGTTGACCAGCGTATAGTGAGATGTACGAAATAATTTTTAGTGTATCCTCATAGTACTTGACAATACGAATGCGTATGCATGAGCATAATTGAATTTGGAGTTACGATAAAGATTTTACGGACTTACGAAGTTGAAGGGCATTTTAATAATTTCACCATTCTAAATAATTGGCTCTCTATTATATTAATATTTTCTTTTGAGTTTCTGTCTGGTGGGACCCACCTATGTGGGACTCCCCACTCCTTTCCCCCTATCCCGTGCCTTCCAAATCACTCGGACACTCTTTCTCTTCTCTTTATCTTTTCCCTCATCTCTCTCTCTCTCTCTCTCTCTCTCCCCTACCCGTAAACCCAGACACCCACTGCGTTAGTCTTCCTCCAGTGAACCACCCAGACCACCACCACAATCCAAACTTACCACCTCGTCTTATCTTTTTCCCCGAGCCCAAAAATTTGAACTAAACCCCCGGGCCTGCATGCAAACTGGAGAAACAGAGGATGGAGAACTCTAGTGGGTTCTTGAATTCTTCGATCGAGAAACCAACTTGAGGAAACTTTTTCAGTTTTCCGGCAGAGACCCGACGGCTTTCGAGTTGTTTTCAAGCTAACTTCGGCCACGACCGAGGAATCCAGTGGTGCGATTACTATCGGAGACTTTGGCTATCCTAGTTTGAATGGCTACGACCTCACAAATAACTGTGAGTGGGTCTTTTCTTTAATAAAGTATATATAATTGTTAGTTTCCATTTATACATTTCATAAAGAGTTTTCTACAATACGTCTAGATTAACGTGACATTTATAAGATTTAGCGCATTGATAGAAATTATGAAGTTATACTCGTCCAACGGGATGCACATATATGATTATTATTATGCCTTAATTATATTTATGGTTGTGAATAGTATTATGGTGTCGTGAATTATCGATTTACCATTGCATGATGATATTTGCGTTATCTGCTCATTGTTACTCGCCCGGTCCAAGGCCAGTCTTTCACGTGTATGTGCACATCGCACCGTACATCCATTGTAGGTGCCAGTCCTGTCCTAGATTGCTAAAGGCAATTAGGACTCGTATGTGCTGCACATAGCGCCAATCTTCACGTGATTGTAGTACTATAGCGTATATTATTGTTACACCCAACCCTGTTCATGTTAGAATGTCTTTGCATGAACTCGTGTGTCAACATGTGCCGATGAGCACTCGTTATGATATGTTTGTTTATGCGAGATCATGTGATATTGGTTGTTATGTGTTTATTTACGCAATATTGCAATGTATGGCATTCTTGTGATTTTGCAGGCTACGGTTGTTTTCATACTATACGTAGTATGTATATTTTGGAAACTATACTTATTTTACGGCAATGGGTTATAATGTTTTCAAAAATGTTTTTATAAAGCTTTATTTTTAGGCCCACTCACCCTTGTTTTTCGCCCCTCCAGGTTTTAGTGCTGAGCTTTCATATCGACGAGGATTCTTCTTCGATAGTATAATTCTCATCCTATTTTACTGTACTTTACTTATGCTATGACATCACGTGTGAAATGGGTTCATTCCCGCTAACATGCGCACTCTTGTATTTAGGCACTTTTAAGTTTAAATTTATTCACAGTTTCCACATCACTACACTTTATGACTTCGTCACCCTCTAGGTGTCGGCCAGCACAACTCGATTCGGAATCCAGGTGAACATTTCGGGTCAGAGTGTGTCATGTCCGATCGGGATTCATTCACATCTCCAATCAACCCATTCTCCCCTGGCTGGGCTTCATGGGCAATTCTAAGGGAACTTTAACGAAAAGCACCCGGTACTGTTCACTTTAACGAAAAACCACATTTTTACACTAAAAAGTCAATCCTGGTACTATTCACTTTACCCTTTATTTTGTCCTTATCATTAAAACTCAAAGTTTTCAAGCCCTTTTCATTAGTTTTCCTCAATTCTAACTGAAGACAACCTCTAAAAAACCCAATCTCCGCTGGCAGCATCCGGCTAAAATATCTCATAGTTTTGGTAACGACATGTCAAATCTTAAATTCGGTAGATGCCTGCTGAATATATGAACAAATTTGGTAGGTACTTGTTAAAACTTATAATAAGTGGGGTGTGTGAGGGCATTTTTCATAAGTAAAAAATTTTAATGTAAAAAGTAGGTGTGAAGTTTTTCATTGCGTGAGGGTATTAAAAAAAACATATGGAATGCCAACCTATTTTTAAATTAAAAATGATCTTAATAGACTTACTTTGATTACCCAAACTAACCTCACAATCCACAGAAAGTTTAAGCAAGTATCTACCGAAATTGTGTACCTTTTCACATGTATCTACAAGACTACAAACGACTGCCAAACAAAGCTATGCATATTTTCAATAGGCTCCAACTAACAAATACGTAATAAATGAAATAGTGCAAGATATTCACTGAAATATCTTTAGACTTGTTATATGAAATGTCTTTAGACTTATTATATTAACATTCCACATATTGTTGAATATACCCCACATACTTAACATACCCCACATATGTTTTTTCAATTAAAATTTATCTTATTGCACCCCACTTACTTTCCCATAATACCCTCACAACGCTACACTCCCAACATACACCTTACATCTTCTACATACACTCCACATTTTTTACATACACCCCACATTTTCTACATACACTCCACTCTCTTCATAATGGTTTCTTTCTTATTATGCTATTTGATATAAAATCATTCATGTCATGAAGGATTTGCTTAACTTTTTTCCCCTAAATTATTTTTTGGCAACAAGGATTTGCCCAACTTTTTTCTAACCATTGAACATTGATTAGTGAAGGTGTGTGTCCAAAAAATGAGAATACATTTTAACCTTCATCCACCTGTGACGGTACATTTTGAACACGGTTTGAGCCATAAGTTCAGGCAGCCTCCAGGTGAATCCTAGAAATGACAATACATTTCAACCTTCATCCACCTGTGACTGTACATTTTGAACACGGTCTAGGCCAGAAGTTCAGGGAGGCCCTCGGAATTGGGATTAACTTCTCAATGTTTGAGGATATAGAGTTACTGAAAGTAGCTGACTTGGATATCTGTCTTATAACTGTTAAGGCCGAGGCATCCCATCCCGCCCATGACTTGGATATCTATCCTATATTCACAAAACTAATCTACTTGAATCAACTTAAGTGTAATTTATGGTGGATTTACGCTTAACTAATTTTTAGTTGGACTTCTTTTCTTGCTGCAATGCATGTGTGTGACAAGCTCTAGATATTCCAAACAAACCACTGCCCTATTTGCCGACAACCAGTTGAGAGACGTTTGACGATTAAGGTTAACATTGACCCTGATGAATCAGTAATCAGTGGATGTGCTCTACAAAGGAAGGTGAAAGTGCTTTTGAGAAAAAGAGTTGAAGTCTTGAAGAGGATAAATAATTTTGAGATATAAACGTTAAAATGTATTTGAGGTGTATTTAGAATTTTTTTTTCTTTTCTAAACCCTATAAGGTTGAACTTGTCATTACATATTAGATATATAAATCATTTAATATTACATTTTTAATGTGGGGTGTATTCAATACTATGTGGGGTGCTAATAAAAAAAGCCTTAAACAAACCTTATCGTTTAATTTCCTTCTCATTATCATGCTACATTCCTCTAGCTACCAAGATTTTTCTCCATTTTAAAAGTTTGTGTATGTGTTAATTTATGGCAGTTGAGTTAGTTATGTAATTGTTTATAACCAATATAATGTTGTGGCCAATTTATCTGACAAGGGAGATAATGGGTGCGGCAAGAAAGAGAGTGGAGAAAGCTTAGGGATATCTATGTGTGTATGATGTGGTATTCCCCTACACTGTGCTGTTATTTATAGTAGTAAAGAGGAGAGGAATTACTTATCCTCCAAGTAAGTATAATCCTAGTAGGGAAATAATAACTAGTAACCAAATCTATCTAGGAATTACACAATCACACTTTAATATAATATATATATATATATATAACACTTGTCGACTTGTCGACACTGATATGAGAACACGCTAGTCTCAGACAAAGGAATTTGCACATGGAACTAAGTCTTACAAAAACCCAATGGCTATTGTAAAACCAAGGGTGAGACAAAACCCCATAGTCTAAGAAAAGACGCGTTAGAAATTGCAAAGTCAAATTAAAGGTCTACGGGACGTACATCAGGATATAATCAATCCAAGATGGGTGCCTCGTCAAAACTTTGTTAGGTAGCAAAAACCCAAAGGGAAAAATGCTCCTAATCGTAGGGCAAAAGAGTACATTAAGATTAAGCGAGTATACTTCGGGATACTCCCCTTGAGTTTGACATAATTCCAAAGAGAACCAACAATGTTACGAC
This sequence comes from Malus sylvestris, assembly GCF_916048215.2. Lineage (NCBI taxonomy): Eukaryota > Viridiplantae > Streptophyta > Magnoliopsida > Rosales > Rosaceae > Malus > Malus sylvestris. Next base: position 13,602,156 of record NC_062266.1, on the reverse strand, counting down.
TCATAAAGTTTTCCTTGAACAAACTTCTGAAACGTCGTCTTTAATAATGAATTGGTGAAGAGGTCGGTCAGGTTGTCCTCGGAACGGATTTGCTTGGCTTTAACCTTCTAATGCTTTTGTTGCTGATGTGAGAAGAAAAACTTTAGCGCAATGTGCTTGGTATTGTCTCTTTTGATGTATCCATTCTTGAGTTGTTCAATACATGTTAATTATCTTCAAAGATCGTTGTAGGGATGTCAACGACGGTAGAAAGATCGCAAGTACTTAGAATATGTTCCACAACTGTTCTCAGCCAGAAGTATTCCCAAGTAGCTTCATGTAAGGCAAGTATCTCAGCATGTTTCGAAAAAGTGGCAACTAAGGTTTGTTTGGTTAACCTCAAAGATATTGCGGTGCCTCCAATGGTAAAAACCTAACACGTTTGAGAACGTGCCTTGTGCGGGTTGGATAAGTACCATGCATCAACATAACCAACAAGGCGAGATTGACTCAAAAACCAATGGGGGTTGTGACAACTCTCAAAGATTCGTACCTTTAAGGTAGCGGAAGATGTCTCTAACACCCGTCCAATGTCTGCATGTGGGCGTATTGCTGTGTCTTGCCAAAAGATTGACAACCAAGTGGATGTCTAGTCTAGTGCACTGAACTATGTACAATAAAGCGCCTATCACACTTAGATATGGAACTTCAGGTTCCAAAATCTCTTCTTCATCTTCCTTTGGATGGAAAAGATCTCATTTAACATCTAGCAATCAAATGACCATATGAGTACTCGAAGGCTTCATGTTATCCTCTTTAAAATGATGCAACACCTTCTGGGTGTAGTTTGACTGATTTACTATGATTCCATCTAAACTATGCTCGATCTAGGCCGAGACAGCATCGAGTTTTCCCAAGTTCGTTCATCTCAAATTCTGACTTTAAATGCATAACAGTTTTCTCAAGCTTTTCAAGAGTCCTAATGAGATTCATGTCGTCAACATAATCTGCAATGATCGCAAATCCGGAATGTGACTTTTTAATAAACACTCAAGGGCATAGTTCACTGTTCACATACCTTTGACTTATCAAATACTCACTCAGACGTTATCCGCCCAAATTACTTTTATCCGTTGAGTGAGTGCCTGAGCCAAATAGAAAGGGTTTTCCGTGGTCTAAAGCTATTTAATCCAGTTAATGTAAGTCCTTCAGGAACTTTCATGTCGATTTTTGTATCAAGATCCCCATAGAGATACGTGGTTCCCATGTCCATAAGCTATGTATCTAGCTTTTTGGAAACTACTAAACTGATAAGGTAGTGGAACAGAATCACATCCATAACATGTGAGTACGTTTTGTCATAATCAATCCCAGGGCGTTGAGAGAAACTTGGCGGCCATAAGATGTGCTTTATATTGCACAACTTCATTTCTCTCATTACGCTTCCTTACGAAAACCCACTTGTAGTCAACAAACTTCACATGTGGCGATGTAGGAGTTACAGGCCTAAACAACTTGCGTTTCTTAAGAGAATTGAGTTCGACTTAGATTGCTTATTTCTAGTTTGACCAATCAGTTCTACGTCAACATTCATCAACAGAGTGAAGTTCAATGTCATCCCTTAGCATGATCTCAGTAACTATTGCATATGCTCATGCGTCGTCGATTATCATCTCATTTCTACACCAAACATCATACAAGCTAGAATAATTGACTAAAATCTCTCGATTCTCGGGAGGAGGATTTGTCCATTCCAAGACGCTTCCATAGTATAGAATTTCCTCATGCGTTGGATATAATGAGTAGGCGATGGTCGAATTCATAGTAGGCTCACTAGCCTGTGCCATGGGTTTCTTCTTCTAGGGTTATGAATCCTTTGAATCAAGGGGTCTACCATGCTTCTAAGTAGAAGCAAAGGATTAGCTAGCCGCCAATGTACGGGGGTCGGCCACATAGGCGTCCTGGCCTTCTAAGAGGGAAGTCCCTGGTACATTTGGTACATCTATCTTTGCAGGCACATTTGCAGCTGGTATAGCTGGCATATATGATCTCGTTACTCTCGCTAGATCAATGAAAGCATCTAGCCTATTCTGAGGAATATATTGAAGATCTAGGATATGTCACACTTTAATCTCAGACTGGTGGTGCGGGGATCTAAATGAGACAAAGTGGGGGGCGTCCATAATAATTTGCGTCATTTTTCTGGAATAGTGGTGTTATTGTTGGAAGTATGCCCACAAAGCCACTCATTTGATGTAATAGCTTTTTGGAATACTTATTGTGTTAAACTATTATATGTTTAATGGAGGGCAAATCTTATTGTTAATCACTATTTATTGTATCATGTGTTTAAGCAATAAGGGAATCCAAGGAATGTATTTGATTAAGAGATAAGTGATCTAATGAGTTAGATTATCGAGACCTTTCTCTTATGTTCATTCCTAAAATGTTCCTAGCCATAGGATTGCTAATTGGGCATTGACAATCCGCTAAGGCTAGTATGTGTTATGTTGACTCAATCGTGAGTATAACTAGTCTCAAGTCATTTGGTGTTGGACACTAAGACAAACACATAGGTGCTCGAAAGAGTACTCGAGTACACTGAACTACGATCAAAAGAGAGTTCGAACATACATGTCATGTATGAACTCTAAGGTTGCAATATGCAAAGTAGTCCTTTGACCTGAGGCATCATAGATGTCTAATGGTTAGGTCCTTGATCTTTGATCATGTCAACGGCATTCCTTTGGAGTGTCCACGGCATTGTTGGGGTCAAGCTATCTAGTCATGTAGGCATATGAATGCACAACAAGGGATCTCTAACCTTCCATGGTGGAGGGAGAATACTCTAAGATATGATTCTAAAGTCTTTGGCCAAAGCAAATGAATATGACTTAGGAAGTTTGTTCCAAATCATATTCAAGGGAATCATATAGGAAAGTATCACATTGGATAGTAGACATGAAACAAACTATCACTTAAACAATGTGATTAAGAGTATTGTATTAGAGAAGGACCGTATTGCATTGTAGTTGTAACTGGATAGGTTCTCCAACCAATTCTACTTAGCTTGGGTAACCATGACATACTGCTAGGTGTCACTCATGGTTTGTGGAAGCCCAAATGATTAGGTAACACTAATCATTAAAGGGAGAATTGAAATGTGGTTTCAATTCACAATCGATAGTTAAGAGTAACATCGCCCACTGCCTCGCTAATTGGAACCTAATGGATCGTACACCGAGTAAGGATGTATGTGAAGAAATTATATGAAATGGATAAGCAATTAAATGGTTTAATTGAAGAATGGTCAAGATTAATTAATTAGTTAATTAATTTTACGAAAGGTTCGTATTGGGCTTATATGTTGGTTTTGGGTTTCGGGGCCCAAAAGCGTTTTGGTCCAAAAGGCCCATTATGTTTAAGTTGTATGACAACAAAAACAAAATGGGCAAATTAGCCCAATAACAAGGAGAGGCCGGCCATTAGGGTGAATGGGCAAGTTTGCTTAATTACAAGTTTGCCACTCACCAAAGAAAATGTTATAAAAGCAACTTTATAGTAATTTTCTCAATAGGGGTTCTCTTGTTGAAATTGGGTGAAACATTTTCTCTCATTTTTCTCTAAGAGGCCGGCCACTAAGGGGAGGGACATCTAGCAATCTCTTCTTCCCTAAGTCATCCATATCATCTTCACAAGATACATCCTTGGTGAAGAGACTTAGAGACATCAAGCTTTTGGTGTTTTGGAGAACAAATCCTTATTTCCTTAAATCCTCAAAGGAGCACTAAAGGGAGGAAAACACAAGGTGGATTCAAGGAGCTTGGAGGTGACTTGAAGGCCCTCTACTTGGGTGAATCCCTTGTGTAAACAAGGATGAGCTTCAAGGGTAAAGAAACTCTAAATCTTTACTTCTCTTTAATGTTGTTAAAGAGTTTATTTTGGTTCACCATATACTAGGCTTTGAAAGTCATGGGTTTTATGAATTGTTTTTGGATGCATGCCTACTTTAAAGTGTTAATAGCTTGCATGTGTATTCAAATGTTCATACTTGTTCTTAGCTAGGACAAATTTTTTCCTTCAAGTGGTATCAGAGCCTAGGCCTAGTGTATGGTGAATCCTTTTGGGTTTTGTGATGTTCATATTTTGTGATTTAAATGTTGTAAATGTTACAAGCTTTGTTCTTGCTTTTGAATATATAAATTTTGCTAGAAAATTTAGCATCTCAAATGTTGTAGATGTATTTCATTTAAGCATGAATATTGGAACTAAAATTTGGTGCCATGAGTTTTGGGAAATTCGGCCAAATCCTTAGGGTGATTTTTTGGGTTCATGTTTGTCTTGTTAAAATGGTTTTAAGGTGACTTTTGGAACCCCTAAGTACCCTAGGATATTAGCCCTCTTTTGAGTGGTGAAAAATTGAGTTTTGATGAATGAAAACATTCATGGAGCTATTATGAGTTTTCATGGTGTTCTTCATTGTTCTTGGTGTTCTTGCCAAGAACATAAAGTTTTGAAGTTATGATTCAAAAGTTTTTTGTTTTTCATAAAGTTTTGGTTTATTATTTGATGGGTAAAGGTTATTGGTGAGATGTGATGAAATGGTTTTAATGTTTGTAATAAAATTTAATTTTTCTTACAAACCATCACTTTCACCCTTTTCCTCACCCACCAAAATCAACTTGCAAAAACTTTATAGAAATTTTTCAATTTTTCATTAAATGGCCGGCCACCCCTAGTGGGGGTACTTTTGGGGCCTTTTGTGAAATTACATAAAGTTTTAGATACTTTTGTGTATTTGCATTTTGGCCCAAAAGTTTACGTTTTTACGTTAAGGCCCTAAAACTCTAAAGGACAAATTGTTTTGATCCTTTAATGATGTTTTTACATTATTAAAATTTTGGGATCTAGTTGTAATTACATGAAGTTGTGGATTATTGTGTTTTTACAAAGTGACCCCAAAAGTTTTTGTATTTGCATTATGGCCCAAATGTTGTGGTCATAGTTTCCTTTTGGCCCAAAAGGATGAGAACAAAATTGTTTTGTCTCTTAAATGAGAATTGGATTTTCATTTCATTTAGTTCCATTTAAATCAATTCTATGGATCCAAAAACCAATTGTTTAAAGTTGTTTTCTTAGTTAATATGATTAATTAAGAAAAGGGTGATTATGAACCAAAGGCCACGATAATTGAGCTATGTGATTGACCGATATACATTATGAATGTTTGGGTTTTAGTAGTATAGATTTGAATGTAATTTGATTAATTCAATTTGTTGTAAATGGACATAAGTCCATCATTTGATTTGTGTTGTAAAAGGGCATAAGCCCTTCTTATTATTTCATGTATTCCTTTTGTTTATATGTATGCAAAATGGAATAGTTGGGTCCAACGCCCAATAGGAAATAACGGTTTAATTGGATTAAACGCGTAACTAAAATCAACAACTATCTACCTTAAACCCAAGGTCCAACACAAGGCTCGTGTTGGATCAAATAAATTGGTTCATAATCATCCTAAAACCTAATATGACTATATAGTCCATATGAGGATGCAATGCATTCGTTAGTAGTTCTATATAGTCTCGCTTGTTTCTTCGAAATAGTGGGAGTATTATAAACTACTAAATTCATATTAAACTTGGACCAATAGTTGTGATAGGCCCAAGTTCTTTTAATGTGATTAAAATGTTTTGATGTAGCCCAAAACTACTCCCTCAAAATGAAGATTTAAGTTGATAAGCGAGAGATGTTTAGAATATCTCTTCGTAGGCCTTCCACCGTGGTGGGCTCCAAGCGTTTGTGACTCATGCACCGGCTTCACCCTATCATGGGGGAGTACAAAGTATGTGCTTACATCCAGGAGGAGTCCATAAACATATGATGAGGTGAGTGTAGGCAACGAGGGTAGCCGACATCGTATCATCGTGAGGCTATTCTTGAACCCCTTCACAAACTAAGCATGGTGGGAATAACTTAAACTAAGTGCAATGGTGCCAACATCGTATCATCGTGAGGCAACATTCTCTAGAGGCCAAACGGATGGGTAATTACAAAAGTTGTAAATGAATAATGCGTTATTCTCTCATCATTATTTTTGCTAGCCAAACATCGTATCATCGTGAGGTGGGCTTGGTAATGGTGAGTCTCCCATAACCCGCTAAGAGTTCAATATAACTCTCGAATTCTATTGAGGGATGTGGAATTTGCCAAAAATAGTGGGTGGTACTATTTGATTCAAAGACCCAATCAAATAGTTTTAAACAAACAATCTAATACGATTTCTGTTATGTTATGTAGTGAACGACATGCCTAAAATTATACCCACCATTATACTTGACAAAAATGGCCTTAAGGGCCAACGTTTCCTTGCTTGGTATCGCCATATTGAGAATGTCTCAAAGGTGAAAGACATATTGTATGTGCTTAAGCAATCCCCTCCTCATGTACCTCCTACGAAACTAGCTTCAAAGGAGGAGTGTCAAAATTATGTTAGACACTATGAGGATGACTTACAAGCCAAATGCTTAATCCTTACTTCACTTAGTGAGGAGCTTATGAAGCTACATAAGCACATGGACACTTCTTGTGCCATGGTTGAAAGTTTGCATAAGATGCATGACATTGAGACTAGTAATGTACGATTCTCAAATGTTTGTAGTCTAATGAATGCCAAGATGACAAAGGGGGCATCGGTTCATAAACATGGACAAAAGGTGGAAAAGATATTTAGAGATCTTAAAAGTTTAAGAACTTCCATCGATGGGAAAATGGCCCAAGACTTTTTCCTTGCATCTCTCTCGGATGATTTCACTAAGTTTATTGTAAACTATAAAGTGAATAGATTCGATCATTCTTTGAAAGAGATGATTGACATGTGCTGTAGATTTGAAAAAGGTTTCAAAATGGACAGTGGGAGTGAGAATGCAAACATAAGGAAAAGGTTGCATAAGAAGAAGGCAAAGAAATCCAAAGGAACATGCTTTCATTGTGGAAAGGATGAACGTTGGAAGAAGAAATACAGGGTGCGCATTGCAAGCCTTATGACAAGAACTTTTGAAGAGACTATTTCTGTCATAGAGAGTTCTTTTACAGTGAGCTCCAATTCCTGGATATTTGATTCAGGCGCTAGTCAACATATCTGTAATACGATGCAGGGACTAGTGGGGAGCAAGTCACTGAGCAATGGGGAAATGATTGTGCGAGTTGGGAACGACACTAAAATCTCGGCAAAAGCAATAGGCACCTACATGCTTAACCTACCCTCTGGGGAAGTCCTGGAACTTAAAAATTGTTTATATTTTCCTTCATGTATAAAGAATTTGATTTCCATCTCTAAGCTTTTACGAGATGGGCACTCAGTATTGTTTGACAAAATGAGTTGCACTTTATACTTGAACGGTCGTATTATCTCTCATGGTAATATGATAGATGGACTTTTTCACCTAGAGATGAATAGTGGGATGCACTGTATTGCAAGCAGGAATACCTCAAAACCCAAAAGGGCTAGAGAAGATGTTAACTAAGAAAAGATGTGGCATCTTAAACTTGGACATGTGAACCTTGATAAGATTCACAAGATGTCGAAAGACGGATATATCCACCCATTAGGTAATGACCAGATGGGTACTTGTGAATGTTGCTTGAAAGGGAAAATGACCAAATCTCCATTTACTGGAAAAGGAGAGCGTGCCACTGAAATTCTAGGGTTAATCCACACTGACGTATGTGGACCTATGTCTACTACGTCGAGATGAGGCTTCTCCTACTATATCACATTCACCGACGATCATTCTCGGTTTGGCTATGTGTATCTTATGAAGTACAAGTCAGAATCCTTTGAAAGGTTCAAAGAATTCAAGAATGAAGTTGAGAAGCAAACTGGGAAACAGATAAAGACCCTAAGATCAGATCGAGGGGGTGAATATCTGAGTAATGAGTTCCTAGATTATCTCAAAGAGTGTGGAATAATATCACAGTGGACTCCTCCAGGAACTCCACAACTTAATGGAGTTTCTGAAAGGAGAAATCGAACCTTGATGAACATGGTTCGTTCTATGATGAGTTCTGCTGATCTACCAGTAACATTCTGGGGATATGCTCTATATACAGCAGCTTACTTGCTTAATAGAGTACCTTCCAAGTCAGTTCCACAAACGCCCTATGAGATATGGCATGGAAGAAAGCCAAGTCTTAAACATGTTAAGATTTGGGGTTGTGAAGCATATGTCAAGAAGCTTGAAGCTACTAAGCTTGAAGCGAGATCAGTAAGATGTTATTTTGTGGGATATCCTAAAGAAACTATGGGATATGAGTTCTACCATCCTGACGACCAGAAAGTCTTTGTCGCCAGAACTGCTAAGTTTCTAGAGGACGGATTTGTTCTCAAAGGAACTATAAGCAAACAGATGGAAATTAATGAGATTAATAATGAACCACAAACGAGCACTCGACATATTGACAATCCTGTTCCTGACCCCTAGCTCCACGTAGATCTGAACGGGTTAGTAAGCCACCTAAGAGGTATGGCTTAGATAATGACTTTGATGAATTGTACCTTTTAGGTGATAATGAAACAAAGGAGAACCCTAGAGACTACACTGAAGCAATGTCCGACATTGATTCAAAGAGATGGCAAGAGGCCATGAAATCCGAGATGGATTCCATGTATCAAAATCAGGTCTGGACTCTTGTAGACCCTCCAGAAGGTATTGTACCTGTTGGAAACAAATGGGTCTTCAAGAGGAAGATAGGCGTTGATGGGAACGTGGAGACTTAGAAGGCTAGATTAGTAGCCAAGGGTTACAGGCAAATAGAAGGGATTGACTATGAAGAAACCTTCTCTCCTGTAGCCATGATTAAGTCCATTCGGATTTTGCTTGCGATAGCTGCGTACCATGATTATGAGATATGGCAAATGGACGTGAAGACGGCCTTTCTGAACGGCTACCTAGAGGAAGAGCTCTATATGACTCAACCCGAGGGTTTCGTGTCCAAGTCTGAAAAGACTAAGGTATGCAAGCTTCAAAGGTCCATTTATGGACTTAAGCAAGCCTCCAGGAGCTGGAACATTCGTTTCGACACTGAGATCAAAACGTTTGGTTTTACTCAAAACGAAGACGACAATTGTGTTTATCAAAAGGTCGTTAGGGATGCAGTTGTATTCCTAGTGTTATATGTAGATGACATATTACTATTCGGGAATGACACTGCAGTACTTTCTTCTGTAAAAGTGTGGTTGTCCAAAACCTTCCACATGAAAGATTTGGGAGATGCATCTTATGTACTTGGGATAAAGCTCTATCGTGATAGATCCAGAAAATTAATTGGATTATCCCAATCTATGTACATTGATAAGGTGCTAAGTAGGTTCCAGATGGAACAATCTAAGAAAGGTTTTCTTCCTGTTGGACATGGAATTCACCTTTCTAAATCCATGGAACCTAAAACTCCTGAAGAGATACGGCAAATGAGTTGTATTCCTTATGCCTCAGCCATAGGAAGTCTCATGTATGCCATGATATGCACAAGGCCAGATATTGCATATGATGTGAGCATTACTAGTCGATATCAATCTAACCCAGGATCAGAACACTGGAGAGCTGTCAAGACGGTCCTTAAGTACTTAAGAAGAACTAAGGACATGTTCCTCGTGTATGGAGGAGCATCAGAGTTGCGAGTGGAAGGCTATACAGACGCAGATTTCCAATCTGACGTCGATGATAGAAGTTCCAACTCCGGATATGTATTCACTCTGAATGGTGGGGCTGTCAATTGGAAAAGCAAGAAGCAAAGTGTAATTGCTGATTCCACGACAGAGGCTGAATATGTCGCTACAGCTGAAGCCGGCAAAGAAGCGTTCTGGATGAAGAAGTTCATCACTGAACTTGGGGTGGTTCCAACCATTACATCACCAGTAACTTTGTACTGTGATAATAGTGGGGCGATAGCTCAAGCCAAGGAACCCATGGCACATCAAAAGAACAAGCATTTTGACAGACGCTTTAATATCATTATAAGATATGCTGCCGAGGGGAAAGTCAACATCCTCAAAGTTGCTTCAGCCGATAACGTAGCAGATCCACTGACAAAGCCAATGTCTCAGAACCAGCTTGACCGTCATATGGAAAAGATGGGTATTAGATACATGGGAAGGTGGCTTTGAGTGCAAGTGGGAGATTGTTGGAAGTATGCCCACAAAGCCACTCATTTGATGTAATAGCTTTTTGGAATACTTATTGTGTTAAACTATTATATGTTTAATGGAGGGCAAATCTTATTGTTAATCACTATTTATTGTATCATGTGTTTAAGCAATAAGGGAATCCAAGGAATGTATTTGATTAAGAGATAAGTGATCTAATGAGTTAGATTATCGAGACCTTTCTCTTATGTTCATTCCTAAAACGTTCCTAGCCATAGGATTGCTAATTGGGCATTGACAATCCGCTAAGGCTAGTATGTGTTATGTTGACTCAATCGTGAGTATAACTAGTCTCAAGTCATTTGGTGTTGGACACTAAGACAAACACATAGGTGCTCGAAAGAGTACTCGAGTACACTGAACTACGATCAAAAGAGAGTTCGAACATACATGTCATGTATGAACTCTAAGGTTGCAATATGCAAAGTAGTCCTTTGACCTGAGGCATCATAGATGTCTAATGGTTAGGTCCTTGATCTTTGATCATGTCAACGGCATTCCTTTGGAGTGTCCACGACATTGTTGGGGTCAAGCTATCTAGTCATGTAGGCATATGAATGCACAACAAGGGATCTCTAACCTTCCATGGTGGAGGGAGAATACTCTAAGATATGATTCTAAAGTCTTTGGCCAAAGCAAATGAATATGACTTAGGAAGTTTGTTCCAAATCATATTCAAGGGAATCATATAGGAAAGTATCACATTGGATAGTAGACATGAAACAAACTATCACTTAAACAATGTGATTAAGAGTATTGTATTAGAGAATGACCGTATTGCATTGTAGTTGTAACTGGATAGGTTATCCAACCAATTCTACTTAGCTTGGGTAACCATGACATACTGCTAGGTGTCACTCATGGTTTGTGGAAGCCCAAATGATTAGGTAACACTAATCATTAAAGGGAGAATGGAAATGTGGTTTCAATTCACAATCGATAGTTAAGAGTAACATCACCCACTGCCTCGCTAATTGGAACCTAATGGATCGTACACCGAGTAAGGATGTATGTGAAGAAATTATATGAAATGGATAAGCAATTAAATGGTTTAATTGAAGAATGGTCAAGATTAATTAATTAGTTAATTAATTTTACGAAAGGTTCGTATTGGGCTTATATGTTGGTTTTGGGTTTCGGGGCCCAAAAGCGTTTTGGTCCAAAAGGCCCATTATGTTTAAGTTGTATGACAACAAAAACAAAATGGGCAAATTAGCCCAATAACAAGGAGAGGTCGGCCATTAGGGTGAATGGGCAAGTTTGCTTAATTACAAGTTTGCCACTCACCAAAGAAAATGTTATAAAAGCAACTTTATAGCAATTTTCTCAATAGGGGTTCTCTTGTTGAAATTGGGTGAAACATTTTCTCTCATTTTTCTCTAAGAGGCCGGCCACTAAGGGGAGGGACATCTAGCAATCTCTTCTTCCCTAAGTCATCCATATCATCTTCACAAGATACATCCTTGGTGAAGAGACTTAGAGACATCAAGCTTTTGGTGTTTTGGAGAACAAATCCTTATTTCCTCAAATCTTCAAAGGAGCACTAAAGGGAGGAAAACACAAGGTGGATTCAAGGAGCTTGGAGGTGACTTGAAGGCCCTCTACTTGGGTGAATCCCTTGTGTAAACAAGGATGAGCTTCAAGGGTAAAGAAACTCTAAATCTTTACTTCTCTTTAATGTTGTTAAAGAGTTTATTTTGGTTCACCATATACTAGGCTTTGAAAGTCATGGGTTTTATGAATTGTTTTTGGATGCATGCCTACTTTAAAGTGTTAATAGCTTGCATGTGTATTCAAATGTTCATACTTGTTCTTAGCTAGGACAAATTTTTTCCTTCAGTTATTATGTCCCCCTAACGATGGGAAGACTGTCTCATAGAAATGACAATCCGCGAAACGAGTGGTAAAGAGATTGCCTGTCAAGGGTTCTAAGTAACTAATACTAGAAGGTGAATCACAATCGACATAGATTCCCATCTTTCTCTGAGGACCCATTTTATTATGTAAGGGTAGCACAATTTGTAAGTAGTAAAAGTCACTAGTCATGATTGAGTTAAATAAATTCTTGGCAGGAGTATCATGTTTTTCATAGTTACAAATGCTTTGTCAATTCTTATGATTTTCACATAACTTAATGATCATCGAGATGTATCTCTATCATTCTTTTCATAGTTAGGGAGCTTGAGAAGAATAATTTGGTTGTGTCAGTGAGTCAAATTCAATGAACTTAGGAAAATTTGATAGTTATTAGTGATGTTCACTGTTAATTTGGGGCATTGTCATTCATTGTTTATAGGAAAAATAACTAGAAATCGATTTGTATGTATATGTTTCATATGTGGAGAAGAATCCTTTAGCTATCATTTCATCCATATTTCATTCACAACTTAATTTACTTGCTACCATTTACTTTTGTTTTAATTAAATTCATCCAAAATTCCCCGAGCCATTGTTTTGTTGTTAGTTTAACTTAGTTTTCAGTTTTATAAGTTTAATTTGTATTGATTAGCATCCTTTCTAATCCCCGAAATAGAACGATCCCTACTTACTCATACTACGATTCCATAATTAAAGGGTTTAATTTGTGTGTTAGTTTATACCACATCACCAATAGGTTTATGTGCAATATTACATAGCCTCAAGAAGCGATCGGGAGCTTGGTACGTATGACCAATGATCAAGTAATAATTTGAAGGCGCTTAATGAAAGCTTCAACCAGGCCGTTTTAGGTATGAACATGGGGTAATGAATGTTTAACTTCAATCCCAAGCGATATGCAATAGTCATCGAAAGTTTTTTTTATATGAATTCTCCAGTATTAACCAATCAAATTGATTTGTTTGGATAATCAGGGTGATGAACCCTGAGCTTGATAACTTGAGCCAACAGTTTGGAGAAGACAGCGTTTCTGGTGGACAACAAGCACACATGTGACCAACGTGTGGAAGTGTCAACCAATACCATAAAGTATATAAATGATCAGCAAAGTGGTTGAATTAGTCCACAAATATATCCTTAAACCATTTGTAGAAAAGCAAGATGATTCGAACTGATCTCATCATAAGAAAGCTGAATAATGAGCTTTCTTATTGAGCAGGTTTGGCATGCGATATCCTTCTGGATCGTGCCTAAGCTTCTAGTTAAGGGATGCCCATGTGAAGATTTGTGTATACGGTGCATCACGACTCGACTAGGGTGTCTCAAACAATCAAGCCAAAGTAAAACTTTGTGTACAGTCCCTGAGGTAGGGCCGGCCATATAGTGGTTTTCAATGGGGTGTATAATGTAGTATACAGACCACTCAAGATACACTCCATCTTCTCTACAATACGCTTCTGGCCATATTCATAGGAAGTAATTTAACTCAGTTTTCTACATAGGTTTCAGCATGGTAGTTATTGTCTCGAATGTCTTTAAAGCTCAACAACATTCTTCTGAAACGTGGATAGTAAAGTGCCTTTTTAATGGTTAAATTAGTGCATTGGAGAACACTATACATGCATATCCGTATCCTTCAATTAGGTTGGATAGACCTGACAAGGTTGTTCAAAGGCGCATTATTAGGTACGAAGTTAGTGAAATAGGTGCTTTCACGCAAAATAGTATGCGCGGTTGCACTATCTGCTAGGTAACTAACTTCCCCACTAGTCATACTTAGAAATAAATTAATTGAATTGGTCACATGCATAAAAGGTGCGAAAACATAAATTCCATTCAATTAATTATTCGAGAAGATAACTCATAAAATTTAATATCCAAAATTAAATAATCCAAACATAAAGGAAATTGTTCAAAATTTTTTTTAAAAAAAAAAAAAAAAAGAAGACAAAAAGGGGTTTAGCCACATAGTGGAATTCGGCCCCAAGGGGTAAAATTTGGCAAAATGTGGGCCCATGTCCAAGAATCTAATCTCCATTGTGGCAATGTCCTCCTAAAAGTGAAAAACCTCTATTTTTGTATTATGTGGTTCATCGAATTGAGCAAAGTTTGATTCAAACTTCTTACGATGAGATTGATACTTAGCTACGACCTTGGGAGAAGCTTGGCAAACACGGGACTAATGATCCTTTGAACCACAGCGCTAGCACATATCCGCATCCATGGTGTCAGGTGCTTTGCCTTATTCTTGAAGTTCGAGGCCTTGGGAAAGATGTTAGAACACTTATGGGCTCGATTTCTTCCCTTAGATGGGCCTTGGCTCTATTGGCCTTGGTTACACGGCTTCTGGCCTCACTTACCATGCTTAAAATGACAGTTTGAGTGTCGTTTCTCGCTATTATGTATTTCAGGCATAGCGGTCACGCTAATAGGTCGAGCTTGATGATTCTTCATCTATAGCTGATTTTGCTTTTCATCCAGAAGTAAAACAAAGATCAAATCCGAAAACTTAGTAAATTTATGTGCCCTATATTGTTGCTGCATGACAATATTGGTTGCAGAGAAGGTTGAATAGGTATTCTCCAAGAGATCTTTTACGGTCAAGTCCTCGTTACAGAACTTGAGAAGTGATCGGATTCGACAAACTCCAAAATTGTATTCATTCACAGACTTAAAATCCGGGAAGTGGAAATGCAACCAGTCGTGTCTTGTTTCAAGCAATAAGATGTCTTTTTGGTGATCAAAACGATTTACAAAAGCGACCCACAAAGCTTGTGGATCTTCCTCAGCGAGGTACTTGGTTTGCACTACATCATGAATATGCCTTCGAATGAAGATCATGTCAATGGTTTTCTCAGCTTCTTCAATCGAGTTATCCATCTCAACTTCTACAGATACTCTGAGATTCTTAGTAGTGAGGTAGAATTTCACATCTTGGACCTACTTGAGGTAGTTTCTTTCGGAAACCTTTAAAGTGGTAAAGTCGAGTTTGTTTAAATTCAACATAACTTTGTCGCAAAATAAATGGACAAGATTGTGGTTAGTACAATGGAGACAAAATCAATCCATTCACATATGAGTAGAACATTCAGATTTTATTAGACATGTATTGGTTTAAATTTTCATGAAAAAATTTGGGTTTTCAAAGGCATATTTTTCAAAAACTTCAGGTTTTGAAAAAGTTTATGAACTTTAGGTTCATGGGTTCCTACAAGCAAACACAATATATACAGCAAAATATGCAACAAATTATGCATGTAGGTCTTTGGGGCCTACAATATAGTTGAATTAATTATTGGACTTCGGTCCAAATTTTAAAGTGGGCAAAACAATTATATACCCAATAGGCCTTAAAAAGTTAGGTGCTAAAGCTTGGTGGCCCAAAAAATTAAACCAAAGCCCTAGTGGTGAAAACCATGTAAACTATTTATCCCAAGCATAATAAATTGGGCTGGGGTGGGCACATGTTGAGCAGCAGGTCAGGGCAGACAAAACGAGCTGTAGATGTAGGCCCAAAAATAGAGTCCCAAAATGAGCTCTAACTTGGTGCATCGCAGACACCGATGTACCAGCCATATGGGTTAGGATCGTGTGTGGTGCGGTGTAGGAGGGAACACCAAAGCCCCACGTGGGCTAGTGTTGCTCGTCGGCTAGGAAATCACCTCAACCCAGAGGGCTAGTGATATAGGTCAAGGCAGCAAGCATAAGTAAGCCCAAAATGGTGTTGTGTTGTGTGGCCAAAGGAAATCGAGGCCCATTAGAGCTTGGGCTGGTACTACAGGTCACCCCAGCGATGCGGGGTATGGTAATCCGCAGGACAAAAATTCAACGACCCTGCTTCAGGCAGTGTTCCTTGGCCGGGGCAACCCATGGTTCAACGGGGAATTGAGGTTTTCAATAGAGGGAGAGTCTTGACATCAGTGGGTGTGAGAATTGAAGGGATTTGTTGTGAATCCCGTGAAAAATTCATGAAATTGTTCTGGAATTTCAAAGATCATCATTGAAGACGATAAGTTTTGTCAAAATCAAATGATTGTAGGTTGTTGTTTCATTGAAAAATTTGACGGGTTAGTTTTGGCTTCAGGTTGATGGTTTGGTTTTGGGGACGATGGTGCCAAACGGTGCATTTGGTTATCTAGGCTTTCGACCTTCGTTGCTCACGGGTTGGGACGGCTCGGCGGTTAGAAGTCGTGGCCTGTCGTGGTTTTCAAAACCCTAATTTTTTTTGTTTTTTTTTTCAATTTCAATTTAGTTATAATGGTGGATGTAGAATTTAAAATTTGTAAACGTAAAATTGGGTCATGCATTATGGTGAATGTTTATTCTATCAGGGCTGAAAATATTATCGAGATCAAAACCGTTATTTTGGAAGAGCTTGATTGCGTGATGATGTTGATGAACTGGTTTGATGCAAAAAATTTCACGTCAGATTCCTTAGCGCAACGGAGGATCGTGCGGATAATGTGTTGTGGCCAATTTATTTGACAAGGGAGAGAGGGGTGCGGCAAGAGAGATAGTGTAGAAAGTGTAAGGATTTCTCTATGTGTATGAGATGTGTTATACCCTCATAAATAGTGCCATTATTTATAGTAGTAAAAAGGACAGGAATTACTTGTACTCCAAGTAAATACAATCCTAGTAGGGAAATAATAATTGGTAACCAAATCTAACTAGGATTTGCCACTTAGTATTATGGTCTAGTGGTATTCCTCTTTAATTGTAAGTGAGAGGTCTTATGTTCGAATCACCATTGTGAAGCTTAGCCCACCCCCTCCCCTTAATGTAGATAATATTGTTTGTTCAAAAAAAATATATATATCTATCTAGGATTTACACAATGATACGTTAATATAATATCTATAATATGTAGATAATTATCAAATATTTCGAATTTAATATACTCTTTTTGTTTTTTTTTTTTAAGTTTTACAATTATTAAGAGGAGGGAGAGGGAGAGTTCGAAACTATTGCATAATTTAGGGGAAGGGGGACATTCGAACTTGAGACACATGGATAGAAATCCAACACCCTGTCTACAGAATATTGGACCACATTCATTATAAGATGATACTCTAAACTACTATAATTTACAAAGATATAGATTCGAATTTGGTAAAAAAAGGAAAGAGTATAAACAAATTAGGAGTTTAGTTTATGACCTTTATTTTCAACCCACTGTGTCTTAGGTACAAACCATCCATCTCCTTATTGTAACTTAATGTAGTATATCACTTATATTAGAATAAGGCTTTTTAGCCAAAATAGTCTCTCAGATTGACATAACTCATCATTTTGGTCCCCAAGATTTGAAATTGATCGAACTAGTGGCTGAGTTTGTCCACCATCAATCATTTTCGTCCTTTAGTGGAAAATATTCGTCAATTAAGAAAAAACTGATGAAAATACCCTCAAATTTTGTCAAATCATTTTGGCTCATTGTTTATTAAATTGAGGGTAATTTTGTCATTTTGGTCCTTATTTAGCAGAGATTATTTTATGAAAGGTAAAAAATGATTAATGGTGAACAAACTCAGGGACCACTTCAATCGATTTCAAATCTCAAAGACCAAAGTGAAGAGTTATACCAATCTCAGGGACTATTTTGACTAAAATACCTTAGAATGATAATAAGACAAACTCACAAAGAAATCTTCAAAAAAAAAAAATAAATAAATAAAAGAAACATGTTTATATACACGATATCATATATAAAAGTGAAAACAAAATCACATAATATGATAAAGATGATGTAGATAAATCTCCATGTGCTAAGTGTGTTTCTTTATTGGATACTTCTTTGTTTTTTTTTTTCGGTCGAAAGTGGATACTTCTTTGTTTTAGTTAGTTAAAATCTTCATTATTTGAAATGAATATGTAGGTATATAAGAAAATTACAATATTTTTTCCAGTGGAGAAAACAATATTAGATAAGTCCGTTATCACTTCTGTTTAAGGGGATGAACAAAATCTCTTGATCAACTAATCTAGCCTATTAAATAGTTTTGCATAATATATCAAACTTTGACATAAACGACGTCATTACTTTATTACAATTAATTTAGTAATATGATTATTTAATTAACCATAAATTGTTAGTGGTAAATTTTTGGTTGGTACTCTTTTTTTCCCCAAAATTTTGGTTGGTGCTCCAAATTTTGTATTAATTCAGTTATAACTCTTGTTATTTAAAGCGCTCTTTCAATTTTTTTTTCAAGGATCTCAAAGGATGGATATTCAATTATCTCCTAATTAAATTGGCTTTAGGATAAATATATGCATTTGTGAGAATTCAAAAAAGGTTTTGATAGCCACTTCATACTACGGTTTAGTGGTATCTTTTTTATTTGTAAGTGAGAGAAATAGGTTTGATTCTCGCCAAAGATAAATTCAAACTACATTATTGATAGCCTATTGTGAGATTTAGTACACTCCCCCACCTCTTAGTGTAGATAATATTGTTTGATTAAAACAAACTTATGATATTTTTGGTTGAGTGTCAATAATGGTAGGTATATTAGATAATTAAATTCACCACACCTTTCTCTTAACTATATCTAAAATTGTTAGGTATTGCCTATCGTATATATATTCCAGCATTGAGAATTCAAAAAAACTTATGATAACCACTTACTACTACGGTCTAGTAGTATTCTTTTTACTTAAGTGAAAGTCTTAGGTTCGATTCTCAGCAAAGGTGAATTTAAACTTTTTACTTACAAGTGAGAAGTCTTAGGTTTGATTCTCGGCAAAAATGAATTTAAACTGCATTATTGCTAGCCTATTGGGAGCTTAACCCACTCCCCCACCCCTTAGTGTAGATAATATCGTTTGTTAAAAATAAAAAAAAATAAAATAAAATAAACTTATGATATTTTTGGTTGAGTGTCAATATGGTAGGTATACTAGATAATTAAATTCACCACACCTTTTCCCTTAACTATATCTAAATATGTTAGGTATTGTCTATCGTACATATATATGTCAGCCTTGTGTATTATGCATTGCAATGTTTTGTTGTTTACTAATTTTTTCTTGGCT
This sequence comes from Malus sylvestris, assembly GCF_916048215.2. Classification (NCBI taxonomy): domain Eukaryota; kingdom Viridiplantae; phylum Streptophyta; class Magnoliopsida; order Rosales; family Rosaceae; genus Malus; species Malus sylvestris. Next base: position 13,583,057 of record NC_062266.1, on the reverse strand, counting down.
ACCCTAATGAAATCACATGGGTTGTGTTTTATTGGACCCTTCACATGATGTTTAGAATCTTTCCTTTTAGCACCTTGGAAACACTTCATTAAACTACTTTTGTTTAATATAATAAAATTAGAAGATGAGGCCATGTTGCATAAAGAAACCCAACAGTGGTTGGCTCCAACTCGGGCAAGTAATCTTTTATTCTACTTGGTTCATACGGAAAATCTACAATCCCCATAACGTAACATAACTCGGAGGAATAAGTTCATTGGTTTTACTGTCATAATTTGGGAAAATAACTTCATGAGTTCCTGTACAATTGAACTAGTAGTTATTTGGTTAGTGATATTTCTTTTCTTATTATATTGAGAAATATGAGGGGCAACATACTTATCGAACTTCCCATACAATCTCCTGTATGAGGCACAACTATGAGAACAATGCCTCTTTGGTAGGGGAAAGTCTTAGTCATGGCCGCCACATTAATGAGATATCACATTTATAATGTGTAGTCATGCCATATACAGCAGTTGTATCAGAGACTCATTCACTTGGAAGATAAGAGAGTCGTGACGGCTTTATGGGTTGTTTAAAAAATTTGAATGTCATTTTATTAAGTAGTTTATAATTGAGTATTGTGATAGATATAATAGCAGCACTCATCCAACGAATGCAAGTAGTTTTATACACATTTTGGCAAAAATAGTAGTCTGACTGTTCGAGATGAAATTTACGTCGTATTTCATCAAATAACAATATAATTTGCGTCCATTAGACTTTCAAAAATTCCTAGAATATACTCTTCACTAGAGAATTTGTCGTACTTTCATTTAAATTGAACGTGTAAAGATTATTAGAAGAAATCAAGCATTATTTGTTCAATCATTTTTATTGTGAATAAAATAAAATAAACAACCATTAAATGTGTGTCGTCCACCAGCCTCACTTCATAAAGGTTTTTAATTTTATTTAAATTGGTTATTTCCAAAACTTCAAGTAGAGAAACCAATTATTTGTTTGGAGGTAAAAGTAGAATACGTTTTATAGTTCATGAGGCATTGCTAAATTTCCCGTTAAGATGGAAGATTGGAAGCAACTCCAAAATCGGAACTTCAGGCAAAACAATACACATGTCTAATCATCCTCTAACTACTTAAGGTAAACCATAGTGTTTTTATCCTCTATGGTCTACTAAGTGTAGTATTGTTTTGTATAGTAGATGTAGGGGAGGAGGAATTAAACTACGATTTAATGATTTTTTTTTTACTTGTGAATAGGATATCTTCGGTTTGACTATCATAAATGGCAAGTTTGATATCATTTTGTAAGTAATGACGTTTTTCTTCTTCTTTTTAGTTAACAGAATAATAAACAAAGTTTGTAATCAGTTTGTTCTTCTTATTCTCGTTCTTTAACTTTTGAGCTCCCTAGCTTCACATTTAATGATGTTCCAACAAGAAGTATAATTCAACATCTAAATTACAATAAAGGTAAAGTTACACTATAATCTTCAAAGTTATTGTGAACGGTTACTTAATAATTGTGAGGCATGTATGGACATGATTACATTACAAAATCATTGTTCAAACTAACTCGGAGATGTGCGGTTATACTTGGCTTAACCATCCCCCATCTTCGTTGGTGCATATTTTGAACAAGGATGGCCTCCCATGTCCTCCGTATTTGTAGTTTGGTGGTGAAGGGGGTGACGCTTGGCACTTGGTGCTGCGTCTTTAGTCTTTGCTCCCCTCTTCATTGCTTTCTGTTTGTTTCCTCTGGTTGTTGCCTCCTGGTGGGCCTCCCTGTGTTTTGGCTCCGGCCCTGGTTATGAATTTATCCAGTTTCTCAAAAAAAAAAAAAAAAAAACTTAACAGTATCAATGCCCTTTATTTTCGAAGTACCGTAAACTAACCCACACACACAAAAACATGAACAGAAAAAAAAATGTTTAATTTGCCATGCCCTTGTGTCTTTCTGTGTGAGCCGATCAAAGAGAAGCTGAAGTTTGTTGATAAATTTCATTAGTTCTCAGTGAACATTTGACTGACTAACTTGGTTTTTATTTTTTCCCTTTCACCAATAAAAGTGAATAGTATTTATTTACATATACTGATAGGGGCGTGTTATCCACACACCCCTTTTTACTTCTCCCACACCCCTTGTTAATTTCTGTCATTTGATATTCTTTAATTCATCTGATCCGACGGCCGAAAATTAAAAGGGTGTGAGAAAAGTAAAAAGGGATGTGTGGATATGACATCCCTACTGATATTGTATTAATTATAGCCATTGGAAGCATATGGGCATGCTTCGGACTGCAAAGTATGTTGAGTGGATTTCATTGCTCTTGGATTCGGTTTAGATATATGTTGTACATCTTTTGGTTACAATTTGAATGCTTGCAGTGTAGAAAAAGATATATGAGTTTGAAGTATATTTCATTGATACGTGAAACACAAATATATACAATTACATAACTTGGTCAGCAAGAAATTATCCCTACAAGTTAGGAATACAACTATAACTAGGATTATAATTATACATAGAGTCCAACTACGTTTCTACTTGTCTAACACTCCCCCTCAAGTTGGAGAGTGGATGTCAAGAACTCCCAACTTGCGTAACAGAGTCGAAAACTTGTCTTTCCCAAGAGACATGGTGAACAAATCCGCCAACTGGTGTGCCGTACCAACATACTTGGTTTCTATAGTGCCATCTGCAATCTTATCTCGTATAAAGTGACAATCCATCTCAATGTGACGAGTCCGCTCATGAAAAACAGGATTAGTTGCTATATGTAATGCTGCTTGATTATCACAAAATAAAACAGAAGGATCATCGAAAGGAATGTTCAAGTCTTTCAATAGAAACCGAAGCCAAATTAACTCACAACAAGCACCTGCCATAGCCCTATATTCTTCTTCTGCTGAAGAAAGCGAAACAGTTTTCTGCCGTTTTGTCCGCCACGAAACCAAAGAATTGCCCAAGAATACACAATACCTAGTAGTCGAACGGTGAGTGATAGGACAACCTGCCCAATCAGAGTCACAAAATGCAGTTAACTTGGTTTGGTTGTCAGAACGGAATAATAAGCCTTAACCTGGATTAGCCTTCAAATAACGAACAATACGAAGTGCAGCATCCATATGAGGTATCCTTGGCTCATGCATAAAACGACTCAGAACATGCACGAAATAGGTGATGTCTGGCCGAGTTATAGTGAGATAGATCAACCGTCCTATTAATCGGCGATACTTTTCAGGATCCTTGAGAAGTTCTCCATTATCAGATAATTTTATGTCGTCCATAGGGAAAGTAATGGGTCGTGCTCCCAAAAAACCATAATCCTTGAGAATCTCTAATGCATACTTGCGCTATGAAATATAAATCCCTTGTTTGGAACGAGAAACCTCAATGCCCAAAAAGTATTTTAAATCACCAAGGTCTTTAATCCGAAAATGATCACGGAGAAAAGACTTCAGAGAATCAATGGCACAAACATCATTGCCTGTAATCACAATATCATCCACATAAATGAGCAAGGCTGTAAAGGAAGTACCCGACTTTTTAGTGAACAATGAATAATCAGCTTTGGATTGTTGAAAGCCAGCAGAGAGAATGGCAGGAGTGAATTTGGCAAACCATTGGCGAGAAGCCTGCTTGAGACCGTAAAGAGACTTGTGGAGGCGACACACAAGATTCTCCCCCTATCGCCGAAGATCAGGAGGAACAGACATATAAATTTCCTCATGTAAGTCACCATGCAAAAAAGCATTATGAACATCAAGTTGGTGAAGAGACCAAGACTGACTAGCAGCAAGAGCAAGTAAACAACGCACCGTAATCATCTTAGCAGTGGGAGAAAAAGTGTCATGATAATCAATACCTTCAGACTGTGTGTAACCTTTAGCAACCAAGCGAGCTTTATAATGCTCAATTGAACCATCAGGATTATACTTCAGCTTATACACCCATTTACAATCAATGGGAAATTTTCCAGGGGGCAAGGTAGTCAAAGTCCAAGTACCATTGTCATATAAAGCTGTAAGCTCCTCAGTCATGGCGCGATGCCAATTGGGGTCACTGGTAGCCTCGGCATAGGATGATGGCTCCACATTCTGACTGACATAATTAATATATGAAAAATGTGTGGGAGAGTAACGGTTGTAAGAGAGAAAATCACAAAGAGGATATCGCGTACCTTTTGCATAACCAGGCTTCGAAGTGGAGGATTGGTGTGGTGGCAGAATCACCTGCGAGGAAACGTAGTCTTTTAAATAGGAGGGGGTTTTGTGGGTATAGGAAGAAGTGAGTTGGGTTGGGAGAAGGTCAGGAGGACGCGTAGGGTAGGAAATGGGGGGGGTCCGTGACTAGTGGGAGGGAATTTGGGGTGATGTCGGTAAATGGAGCAGAGAGGGTAGTAGGGGGAGGATGGAGGGGGATGTAATACCACGTGAATGGGTGGTGGAAGTGGAGGTGGGTGAAGGAGCAGATGGGGCCGAAAGGGTGGGAGTGGGAAGGGGTGCATGTGAAGTGATAGGAGGTGAAGGTGGGGTGGTGTCAGGAATTTGTGGGTAGGAAAGGTCCATAGGAAAAGGGAGAGGTAATGTAGGCGTGGGGGATGGGGAATGGGTGTCAGATACGGCATAAGGGAAGGAATTTTCATGAAATATGACATCCCTGCTAGTCAAAGTGCTATGGGTGTCAAGGTCATATAATTTGTAGGCTTTCTGTCCATAAGGGTATCCAAGGAAAATACAACGATGGGCCCGAGGGGAAAATTTAGTGGGAGTAATGACAGAGGTGGCATAGGCTAGACAACCACAGACGTGGAAGTGGTCATAGGTGGGGGGTTTATTATGAAGAACTTCAAAAGGAGTTTTATTATGGAGAAGACGGGTGGGGAGGCGATTGATGAGATAAGTAGCAGTAAGGACACATTCACCCCAAAATTTGAGAGGAAGATGGGATTGAAAGCGAATGGCACGGGCGGTTTCGAGAAGGTGTCTATGTTTACGTTAAACGACGCCATTTTGTTGAGGGGTATAAACGCAAGAAGTTTGAAAAAGGACCCCATTATCGGAGAAAAAATTGCGTAGAGAAAAAAACTCACCGCCATTATCAATACGAATGCATTGGATTTTAGTATGGAATTGGGTGGTGACATAAGAAAAAAAAATCCTTGATTAGCTGTTGAGTATCGGATTTATGTTTCATGAGAAATACCCATGTAAAGCGAGAAAAATCATCCACATTGGTTAAGAAATAATGAGCCCCAGAAAGAGAAGATTGACGATTCGGGCCCCAAATATCACAATGGATTAAAGCAAAAGGAAAAGTTGTTGAAATAGAACTTAAACCAAAAGGTTGACGAGTTTGTTTCGCCAAAGGACAAACATCACAAACATTACTAGAATCAAAAGAACAATGAAGAAAATTGGAGGCTAAAGCTTGCAAACAAGTTGAGGAATGGTGACCAAGGCGCCTATGCCATAGGGAGGACGGGATGTTGATGGCATTGCAGAGAAGGTGACGGGTGGGGAGAGAGAAGGCAAGTGCCACTAGGTAATATAGGTCGCCACGTCGCTTACCCACACCAATCATCGCCTTCGAAACCAAGTCCTGCAAAACACACCAAGAGGGAAAAAAAGTTATGGATTACGATAATCCGTCTGTAAGTTTACCAATCGATAAAAGGTCCACTTTAAAATTAGGGACACATAAAACATCGTCTAAAGTAACGGAGGAATTTAAACGAAGAGTGCCAGTTAAAGTAATTGGAGCAGTAGCACCACTCGGCAAAGAAATAGGTGGCAAGTGCGAAGCGGAAGTATTAACCAAACAAGAAGCTGAAGAAGTAATATGATCGGTAGCTCCACTATCAAGGATCCATTGACCAAGATGAGAAGTTACAGGTAACAAACCTTTGGCAAAGTCATTATTAAAAACGGCATGAGCCTGAGGAGACGAAGGAAGGTCGGCAACAGTAGTGAGGGCAGCAAAGAGACGGGAGTGTTCTTCCGCAGAAAGATGTGGCATTGCAACTTGGACATCCTGCAAGGTAAGTGGGCCATGCACATGATGGGCTAAGGGAGGGACGGTGGGAGGGTGGGCCTGGAGACTGGTGGTGGGCCGAGTGCCTTTATTATTGTTGTTGCGCGCAGTGCCGCGTGAAGAACCGGTTGTGGCAGGGGATGTGTAGGAGCGACTGGGTGGCCGCCACCGTTGCCCATGGAGGGGATGACCAACAGGGTAGCCATGGAGTTTGTGACAATTGTCCCGGGTGTGAAAGTCATAGTTGCAATAGGTGCAGTGAAGAGGGGGACGGTCGGAGGATGTACGAGAGGAGGAGCCACAGACCACCATAGCAGCAGGTTGATCTGCAGAGCGGAGGGAGCCCAACGAGCGTTGCTTTTCTGCCTGAGAGACTGAGGAACAAGCCTGGCGAACAGTGGGAAGAAGATTCATCAAAAGGATTTGGTCCCGAATAACGGAGAATGACTCATTGAGTCCCATGAGAAATTGCATAAGCTATTGCCGGTCATTCTTAGCGCCATAAGAACAGGTGCAATGTTCATTGTACGAGGCAAGTTCATCCCAAAGACCTTTGAGACGAGTGAAATAGGCGGAGACAAATGAAGTACCTTGGGAGATGGTGGCGAGTTCACGGTTGAGTTGGAATATGCGGGGAATGTTGCTTTGAGAGAACCGTTCGCAAAGGTCATCCCAGACAGCTTGGGCAGTGGTGGAGAAGAGAACGGACTCGACAAGCTCAGGCTTCAAAGAGTGAAGAAGCCAAGAAAGAATCATATCGTTGCAGCAGCGCCAAGCTGCGTGCGTATCAGGATCCTCGGAGGAGGATGGTTCTTCAATGTCACCAGTAATAAAGCCAAGTTTGTTCTTGACGCTTAAAGAAATATGTATTCCACGTGCCCAGGTGGTATAATTGTCTCCATTTAACTTTTTAGAGACAAGGACAAGATTAGGGTGATCAGAATGGTGGAGAAAAAAAGGGTGACTGTGATCATTGTCTCCCATGCTGGAAGAACAAGAAGGGCAGCAGAAGGCTGCCGAAAAAAATAAAATAAAGAAAGGCGAGGTTTTGAAACCTGCTCTGTATACCATGTAGAAAAAGATATATGAGTTTGAAGTATATTTCATTGATACGTGAAACACAAATATATACAATTACATAACTTGGTTAGCAAGAAATTATCCCTACAAGTTAGGAATACAACTATAACTAGGATTATAATTATACATAGAGTCCAACTACGTTTCTACTTGTCTAACATGTAGTGTCCTTGAGACCAAAAATCCAAGGTCTTGGTTCTGACAGTAGGATTCTCTCGATCGCTCTCTTCTTCTTCATGATGACTGCATTCACTTTGTTTCTTACTTTGTTTGAAGCAAAACTCCATTGCCCCATTCAAGTCTATGTGGGTATGAGTAATGCTAGGTAGACTACGTTTGTAGACTAAATTTGCAAACTAAATAATGTCACCAATTAGAAATAAGCACGTTAATCAACACTAAGTAATAATCCAATTATAAATTTTCATGTCATTTAGTTTACAAAATTTAGTCTACTCATTTAATCTCCCAAGCATTACCCAGGGTGGGTATAGAAAAGTTTCTATTTCCCCGCTCTAAATTTATTTTTACGTGCGTATATATAGTATTTCCTTGCCATCAAATAAGAGATTCCAATTTCTTACTATGGAAAAGTTCTAAGTGAATGATGACGGAGATTTAAAGTCCCTTGTGTGATCCAAGAAATTGATTTTTCTCTCGACATTTCATCAGCTTCATTCATTTTCTTCACGTGTACATCTCTGTTTATATGCTTCAACTCGAGGCAGCAGAAGAACTGAATTCTATACTTATTGATCAAAATTGGATTGTCCAGAAAAATTTAGGGGCGAGGCTAGTCGGGGGAACAAAGATATTTTCAAGAACTAGGAATAATCGAGGAACAATGGGAATTTCTCATCCATGAAATAGGCTTTTTCAAAAGACAAAGTATAGTCATTTTCAGACTTATTAGGGATTAGCTTGTCAATTATTTAGAGAAGAGGTGGAAGTATCGCCTTCCACAAATGAGGGCAGCCCCACAAATTAAAGTTTAGCCCTAGCTATGAGTTGTTTTCAACCCAAATAAAACCATGACCGACGTTTACTAATTCAGAATTATTTGTTCATATTTTTATAAGTTAAGTGAGATTTTAAAGGGCATTTTGCATGGTGAGTTCTAATGCAAAACAAGCATGCCCTTAATGAAAATATCAAAATCTATACAACTAAGCAAGTATGGTCCTGATCTTTAGGTCTCTATCTGGCCCAATTTGGATGAAGAAAGGGAAAGACCACAAGCATGTAATAGTGGAAAGTACCTTCCTTTTGATATATATCATTTTTATCTTCACTAAAATCAAATGCAATCCCCCTCTTGGATGGACCTGCCGGTCCTCCATTGTTGCCCATGTCACTTCAACAGCTGAAAGCAGATTCCATGAGAGCGAGGCAAGGGAGGCAAAGATAGAAGGATAGAGAGAGACCCATCTAAGCATCTTCCTAGATATGGAGGCCCATAAAAGCAACACACTTTTTTTTCTTGTTGTACAAGAAAGAAAATCGACCTTCCTTTGGAAAGTATAATGATGATAACAACTTTTTATTAAGGAATTGGTGTAAGCACTTTTGTCTTGGAGAAGCCTCCTCCTAGGACTAGGAGTGAGGGATTTTTTTTTTCAGTTATTTTGAAAGAACAATGATATGCTAAAGCCACCCTTCTTAAAGTCATTTGGCAGCTTTTGTCCTCTTCAAAGTTCAAAATAAATTGCGTAGGACACAACATAAAGCTTAATTGAACAGCCCATGCATATGCATCTTCAATCAATACAAAGCCACCATCAAATCTTGTAGAGGTTATTATAAAAAAAACATGTAGATGGTTAGAAAATATGTTGACTGTGTACTAACAAGAATTATATATCTCAATCACATACAGTTCCTCTTCAAATGGGATTGAAATTGGTTAAAAAAAAATATATGTTGATAGTACAATTTAGGTTTTAGATTTTCATTGTCATTTTTTTTTTTGGGTTAGAGATAGAGAGATATATCATCAAAAAATAGGAGTGAAAAAATGATGAAGGGAGGAAGGACCTTTAAATGGAAGAAATTATGAAACAAAGACTTGAAATTAAAACCAACTTAAGATGGTTTTCACGTTTTGATCTTGAGAGCTGCAATTAAATGAGTGTATAACGACTATGTTAGAGTGTTAATAACATTTTCTTTTGAGTTTTAGTTTTTATTTTGTGTATCTTTTCATGTACATTTCTTCCATATGAATCCTTTCTCCAATGTGTTTTCTCCCCTAGAAAAATAAAATAATAAAACTAAGATCAAAAAACAAAGGAAATGGTTATCAATAAGTTACTAGGGATCGCTTTCAAGAATCATATTCCAAAACTTAGATGTTTTTCTAAATCATGAATAGTATGACAGTTCAAATCACTTTTCTCTTCTGGTTATTTCTGCATGCATATTCCTAAGCTTTCTGCACCAATTATGTCATTCACGGCTCCTAAACGAATCTCTTCAAATTGATATTTCCTTAGTTGCAAAGAAATGAACTGAGCGATGAATTCTGAAGACCATTTCCTATATTTCCAAGCAAAATAGGGTTGCACATAAGAAAGGAAAAAGAACTAAAAAGATTTTTCTTTTAAATTTATGTAAGAGAAGACAAGAACCCAATGACAAAACCATGAGAGCATCCAAGGCAAATGGGTAAGAAAAGTAATGAAAAGAAAAGCAAAAGTTGGTATGAGGTGGAAGATGGAGTGGGGTTTGAGATGTATGCATAGAAGGTGTGTGTGTGTAGAAAAGTTAGGGTTTTGTAAATCAGACAATGTTATTAGCTTCTATCTCTTTCTCTTAACTTTTATAGATGCCTGCCCACCATGCGTATCTCCTCCAACTCTCCCTTGATCTTTCCTTCATTGTTTTTAATCTTCTCTCTTTTGTTTTCTACTTTTATCTCTTTTCTTATTTTGTTGTTAGTCAGCTTGGATACAACGCATTCTTTGCATACCCTCCCGTGATCTTTCCTTCATTGTTTTTAATCAGGAAGTGTTATTAGCACTCCAAAAATTTCATTCTACACTCCTTACAAGTATATTTTTTTTTCAAAATATAGAAAGTTTGGAATGTAAATTGAAATTTTTGGAGTACCAATAACAATTCCCTTTTAAATCTTCACTCTTTTGTTTTCTACTTTTATCTCTTTTCTTATTTTGTTGTTAGTCAGCTTGGATACAACGCATTCTTTGCATCCCACACATTTTCTTTCGTGCCCAAGCCTCAAAAGTAAGCACTCATATGATTGTCAAAAGCCACTAAATGGTAGGCCATATCAATAATAAAAGACAAACACTCATGCATTACCATCTCTCTCTCTCTCTCTCTCTCTCTCTCTCTCTCTCTCTCTCTCTCATATATTTGGTGGTGTTCTGGCTCCACAAACCTTTGCATGGATGAGTTGACTACAACCCTTCATCATTCTAGTTGTATGGAAATCTCATCCAACTAGGTCAACCCAACGTTGTTCGCTTCTCACGTCTATTTCATGCTTTATTTTTTTGTGCTATTTATTTGGGTTATCTCTTCAAATTGAATTAGGTTTGATTTGGTTTAATATTCTAAATTAATGACCACATAAAATTCTTCTGTTATATCAGTAGAATTCTATATAAAATCATATATATGCAATTTCTAAAATAAAATTTTGTGTTTAATTTACAAACGTTTCTAATGAATGAAAAATTAATTTGAATCACATGCATCCACAAGTGCACGTGTTTGTAATTTTCTACGTGAATTCTCACGGTTGAGTAAACAGTTATATTTGACAAAAACTTGATATGCAAGTCATAAGTGCAACAAGTATATAATGCTATAGGGGTAATACTAGGGAGACCAATTTCCAAAATTCTACATCACAGTTTTCACTCGTTCACATTTGTCTATAACAATTCAGCCATTTGATAATTAAAATTTTGAAAGGAAAAGATATATATAATACCATTATAATTGTTGAGTAACACATTCTCCAATCCTGAAAATATTTTTATAAACAATCACCGTTCATAAAATTTTAACCTAATAACACATTCTCAAATAAAGCAAAAATTGAGGATTGTACAACAATAAAAGACACAAACATATAAGCCCGGCCCATAAATATCAGTTGGGATACTCATATATATATATATATATATATAATATATCTTGAACTGGTGGATGGCAACTTGGACTGATGGATGACAACTTTTCCTCAATTATTAGGGTTCTTGGGGATATACGGTAAGAGATTGACTTTCTTTGTTTTCTATTATATATAGTTCACGCGTCGTAGAAAATGCTGACCAGCTATCAATTATAATTCAGTTAGAATTAAACTAAGAATGTAGTGTGTGATGGTGGGATTTTATTTTCTAGGAAAGGGGCCTTGTCCAAGTAAGCCTTTCGTTTTCTCTAATACAAGAACAAAGTTTGACAAATTTTGATGATCTAAGCTATATTACTTTCAACTTAGAAATGATTAATTAAAGATTTTAATTATGGGTTAACAACTATTGCTAGGCCAAAAATTCAATGATTAGGGATTTGCATTCGTTTTAGAAAAAGTATAAATTGTCATAATTTGAATGTTATCAAAACTTTACATGGATGGTGTTTGTGTTTTTTTTTTTCTTTCAAAAAGGGGACTAGTTGGTTGCTCGTCACAGTAGTCTAGCCATTCGTGAGTTGGGAAGACTCACAGATGCATTTTAGCCTCCTCTTGCCCACCATCGTGCGATTCACTAGCGTCAGGAACATGTCATGTGTAATACAGATCAGAAATTCTTCCCCTACCACTGAACCACCATGTGGCAGTTATGGACGGTGGTTGGTTGTTTACTACGTTGAGTTGGAGGCAAGGTAGGGAATTTTCAATGCCCTAGCAAGTAGTTTTTGTGTATGTAATAAGCATGGCAGTATGAGTACGTAAATATTGTTGCATGTTTTCCTTTATCTTGGATTTAAAATCATGCATTGGTTCCATGCGGAGTGGATTATGAAGTTGTGTGCGGATTGGATTATGAAATTATATACAATGTCATGCGTTCAAGGCACGATGTTTATCCTTAATGTCATTTAGGCGTTTGAAGAACGCTTTAGTAGTACGCTAATATTACCATCAGCATGCCAGGTATTTCAAAGTACAAACGCGGTTGTTTGCGCAAGGTAAAGGTGCATATAAAATTGAGAGTCAGTACACACTAACAAATTGAATTCTATAGAATGATGCAACTTATCTTATTTTTCACAACAGCAGTACACTTCAAAAATAATCATAATAAGCCTTATTCGACATAAATATACAAAATAAAATTAAAATAAACCACTGTTGAAAAGAAACTAGTGTCAATGGCTCAAAGCATCTCTACTGTAGGCGTCGACAACGATCCATGCTACCACCGACTCCGGGTAACTAGATTGAAGTACAAGCGACGCCGTGTAACTCAAAACATGCAGTACGGTGAGGACTATCAGGACCTGGTTAAGTCGGGCAACGTAACCTCAAGTCCCTTACAACTGACGAGGAACATGATTTTAGAATGCATCTAGATCAGAATAAAATTAAGACTCGGAAAATCTCAAGCTCCGTCTCTGAGATAATTAAAGGGAAGAAATCGTCCCCCCAACAAGCTTGCAGCCTGCAGGTTAGCACATGGATGGTAACCAAAACTCTTCAACCTCAGTTTCACTTTGTAATGGCCACAATTTCCTTTGGAATCTCAATCAGCGATGACAAAATATTTCTATCAAACTCCATACATTGGCAAGAAGGTTTTGACAAAGGAGTATGCAAGTGCACCTGTGAACATGTAACTGTCCACTCTATCTAGTATTCCACCTGCATTAGATGTTGGTTGATAAAATAATTATTAATAGGACCATGAACATTTTCATGCTAGCTATATAATATATACTGCAATATGTATTGAAATAAAATAAAATGACAAAGATCATATGAGCAGCATGCCATCACGAACTTCAAGAGAGTGATATTACTCAAGGGTCGACGGAAAACATAAAAGCATGGACTGCATGCCAGACCTAAATATCACGTAAAACCACAATATGCAAAAGACAAACAGTAGTTGTATCAATACAAGGCTTTGTCATGGTTGGCAACTAGATTACTTTTTCAGGAGACCATAGAAAGATTGCACAGCAACACCGCTTGAATCAACACAGCAGCATGAATGAATATGTAATGCAACCAATAAAGACGGCCCACAGATTTTGAGGTAAAATTTTTTTCTAGAATGACAGTTCAAGGACATGCCCCATATTCTAGGCAACAATTACAACTGTAGAAGATGATGGGTATAAATCATATATCCCAAATAGGTAAAGAGATATAAATGAAACCATTATTTTACATATTAAAAAGTGATAACATTGGGGGTTGACAAGTTGAAGTAGAAGAGCATTGAGCAGGGGATGAAAATGGAGGACAGTTTCATGTAAGGCTCTTACCAGAGGCTCTTGATAGAGTTCTTCGGGGTTCTAAGGTCTTATGCAAGGCTCTTAACAGAGGACTGAGACACAAAATGAGGGAAATTCATCTCAATGAGTTTCAAGTCATCCAGACATGATCTAACAAGTAGCAGCAGCAAAACAGGCCCTCCTTTAAGGACCCTACTTGAGGACTTCCGTATTGGTCTTTAGATCATATACAAATTTTGTAAATACATGTCACCCAGTATAAACTAATTTGCATCTCATCGGTCCATATGTGAACTAATAAAGAGCCCAAATCCTCAAATTATGTTTTCAACTCTCAAAGGAACAATATTGTATGTATTGCATCAACTAACAGATAATGCATTTTCTCAAAAACTTCCAAAAGTTAAATGCTTTAGCACAAGACTAATCATGAGCTGAAGGGTATTACCATGTCCTGGTATTAGAGACCCAGAGTCCTTAACACCCGCATCACGTTTGATCATTGATTCAGTAAGATCACCAAAGACAGACGCAAAAAAATTGAGAAATCCAAAAGCTATAGCGCTGAAAACAATCCAAAAAACAAAACAAATGCACATTAAACATATTTTAAAACTATACAGAACTAGAGATTTCACCAGATAAAACTGAATACCTTAGCAAAGATTTTGGCCAGCAAAAAATCCTCGATAACACAACAGAAGTGGCTATACAACCACCCAAGCCTACAATAGTTCCTTCCCACGTCTTCTTTGGACTAACACTAGTTAGGGGTGTCCTACCAAATGCCTGCGCATGTACAGAGCTATATCAAGATGTTATCACAGGCAAGGGACCAACAAATACCATGAAACAAGGAAGTCCTTCACAATATGTCACCGGGATATTTATAACTGCTTGTTGACAACAAACACCTAGGAGTCGTTATGTACCAATCTGTTCAGAGTGCTAACAAAAGCCACACTAAGCTTCAGTTACATGATGACTGGTGATTGCATATGAATGGAGGCCATAATACCTGGAGTCCCCTTCTATTGAGGGATCCCCACATATAAGCTCTTTTGAGGGACACTTTGGGGGGCACACTCAACACTGTAATTCAATGATCTAATTGGGACAAAATAAACACTGAAATGATCAAAGTTTAAATGGTTATATCCCTTCTGATTTCGTTGATTTTTTGCATGGATGGCCAGGTAAACCTTAAAAATGGAGAGTTCTGATTGTTGAACTTTATTTCAAGGTGAGCCTTAAATATGTGTTCCTTAAGGGTGCGTTTGGTATGTGGGACGGGACGGGACGGAACGGGACGAGGCGTTCCGTCCCGCGTTTGGTGCGCCAAAAATGGGTGGAACGGGCTGTTCCACGGGACAGATTTTGGGTGTTTTTGCGTCCCACCTCCCCCCCTGGAACGGGTTTGTTCCACGTCTGTGGAACACAATGTTTTACTATTTTAAGACAAATATACCCCATGTCTTTTTCAAAAATTACACCTTCGTTCCGTCCCGTCCCGTCCCGTTCCGTCCCGTCCCGTCCCGTCCCGTCTGCGTACCAAACGCACCCTAAATAACTGTGGCACAACCTTTTAAATAAAATTTCCAAATGCAATAACAACAGTTCTACAAGCAACTTGATAAGGAAGATATATTCCTTAACTTTAAAATATTAAAAATAAAACAAGAGAGAAGATGGATGTGCTGCATAGATACCTTGCCACCCAAAAAGGCACAAGTGTCAGCTGCAATAATGCTACTGAAAGAAACCAAGGTTGCCACAAGACCAACAGTCCAATGAGCTTGTCCACCAAGAAGGATGGGCCATGCTGCTCCAATTCCTACCAAAGAACAAACTAAATAAGAACCAAAGCTTGACGTAGAACAGGTAAACTCAGTGCCCATTTCAAAAAAATTCATCGCTCAACTTTTCTTTAGAAATATGTAAGCGTAATGTCTTACTAGTGTTCAAGGCTGGTGCTGCTAGACCACATCGAAGCTTAACCCAAAAACATGGAAGATAACCACAGTAAAAGAGCCCAAACATAGTGCTGCTAAGCTGTGCAAAGCGAGGATTTCCTCTCTGTAAAAGCAACGCCATAGCAACAAAAAAGGAAGCAGATGTGACAGAAACATCAATCTGTCCGCGATACCTGCCCACACATCGGAAATTCTAATCATAAATCAATAGTGATCACCTATCGCAAACAGAAGTTCATGCCTACATATTAAGACAAATGTTTTGATTCAAAGTTAACATAATTGAAACAAAGATGAATGAAAAAGCATTATTTCCATGACTCCTAATATTATGTATAAAATCAACACATGGAAAGTGATAAAGTATTATAAAGAAAAAATCCCTACTCGAGATTACAGATCTTACAAGGTTACTAGAGGCATGAGAGCACAAATTACAGAGCAAACTCGTGATACAAATCGAGGTGGAGGTGTCATTCCTTCAGTGATTCCATGACTCCTAACCAATTCAAAGTACTCACGTGCACCAACAAAAACAGCTGCCGCCACAGCTGCTGCAAACACCCATCCTCCAGCCAACACAACAACGCCAACAGATAACCCAATACCAAGTCCAAAGAAAATTCTTTTCTTTAACTGACTTGCTTTCTGTTGATGCTCTGAGACTACATCCTCATTCGATGACAATTTATGGCCTTTGTGGACTTCCTACAACATACCCATTTCAGTACATTCCTTCAATAAAACATGCAACATCTCAAAAGAAAACTAAAATGTGTTCGTAAAACTCAATCAAGCAGAACCCCCCAGCAGCTGAGTTCGAGAATAATTTCACCAACACTACAAAACTATTTCTAGATCACTTTTGAAATCACATATATACCACAACACTGCATGAAAACTTCCTACTCCGTGTATTTCATTGTTCAATACCCTTCAAAAGACTTCACATTCATCACTTTACCCATGAAAACAAAACCTTAAAGTTCTTAGCATGCATTGTCTTAATACTATTATGACCGATAATTTCCCAAAATGATCAATAAGGTGCAAAAAGAAGGAATATTTTTGCTCGCCGCCACATTGATTGCTTATTAAATTTCGAGATTTATGTATTACACAGATTAAATCACACTCATCCAACGACAATCAACGTGATATCACCACTTGGGTGGTGAGCAAAATTGCACTCCGCAAAATTTTCCAAATTCGAATATTCCTATTACTACCAACCAATCTAATCCACTAAAGCAAGGTCCTTTTAAGCGCCAAAACCACAACTTACAATCAAATTCACCTCCAGCTTAATTTTGAATCCAATTCACCAAAATGCCACTCCCAATCACAGCAAAACCAAAAACTAACAGCAAAAATGAATCACAAATCGTCTGTTTTGTTTCTTTTTCTCCAGTACCTGGTTGGCATTGTCATCGCCAAGGTTCTTCGGCTCCGCCCGAGCCACGGCCGTAAGTGCACGGCGGCGCGCCAAAATTCCATTCCGGCCGAGCCCCAGAGGACGTCTATTCCCATCGAAAAAGAGATCGAAATTACCCAATTTGGCCGACGTACGAGTAAATACTAGGGTTCTTGAGGGCGAGGGACGGCAGGGACAAGAGCAAAGGGAAGGGAGGGAGAGTGAGAGTGGAGTGCACCGGTGGAGTTGGGAATACGACGTCGTTGCCATGAGGGATTGGGAATTTATTGGGGGGTGGTCAGATATATTAGGGATTGGAGGCTAGGCTGAGATTTAACAAGAAGAGCATGTCGATTGCGATTGTCTGGGTATTACAGAGAGTCCCGCGCCACCGATGTAGAAAGGGGGCGGTCGTGTCGAGGACTTGGTTTTCTTTTGATTCTTTCCTATTTTTGTTTCTTATTATTTTCACGAGTATTGCTTCTTACAAAAAATGAATAGATAAGAATGAAATTAAAATATTTAGGAGGTGTAGTCCACTTAAACTATCTTCAATTTTTGGGTTAAAATCTAAAATTTTTTAATTACATTTTTAGATTAAACTTTTACCCCAACATTATTAAAAAATAAATTTAGGATACTTTTTTTCGTAAAGTAATTTTTTTTTTTTTAAACAAGATCATGTAGATTGTGCATGCAAATTTCCGCCGTCCTCTCCTTTGACGAAAATGTACCTGCAAAATAATAACACATAAGATTAAGTCCAAAAGCCTCACGCGCCCACTATGAATGGGGGGGGCTTTGATAGAACAATCTCCGATGTCAAAGTTAGAATTTGAGGGAAAAGTGTTTAGAGAAATTTAGAGAGTTTTAGAGGAGAATTGGACTTATGTTTTTTGAGAAATGAAGGGGTATATATAGGGGTGTGGTCGACCCTATTTGGAGAAATGGGAACCGGCCACTTATGGGGTTTCTTGGCTCTAACTGCAAGATATTATGTCAAATAATATCTTGCAATCAATTAGGAAATTAATCAATTAATTTTGGTAATTAATCCTAATTTGAAAAGGATAATTGGGAGTTACATTGTGGGTGAGGATTTGATGAGTAGTGATGAGAGGGTTTAAAAGAATACAATTTTGATCACATTTGACCTCAATTGAACCGTTATTGTCCATTGCATGTGTGTGGGAGTCCGGATGTGCCTCAAGGGTAATTTTGTCTTTTTACCCAAAAGTCCACGTGTCGCCTCCGTATTTTTCTTGATTATTTTTTGCTCCACAAATGCCCTTGATAGGATTTTTACTACTTATGTGAACAGGCTTAAATCTCCTATTTTACTTGCAAGAATCACAAGGTTATTGTAGTATAAACGGATTTCGCAAGGTCATCTCCACAGGGATTATTAAATAATTCGAACTAATCAGATTCCATTTAATTATTGTAAAATAGAAATTGAAGTGATTGATTTTATAACCTAATTAAAATAAAAACGAATTTAATGAATTAAAATAAACAATCTGCAATATTAGGACTAGAGAGAAGAAAACAGTTTTGAGAAAATCAAATTAAGAAAGCACTAGGGTTCCACCATCACCTAGCAATCCTATGAATTTTTACCAATTACTTATGATCTACACATGCCACTTTGAAGGTTAGATTTTCCTAATTCATATTCTACTTGGAACCTCCAACATAGAACGTATATCTAACATGCAACCCGTCCAGACGTTCGGATCAAATCTAAACATGAAAGACTCATTATGCTTTATGAAAATCCTTTGAAAAACCATGCAATCCTTAAGACGTGATATTCATCCTAAGAGAAATTACAATTATTAATCACAAGAAGCCAGCGTCAATTTCAGGGAACCTTCCGACCAAAATTGCATCAAATTACTTTTCTAAAGATCCTAATGGTGATCAGGCATTAAGACAATTAGATAGTTTTTATCCCGGTGATTAACAATTCAAAATATGCATGCAATCAATCATAAGCAATTAAATAAAAATCACATATTCATGCTAAGGCTCAAGGCTTCGCCCTAGCAAAAGAAATTAGTTCCGCATATTCATAATTGAAATCATAGAAATATCTATTAAGAAAAGGATTGAAAACACCTTCAAGTAGAAAATCTTCAAAACCCTAGCACTTCTCTCTATCTCCCAAAATTGCATAAAAGAAAGCGTTCCTTAAAACTGTAGACGGCTAAGCAATATATTTGCTAAGCCACCACACAAACCCTAATCCCCCTAAAGACAAACATAACCCTAAATTAAAATAGTAAAAATTCGTCCAAAATCTGAACAGCCACGTTTTGACCCATAAGCTGCTCCAAAACTGGCCCAATATAGCTGGATTTAATGTTTGGAATATTCTGAACACTTCTCCAGAAGGCCACGAACCCATCCGAGGTCATCTTGGGCTCCAAAAACGCAATTTAAGCCCAAAAACGTCAGTTTCCAACACTGCGCACTGCTTCTTTATTTTATTGCCAGAAAATAACCGCTTGGTGGAAAAATCCCAAATTTTGATACGATCACGCTAAGTGACTAGCAAACGTCCTCCAACTGAAATTACTCCAAAATTCGTCCATTTGGTCCTGTTTTGCTCCAGAGGAAGTCGAAAGTCCTATATTGAAAATACAATTCAAAGTATCAAAATTCTTCCAATATATTAACCAAAATATACTAAGATTAGGGTAAAATATATAATATAAAATCTACTCATCAGCCCTCACACATGTTGGGCTGCTTGCAGGAAAGGGTAGCAGGTGTAGAGATCTTCTTGCTTTAGGAAATATAGGATTGTTTCCTATTTTGGCGTAGATTCCCTCTTTAATTGGAAATTAGATCATTCTGGGAAAGGGCAATAAATCACTTCTAAAGTCTATTTAAGTCTACCTTAAGTAGATGATTAAATCAACTTCACGGAGCAATTTATTCTACCCTACAAGAGAAAGAAAGCTAGATGATATTTGTTCCCCCTCCCCTAGCAATCTTCTGCACTTGCCAGTGCAAATAATCGTATTTCGTTGCTTCTTTGTCTTCTCCGCTCCGCACCGAGGTAAGAAAAATTTAATTTTCCTTGTCTTCTTCTTAGATAGTGTTGTCGGAGAGCAACCGTCGGGATGGTGCGGCACATCGGCTAGCAGAGGCCAAGAATCGGCTTGGCATGGGCCAAGAGTGTTATAGTTGGGACCACTGCTTAAGCTACTCAGTCTGGCTAGAGCTAAGCGCAGTTGTTCGGTTAGGGCCACAAATTGAGACGTTAAGGCACAATGTTAGGTGAACCGCATGGCTCATGTCCTTTGGGCTCTTGGATCTGACGCGGGCTAGGTCGGTGATTGAGAAAAATGAGAAGGTCACGGGCTTCATGTGCTGCTGGAATGCTGGGCATGCAAGCCTCCTGCCTGCTGGTTCGAGAGAAAAAAAATGAGGGAAAAGCCAGCATGGGTCGAGCTTTCTTGCTGAGTACTGTGAATAGCGTTGGCTGCTTAGTCCTCTTCGTTGGGAGAAAGGTGGGCTGCTCCCAAGATATGAGATAAATAAGATTAAAGCGGATGCATTGGCTTATCCGATCTCTATAGTCAATTGCCACGATCATCATGCCTCTGCCCCCACTAGTGTGTGACGTTGGCCTTACTAAGTCGATTGCCCACTGTATGAATGGCTAAGGACTCGTTTGCAGGTGTAGTTCCTTGGCAGACAGTGTTGGTACCGGCTTATAGCGTTGGCAGTGGTCGCACTTTTGTACTAACTCCTTAGCATCTTGATGCATAGTAGTCCATAGTAACCAACGTTAAGAGCCTTTTGTGCTAAAGATTAGCCTCTGGAGTGATTTCCATAAACGTCTTCGTGGATTGAGCTTAGAACCTTTAGGTCGTCGAGAGGCGCTAGGCAGCGGAGATGTGGTCCAGTGTAGGATCTTCGGACGAGAATGTAGTTCCACATGTAGTAGCGTGCCGCCTTTATTTGGAGTTTTCTAGACTCCAATCTTTCCATAAAGAGTGTATCATTGATCAAATAGTCTATAATGGAATCTTGCCAATTTGGAGTTGTACTAACCTATGACACCTCGGCTGCTGGCTCCGCCTCTATGCTTGGCTTGTCTAGATACTCCACCAGAATAGAACATTTGAATTGGTAGTTGAGGGTGGAGCCTAGGCCAACTAGTGTGTCCACGTAAGCGTTGTCTGCCCGCGAAACTTGAGTGAAGGTGTAGGTCTGAAACACCTCGAGTTGCTTTCATACCTTATCTAGGTATTGCGCCATCTTCAGATATTTTTTCGTGTACTCCCCAGTAGTATGGCTGGTGATTAGCTAGGAATCAGAATTAATTGCAAGCTTTTTCATCACCAAGTCTTTTGCCATTCGAATGCCTACTAGTAGGGCTTCATACTCTGCTTCATTGTTGGATGCTTTGAAGCCTAGAGTGATTGCCTACTCGAGCATCGAACCGTCTGGGGTGACAAGGACCACGCTTGCTTCTGAGCCCTTGTAGTTAGATGAGTCGTCAACGTGCAAATGCCAGAAGTCTTCATCATGTGAAGCAGGCTTGGCTAAGGTGTGCTCGATTGCCTTTGAGGCATCATTGGGTATCTCTATTACGTCGCATAGGCTAGGCGTGAAGGTGTAGTAGGGAATCGTGAAGCTAAGGCCATGTTACATGCAGCAAGAGATGCAACTGCCAGTATTGGGCCACTCTAGAGCTGAATTACGGAGCAAGGGTCGCCTGGGGCCGTGTAACGCGCAATAGGAGGTGGTGCTCAACTATTGGTACATGTTGCTCCTGTGTAGAATCTTTTAGGGCGACGAGGACAAAACTTGCTTCTGAGTATGTCCTTCTAGTGTTCGTCTACCCTTGGCACACCTTTTAGGCTGAGTTGTTGCGGTCGTAAAAAAAAACTTTACACCCCCAGTGTTTGTGCCTTTATCGTTGCGAGTCTAGATTGGGCAGAATAGTGCGACATGAGGATGACTGCATGCGTCTAAAGGTATAACTTAAGCTTCCGGGTTGCAACAACTATTGCTAAAGTTAGGTTTTGAATTTCTGGTAGCTGGTTTTCACATCGAGGAGAGCTTTTGAACTGTGAAATATAGGTAGTCGAGCCCCTAGCTTTTCTTGTATAAGGGTAGAGCTTATTGCTACTTCAGATACCGTTAAACATGTGAATAGGTCCTTGTCTGGTCAGACCTTGAATCACGTTCAGAGTAGTGGGGGACTTCATATTCAAGATCGCTCGGACTTGCCTTGAATGTGCATCAGTGAGCCTCATCCCAAAGTGCATGCTTCTCTGCCAGAGCGAAAAAGTTTGCCAAAGTTAGATTTTCTTTCATGATCAATTTTTCGAATAGCGGGTGCTCTGTTGGAAGGCTGCTATAGCTGTTGAGTCATTGCATCCGTTCTTTACTTTGAACCTCTTCACATAGTCACGAAGCGACTCATTTGGGTTCTTCTTGACGTTAAGCAAATGGCCGAACTTCTTCTTGATTGAGCGATAGGGTGAATATTCTTTGGTGAAAACCAAAAAAAGTTCGTTGAAACTCCGGATGGATTGTGGCAGCATGATGTAAAACCAATCTTGCACCTTGCCTTATAGAGTGATGGCGAATATCTTGCACATGAGATCATCGTTGTCTTGATAGAGGATCATTGCGCTTCTGTTGTGCTTCAAGTGTCTATCTTGGTCTCCATTGCTTTTGAAGGATGTGAAATGTGGCATGCTACACTTGCGTGGAGGCTCTGTTTGCTCGATTTCGTCTGTGAAGGGCGACCTGCTTATGGTTATCATGTCTCATCATAGTGCCTCGTCAGTGACCTCGTTATGTTGGAAATCGCACAATTGCTCATTCAAAATCCTTCTTACTTCTTCCTGAATTTGCCTTTGTTGGGGTCTTAGAGCTCTCGGCTACCCTCAGCCGTGACCTGCCAGTCTAGGCTGTTCTTCCATGTGTTCGGCTCGTCTATGCCACAGCTGCAGTGCATGTGATACGTTCCTAACAAGCGAGCGAGTTCTTCGTAGGCTGCTGGTTGAATTTGAGTCGGATTAAGTGACTGTTTCTCTCCGTCCGTCGTGATGCCTACTCCGATATGAGGTGAATGATGCTTCTTGCAGGCCTGACTGTGAATGAACACTTCGTCTGGAAGGTTGCTCATGTTGATTATCATAGTGTGACCCCAACTGTGAGTTTATGCTCATATGTGTGACTAATCGAGAATGCACACTAAGACGAGAGTATACGTTATCTTGGGGGCCCTGTCAAGAGTGTACATCGTCAGAATGCTTGATTCGTGACTGGTCAAGTGGCTGCTTGCTAGAACGTTGCTGGAGAGGTTCGTCGTCTGCCCTTATCCTTCAAGATACCTCATTTGGGACACGTTGCATCTTGGTGTGCTGTAAAAGCTGATTCACCAAGGTCGTCTGCTGTGCGAGGGCGTTTGGTAACTTTATGACTTGTCGAGACAAGTATTGTTCACCATTTGGGTTGGAAGAGCTTGGACGGTATGCGTCACCTTGAGCAGTGGAAGTGTAATGGACTATAGACATTAGATTTTGAGTTTCAATGAGCCAAATCTGCAATTAAAAAAAAACAAAAAAAAGGGTCCGAAACATCAAAAAATGGGTTCGGAAAGTAAAAAATGGTTCGAGATAGAAAAAAATAGGCTTGTATGGGCGCTAGGAGTCACAGATCTAG
Organism: Malus sylvestris; assembly: GCF_916048215.2. NCBI lineage: Eukaryota > Viridiplantae > Streptophyta > Magnoliopsida > Rosales > Rosaceae > Malus > Malus sylvestris. The sequence goes on along the minus strand of NC_062266.1, from coordinate 13,559,414 downwards.
TCATGGGCACGCGGCTGAGTATAGAAAATGGGCCGCTAAGACCTGCCAACTTGATTCTCCAATCGGGTACTGCTGGATTGGGTTATGTAGCCTGGCTCGCGTGGCTGCAAGCTAGAACATGGGAGGTCTCGATGCATTGGAGCGTGGCTCGCGCTGAATAGGCCTTTGGAAGACTGGCGTTGAGCTTACACGGATGAGGCATGCATGCTGGGGCTTGGGCTCGTTGTTGTCGCTCATTGCTTCTTGGACTCGTGCGCTTTGGGCTTCCAAATGTGCGTTGGAGGCCAGGTTTGGCTTAGTCATTGGCTAGAGTTGCGCTAATGAATCTATTGCATGAATCAACTTGCAGGCCTAGAGCTTTGGGCATGCACCGCGTGGACTTCTCTTGGATGTGCCGCAAAGGCTACTCACATTAGGATTGGGCCGACATGGGCTGGTTTTCTGATTTGCTGCAGTAGGATTAAAACAAGGATGATTGGGCCACGGTAGTGGCAGCGGGTGGTAGCAGCCATGGTAGTGGCAGCGGGTGGTGGCAGCCACTGTTGCTCTGTGATCCATTAAGTGGGTGAAAACCCAAATTTGTAGGGAGTGCCTTTTGTTGTTGTTTCATAATTTTTCCGTCATCATATTTCTTCCCCAGGGCTATTCAAAGAATTTATAAAAAATTCTAGAAGTAGGAAAGTGGGTAAATCTACGAATGAATGAAGAAAAATTAGAAACGTTGAATGCAAGAGTCTTCTTCGAGCGTGTGAATCAAGCTCTCAATGAAAGCACCAATTTGTGGATGCAAATTTCCGCCGCCTTCTCCTTTGATGAAAATGCACCGCAAAATAATAACATCTAAGATTAAGGCCAAAAACCTCACGTGCCTACAATGAATGGGGGGGGCTTTGGCCGAAGAATCTCCGATGCCAAAGTTAGAATTTGAGGGAAAAGTGTTCAGAGAAATTTAGAGAGTTTTAGAAGGGAATTGGACTTAGGTTTTTTGAGAAATAAAGGGGTATATATAGGGGTGTGGCTGACCCTATTTGGATAAATAGGGACCGGCCACTTATGGTGATTTCTTGGCTCTAATTGCAAGATATTATGTCAAATAATATCTTGCAATCAATTAGGAAATTAATCAATTAATTTTGGTAATTCATCCCAATTTGAAAAGGATAATTAGGAGTTACTTTGAGGGTGAGGATTTGATGAGGAGTGATGAAATGGTTTAAAAGAATACCCTTTTGATCACCTTTGACCTCGATTGAGCCGTTATTGTCTGTTGCATGCGCGTGGGAGTCCTAGTGTGCCTCAAGGGTAATTTTGTCTTTTTCACCAAAAAGTCCATGTGTTGCCTCCATATTTTTCTTGATTATTTTTTGCTCCACATAGACTATGCTAATTCAATTTTATGAACATTTTAACCAAAAAATATTTAGATTCCGATAAATGTTGAAAAATTAATAAACCGACACTATGAAACTCGTGGAGCACTATAAAAGAATATGAAACACATGAAATAATTTTTTTTAATTATTTTAGTCGTTGGATTTAAATTTGGACTATTAGATTTATTTATTTATTTATTTATTTTTACCATTATATTTGATCATATTAGATTTTAGCTATTGGATTCAATGAATTTATAAATATAAAACTAAAACAAATACACATAGATGGTGGGCAAATTCACTAACCCAGGGAGAATCCTGAACTAAATTTGTCCCAAAAATGAGTTTTGGGTTAAAACTCATATTTGGCCCCAGGGTTGGAGCATGTTAGGATAGGTTTTGAACCTAAAATTTGAGTTTTACTCCTAGAGTTGGAGTATGTCCTAGGATTTGAGAGGAGTTTAATAGATTTTGATAAGTGATAGATTTCATTGGATTATGTAGACTTCTACAAAATCCATATGAATTTTAGAAGATTTGAGAAGATTCATATAACAAATTTCTATGAATTTTGATAGATTTTGCAAAGCTAAATCTTGACCGTCAAATAAATCAAATGGTGATACCTAGGTTATAAATCTAAAAAATGAAGTTGCATTCTGACTAGTTGACAGGTTAAAGTCCAGTAATATAAGTAGGATTGTTAAAAAAAACAATCCTTAAGGGAAACATAGGATGAACATACAAAAGCAACAACAACAACAACAACAACAAAGCCTTTTCCCACTAAGTGGGGTCGGCTATATGAATCCTAGAACGCCATTGCGCTCAGTTTTGTGTCATGTCCTCCGTTAGATCCAAGTACTCTAAGTCTTTTCTTAGGGTCTCTTCCAAAGTTTTCCTAGGTCTTCCTCTACCCCTTCGGCCCTGAACCTCTGTCACGTGGTCACATCTTCGAACCGGAGCGTCAGTAGGCCTTCTTTGCACATGTCCAAACCACCGTAACCGATTTTCTCTCATCTTTCCTTCAATTTCGGCTACTCCTACTTTACCTCGGATATCCTCATTCCTAATCTTATCCTTTCTCGTGTGCCCACACATCCAACGAAGCATCCTCATCTCCACTACACCTACGTGTTGATGCTTCACCGCCCAACATTCTATGCCATACAACATTGTCGGCCTTATTGTTGTCCTATAAAATTTTCCCTTGAGCTTCAGTGGCCTACGACGGTCACACAACACGCCGGATGCACTCTTCCACTTCATCCATCCAGCTTGTATTCTATGGGTGAGATCTCCATCAAATTCTCCGTTCTTTTGCAAGATAGATCCTAGGTAGCGAAAACGGTCGCTCTTTGGTATTTCCTGATCTCCGATCCTCACCCCTAACTCATTTTAGCCTTCGTTTGCACTGAACTTGCACTCCATATATTCTGTCTTTGATCGGCTTAGGCGAAGACCTTTAGATTCCAACACTTCTCTCCAAAGGTTAAGCTTCGCGTTTACCCCTTCCTACGTTTCATCTATCAACACTATATCGTTTGCGAAAAGCATACACCAAAGAATATCATCTTAAATATTAAGTTTGTGATCTTCGCTAGATTGCTCCGGTCATTAGTGTGGATAAGTATGTAAATGGATAGAGACAGGAAGCAAACACAAGATGTACGTGGTTCACCCAGATTGGCTACGTCCACGGAGTAAAGGAGTTCTCATTAATTGTGAAGGGTTTACATAGTATATAGGTTCAAGCTCTCCTTTAGTGAGTACAAGTGAATGATTTAGTACAAATGACATTAGGAAATATTGTGGAAGAATGATCTCGTAATCACGAAACTTTTAAGTACCGAAGTGTGGTATCGTCTTCACTTGCCTTATCTGTCTCATAGGTAGATGTGACATCTTCTTTGGAAGTACTCTTCCTCCCTCCAGGGGTGGTATCTTTAACTGGTGGAGATGCACAAGGTAATGTATCAATTTCACTTGACGCTTACTTGTAGTTTCAGGCTTGGTCAAGCGCGATACAAACCATGTAGTAGGAGTCCCCCAAGTCGTCGAGCTAGGGGATCTGTTGAAAGAGGTGACAGACAAGGTAAGCAATCAGAGCTCCAAGCAATCAGTCCCAGATCAGAAGTTTGATTTCGAGTCCGGCTGATTGTTATCATTCTCCTTATCTTGCAGGTAGCATGAAGGATAAAGAGAAGAAAAGGAGAAAATGTGATATGAGATACTTTTGCTTTTGAAGAAGTAACTTTCTACAGGCTTATTCTTGAACTGGGCTGAAGGGTTTTCTTGTTTCCACCAGAGTATAAGGCCGACTGAAGAATTTGAGGGTCAAAACAAGTCCATCAAATCTAGAGTACGTTCGCCCCTGCTGATATGGGATACTTTTTCTGTTGACAAAGTAGTGGATGTATCGGCACATGTTCTGTTGCGCTTGTCTCCACATGCTTCCTTGTATCCTTCTCACTTGCCCTATTTGTTCCTCAAGCAGATGTGGTATCTTCTCGGGAAGCATAAAATGTTGAAAATGAGTACTCGAGAGCAATGGGGTTCCAGGCAGTCAGTTCCGGACTGGAAGCTTGATTCCAAGTGCTGACTGATTGCTCCATTTCTCCTTGTCTTGCAGGTAAGAACAAGGCCAAAGGAAAAGACAGGGAAAAAGCATGATATAAGATACTCTTGCTTTTAACCCTGATGATATGAGATATTCTTGCTTTAGTGTAGCTTGTTTGCAAAGGTATTCTCGGGGGGAAAGAAAGATGAGTATTTCGAGAGGCTTCGTTGGGAGTGCCCTCTCAGATATGAGGAAGGGTTGAGCATTTTTGCAGGTCTGCCTGTCCGTTGAGGATGGAGGTTGACATATATATGAGTCTCCCTAACAAGGAGTAATACTATTCTTTTACCCTGCTTGGTCATAGCACGGTAGTGGGAGCTGCCAGCTTCACGTGTTTTAACTCTGTCAGAGCACTTTGAAAAAGTGGTCTGTGGTATCTGGAAAGCTGATGTTACGTGTGAAGATTACAGACAAGCTTTATCCAAGAAGATCTGGCTCTCGAAGTTGAGAAAGCGGTGTGAGGATTACAGACAAGCTTTATCTAAGGGACTCTCGAAGTTGAGAAAGCGGTGCCTCTTCGGTTTTCGAACAAGCAATCTTGTCGGGGATTTGTCTCTCGAGATTCGGAGAACGGTGTCTCTTCGATTTTTGAGAAAGCAATCCTGCTAGGAGTCTGGCTCTCGAGATTCGGAGAGTGGTGTCTCGTCGCTTTTTGAGAAAGTAATCATGTTGGGAGTCTGGCTCTCGAGATTCGGAGGACGGTGCCTCTTCGATCTTGAAGCAAGCAATCTTGTTGGGAGTGTTTTCTCGAATGTGAGTAAAGGTTAGGCCTGTTTGCTAGTCTACCTTGCCACAGAGCACAGAGGTTGACCCACAAGGACTTTCCAATTATCCAGCAATGGTCCTGTTCCTTTACCCTTGTGAGTAATAATATGGTAGCTAGACCTTCAAAATTTATATGTCTAAACTTTGTTAGTGCTGTTTCTTTGCTATTCTTTTACCCTTCTTGGTCATAGCGATGTAGTGGGAGTTGCAAGCTTCACGTGTCTAAACTTTGTCAGAGATTTTTGGCAAAGTTATATGTGGTACCCGTGAGCTGATGTTGCGTGTGGAAAGTGAATGATTGAACAGTAACATTCACGTGCTTTCTACTTCATTAGAAATCTTTGACAGAATGCCCGTAATTTCCGCAAAATTGAGTGTGCATGTGACAGGTGATGACAAGGCTGAAAAAGCAGGTGCCTCTTCGATTTCTGAGATCAGCCCTCGTGGTCTCTGAGTAGCCCAGCTTTTGAGAAAGCAAGCGCCTCTTTGATTTCTGCGATCGACCTTCGTGGTCTTTGAGCAGCCCAGCTTTTGAGAAAGCAAACGCCTCTTCGATTCTTGAGATCGGCCCTCGTGGTCTCTGAGCAGCCCAGCTTTTGAGAAAGCAAACGCCTTTTCGATTTCTGAGCAGGCGCCTCTTCGATTTCTGAAGCTCCATCGAGTGTGGATTTTTATAGAGGCTGGTATTAAGTTCCAAAGCACACTTGAATCTCCACCAGTAGAAGCTCATTTCTTGCATTTCTAAGATCTTGATTTGTCCGACCTCTTTTCTCTTCAACACCTTTGAAAATGTCTGGCCCCTCCGACCGTCGTTTTGACTTGAACCTTGTTGAAGAGGCAGCCACGCCTTCTCCAGACAACATATGGCACCCATCCTTCTTATCCCCTACTGGTCCTCTTACCGTTGGGGATTCCGTGATGAAGAATGATATGACTACTGCGGTGGTGGCCAGGAACCTTCTCACTCCCAAAGATAACAGACTACTTTCCAAACGGTCTGATGAGTTGGCTGTTAAGGATTCTCTGGCTCTCAGTGTTCAGTGTGCAGGTTCTGTGTCTAATATGGCCCAACGCCTATTTGCTCGAACCCGCCAAATTGAATCATTGGCGGCTGAAGTGATGAGTCTCAAACAGGAGATTAGAGGGCTCAAGCATGAGAATAAACAGTTGCACCGGCTCGCACATGACTATGTTACAAACATGAAGAGGAAACTTGACCAGATGAAGGAATCTGATGGTTAGATTTTACATGATCATCAGAGGTTTGTGGGTTTGCTCCAAAGGCATTTATTGCCTTCGTTTTCTGGGGCTGTACCGCGTAATGAAGCTCCAAATGATCAACCTCCGATGCTTCCTCCTTCTAGGGTGCTGTCCAGTACTGAGGCTCCGAATTATCCCCCTCCGGTGCCTTCTCTTTCTGGGGCTCTGCCGACTGCTGAGACTTCTCCTAAGCAACCTTTGTGAAGGCTCCCTCTTGTTTGTTTATTTTGACTCGTGTATATGTACATATTTGTAACTTCTTAGAGATATCAATAAACAAGCTTTGTTTCATTTCAACGTATTGTGTTAAATACACCAAAGCCTTCTTCACTAAGTTCTTTAAATTTTTCTTTTGTTGAAGCTTGTATGTTGAAGCTTTGTGAGTGAAGCATGTAGGTTGAGGTAGTGTTCCCTTAATTTCCCGAGTGGGGAAAACTTCTCGATTGGAGACTTGAAAAATCCAAGTCACTGAGTCGGGTCGGCTATATGAATCTTAGAACGCCATTGTGCTCGATCATGTGTCATGTCCTCCGTTAGATCCAAGTACTCTAAGTCTTTTCTTAGAGTCTCTTCCAAAGTTTTCCTAGGTCTTCCTCTACCCCTTCGGCCCTGAACCTCTGTCCCGTAGTCGCATCTTCTAACCGGAGCGTCAGTAGGCCTTCTTTGCACATGTCCAAACCACCGTAACCGATTTTCTCTCAGTTTTCCTTCAATTTCGGCTACTCCTACTTTACCTCGGATATCCTCATTCCTAATCTTATCATTTCTCGTGTGCCCACACATCCAACGAAGCATCCTCATCTCCGCTACACCCATTTTGTGTACGTGTTGGTGCTTCACCGCCCAACATTCTGTGCCATACAGCATCGCCGGCCTTATTGCCGTCCTATAAAATTTTCCCTTAAGCTTCAGTGGCATACGACGATCACACAACACGCCGGATGCACTCTTCCACTTCATCCATCCAGCTTGTATTCTATGGTTGAGATCTCTATCTAATTCTCCGTTCTTTTGCAAAATAGATCCTAGGTAGCGAAAACGGTCACTCTTTGGTATTTCCTGATCTCCGATCCTCACCCCTAACTCATTTTGGCCTCCATTTGCACTGAACTTGCACTCCATATATTCTGTCTTTGATCGGCTTAGGCGAAGACCTTTAGATTCCAACACTTCTCTCCAAAGGTTAAGCTTCGCATTTACCCCTTCCTGAGTTTCATCTATCAATACTATATCGTCTGCGAAAAGCATACACCAAGGAATATCATCTTGAATATGTCCTGTTAACTCATCCATTACCAACGCAAAAAGGTAAGGACTTAAGGATGAGCCTTGATGTAATCCTACAGTTATGGGGAAGCTTTCGGTTTGTCCTTCATGAGTTCTTACGGCAGTCTTTGCTCCTTCATACATATCCTTTATAGCTTGGATATATGCTACTTGTACTCATTTCTTCTCTAAAATCCTCCAAAGAATGTCTCTTGGAACCCTATCATACGCTTTTTCCAAATCTATAAAGACCATGTGTAAATCCTTTTTCCCATCTCTATATCTTTCCATCAATCTTCGTAAGAGATAGATTGCCTCCATGGTTGAGCGCCCTGGCATGAACCCGAATTGGTTGTCCGAAACCCGTGTCTCTTGCCTCAATCTATGCTCAATGACTCTCTCCCAGAGCTTCATTGTATGACTCATTAGCTTAATACCCCTATAGTTCATGCAATTTTGTACGTCGCCCTTATTCTTGTAAATAGGCACCAAGGTGCTCTTTCGCCACTCGTTTGGCATCTTCTTTATTTTCAAAATCCTATTGAAAAGGTCAGTGAGCCATGCTATACCTGTCTCTCCCAAGGCTTTCCACACTTCAATCGGTATATCGTCTGGGCCCACTGCTTTTCTATGCTTCATCTTCTTCAAAGCTACAACCACTTCTTCCTTCCTGATTCGACGATAAAAGGAGTAGTTTCTACACTCTTCTGAGTTACTCAACTCCCCTAAAGGAGTACTCCTTTCATGTCCTTCATTGAAAAGATTATGAAAATAACCTCTCCATCTGTCTTTGACCGCGTTCTCTGTAGCAAGAACCTTTCCATCCTCATCCTTGATGCACCTTCCTTGGTTTAGGTCCCTTGTCTTCTTTTCCCTTGCTCTAGCTAGTTTATAGATATCCAACTCTCCTTCTTTGGTATCTAGTCGCTTATACATATCGTCATAAGCCACTAACTTAGCTTCTCTCACAGCTTTCTTCGCCTCTTGCTTCGCTCTTCTATACCTTTCACCATTTTCATCGGTCCTATCCTTGTATAAAGCTTTACAACATTCCTTCTTAGCCTTCACCTTTGTTTGTACCTCCTCATTCCACCACCAAGATTCCTTTTGGTGTGGAGCAAAGCCCTTGGACTCTCCTAATACCTCTTTTGCTACTTTTCGGATACAGCTAGCCATGGAATCCCACCTTTGGCTAGCTTCCCCCTCTCTATCCCACACACACTGGGTGATTACTTGCTCTTTGAAAATGACTTGTTTTTCTCCTTTTAGATTCCACCATTTAGTCTTTGGGCACTTCCAAGTCTTGTTCTTTTTTCTCACTCTTTTGATATGTACATCCATCACCAACAAGCGATGTTGATTAGCCAAGCTCTCCCCCGGTATAACTTTGCAATCCTTACAAGTTATACGATCCCCTTTCCTCATTAGAAGAAAATCTATTTGTGTTTTTGAAGACCCACTCTTGTAGGTGATCACATGTTCTTCTCTCTTCTTAAAGAAGGTGTTGGCTAAGAAGAGATCATATGCCATTGCAAAATTCAAGATAGCTTCCCCATCCTCATTTCTCTCCCCAAAACCATGGCCACCATGAAAACCTCCATAGTTGCCTATCTCCCTGCCCACGTGTCCATTTAAATCTCCTCCTATAAATAACTTCTCCGTCTGAGCAATTCCTTGCACCAAGTCTCCAAGGTCTTCCCAAAATTTCTCCTTTGAACTCGTATCCAACCCTACTTGAGGTGCATACGCACTAATCACATTGATGAGTTCTTGTCCTATTACAATCTTGATTGCCATGATTCTATCTCCTACCCTTTTGACATCTACAACATCTTGTGTCAAGGTCTTGCCCACAATGATGCCAACACCGTTTCTCGTTCTATTTGTGCCCGAATACCAAAGCTTAAACCCTGAGTTTTCTAGATCCTTTGCCTTAAGACCAACCCACTTAGTTTCTTGTAGGCACATAATATTTATCCTTCTCCTCACCATAACTTCCACTACTTCCATAGATTTTCCCGTTAAGGTTCCTATATTCCACGTTCCTAAACGCATTCTACTCTCTTGAACTCTACCCTTCTGTCCTAGTTTCTTCACCATCCCCCGTCTAATAGGATCAAAGTACTTCTTTTGTGTGTCCTGTGTAAAGTTGATAGGAGCATATGCTCCCAAACAACTTTGAGTGGAGTCGTTCGAAAAGAAGTTTCTATGGCCCCCTTGCTCATTTAACACTGCATCCGGGTGCCGATGGAGATACAGCGACCCTTGCTCACTTATCACTGTGCTCGGGCTACACAACGCGCCACTTACGGGTGACGTCCTAGCTTTAGCGCGATTTCGTTCTGGATTCATTGTCATAAGGATTCGACGTAACTGTGGAGTGCCGGCTGTCGACTACCTGACGCCCTCCCCCTCCTCCTTTATCCGGGCTTGGGACCGGCAATGTAAGATAAACTTACATAGGCGGAGTTCATACAAAAGCAAGAGGATGAAAAATCCATCAAAGTATTTGTTGGCACCATACAGATTGGATTCGAATGTTAGTAATTCCAGAGTGCATGTGCCCATATGTTGTACCAACACCACTCCACAAGGTGAAGAATTGGAGACACAGTTTTAAAATCAACCCACCACAATAGATGGAGGTTGGGTGCAGTTGTGCCTATTTTAGAGATCTATCATGAAGAAAAATTAAGGTCGTTTAAAATCTCCCCATCTTCCATGAAGAAAAAAATGCACAAAATTGCAGAAAATCGAAGAAAAATTGCAGATATGAAGAAAAAATTGTAGAGGTGAAGGGAGAAGATAAAACAAAGAAAGTGGCTGGCAGGTAGTGAAAGGAAGAGAGAGTCAGACATCCAAAGAGGTCCCTGGATTTGAAATCCTAAGGATAGAGGTAGGATTCTATTTGGTCTTGGTTATATATACTTCTTGCTGTCAAATCCTACAAAATTCATGAAATAATGAAATCCTACAAAATCTTTAATTTTTTTAATACACCTAGATTTGGATGGATTCCAAAGGTAGCTATTAAAATCTCAATTGATTACAATTAGATTTGCATGGATTTTAAAAAAGAAAAATTAATGAAAATGACTTCAAAACTTTGTATTTTAACCAAAAACATCTAATAACTTTATTTAATTATAAGACCAAAAAAATCATAAAATAAAAACATGTGTGCCCAGCGCGCGTCCCCCAACCACCCTCCCCTTCCCCCCATCCACCCCACCCCCCCCCCCCCAAAAAAATATAACTAAATAAGAAAAAGTACATGAAAATGGATCAGGATCCTCTTCTGAGTCTTAAAATCTGAGCCTGCTAATCAGGCGATCATGACCGTTAAAATTTAATCTTATCTATCTGATTATAGATGTTTCAACTAGACTCTCCTTCATAATCTTAGCTATCTGATTATAACTGGACGCCCAGCTAGACTCTCCTTCATAATCTTTAATCCATAAGATTTTCTCTTGTGAAATTTGACAACAAGAAGGATGTCTACACATGTCATTCGAAAATTCATGGTTTTGCAGCAAACTTTTTATCTCTAACTTCCAAAATTCTTCATTTTTTTACAACACTTGACTTCAAATGGACAGTTTATAGGGCGAGATCCTAAGTTCTTTTTCTTCGATCTAGTCAAGTTTTAGATGCTTAATAACCCCCACCTCTGTCACAACTAATAGCAACATATGTATTTGTCTTGGATCTTCTAATAACAATCATGAACTCTTGCATTAATGTTATCTTACGAACTTCACCAATGAGGTCTTCTCGACTTTCAAAACATTTCGCCAACAAAGAAAGCATTTTATTGGGCTTATCAATCGTTGATTAACTTCCTATATATCACACACCAGCACATTTATATAAATGGAATATATACTTTATATATATATATATATATATATATATATATATATATGAAATGTATGCCAAAGCATTGTATGAATTTTATCAAATTTATACCAAAACATTGCATTCAAAGGTACTTGCTTAATTGAAATTATGTCTCAGTACCAGCCACCAAAACATGTTAACATGAAGTAACTTTGCTCTTTATGCTCATTGAAATGAAAAATAAAAATAATGAGATTCTCTAGTCGTAGGTTTAGATGAAAAATTGTCTTGCCAAATTCTACAGAACAATTTCAGATTCTAACAAACAAACAAAAAAAAAAAGAACAAAACCCTAAATTCGAAAATCAATCTGAATAATTTGAGAAAATACTTTAGAAACTTGCCATCAAAAGTGTTAAGAGAAGAAATCAATTCCGAAAATTTCTTTCATGCCATTCTCCTTGCATGCCAATTCCAATATTTGTTGGAGTCCTTCATCTATTATTCTCAAGTCATCCATTGTGATTTTTCTACCGGTTGTAATCAAGAAGCGCAATGGATTGGAAATGGGAGCGAAGGCACATAGGAAAAGGGTGAAGGAAAAAAGGAAAGGAGAAAATAGGAAAAATGAGTGGTCACAAAAGAAAAGAAGAAAGGTTTAAAGGCAAGAAAAGAGACAGGGGAAAAGTGGAGGAGAAGTGAGGAGTGTAGGAGTTAAAGTATAAAAATAAAAAATAAAAAAAAAAACAAATTCCAAAGGACAAAGTACAAAAAACAGAAAGGGCATATATGGAATCAAATTATAGATATGAATAAAGTATTAAAAAATGAAAAATGTGTGGGAAAAGTGATTAAGATGTGTGAATAGCACAACCCTATATTTAACAAATACATTGCAATATTGACTGCTTCTCCAAAACATGATAGGGCATTTCTTTTTCATGTACAATTGATCTTTCCATTTCCACTATTGATCTATTTTTCCTCTCAGCCACTCCATTATGTTAAGGGTTATATGGTACTATCAACTGCATTTCTAAACCAATGTCATCACAAAACTTATCAAGTTTTAGTGAAGTGTATTCTCCACCTCGGTCACTTCTCAACTTCTTTTATTTCAAAACGACTTTGTCTCTCAACTATATGCTTGAATTTCTCGAACACAACAAAGACATTAGACTTAAGCCTTAGCAAGTAAACCCAACACATTCTACTTTTGTCATCAATAAAGGTTAAGAAGTACCTATTCCCATCAAGTGTTGTTGTTCTCATTGGACCACACATCACTGTGAATCAATTCAGTGGTTCAGTTGCTCCCCAACCTTCAATTGTAGGAAATGGTTCCCTGTGTTGTTTTCCCATTGCACAACCTTCATATCCTTCTTTCACATCTTCAATTTCAAGTAGTCCATAAACCAAATCATGATTCTTAAAGTTCTTAAGGCTTTGGTAATTGAGATGGCCAAGCCTTCTATGCCATAACCAATCATTTTCAACAACATTTGCTCTCATGGCAATTGATTCTAGGTCATGCATGAATACAGGAAAGCTGATGTTTTTCTTCATCAATATTAAAGCCACCAAGTTGGACAGTGACATCATCATAGATTTCCAACATAGTCACCAAATAGAAGAAAGTACATATATGCTCAATCATTTGGCCTATACTGAGTAGGTTTTCATCAAGTCTAGGCATAAGTATAACCTCTCTAATGTACCTCTTCCCTTTCTTGGTCTTAATAACTAAGGTGCCTCTACCAACTGCGTCAACCAAATTTTCATTTCCGTTTTCACTCTGCTCTTGAAGGATGTATCAATGCCTATGAATAGTGTGACTCATGTGTAGTAATATGATTACTGCATCCATTATCAATGTACCAGATAGTGCTAGCCTTTTCCATAGTTATCATTCTACACTGAGCAAAGAACACATTTGCTTCTTCAACCTGATTTGCAAAGTTGACTAGTTGATTTTCTTTTGCATTGCAGTCCTTTTGAAGATGCCAAAACCTGTTACATTTATAACACTTGGATTTTCCTTTGAACAAACAAGACCCAAAATGTAACTTGTCACAAATTTTGCAGGGAGTTTGACGTCTCATTTCCCCCATTTCCTACACTTTGATTTTGTACAAAATTAAGCTTTCCATCCCATTTCTTGCCTTTGCCTTTCTATTCCTTTTTGTTTCTGAAATTTTGGTTCCCTGAAGACTGTCCATTGGAGTACTTACTTTTGTTCCAATGTTCAGACCTTGAAAACATTCTTAGTTAAGTTTTCAGCATGCCAACCAAGCCTTTGATCACAAGCTTTGAGAGATGTTACAGCCTCTTGAATCCCCAAAGTATTAGGGTCTTTGGTTTCCTCAATAAAATTCATAATGTGCCATACAATGAGTATTTTTTTTGCACAATCCTAGCATCAGAAATTCTTCAGTTAGTTCATAAGTTCAAACAGCCTAAACCTATTGAAATAATCATTCAAAAGTTCTCCTTCTTTCATTCTAGTATACTCAAAATCCCTTCTAAGATTTTGAAGTTTAACTTTTCTAACCTCCTTGTCACTTCTGAACTCATCTTGCAGTTTGCCCCAAGCTCCCATTGAGGTTTCCTCATGTGCTATTCTTGGAAAATTTTGATTCGAGATGGAGATATGATTCCCAAGGCTTTTGCATCCTTGATCATGTTCTCATTCAGTACGTTTTCCTTCCCAGAGGAAGGGAAGACCTTCATCATTTTCATCCTCTGCCTTGGAAATCTCGAAGCCTTTTTGGAGCAATCCCAAGGGTCGTGGGATTTGAAGATGGTTTTCATCTTGATGCTCCAGAACTCATAATGTTCTCCTGTAAAGACTAGAACTTTAACTTCTCCTTTGTTGTTTCATAGACATTGAAGTAAGAGCGGAACAATTTCTGAGAAGGTTTCGGTGTTTTGAGCTCGAGTTTCTGTTTTTCAAGGATTTCTGGGGTTTCAAGATTAGAAATCTCCCCTCAAACACGATAACGCCCAGCTAGAGATTGAAAACAGGCTTTGATGCCATGTTAAGTTTGGATTTTAAGGAGAGATTATGATGTAAGATGGAAACAAAACGAAAGGAATTTGGCTAGAATTTCAGTAAGCAAAACGTTCATCAGCGTTGGACAAACATTCTATATCTGCAATTTTCGCAAAAGGTACACTGCCTTGAAGGCAACAATTAGATGTGTAAATTTCAGCCATTCACATGTTCTAATCCTAACAAGTGACTAGGATTCTGCCTACCATTCTCATGAAAAACTAGCCTTTGCACTTTAAATAAAAACTAGCCGTTACACATTTGAAACACTTTGGTCTTACTTCGAAACCTCAAGGTTGCAAAACAACTTACATTCCAACACTTTTTTCCAGAGCAAATCAAATATGGAAAAGGAACAGGTCAATAGCCAATTTTTGGTGTAAGTAGTGACTCAGGGACGATAGATATTTCGAATTTTACCAAGTAAAGAGATTTCTGTGAAGTTTGTAAACAATAGGCTAAGGGCTAGTTTGGTATTGTGCTTTTTACAAAAGTTGCTTTATGCTGTGTTGTGAGAATAGTCAACTATAATAACTTGCATGAAGAGTATATATCCGTTAGGTTAAAGCTTGCATTGGTTGAAATTCGACAGTGTGAAAGCAAACCTTGTAATAACTTGCATTTGAGACACTTGGGCCTGAGAACATGTTTCGAAAAATCGAAATCGAACCTACAATTCGTCCAACATTGGAGAAGAAAACCAATCCTCGATTCAGGAAAGAAAACACAAATATTTTCACAAGGGAGGCGGCCGCATAACGGAAAACTTTCAACTTACATGTCAATAACAGAACCAATTTTAAGGTGTCTAATACAATGAGAAAATGCTACGTCTAATGTGTTTCAGAACATTCTCTAATGTCAATACAGATTGGTAATACGACAAACAAAAGTTGCCACAAATCAACCACGCATTCAATTTCTGGTTTTTTTACATTTCATTGTCCAGCAAAGGGAGTGCCCCGGTAATGTTAGGTGCCTGGTCATGTCTTCTTCAGAATGTACCCCAAAATAATGCCAATCAAGCCAACTAGAAGAACATAGATAAATGGAATACCGCCAGCACTCCTGTTGGCCCCGCGCCTCAAAACATCCTGCATATGACGTTTTATTAGTATTAGCACAAGTCAACAATCTCGTTTCACTTTCACCTAGATGCTTAAGTCTGTACAGAATTGTAACACAGCTTTATCATTCAAAACTGGCGGTATAGTGATGTACCATAAATGGTTTCTGAGAATTATCAAATACTGACGGATAAGATTTGACAAAACAGCTATACGATGTCAAATCTTTAAACATCTAGGTTTCATGCAATTTAAAATATCATTAAGAAGCTTTCCAGATTGTAATAAGCTTCCTGGATCGTAATTAGTACACCAATTACACATCACTATTAACAAAGCTCAACTAGCTCAAATTAGTATTCTAGTGAGGGTTTAAAATCTTGAAAACTTCTCATGATCTTTAGTTCTTTTGTAAAGAGGTCATGTTAACTACCATGTTCCACTCAGACATTAAAATGACCGAAGCAAAAAGTTCCTCACCAGTTCTTGTTGAAGCCTGTTAGTTTGCTGAATGGCAGAATTTTTCTCCTCAGTCAGCCTAGCGATTAATGTCCTTGCCTGCAATTACAAAATTATATTAACTACCTTATACTGCCAACGTCAATATTCTGCAACCCCACAAATTCATTCCATGATAAAAATATCCTTCACTATTAAAAACAAATATACAATGTCGATTATAGGACAATGGACATCCAAAATGGTTATCAGCAGTAGTGAGTCTAAATGAGAAACTTGAAAGGGATAATCCAATTGAAATAATGCTCAAGCTCGCCATACAATAATGTGAAAAGGGCATTCACCAAAAGGAAATTTTCAACCTACACGAACGAATACAAGACTTGCAAACTACTTGAGTCATCGTAAATTCTGAAATTATGAGTCTTATCTCAGTTTCTTGTGTAAATGGAGGGATTCATAACTGAGGAATGGTAACTTATAAATAGAGCTTTATGAACAACAAAATCTAATGGAAAAGTAGCCAGGGAAGTCTTAGGGGTCTCTCCGCTGCTATACGCTAAAATATCTGAAAACAACTTCATAAGATACAACTAATCCACCCGCCCTCAGGTCTGCCAGGGCATTAAAATGCTTTGCTATGATGATCAAAGAAATCAGGAGTTCCATGAACTGTTCAAATTATAGTGGATGCTAAACATGAAAGGCCGCACGCATGGATGGGGTTAGACGTTTAAAAATGATGTATTGTACTAGTAAAATAAACACAGATGCAAATCATGCAAAAACAACCAACATTAATTGACAGCCACATAAACCTTTAATGTTCAACACTCAACACACCACCTAGTTTAAAAATAAAAAGTATACCTCAGATGAGTTATCTTGAGGCTCGTGTTGCTCAGAGAAAGCTCTTGAAGCCTAAAACCAAAAATAATCACGAAATCATTATTTAATACAGTTAAAGGCAAAATCAAATTGTTCTCTTTCTTTTATGATCCATCAAGAAGTACTCACAGCTTTGAACTCAGAAGCAGCTGCACTCCCGTTGTCCACTGAAGCCCTGGGTGATGAACCTTCCTCTGAACCTTCGCGAACCGGCGATGGTGGCCGAGGCGGAGCAACATAGAGAACCCTCAACTTACACTCTTCAACATTATGCCCCGACTCCTTATTGAACTAAAAATTAACAAACACAAAAACCCAGTTGCGCAAACACATGTTATATACTTCGACAAGTCAGTTACACAAAAAATATAGCTAAGTAAACTCGAAAACTCATACACAAAGCCACATAGAAATCATATAACTACCATCTCTGCAGTGATGTCCTTGGTGGTCGTCCCAGGGCTGGCAACGACGCTCTGAAGAAGGAACTTGTCCTTGCATTGCATATCCAAAGGCGCCTCCTTTTGTGCTTGCATTGTCACTTAACCCACATACAAATTTCACATGTTAACACATAGGGATATCGTAATTATGCGAATAATTAGCCATTAAGAATGAATTACAGTGTGGCGGGTATACCTATAACATCACATGTGGACCTTGGCAACACAACCCCCGTGTTTGGTCTAACACAATACTTCTTGGGATTTGTTGTTTTTACCTAAAAGACCACAATATTACACCAAAACCAAGATTGCAAATCTCTAACAGTCAAAATTGAACAGACCCAAAAATTAACTTCCCTGGTGAAAAAGTATAAAGGGGTGAAAATTTTTTACCTTGAAAGCCACATAGTCGTTGGTTTTGTTGGAGAGTTGCAGAGAGCAAGAGATCTGCTTCCTCAATTCAACTAATTTCATTCAAATCCAAAGAAATTAATCAAAAAAATGAAAGTTAAAAAATCAGAAAGAGTAAAAAATAAAAAAGGCGGATCTGCAAGTAAAGGAGAAGCAGTTAAAGAGAGAGAGCGTACAGGGGAATTGGAGCTCTTGGGGTTCGATGCTGAGAAGCTCGCCGGTGCTCATATCGGAAGCGATCGGTGAAGAGAGAGAGAGGATGGTGGTTTTGCGGCGGGTTGAGCGGTTTTCCGGTGGCAAGGAGTGGTCGAGAGGGGGAGAGAGAGGGAGAGATTCGGATGATTTGAGAGAGGGGAAGGAACAACGTGGGACTGTGTTGGCTTGTCTTTCTGTCACCTCGGTTTTGGTTTTGGTTTGTCACCGGCTCCTTCGGTTCAGATCAAAGCTGTACTTTTATTGGTGTTTGAAGGGTAGATTTGTCTTTTTGATTACCTGAAGAAACAAATAATCGAATCACTTAATGGCCAAGTCATGAATGACAATGTACTTTGACCAAACAAAAAGAAGAAGGCATTTTGGTTCTTACTATTTTTAACGCTTTTTTTTTTCTTTTTTTTAACAAATGATATTATCTATACTAATATAAATTAAATTAGTCATATAATAGGCTGACAATAATGTGGTTCAAATTCGTTTTTGACAAAAATCAAGGATATGTCACTCATGAGTGAGAGTCTGAAATATTCAATTGTTGAAACGAATTCTAAATCTGTATTTCATACAGTACATTTTAAATTCGATTTTTAATGTTGATGAATTGCATGATAGTGCATTGTCGAAGCCACTAATTAATCTCATTTTTAAGCAAAAAAAAAAAAAACCCCATTAGGATTTTAAATAATTTATAAGAATTCGGGTATATTAACTTTAGTGTTCAAACTTTTACAAACATCTAAAATTTCATAAATTTCAATGTATTCAATTAACATTTATATAGAACCTACGAAAGTTTTTAAGTTATTCAAAAATTCATTGACTTTCATTGAATAATAACGAAAAAATGATGAAATCGGTTGATTTTCAAACGGAACTTAAGCAATTTTTCTTTGATCCATCCCAGCCTTCATTGCCACCAACACCGTGTCTACTACCACCATCGTACCATTGTCATAGTTAACACTGCCACGGCCACGCCACCATCACATCCACAGTCACAATTAACATCACAAATGACATGATGGCCCACCCGACATTTCAATTACTAAAATTAATAAAAATGCCCATTATTAAATGCACCACTAAAAAGTTGTACGAATCCACAAAAATCTACAAAAATTTATCAAACTCTTTGATAAAATTAAACCAACTCCACTTAAAGCTGGTTTGGTATTACTGTGCTTTGAAAAAAAGTTGTTGAGAATAAACGGCTGTACTGTGAGAATAAGCGACTGTGAAATAAATCAGCAAAGTGTTTGGTAAACTTTTTTGTAAAAATGCTTTTGTTAAATGAGCATTGTAGCTCCGTGTGCTTTGAAAAAAAACAAATTTTCCAAAGCTGCAAATAGCAGCTTCAGCTTTTTCCTTTGATTTCAGCTTATTCTCACAGCAGCTTTCAAAATAAGCCTTTTTTTTTCAGTTTACCAAACACTAAAAACCCTCACAGTTTTTTTTATGGGTGCTTTTTTTTTTAAGCACCTCACTCCTGAAAACTATGAGAAAAAGTCTTTGTCAAGTATATGAAACTCATTCAAAAGGATAATGTTAGGAGCTCAAAATTTTAAACTAAACTTATAAATTAAATGATGTGTCACTAATAAAAAATAAGCGCGTTAGTCAATATTTACGTAATAATTCAATCATCAACATTCATATAATTTGGTTTACAAAATTTAATTTAAAAATTTAATCTCTCTAACATTATCCCATTCAAAATTCAGACTATCTTTTAAAATCCTAATTGATTACATTCTTCTAAAATTCTTCCAAAGCCCTAATTGAATCTTCTTTTCTTATTGATGAAATAGAGATTCAAATTGGGGGCCTATTTTAACATTAAAATAAAAAGTACTACTAGACCAAGAACTAGATGGTAACTTGATATGCATGCACCCTTAAATATGTAAATCTATCAATTCATACCCAAGGAAAAAAATCGTCCTTCCTTTCATGTGCATTTTCGCTTTATGATTCTTGTGCCAGAACTTTCACGGGAAGAGATTTATTTTTGTACAACATTTTACAAATTTACAATAAGAATCAGAGAAATAAATCGATATTAAACTCATCATTCATGCTATTTTTTTTATGCACACATCACATTCGTACTATTTCTGTATGTCCAAAATAACATTCGTTTGGTTTGCGAATACAGTCATGTCATGGAATAAAAATGATCTCATTTTTAATGTTTGATAACATTAATATGAACAAAGCAAAGGATAAGGTGATAAACCAAATATATTCCTTCACTTACAACACAAAACAATATTGAAGGCCAGAGTCATTTCTTCTCCGAGATGGGGTATACATCACCAGAAACTAGTCATCAGCAGAAGGCGGCTCCTGCTTACGAGTTCGAGCGCTGAAACCAGCAAACCAAGCAACTCTCATCAGCTGCATGCCAAGAATCAGTACCCACCACGACACTAGTCCTCTGATCGTATGCATCATCCATGCTGGTGCACTGAGCTCAGTTCCAAGCTTCAATCCCCTCATCAGCTGCAACAGCCGGTAAGACTCGTACACTACAGGGGTCACAAGCCAAACCGGTGACTGCCAATGCCAAGTCAGCATCTCTGTCAGAATCTGTACTGAAATAAGCAGAAGGTAGGGACCCAATAGAACTGCAAATGAGATGAAAGGCAGCTGGGGTTGGAGGAAACCCTTATGGGATCCAAAAGCCATTATTAGGGGAACGATAAATCCAGACACGGTTGCAACCATATTCCAAAACTGGTAGCTAAATGGGGGCTTGCTTTTACAGGCTTGTTCTGGCTGTTTAGGCCGAGCACAAGAATCGGCCATGAGTAGAAAAAGGGTTGCGCCAAGATTATATATACAATCAAGTCCGACCAAGGAAAGCAGGCTGGCTATGTTGGGGCCTAGGAATATGGAAGATATTGGTAGCCACAAAGTTGGCACCATGCCGGTGATGAGGAGAAGAGAAGGGCCCAAGAGCCACATTGGCCATTTGAGGACCTGAAACTCCGTTTTTGTCTGATTACTTGCATCAGTATGCGTTTCACTGTTGGTTTCTGGTGCTTCATCATTGCTAATAGAAGAAAGGGTTTCAAATATGTTGGAGGTTTTATTCAAGAAGTTGTCACCAGCACTCTCCGTGGGGGCGTATGAGGCAGATGAGGGCTCCCAGCGAGTCAGTTTTGTGCAGCAAACAGGGGAAAGTTTTATCCAAATGTGAGAAAAGGTGGGCATATGTATTGTATTTGGTGTTTTCACTGATTTCTGCATTGCAGGGTGGACTCTGCGAACAATATTGGCAGACATCATGAATGGAGGTTGAGCTAATGATGCCATTCTTGGGTAATGAGTCAAATGCAACTTTGATCAGATGTACGCTTTTCACTCTGAAACATGCGAATATCAAGTTAAAAAAAGAAGTGAGAAATAGTAAACAGAAAAGAGGATGTAAGCAAAGAAAAATGTTGAGAAAACAATGGTCTCTTGGCTCATGAAATCACACATTATGATCATATACTTTTATTCCTATCAGACAAAACAGTGCATATGACAAATCTTATAAGTAGACCAGCAAATCTATGAACTTACGAATATCATGTTAAACCAAGCAAACCCTTAAAGATCAACATACAACTTTGCAAGCAGATGCTCAAACGATTTTTACTATTTGACTTTCGACATGAATGTTCTTCAAACGGCTAATAGGGACTGCGGTGCGGTGCTTCATCATATCCTCTTAATTTTGGGAAAAAAATTTACAACAGTACTGATTTCGCTATTGTGGGGCATCAAAATGCCTCTTCTAGACTTCTAACATGGCAACGTGACTAATTGGATATTTTTCTAACACCATGTAGACCCAACATGTTTTTAAGTTACCAACAATTACCAAGTAAAGACTAAATAGTAAAGACTCTCTGGTTCATCAGAGACTAACACGATTTCATACAATTGAGGAGCTTTAAATCCCACAAGAAGGTTTACTTCAGATTCCCAATTGCCAGCACCCTTCGGCTGCCTTTGTTGATTAGCTTGGATGGGAGAATTCACTAGATTCAGGCATACTAATGGAATAAACGGATGACGAACTTCCAAAATTCGTCCAAGTTGAAGGTAGAAGACGGAAGTTTCATGAAATTTATCGGTCCTCATCCTACCATTTTCAATGGGGATTAGGAAGGACAATTTACCTTCATGATTACTCATCTTCTACCTTCAACTAGGACCAAATTCAGAAGTTAGACATCCATTTACTCCACCATGCTTCGAGTCTAGTGATTTATCTCATCCAAACCAATCATGTCCAACAAACACAACCTTAATTATCAAGGAAGAAACTATAAGCACCCAGAAAGTGCAATTCAAATGTTATGTCCATTTCTCCTATGTGCAAAACCCAATTTTTATTCAAAGACGCATCTTTCGCATATCCATTCAAATAGAGAGAAACCCTTTTCCTGGAAAATTTATTGTTATTGGAATACCCAATCTTTTCATTCCTGAGGGTTTTCCCAGCAGCCAAACAGAACAAAACGTATAATTTAAAGATGAAATGTGGTAAACGGAGAGCGAATTGGATTAGGGGTCGAAATTAGGTTTACCTGTTTGAGGTCCTTCTTCTTCAGCCAATCCGAGAATCAATCTGATGGCCTGGGACGTTGGAACATATTAGCGTTGCGACGATTGCGACGATTGTGTAGATTGCGACGCTGTTGAAACGGGACGGCTTGAAGCGGGTAAGAACTAAAGATGGCGGGTGTTGCCGTGCAGTGTAACGAGGCCTATATTGTTATTTTGAGGAATCTTTAGATATTTTGACAGATTCAGAGATTTTGTGTTTACGATCCAACTGTAGATTTTATAATTTATTTTGTAAAATTAATGTTGCAAATGTTTAATTTAAAATAAATTTTTTTAATCAATCAACTGTAACGTATAAATCACAATACGTGAGCAATCTCATATGTATTGATTTAAGTCTTTTTATTGACACCAAACTTTAATTAAGTGAGATTCATATTTTAATAAAGCTCTGCTAGACCCACCTTACTCATGTTATTATCTCACTCACCATAAAAACTTAAAAAATTAAAATGTGTTGTAGGGCTATTTGCTTGAACTGTATTTAGGACAGAGAGGGAGAGGGGCCGGCGACAACATAGAGAGAAGAGAGAGATGTAATTATGAGGTGTGTATTGTATCACCCAATTGTGCCTTAATTTATAGCAGTATGAAAGGTTAAATCCTTACCCTATTAGGATTACAACTCTAATAGGAATTAAACTACTAAAGGGAATATACAAGATACTCCTAGATACACTAGGATTTACACAATCACATTCCTAATCTAATAAACTACAACACTCCCCCTTGAATGTGTAAATACTCAAACAAAGCATCGCATCAGATCTTCGCATAAGATCTTCAGCTGATAAGGTAGAACAGTTGATGAAGAGCACAACGGGTGAATATGAGTCTCAAATTTAAAAGAAAGTATGCATGAGTAGTAAAACTCACAAAATCTCGCTATGGTAAAACCTAAGGTGGGTAAAAACTCATAAACTAAGGAGAAAAGTGAGAAGTATGCATAATGTCTAAAACAAATGTCAAAAAGGATGAAAGTAGTAAACTCAACGGAGTATGATCATCTCAGGATGGGTGCCTCATTAAAACCTCGTTCGGTAGCAAAAGTCCAGTAGGAAAAATGCTCCTAATCATAGAAAAAAGAGTACATTAAGATCAAGTGAATATGCTTCAGGATACTCCTCCTGAGTTAGACATAACTTACAAAAAAGAGAACTACAAGTAATTCAACTCAGATAATTTACGCATACTGATTTCTTGGATGAGCTTCTGAAAGTAAAATTGGGCAATGACTTAGTGAAGAGATCGGCTAGGTTGTCCTGGGAATGGATTTGCTTAACTTCAATGTTCTGATATTGTTGTTGTAGGTGAAAATAAAAGAACTTCGGCACTATGTGCTTGATGTTGTCTCATTTAATGTATCCCTTACTTAACTGCTTGATACATGCTGCATTGTTTTCAAAGATCGTTGTAGGAAGGTTAATGACGAAAGTAAGACCACTAGTGCTTCGAATATGTTCCATGACTGCTCTCAACCAAAAGCACCCACGCGATGCTTCACGCAGGGAAAGAATCTCAGCATGGTTTGAAGAAGTAGCAACTAACATTTGTTTGGTATATGTCCAAGATATAGCGGTGTCTTCAACGGTAAAGACATAGCCCTTTTGTGAATGTGCCCAATGTGGGTCAGGCTGATAACCAGCATCTGCATAACCAACGAGGCAAGAATTAACCTTGTTGATGCACAAAACCGGATGGTCTTGGAACAACGTAAATCCGACCGTGAATCTGCAAGTAATGTAAATGACACAAGATTTATCGTGGTTCACCCCAAGGTTTGGGCTACGTCCACACTGATTGTATTATATTTCTCTGTTGAAGAGGGAGAGAGAGCTTAGGGGATGTGAGGAGCTTTGAGAGGGGGTGAGAGGCTTCAGAAATGGCCTCTGAGAGTGAGAGTGAGGCCTCCCTAGAATGAGGGGAGGAGTCCCCTTTTATAGAATAAGGGGCTCCTCCTCTTTTACAAAGTATGGGCTTTAGTGTGAGGCCCAAATACAAGGCCCAAGGCCCAAATATACGAGGCCCTAAATATGGTATAAACAGTAGTCCCCCAAGTCTTCAGTCAAGAGAGTCTTTTGGCTGGAGACTTGAAATTCAGTCCATGTGTGGGCCGAAGTAATTGATGCTCGATATGAGGCGGTGCTCAATCTGAAATGATGCTCAACTGTCACATGTTGCGAGGTTGCTCGGCTTGTGGCTTATATTCCCTTGGTTGGCTCGGCTTGTGGCGTTTGAAGGTGAAGGAGTCCCTTTATAGAATAAGGGCTCGCTCCTCAATACATAAGTGATGGGCTAGGAGTGATGTTTGCAGCAAGGCGGTTGCTCAGCTGGCGGCGTTGCTCTCTAATGAAGGTAAGGGAGTCCCTTTTATAGAATAAGGGCTCGCTCCTCAGTACATGAATAATGGGTGCTCTCTAATGAAAGTGAGGGATTCCCTTTTATAGAATAAGGGCTCACTCCTCAATACATAAGTGATGGGCTAGAGTCTCCCAAGTATTTTTTATGAGGCCCAGTTGAGGCCCAATATATGGTACATAAGTAGTCCCCCAAGTCTTCGGTCAATAGAGTCTGTTGGCTGGAGACTTCAAATTGAATCCATGTATGGGCCGAAGTGGCGGTTGTTCGGAGGCGGTATTTGTATACCCTGCACTGAAGCTTTGTAGGTGAAGCTTTGCAAGTGAAGCTTTGCAAGTGAAGCTTTGAAGCTGGAGCTCTATAAATGAAGCTTTCAAAGTTGGAGCTTTTGTAAATAAAGCTTTTGAAGCTGATTGACATGAGTGATGCTCATGAATGTTTATGTTGATTGACATGAGTGATGCTCATGGATGTTGTCATGAGTGATGCTCATGAATGTTAACATGAGTGATGCTCATGAATGTTGACATGAATGATGGTCATGAATGTTTATGTATGATTGTCATGAGTGATGCTCATGAATGTTTATGTATGAATGACATGAGTAGTGTTCATGTATAATTTGGAGTACTAGGCGTACTTTTGATGACCTGGTTGGTGCTATTTTGGGCTTATAGGCCTTTGCTCTCCACAACATGTCAGCCTTTTTTTTTTTTTTTTTTTTTTTTTTTTTTTTTTTTTTGACCCTCTGATGGGGTTTATACAGATGTCTCCGAAAGATAAGAAAAATAAATTACATCACTTTAATGTAAGGAAACCTTTATCTTCCTTCTAGGTATTTCCGTAGCTTTCTCAGAAAATAGGAACATGCATGATGAAAGTGTGAGCATCTTTTTTGGCTTTAGTAAGATCTCATTTTTTTCTTTTTCTTTTGCATTGTCCCCATGTGCTCTCGAGGAAAGCCTCCATTTTTCTTTTTCTTTTCTACTTTTGCTTTCTTAGTGACATGATGGCTGGATTGCTTCACTGGTGTGCAATTGGCGCATGCCATCTCCACAAACTTCTTCAGACCCTTTCCTCCTTTCCCTTTTTCTTTTCTACTTTTGCTCCCACTGCATCTTATTTTTTATTTTTCTTTCTCCAGACATTGCTTTTTCTTTTCTGTTGATGGACAGCTTTTCATTTCAAGTGGTTTGAACAGCAATTGATTGTCTGAACATTTGACGTTGTTTGCAGACCTCTTTTGACTCGTCATGAGCATCGCTTGCAGACCTCTTTTGACCCGTCATAATATCATCTGGACACATAAAAATGTGCTGAGAGCTTAAGCGTCTTGATGAATTCCGGGAGCCGCGAGTGCGGAGGAAGATAAGCTATTATTTAATTTCCAGTTTCTCTGACCGAAAACGCTCAATCTTCTATCAAAATCCAAACCCCTATCGCAGGTCGGTTGCTCTTCCAGTTTAACCACTTGGGTTTTTCCAATTCCGTCACTGTCCCGAGAAACTTCAATTTTTGAAGCGAAAGAAAACATTTTCCTGGAACATCCAGTGACGCCAGGACGTACGGACCAGAGGATGGGTCGTCGTTGGAGGGACATGGATGACGTTAGCACCACACTGCTTACTCGTCTCTACTCTGGGACATTATGCTCGTCTCTAATCGCGGGAATCAGTTGGTCTGTTTGATCAGTCTCGAGCTGGAGGACTGCTCTGGGACTTTTCCATCCAAAGCTTGGTGCAGTTTTTGGTCCGGATTTTGGGACAAACAACTCGGCTCCAGCGCAATGTCACGTGGAGTGGTCCATGTCTTCCCCCGAGTCCCACCATGTGCTAGTGTAAAACCGGGCCCAGATAGGAGAAAGGTGTTTAAAATAATCAGGAGCTAGAAATGCTGTATTTAAATGCCGACATCCCACTATGTCTTCACAGGCCTCATAAGCTTTATCAATGCTTTTCTGAAATTTGGAGGAAGTGAGAGACTGAAAAGCAGAGGGAGAAAGTGGATGAGATGATTGAGGGCTCAATGGAGGATGTTATCCTGCAGAAAGTGGATGTAATAATTTCGGAGTAGAGAGATAAAAGAAAAAGGGTGGTGTCTGTCCAAACAGCTGTCATTCTAGAGAAAAAAAACGAGCAGCGTGCACTGATCAATAGCAAAAGCTAAATCAGTAGCTGGCGAAACCTAGGCTTCAACGAGAACCCTCCTGCAATCCTGCTCACACCTGAAGCGCTCATCAGAGTTGAGAACCCGTTGCACAGCTATCTTATCAGTCCCTTGTTGTCGAGCTTATCCTCAATACCAGCAACAATGGGATCTCTATCCTTAGGGACGAACATTCCGGAGCTGGTCCGGACTTCGATGAGCTTGCTCTGACCGAACAAGTTACCAACGACAACAGATCTCTTCAGCTCCGATTTCGCGATAGAGATCAAAAGATAGCATTCGGTGTCTGTCAGCAGATCTTCGTACACGAAAGCACCAGGGTTCTATGAGATCTGTTTGACTTTGGACTGATTAACGGTGAAGGTGGGAGCAGAAGATGTGGAGCAGATTGAGGGTAGGAAGAAGGAGAGGAGGAGGAAGAGGTGAAGGCAAGCCATCACTGTTGACGCCTGGTGTGAATCTGAATTTCAATCTCTGAGACGGAGAGAGACAGACCGTGGCTGTCGCCATGTCTTCTGTATTTTGGACGCCGACCATCACTGTTGACGCCTGGTCAGAAACGGATGCCTTGCAGCTCTCGCTCTTCCCATCTCGACCACTAGAGACGGCGTCGGAAATGTCGCTGCCGGTGAAGATGTTTTGGCGCAGCAATCAGAAGTAGTTGTTATCTCCGTGTAGGGCTCTTGCGTGACCTCCTTAATCAACTATTCTTTAATGGGAAACTCCAGCAAAGGCTCGTCAGTGAGCTCCGGTAAATTTCCAGCTATCTCGACGGAGATGGTAGACTCCGGCGGATGAGACTTTAGGGCAACTGCTTCCATGCGCTCGGACTCTGATGAGAGGGAAAAACTTTATGGTAAATGAGTCGTCGTCTAGGTGGTCAAGGACGGCGTGGATGATCTTGTCGGTGAAGATATCGAATGGGCGTGCAGAGTAAATAACACAGTGTGTAAAGTTTGTGTTTCTATGCGGGTTTTGCAGATTCACGATGAAGGTGAAAAAATGAAAGAGAACCGACACAACTTTTCGTATCGATTCCCACAGACGGCGCCAAATGTTGATGCACAAAACCGGATGGTCTTGGTACAACGTAAATCCGACCGTGAATCTGCAAGTAATGTAAATGACACAAGATTTATCGTGGTTCACCCCAAGGTTTGGGCTACGTCCACACTGATTGTATTATATTTCTCTGTTGAAGAGGGAGAGAGAGCTTAGGGGATGTGAGGAGCTTTGAGAGGGGGTGAGAGGCTTCAGAAATGGCCTCTGAGAGTGAGAGTGAGGCCTCCCTAGAATGAGGGGAGGAGTCCCCTTTTATAGAATAAGGGGCTCCTCCTCTTTTACAAAGTATGGGCTTTAGTGTGAGGCCCAAATACAAGGCCCAAGGCCCAAATATACGAGGCCCTAAATATGGTATAAACAAACCTGATGACTGAGGGTGGCGGCGGTTCCTCTCGAGGATTCATGGGTGTAAAACAAGCCCAAATCTGTCGTACCTTTGAGGTAGTGAAAAAATGTCTTTAACACCATTCAAGTGTCTGCTTATAGGCGCTTTGTTGAATATAGCCAAAAGATTAACAGCGAATGAAATGTCGGGTCTAGTGCATTGAGTCAAGTACAATAAAGCACCAATTGCACTTAGGTATGGAACTTCACGCTCCAAAATCTCTTCCTCATCCTCATTGGGATGGAATGGATCTAGTTTAGCATCTAGAGTTCAAATGACCAGAGGAGTACTTGAAGGCTTTGCTTTATCCTTATTAAAACGTCGCAACACCTTCTGGGTGTAGTTCGATTGAAGTACTAGGATTCTATCTGAACAATGCTCGATCTCTAGGCTGAGACAATAACGAGTTTTCCCAAGATCTTTCATCTCAAATTCCAATTTCAAGTGAACGATAATTTCCTCAAGCTCTGCGAGAGTTCCGATGAGGTTTATGTCATCAACATAAATTGCAACGATCGAAAATTTGGAATGTGACTTCTTTATGAACACGCATGGGCATAATTTGTTGTTCACATAACCCTGACTTATCAAATATTCACTCAGACAGTTATACCACATCCGCCTAGATTGTTTCAATTCGTAAAGTGATCTCCTTAATCTAATCGAGAGAGTGTTCCATGGTTTAGAACTATTTGAACCAGTCAATGGAAGTCCTTCTGGAACTTTTATGTACATTTCCGTATCTAGATCCCCATAGGGATACGCGATTACCACATTCATAAGCTGCATATTCAGTTTTTCATAAACTACCAAATTGATAAGGTAGTGGAACGTTATAACGTCCATTACTGGGGAATATGTCTCCTCGTAATTAATCCCAAGGCGTTAAGGGAAGCCTTGCACTACGAGGCGTGCTTTGTATTACACTGTTTCATTTTTCTCATTACACTTCGTCACGAAAACTCACTTGTAGCCCACGGGCTTTACATGTGGTGGAGTAGGAGCTACAGGCCTAAACACCTTACGATTCGCGAATGAATCGAGTTCGACCTAGATTGCTTATTTTCAGTTTAACCAATCCACTCTATGTCGACATTCATCAATTGAACGTGGTTCAATGTCATTACTAAGCATGATGTCAAAAGCAACGGTATACACGAATGCATCATCAATAATGATCTCATTCCGATTCCAAACCTTATCCAATACTGTGTAATGGACTGAAATCTCACGACTCTCGGGAGGCCGGTATGTCTCATCTAAGACATCATGGTAATCTAGAATAACCTCATGTGTTGGAACAAATGAGTAAGCAATGGTCTAATTCAGACTAGGGTCACTAGTTTATGCCATTTTCCTCTTTTGGGGTTGTGAATCCTTTGAACCAAGGGGCCTACCACGCTTCAGGGTAAGAGCAGGTGATTGGTTAGCCGCTAGTGCACCGGGTCGCGTGGGAAGTGCGGCCGCTCCACCTTCTGGGACTGTTCAGCCTTCTAAGGCGGTGTTACGGCGTACGTTAAGTACGTCCATCCTTGCAGGTGCGTTTGCAACGAGTATATGTGATCTTATCACCTTTACTAGATCAGTAAAAGCGTCCGGCATGCTTTGAGTGATGCTTTGAAAATCTAGAGTATGTCGTACTTCAGTTTCAGACTGAAGGGGTGCCGGGATCTAAATGAGACATAATGGAAGTAATCCACGATAATTGGCGGCATTTTACATGAACGTTAGTGATCCTATCTCCCTCTAACGACGGGAAGATTGTCTCATCGAAGTGACAATCCTCAAAACGTGCGGTAAAGAGATCTCCTATCAAGGGCTCTAAGTAGCAAATAATGGATGGCGAATCATAATCGACATAGATTATCATTTTTCTTTAAGGATCCATTTTGGTACGTAGTGGCGGCTCTATTGGTACATAGACTACGCACCCAAACACATATAAATGCGAGATGTCAAGCTCGTATCCAGTAACCAACTGTAATGGTGAATGAGGTGGGGTAACGGTGGGCCTCAGGCAGATTAACATAGCTGCATGCAATATTGCATGGCCCCAGGCAGATACCGGCAAATTGGTTCGCATAACCAAAGTCTGAGCTATCGTTTGAATGCGCTTTATGAAAGTTTCTGCCAAGCCATTTTGGGTGTGAACGTGGGGTACAGGATGTTCAACTTCAATCATAACAGAAGTTTTGTGACATAAACTCTCCAGCATTATCCAGTCGAATCGACTTGATCGGATAATCAGGATGGTAAGTCCTTAGCTTAATAATTTATGCTATGAGTTTCGCAAATGTAGCATTGCTTGTGGATAATAAGCAAGCATGTGACCATCACATCGATGCATTAACCAACACTATAAAGTATCTAAATGATTTGCATGTTGGTTGGATAGGTCCACAAATATCCCCTTGAATCCTCTGAAGAAACTTAGGGTGGTCGTGAATAATCTATGTAAGTGAGGATTGAATATTCAACTTCCCTAATGAGTAAGCTTTGCAAAGCGGATAACCGGGATAAGATTTCAAGTGATGCACATGTGATACTTTAAGGATACGGCACATCATATCTCGTCTGGGGTGTCCCATTCAATCATGCCAAAGCGGAAGAGTGCTCTGAAACCCAGTTATAGGGCCGGCCACGTGATGGGTCAAAATGGCGTGAATGGTTATTATGTATAACCCACTCATAAGATGTTCCAACTTCTTGTGAATACACTTTTGGCCATATTCGTAAGAAGTGATACAAAGAAATTCAGAACCATTCTCTTCAGTGGTTTCAACATGATATTGATTATCTCGAATATCTCTAAAACTCAGCAACATTCTTCTAGAACGTTGAGAATATAGTGCCTCTTTAATGGTTAATTCGGTACCATTGGACAACATAATACGGGCCTTTCTGTATCCTTCTATCAGATTGGATGGGCCTAAAAGGGTTATCAGAGGTGCATTTTTACGTACGAAGTTAGTAAAATAGTGTTTCTCATGCAATATGGTATGTGTGATGGCACTATCAGCCAGGCAACTAACTTATCCACTAGTCATACCTAGAAATAAATTAATTGAATCGGTCACTTACGTAAATATAATTCCATTCATTCAATTAAACAATTCGAGAAATAATATCCATAATTCAAAACAAACCAAAACCAAACAAATAATTCCAAAGTCTTAGAAAAATGGTCCGAAAATTAAACCATTGTCCTAAAATTTAAGGGGGGTTCGGTCACTAGGGGTGTAAAACGCCCTAACATGTCTTAGAAAAATAAAACTTTATTCTTCCACATGAGTGGATGCCTTCTGAAAATCTGAAACCTCCAAAGTTGTTGTAGTATCTTTAGAATTTTCTACAAGCGCAAAGTTAGACTCACGACGGGAATGATACTTGGCAATAGACTCGGGGGTAGCTTAGCATATGCATGACCAGTGATCCTTTGATCCACAACGATAAAACATGTCCATTTCAATAGAAGCCGATTGAACAGTATCTTTTTCCTTGTTCTTGAGATTTGGGGCTTTAGGGGCAAAGGTTGGTGCTTTTGGGTCAAATTTCCTCCTTTGGGTGGGCCTTTGTTTTGTTGACCTTAGGCCCGTGGTGGGGCTTGTCTCCCATTTCCACTGCCACGATGAGGTTTCCGTTGGTTATGGCTGTTAGAATTGGTCACATGCACTTCAGGCGTAGTGTTTGAGCCAATAGAGAGCTTGATGATTCTTCATCAAAAGTTGGTTCTACTTTTCACCGAGAAGTAAAACAAATATCAAATCCGAAAATTTGGTGAACTTATATGTCCTATATTATTGTTGCAGGACAATATTGGTGGCATTAAAGGTCGAAGAATATGTCTTTTCCAGGAGATCCTGTTTGGTTAAGTCCTCTTTATAGAACTTAAGTAGTGATCGGATTCTACAAACTTCAGAGTTGTATTCATTCACAGACTTAAAGTCTTGGAAGTGTAAATGTTGCCAGTCGTGTCTTGCTTCAGGAAAGTAAATGTATTTCTTGTGATCAAAGCCATCGTCCAGAGTGAGCCAGAGGGTACGTGGATCCTCCTTTACGAGGTACTCGGTCTGCAGTGCATCATGGATATGTCTACTGATGAAGATCATAGCAGTAGCTTTTTGAGCTTCTTCGACGGGTTCATTGTTGATAGGTTCCTCGATAGTAGCTCTAAGACTCTTTGTAGTAAGATAAAGCTTCACATCTTGAACCTATTTTGGGTAGTTTTTTCCAGAGACTTCTTGAACCCATTTTGGGTAGTTTCACGGTCCAACAAGGCTGCTGGTGGGCTCAAGGCTTTAGGCCCGTGGAAGACCCAACCCAGGCCGAAGCCTGGTTGTCTGTGCAAGAGCAGCAAGCCCACGAAGCTACTGCACGGTGGTCCATGGTGTCAAAACGACGCCGTCTCAAGGCAGTGGCATGGCTGCAGGCCAGCCAACTCGGATTATGGCCAGCAACGGAGTGGCGTGTGGTCCCGGCTTGGCCGCAAAAAAATCCCAGGTTTTTTTCTTCTTCTTTCTCAATTCTAGGGTTTAAAAAACCCTAATTGCTTCTAAATTAATTTCGATGCTTTAACTCACAAATTCTACATAGCATAAATCCTATTATAATAGCTGCCACTGACCCCAACTTCAAATATCTTCCCTTTAAATTTTATATATGACCCTTATAATAGCTGAGGCAAGCATAATAGACAGACCATTTATTAATCTCTTTTTAATTAAACATAACAAAACGCTAACCTTTCCAAAATAGGGAGACTTTTTCTAGTGATCAATTCATATTATATAAGAAATCAATGGTTGAATGATAACTTGGTTGTGTACAATAAAAATGAGTGGAAATCAATGGTTGAATGATAACTTGGTTGTGTACAATAAAAATGAGTGGAAATTAATGATTGGATGATAACTTGGTTATATACAATGAAAAATGTATTTGATTCTATTGATTGCGATATGACGTTACTAAAATGTGAGAACATGCTGTTGCCAATTATAAATGGAAGTATATTTAGTTTTCAAAAGTTTCTTGTTCGTGACCCCATTATTGTAAATTTCTAACTCCACCACTTCTTACCTTTTAATTGTGAAGGGACATCCACACATTTTCGTTTTATAATTCCTTCTATCTCCATTCTTTATGTATTTCTTGCGAATCTGAGTTACATTTTTCATTCTTTTCACAACCCAATATAAGTCTAAGCTCTAGTTACCTTTTCGCGCCAACCTATTATTATTATTATATATGTTTTAAGGTCCTTATCAGTCAACTTGTAATTGAAATTTCATTAAAAAGTGAGTAAAAAAATAAGACATTGGAATGAAAATAACAACACTTTTTAATAATACTAGTCCTATTTTAATCTTAAACAGAAAGACAAAACAACAAACATTATTGAAAAATTACAAAAAATCCCAATCTAATTAGTATGTAAACCCAACACCAATGTTTTATAAGGCTCGCTTAGGCGACCTTGAAGGCTGGGTGGGTAGCTTGCCGCCTTTGCTTTCCAGGTGTGGCGTAAGGCATCGTCAGAGTGCGCCTTAGGGCGTCCAAGCATTGTATTTTCCCATTTTTTCCTTTTTTTTATTGTAAAAATACCAAAACCAAAGCCATGCCCAACTATGAACCTAAGTTGCAAAACCATACCAGGGGAAAAGATGAAGAAGACAGACGATGAAGTTTTCTTTTCTCCTGACTTTTTGTTTTTCAATAATTTTGTTCTCTTTAAAATTTAAATAGTCCCCACTTTGCTAATATTTATTACCCCACTATCGTTTTTTTATTCACTTTTATTTTTTTATATTATTTATTAGATAGATAGATAAGCATCTTTTTGTGTTTATTATTTATAGATAAGCATATTTTTATGGATATTCTCATAACAGTCCAACAACAAAAAAAATTAAACATCATATAATCATATTTCTCTTTTATTTCTCTTCAAATTCCCTATAACTGCTCCATTCAGTCATTCTATTCCTTCAAATAATTGCTTCATTAAGCATTTACTTCATTTTAAATTCCCTATAATTGCTCCACTCAGCCTTTATTTCATTTTAAATTTCCTATAATTGCTTCACTCAACCTTTATTTCATTTTAAAATCCCTATAATTGCTCCACTTAAGATTTATTTCCTTTGAATTGCCTGTAATTGTGAATTTTCGCCTTTATTTTCATTGAAATTTCCTATAATTATGGTCACTCAGCCTTATTTCTCTTGAAGTTCTCTATAATTACTTACAATAAAATAAATAATTACAACATTTTAAGACTATATGACATAGTTTCTAAGTATAACTAGACTTAATTATGAAGAAGATGTTATTATCTTTGATTTAGTTATAATTATATTTGTTTTACAAAGTATTCTATTTTATAAATATAATTATATACAATATTTATTAAAATTTTGGCTAAATGGAATTAATGGTCTATGTGGTGATAAGTTAATCGGATGATAACCCTGTGATGAAAAAATTCAGATTTAAACCCTTGTGGTGAAGTTCTGTTAGGATCCAAGCCCAAAATTAACATTGATGTCAACTTCTGTTAACATTTCCACCTTGGTTCTTTGATTCTGCCTCTCCCCGCCTGGTTCTTAGCATCCCATCTCTCTCTATCTCATTTTCTCTCCAGATTTTCGGCCTGGAGCAAACCAATGGATATTTATCTGCATCCTAGCACCCAAATCATACAGTCATAGTTATAGTTATGGAACATATAAGTTAATTAACTAATATTTTTCAGCTCCAAAATAAAAGAAATTAATAGCAAATTTAAATAATTAGTCTGAGAAATAAAGATTTATGAGGGCGTTGAGCCCACATTGTAGCTGTAGTTTTACTGATCGAAGTCACAGAAGTACACAACCTCTCTCTATTCTGGAGCCGACTGAAAATGTCGTGCTTAACATAACACTGTTTGTTCTCTTCATACATGCCTCAGAAGTCCTGTTCCTTTCTCTCCTCTCTCTCTTCAATTTCCCTTCGTTATTATTTTTTTTTCTTTTGAGATAAAATAATCAAACCTCAAACAAAGATAATTCTTCAGTGGATGATGATGAGGTCTGCTTGCTACTCCTCTTTTCATGTTTCTTGGGTTTTGTTTTGCTTGATTGGTGTGTGATTCTCAATGAATTAGTCCGACCCATCGATTGGTTTAGATTTCATCATTTCTACAGCCAACAAAACCAATCAAGAAATGTTAATCTAACAAAACCAGCCAACAAATTAATGATTAATTTACTGAATTGGATTAATAGTTAATTGCAGGGTAAATTAACTATTCAGAAATGTTAATAGGGTAATCTAGAAAAAAGACGGAGTGGGTTAACGGATATGTTAATTTTGAGTTTAAATCCTAATGAAACTTTACCACAAGGGTTTAAATCCGAATTTTTTCACCACGGGGGTTATCTTCCTATTAACCAATCACCATGGAATCATTAATCCAATTTAGCCTAAAATTTTAGATACAGTGAGGTGAACGCCTAGGCCTTCGCCTTTTAATACATTGCCCAACACACACGCATCCTTCTTCCTCCTCAACTGTTTGTAATCCCTCGAGAAAAAACCCTTATCCTCAACGTCAGTTTCGTATTCCAACCAAAAACCGTGAAGCGTACCTTCAGTTCCAAGTCCTTCCAAAAAAAACCCTAGCCGTAGTTCAAGTTCACAGCATTCTGATAGTTCTTGATGCATTGGTGAATAGAAAAGCCATTTAGGTGGCAAATGGAGGATCAGGACTAAGGAGTCGTTGGTTGGCAGTCTTCAAGTGAGGTAGGAGCATAATGTTTCAGGTTTTTCCCGTTAAAATATCATGTAGTATTCAGCAAATGCAGCCGCGTTTTAGGGTTTAGGATAGGTAGCCTTATGATTTAGAATAGGATCTGGTCGTTGGTTGCCTTCTTAGAGTTATTTGATTTTTTTTAGGGGTGTGATATCCACACACCCTTGTTTACTTCTCCCACACCTTTTTGGTTTTCGACCATCGCATCGGATGAATTGAAGAAGATCAAGGGATAGAAATTAACAAGGAGTGTGTGAGAAGTAAAATGAGATGTGTGGATAGCACACCCTTTTTTTTATTTAGTGGCCACTGGCTATCTCTGTTTTTTTTCTTTTTCTTTTTATCAAGTCGAAACCCACTTGTTCTCTTGTTTTTCTTCTGTTTTGAAGAAGAAAGGTATATCAATAGATTCATAAAAATGTCATATCAATATAAAAAGATTTGGTATTTGTTAACAATACAATCAAAAAAAGAAATTAAGGACCTGTTTGATATCCTACCCAAAAACTTTAATTGTTCCTAAAAATAATTTTCAAATAACATCACTTCAAAACAATATTATTTTAAGTCTCTAAATTTCAAAAATCTGTTTGGTTGAATTTTTTAAAATAATTTTTTTAGTTTGAATTCAAACTTCCTTAAACAAAAATTGGAGGAGAGAAAGAATTGGGAAAGAGAAAAGAGAGAGGAAATAGTTGGCGAGGAGAGAGAAAGACAGGGAGAGGACGAGGAGGATAGGCAGAGCAAAAAATTACAATGAGAAGGTGAGGAGTGAGAAGAAAGAGAGTGTAATGAGAGAGAGACAAGACAAAGGCTGAGGAGAGAGACAAGACAAGGTGTGACATAGGGAGAGAAGAAAGAGAGTTGAGAGAGAAGAAAGAGAGGGTTACGAAGGAGCAAAAGAAGATGTTGAGGAGAAAGTAGGAAAACTCTAAAAACTCACTTTTAGTTTTTTTAAGAAATAGCTTATGTTTTTAAGTTAGTTTTGAATCCAATTTTTAAAAAGAGTTCTACCAAACAAGAATTCAAAGTCTAAAACTCAAAAAGTGTTTTTGAGTTAAAAAAAGTTGAATTCAAGTAGGATACCAAACAAGCCCTAATATATTTTACGGTTTCTTGCTAATTTGCTTGATGAGGGATGAATCTAGGATAATCTGAGTAGATCGCAGAACAATGTTTAAACACAACAGACGTTCGGCATCTATCCACTGAATGAAAAAATAAAAGTCAGTGGTCATTGACTGAATATATATATGATGACAATGTTCGGTTGTTACTGACTATCTTGAAATATAGATGGAGCTACAAAATACTCAAGAGAGCTGAAAAATATATATGATGACAATGTCCACGACAAGTTCCAAATAGTAGCATTCAGCTAACCCGGCCCTATTGGGTTTTCCATGTGCAGGAGAAGCAATATTCATGATTGTGATGGGGTAGAGAGCTGAAATATTATTGGAACAGCTCATCAAGATGCTTGAGAAATGCACTTGAAATAGAGATGCTCAACGTTCATGCGATAAAGAACATGTGGGTGTCTTCAGCGGGTGAACTTACATATTTTAGGGTTTATGAGTTAGGTTTTCAATAAGGATATTTGTGGGGGGTTAACTTATAATACTTTAGAAGTTTTTAAAACATGATTGGGTGAACTTATTGCTATGGGTGAATTTAGTTTAAAGTTGGACGCCAATAAAGGCACAATATTGATTTTTAGCATAAATAATATTTTACATAATGATTTTCTTTTTTTTTTTTTGAGAAAAAATATTTATAGAATGATTTATATATGAATGATTCCAATCAAGAGCATGAAGCCGGTAACAAAGTATCTTGGGTGGAACTCCTCCTCATCCATTGAGGGGCCAAGTTAATTCTTTTTTTATATTATTTTTGAAGGGATCAAGCTTATAGCTAATTAAATGTTCAGTTTTGTGTTTTACTCCTTTAGGGCTTGTTTAAATTAACTTCTTTAAAATATACTTATTCTCAGAAGCACTTCAAATAGAAATTTATTGAAATTTTTAATACAAATATTTTTAAAAGTACTTTTTGAAAGAAGCACATATCACTTCAAGTGTTTTTTATCACACAAAAATTTTCTACCAAATGTGATCAGAAAATGCGCTTTTAGCTCTAGAAGCACTTCGGCATTTGATACCAATTTTGTTTTCTTTTTTCAGTTTTTTATTCACTTTTTTTTAAAACTGAAAACTTATTTAGTAATTACAAAACTAAAAGTTTTTTTTTTTATTTTTAAATATGGTACTTATGACATCTTACTTTCACAAATTTAGTACAATGACCCTTCAAAATTAGCTCAATCTAAGTGTAGTCATTAGTTCTCTCTTAACAAGTCCTTAAGTGCTAACAACACTCAGAGGACCCACCTTTTAACACTGCCATGAGACATGAACAAAGAACACAAGCTCTAAAGGAAAAATCTAACACAAATAAAAGTTGCACTAGCATTTTGGAAATCCACATTACAAAAATTAAGCTAAATCTCTTGCCAAACCCACACAACCCAAAACAACCTAAACCCTAAACAAACCTGTTGCTGCAAATTTCCACAGTCTTCTCCTTTGATGAAAATGCACCTGCAAAATAATAACACCTAAGATTAAGGCCAAAAGCCTCAAGCGTCCACAATGAATGTTGGGGGGGGGGGGGCGAAGAATCTCTGATGCCAAAGTTAGAATTTTGAAAAGAATTCGTAGGAGTTTGTGGGTAGCAAATGACTTATAGAGGAGTGGCCGGCCTTATTTGGAGAATAGTGGCCGACCATATATGGTGAAATTGTGTGAATAATTGCAAGATATTATGTGAAATAATATCTTGCAATAAACATGCCAATTAATCCTAAATTAAATAGTAAATTTGGGAGTTACCTTTTGAATAAGGATTTGATGAGGAGTGATGAGAGGGATTTAAATAAATATCATTTTGATCACCTTTGACTCTTCCTTGATTAAGCCATTATTGTCCATTGCATGCGCGTGGGAATCCCGGTGTGCCTCAATGGTAATTTTATCTTTTTACCCAAAAGTCCACTTGTCGCCTCCATAATTTTCTTGATTATTTTTGGCTCCACAAATACCCCCACATTTGTTGGGTTGCTCGTAAGAAAGGGTAGCAGGTGTAGAGATCTTCCCTTGCTTTAGGAAACATAAGATTGTTTCCTATTTTGATGTAGATTCCCACATTAATTGGAAATTAGATCCTTCTAGGAAAGGGAAATAAACACTTCCAAAGTCTATTTAAGTCTACCTTGAGTAGATGATTAAATCAACTTTAGAGAGCAATTATTCTACCTTATAAGAGAGATAAAGGTACAGGATATTTTGTTTCCCCTCCCCTAGCAATCTTCTACACTTGCCCGTGCAAAGGATCGTCTTTCATTGTTTTCCTCATCTTCATGCCACACCAAGGTAAGAAAAAGTTAATTTTCCTTGTCTTCTTAATTTTTAGGAGCCTTCGGGCTTTAAATTTGGCTCAAGATGTGTGAAAAGGTGGCTTGGAAAGGCCATGGCACTGTTACCATGGGTGGCATGCTGATGTCGGCTCGGTGAGGCGGCGACTGGCTGGGCCAAGTACGGCTTGATTTTGGCTAAGCTAATTGGAGTGTTGGGGTGCTAGGCTAGGCCTGGCATGGGCCAGGCGTGTGAGTGCAGTGGGTTGGGCTTTGGGCCTGGCTTACCATGGTGATGCTAAGGAGGCGCGGGCTCGTATGTAAAAAGAGGAAAGAGAGGCCTTGGGCTTGCGGGCCGCTAGGTTTAGCTTATGCTAATGAGAGTGGCGCGGCTGTTGGGCTCTTGCTGTCTTGGGCCGTGGCTTGGTCTTTGGGCAATAGAACATGTGTGTTGCCCTTATTTTTTTTAGAGCCGTCTAATAATTCTTCCTTGTATCTTTGTAGAATTTCTTCAAGTATGCCTTTTTCAAGCCACAAGAGTTACGATGGTATGCCACCGTTATATCACCAAGGTAGGTCCTTAAGTAAAGTGGGCTACTTCAAGGCTGCTCACTTCAAAATTATCTCTGATGACTCGTTCAGAGATTTCCTTGAAGCATATAGACACACCATTTTGTCTGGGGTGCGTGTTGGGATTTACTTTTCCCATGCTTTGTTTCTTCCAAAAACTGCTTTGCTTCATGAAGTGTGCCTCCACTCAATGTTCTCCCAATGCGGTCCGTGTGATGGTGCTAGTCCTCAATCTAAGCCAATTCTTTGACTTGGATTTAATCGTCAACAAATTTTGGTACTTTTTTGACATAGGCCATATTGATGGACTTGGGCAGCTAGGATCCCACCATAGGCTATTTGATCATTCGAGTAAGGGAGATCATGACTAGGCCAAGGAGACTTTAGAGATAAATGGAGAGTAGGAGTCTGATTCTTCCCCTAAGCTGCGCGTTTCGGTGATTTTCATCACTGGTAAGTAGACTACTTAGTCTCTAGGCTGCTTTATGCTTTTGCTGAGCCGCTATCTGATTTTTTGATTGTCCTCCCCTGCTTATATAAATTCAGAATTCAGCTTAACTCCCTAGACTTCCCTAAAAATGAAGAAGGTGCATGTTACTATAGGCATCCCCGCTAAGTACCGTGAATGACGTTAGCTGCTTAGTCTTCTTTGCCGAGAGAAAGGTGGGTTGCCCCCGAGAGAAGAGATAAAACGGATCAAGGCGAAGGCATTAGCTCATCTAATTGCTGTCGTAGAGCCTGCTGTGAATAAAGGTGGAAAGAAGAGATATTCCCCGTCTGCTCAAAAGATGCCGGTTGAAAAGAAGCTGAAGACTTCCTCCGCTACTCGTGTACCAATAGGCTTGTGATTAACTTGACATCTTCCAAGGGGAAGAAAGATGAAGTCGCTAGATCTGAGCCGATGACGCCTGCCATGCCTAACTAGTATAATGACTAATAGAATTGCTCAGCATAGAGGTTATGTTGTGCCCCCAATGCCCAAATTTACGCCAAGACGTCGGTTAAGAGCTAAGTCTAGTTCATCTTCAGAGAGGCTTACTACTGTGAAGAGCGATAAGGTGGACTTCGTTGCCAAAGTGGCACCAAGGCATGTTCTTCTTACTACTGAGACTAGTTTACCTGCTGAGAAAGAAGAGACTGCTCGTGTAAATAGTTGTGAGAAATCCACCAAGCCTGTTTCTGGAGAGGCTGCTGAGATCTGTGCGCTTTTAAAGCCAGATCTACTTGAAGACATGGATGCGTGTGCCAAGCTTGTTGATGGCGTTAGAGAGATTACTTGCCCAAGTTCCTTTATGAAGGATACAACCTAATATAGAAGGATTGCTTTGCTTGCTTTGATGCAGAAAACGGCGAATCTGGCAGCCGAGTCTATGCTTCTTAACCAAGGGGATACCTCTTAACCAAGAGGATACCAATACTGCCAAGGAAATGGCAAAGCTATGGTAGCTGAAGCTTATTCTTCTGATTAGAAGACTAGAAAGTTGGAGTTTGAGCTCGTCGCTTGGAAGGGGTCCAATATCTCTACCCCCACTTCTCTGTAGCTTAAGACCACTCGCTAGGAGATTGTTGACTTGAAGACTATCCAAGTTAAGTATGAAAGTGCAGAGAAGGATATTGGATGTTACATACCTTAGATTCAAGATCTTGAATGTGCCATTTCTGAGCTTTGTTCTGCTGCTCATGCAAATGATGAAAAGTTGATTACTGCTTATAATCAAGTGATCTACTTCAAGAAGGTCGTTGATAGGCTTGAACGCCAAGTGTTGGAACTCCAAGGTGCACTGAAGATCAACAAAAATCTGAAGAAGGAAGTGGATGAGCTGCAACACGCCCGTGTTGGTCTACTTGAGGAGAAAATGCAGCTGAAGGGTGAAAAGGCTTGGCTTGTTCAGAGTCAGGCTGATTTCTACAAGCTAAGTTATGTAAATCATCTTTTTGGTAGGCCGTTTGACTTTGAGTTTGCTGGGAAAGACTTCAAGGCCTTCTTTATTTATCTGGAATACTTGCTTGCCTTTACTTTTGAGGCTTCCATTGGTGAAGTAGTCAGAGAAGTTGGTTCCTAAGCTGGGGCAGCCGGGGGTGAAACGCTGGATAATGTCGCTGCTGAGAGTGTTGCGGCTACTGAAGGTATGGCGATCGAGTAGTCGTGGGATGTCCAAGCTGTTGAAGAGTAGTCTTCTAGATAGCCTTTAGAATTTTCTTTGTTTTCCTTGTTGCTTTTTGCTTTGCTTAAACTTCTTTGGCCTTTGTTATTTGTTTATCAATTTTGCTAGAAAATTTATTAAACTTGCTTCATTCGTTTTTCTTCATCTTCGTTTCTTTTGTTTACGCCCAACCTTTGACCTTTAGACCAGCGGCATACGTGCTGCTTTTCTATAAGCAGGCAAGCCCATGTAGCCTATGTAGTCGTAGGCGTTGGTGTAGAACTTCTGCAAAGTTGCTAGCTATAGGGTCAGCAATCGGACGCCTTACTTACAAAAGTAGATGAGTTCGCGTGACCACTAGGCTGTTAACCTTGGCTTTCTTCAGTCTTTTGAGCCATATGGCCTGCATCACAACATACTAAAGATTTTTGGGTCTGAAATTCGCTAACCTTTCTTATCAAAAATACCCAATTGTATGAAATTTTGTGAGCAAAAGTCCGAGAGAACTCTTTGCTTTTTATGTAACCAATTTTATGGGTTGTGTAGCAAGTATCACATCATTTTAGGAATTAGTGTAGATCTAGACAACCATTTCGTGCTTGGTAGAAGGGAAGCTTATCGATTTCATAGCATGTCGGCAATGGATAAAGCTTTGTATATGCACTCTAACTGTTTAACCTTTAAAAAAAATGTGCGGTTGTATAAGTTTAAAATGGCTTACTGCTTGAAGGGAAACCGTAGGTAATCTTTTGGAAATCATAAGCTACCTTAGTGCACTCGGTAGCAACTTTAAGGTTCCAGGACAACCGTCTATAGGGCGTATTACGTAATGTATCTCATCCGTCTCTTAGGCCCAATTCCCCATGATTAGGCCAAGAGACCCAAAATCCTTAAGTTAGCTAAGTCTTGAA
Source organism: Malus sylvestris (assembly GCF_916048215.2). Classification (NCBI taxonomy): domain Eukaryota; kingdom Viridiplantae; phylum Streptophyta; class Magnoliopsida; order Rosales; family Rosaceae; genus Malus; species Malus sylvestris. The sequence goes on along the minus strand of NC_062266.1, from coordinate 13,516,316 downwards.
AAAAACCATTGTGGCTACTTTTAGGAATCTCGGCGCAAGCCATCATGCTTCTAATTACACCAGTGCAGCCCGACTCATCCATGTCTAGATATTCAGAGTGTATAGTTTATCCTCCTGCATTCGAGAGCAAACCCATGTGGGTGTTGGGGAATTGGTTTACCCTCTCGCACTGGAGAGCATGGTTGGTCCCCAATAGGGCGTAATTTATACGATAAGTCCCTGAGAAGGGTGTGGTTTTCTTTTGAAGTGCATAAGTGATTAGTTGTTGTAAACATGCAGCCAAGCCAAGTTGTAAATTACTTCTGAATTCCTCATTGAAAAACGAGTGAAACGAATGAAAACTTAGTTGTAAGTTAGGAGTTGCATAACATCTAGATAGTCATCGGCTTGCGAGGTGGCGTCCGTCAAGCTGCTTGAGTCTTTGGGCTTTGATGTAGTAGGAGGTCAAGCATGGTACTTCCTCAGATTGTAGACATTCCACTGTTTTATGATCTCTTTGTCATTTATGGTGGCAAGGGTGTAACTACCATTGCCGCCTATTCTGCTGATCTTGTATGAACCTTCCTAGATGGGATCCATCTTTTTGGAGCATTCTCTTAGGGCAATGATTAAGGCTTTTCTTAAGACTAGATCTCCAGGTTGGAACTGCTGAATCTTGGCTCTTTTGTTGTAGCTAAAGGAGAGCTGCTGCTGGTAGGCTGTGATGCGAGTGATGACCTTTTTGCGTTTCTCCCTTGCCATATCAAAGCTTGTGGTAATCTCCTTTCTGTTTTGCTCGATGCTTGGCAGTAAGGTGCTGACACTTGGCACGATGACATTGGGATGAATGATTGCTTCTGAACCAAATGCCAAAGAGAAATGAGTCTCATTGGTTGCTCGTCGTTTGGTTATGCGATACACCCATAGACATCCGAGAAGTTATTTTAGCTATTTTCCCTTCTTGTCGGAGAGGGATTTCTTGAGGCAATCGAGAATTGTCTTATTGGATGATTCTGCCTGCCCATTGCCTTGGGGATACCTTAGCGTAGACATGTGCTACTTGATGCCATATTTCTGAAAGAATTTCACCAAACCTTTACCTACGAATTACGGGATGTTGTCTATGACGATGGATTGAGGGATGCCAAATCGACAAATGATTTTCCTCCATATGAAGCGCTCTATATCCGTCTGAGTTGTGGTTGTCATGGGCTCTACTTCCACCCATTTGGTGAAGTAGTAAGTTGCCACACTACCCCTAGTAGTGGGCTGCATTAGCCCTACCAAGTCGATTGCCCACTGTTTGAATGGCCAAGGACTCGTCTATGGCTGTAGTTCACTACCAGATAATGCTGGTACCGGCTTGTAGCGTTGGCAGTGGTCGTACTTTTGTACTAACTCCTAAGCGTCTTAATGCATAATAGGCCAGTAGTAGCCCATGTTAAGAGTTTTATGTGCTAAGGATCAGCCTCCAGTGTAATTTCCACAAACACTTTCATGGATTGAGCTTAGAACCTTTAGGTCATCGGGGGGTGCTAGGCAACGGAGATCTGGTCCAGTGTAGGATCTTCGGACGAGAATGTCGTTCCATATGTAGTGACGTGCTCTCTTGGTTTGGAGCTTTCTAGACTCATATCTTTCCATGGGGAGTGTGCCATTGACCAGGTAGTCTATAATGGAATCTTGCTAGTTTGGAATTATACTAACTTGTGACACCGCGGCTACTAGCTCCACTTCTATGCTTGGTTTGTCTAAATACTCCATCAGAATAGAGCGTTTAAGTTGATGGTCGAGGGCGAAGCCTAGGCCGGCTAGCGCGTCCGTGTGTAGCAATATGTGCCTTACTCGATCACGAACACAGTTTTCTCTTTGTTGGGCTCATGCATGGCTATTTGGTTGTAGTCGGAGTATGCGTCCAAGAAATTGAGCGACTGGTTCCCAGAACTTGAATATACAAATAGATCGATTCGTGGAACTGGATAAGGATCATTCGGGTGTGCTTTGTTGAGATCAGTGTAGTCTACGCAAACCCTTCATTTGCCTTTTTCTTTCTTCATTACTAGCATGACGTGGGCAAACCATGCTGAGTATGCTACCTCTTCTATGAATCCAGCCTCTAATAGCTTGTCGATTTCTGCTTCAATGATCATCACTCATTCGGGTGCAAAATGTCTTCTCTTTTGGATCACTGGTTTAGCAGCGGGGTCGACGTGCAGCTTGTGGCAAGCTATCTTAAGGTCGATGCTGGGCATGTCGAAAGGTGACCATGCTAAAACATCATGATTTTCCTTAAGAAAATCGGGCTCAGATGTGAGCCGATTCTAACAGTTTTCCCTGGCTACTGGGGATCAAGAATGATGTGGTTGCCGTCTTCTTCGGGATTTCATCCCGTCTAGTTTGCTAGGGCGTTGATTTGGACACCATCTTTTTGATCTATTTGCTATAATTATTATTTGGTACCTTTGTCGTCCCTTGGACCTCGGTAGCCTCTATGGGGGTAAAGGTCTTCTTTTTTTTTACTTCTTCAGTACTTGCACAGAGCATCATCGAGATGTCACCTAGTCAGACTTGATTTCTCTAATTCCTCCTCCCTGGATACAGAATCATATTTTTTGATACTTAACAGAGGAGGTTACGGCATCCAGTTGTATTAGCCAAGGTTGTACTAGAATCATATTGTAGGGAGACGGGTCACTTACTACCGTGAACATCTGCTTTGAGACAACTGGCGATATTCTCACGTCAAGTATAATATTACCGATGGCAGTCGAGGTTTGTTCGTTGAATCCGGTAAGTATCTCCGCTCGACGTATGATTATGTTTTCCAGGCCTATCTTTTGAATTACTGAGAGCTGAAGTAGGTTGACCGCACTTCCGTTATCACCAATTATTATGTCGACTATAGCGTGGGTTAGTTAGATAGATACCACTAGTGCGACGTCATGTGGGAAGTCAACGCCTTCGGCATCTTGCTCGGTGAAGCCAACAATAGGTTCAGGTTGGGTATTGACCATTTGGACCTGTGAGACTAGTAGAGCCTGCTGGGTTTTCATCTTCTTGGAGTTGTTGGTGGCCCCTAAGTGTTCGAATTCGACGAAGAAGCCATTGATCAGGATTGTCTTAACCGGTGGCTCTTCATCGGCGTCTACATTTCTTCTAGGCTGTGCAGCTGGCTTGTCCAAATATCTATTGACCTTGCCGTCTTTCACCAGCTTTTCTAGGTAGTTCCTCCAAGTGTAGTAGTCCTCAATTGTGTGATCGGGACCTTGATGAAATGTGCAACACTTGGTATGGTCTAACTTAGAGGTATCTCCCTTTGATTGCTTCAGCAACTTAAACCATGGTTTGCTCTTGATGTCATGGAGGATTTGGTAGATCGAGATCGAGAACTTAGAATAGTTCTTTAGCGTCGGGCCTCCTTTAGTTGAGGATCTGTCCTTGCGTTTAGCCTTCTGCCTGTTCTGCTGTTGTACTACTTCCCGTCCTCATTCTTTTGAGCTACTGCTAATTCTTTGAGAGGCTGCTTGGGTGCCTTATCTGCTCGTCGAGCCTCATCCCAAAGTGCATGCTTCTTTGCCAAAGCAAAAAAGTCTGCCAAAGTTAGATCTTCTTGCTTGATCAATTCTCCGAACAGCTGATGGTTTGCTAGAAGTTATTTTTGGAAGGCTGCACTAGCTATCGAGTCATTGCATCTGACTATTGATGTGAAAATTATGTTGACACACAAATTAAACCCTATTGATGACAATTGTAGTAATGATGCAAGTAGGGATCGTTCTAGACCGGTGATTAACTAGGGGTGCTAATCGACACAAATAAGACTCAAACACACTAAACTAGACTCAATAGACTCAAAACTAACTTAAAACACTAAAAATAGCAAGAAACAATAAAAAAGACTCAATTCTAGACCTAGCAAGTGATTTGGACGAAAATAGAACTTCAAAGACTCAAAAGACTTAAAGAAAACACGTTTTGACTCTAAAAACAAGATTTAAAAGTAAGGGGATTGGTTTTTGACGAAATTGGACTTTAAAACATAAACTTTAAAAACAAACTTTAATGAAAACGATTTTGATGAAATAGAATGGGGAAAGGCTAGTTAGAGGGTTCCTTCTCCACACATGAAACATATGCATACGACTCGATTTCCAATTACTCTTTCAACAAACCATGAATGACAATGTCCCAAATTAACTAGATTGCACCAATTAATTCTCAGATTTCCCTAGATTCATTGAATTGAATGGAATACGCATTACAACCAAATTATTCTTATCAAGGACCCTAACTATGGAATATGCATGATAGAGACACATATCAAAGATCATTAAGTTCAATGGAAATCATAAACATTGACGAGGCATTCATAACTATGGAATACGCATGTTACTCTTGCCAAGGATTTACTTAACACAATCGTGACTAGCGACTTTTACTACTTATGAATATAAGTTAATAACGATTAGGTGAAATTCCCTTATACTCTAGCATCAAATTCATGCATGCGAACTAAGTATGCATCCTTAATTAACATACATAAACATGTTATCAATCAAATAGATAAGTAAACCACATTCACGATTCATGAAATCATAACTGGAGGTAATCAAGTCATATAAAACATATGATCATGGCTTTGAATTCCCCTCTAACTATAAAGAAATTAGTTCCTCATGTTCGCAAATAAACAAAGATGAATAAATTTAAACATTGACATAAAGATAGAAAACACCTAGAAACGCTCCAACAATCCAAGCTCCTTGAATGGCATGCACGGCTCCAGATTTCTTCCTTCTTCTCCTTGCAAAACTCACGGCACAATGAGGGGTTTTGGGTGAATAATGTAGTGAAAATATGGTAGAGGATGGTGAATGAAAGGGTGCGGCAAGGGCTTGTATTTATAGGCTGAAAATCTCATCTCCTAGGTAGCCAAGGACAAGGTTTTAAAGGCCTAAACTGCATAGGATAATAACATACAATCCTATAAGGAAAACAAGTCAAAAACCCAAAAGGAATGGGAGATAATGTGCGGCACAAAGAGTGTGAAAAGATAAGGCTTCTAGAAAACCAAAATCCCAAGGGAAATAGGTCTAGGGTGCGGCACATAGCTAGGGTTCTAGAAAGAAATACAAGGCAGATTTTTAGGCTTCTAGAAAGATTCCTAGGCGCCACCTTTGTAGGATCAGATTAGGTCTTCTAGAAATCCCATTTTAAGCATCCTAATCTAGTTAGAAACCCTCCTAAGTGGCTAGAATGTGGATAGTTTAGGATTAGGATAAGATAAGATAGGATAAGGTTTGTTTGGATAAGATAAGCTAAGATAAGGTTATGGATGAGGTTTTGGATAAGATCCTTCTCTTGAGCTGATTCTTTGACTTTACTCTTCTTCTTCACATAGGAAACCTTGCTTGAGTAGGAAACTTCATTCGTCTAGGGATCCATCTTCAATTAGGACTCCTACATTGATTAGGAATCCTTCTTCATTTAGGAATCCTTCATGTAAGCTCTTTCCTACTTCAACTAGGAAACTTGGTATCTTCAATTCTTCAACTTTGAAACGCCTTCCTAGCTTCATCAATCCTTCAAATTCGTCCATCCTTTGTGCTTCATGTGCATGAACTTCATTCTAGCCCAATTTTGCTCCAAAATGCTCCAAATTGCATCCTTTTGCTTACTTTGTCCTTAAAACCTGAAAACACATGAAAATAGCTTAAAAGACTAACTTAACTAATAAAACATAACATAAATGCATAAGAACTAACTAACTAAGGCGCATAAATATGCTCCTATCAACTATCTTTGCCTTCTCTACTTTGAACTTATTCACATAATTGCGAAGCGATCCTTTGGGTTCTCCTTCACATTGAACAAGTGGTCGAACTTCTGCTTGGTGAAATCCAAAGAAAGCTCATCGAAACTCTGGATGGATTGTGGCGGCAAGGTGTTGAACCAATCTTGTGCCTCGCCTTGTAGAGTGGTGGCAAATATCTTGCACATGAGAGCGTCGTTGTTCCGATAGAGGATCATTATGCTTTGGTAGTGCTTTAGGCGTCTCTCTATATCTCAATCCCATTTGAAGGATATAAAATATGGCATACTAAACTTGCGTGGAGGCTTTTCTTGCTCGATCTCGTCTGTGAAATGTGACTTGCTTATGTTGGTCATGTCCCATTATAATGCCTCATCAATGACCTCGTTGCACTGGAAATTGCGCAATCACTCGGTCATGAGCCTTTCTACTTCTTTCTAAATTTGCCTTTGTTAGGGGTAGCAGAGCTATCGGCTGCCCTCAGTCGTGACCTACTGGTTCCTGCATGTGGCACGTTTCTAGTAGGAGAACGAGTTCCTCGTAGGCTGCCAGTTGAACTTGAGCCGAATTGAGTGACTGCTTCTCTTCGTCCGTCGTGCTTCCTATTCCGATGTGAGGTGAAAGATGCTCTTTGCTGGCCTAGCCGCGAATAAACACTTCACTTGGAAGGTTGTTCATGTTGATTATCAGAGTGTGGTCCCAACCATAAATGTATGCTCGTCTGTGGGCGTAACCGAGAGTGCACGTTCTTTCGCGCGCTAAGACGAGAGTATACGCTATCTCGAGGGCCCAATCAGGAGTGTACACTGTCTGATCGTTCGATTCCTGACTAGTTGAATGGCTACTTGCCAAGACACTGTTGGAGAAGTTCGTCATCTACCCTTGTCCTACTTCAGGACACCTCGTCTGGGGCACGCTGCATCTCGGTAAGCTACAAGAGCTGATTCACAAAGGTCGTCGGCTGTGCGAGGGTGCTTGTCAACTCTATGACTTGCCGAAACCAGTGTTGTTCACCATTTGGGTTAGAAGAGATTGGATGGTATGCGTCTCCTTAAGTAATGGAAGTGTAATGGGCTCCAAGCATGAGATTTGAGTTGGGATATGTCAAATCTGCGAGGAAATGAGGTGAAAATACCCTCGGTTCAATCGTCGGTCTAGAAACTAAAGCTAGGATGGTTGCCAATCTTAGACCGGTTTTGGTTGCTTGGAGGGCCACGATAGTAAGCTGGACTTCGGGTTAGACTGCGAGAATGGGTTGGGTCGCGGACATGGGTTAGATCGTGGGCGCGGGCTAGGCTGCTGGACCACATAGGCGATGAGCTCCTTTCGGCGCGGCTTGGGCCTGGGGATCTTAGACCGCCGCTTTGGCAGCTGCAGCTGCAACTTGGGCCGTGCTGGGCTTCCTTATGGCATAGGCTTAGGCTCGCTACTACAAGGTGGCATGGGCCTGGGCTTGTGGCTGTAAGGTGATGCTTTCATCGTGGGCTTGGGTCTTGCAGTGAGCTACCATGGTTGCTGCCGTTGGCATAACCATAATGGTGCCCCGTGGGGGTGGTGCCGTTTCACTCTTCGTTGCGTTGAGCCTCGTGGATCGTCGTGTTAGGGATACGTCACGATCTTTATCATTTGGTCTAAATCCTTGAACGTAGGAATTTCTGTTCGTTGTGGTATCTGAATTTCTAGTCATTGTACTCTTCTTTTACGTTTATTCAAAGAACTTGATAAAAAAATTCTAGGAATAAGAACGTATGAAAATCTACAAATGAACAAGAAATGAGAAACTTTTGAATGCGAGAGTCTTCTTCGAATGTGTGAATCAAGACTCTCAATGAAAGCACCAATTTGTGGATGCAAATTTCCGCCGTCTTTGCCTTTGACGAAATGCATCTGCAAAATAATAACACCTAAGATTAAGGCCAAAAGCCTCACACGCCCATGATGAATTGGGGGGGCTTTGGCTGAAAAATCTTCGATGCCAAAGTTAGAATTATGAAAATAATGTGTTTAGGAGTTTATGGGTAGCAAATGGCTTAGCATTTTAGTGGGAGAATAAGGCTATTTATGGGGGGGGAGTGGCCGGTCCTATTTGGAGAATAGTGACCAGCCATATATGGTGAAATTGTGTGAATAATTGTAAGATATTATGTTAAATAATATCTTGCAATTAACATGGTAATTAATCCTAAATAAATAGGAAATTTGGGAGTTACCTTTTGAATAAGGATTTGATGAGGAGTGATGAGATGGATTTGAATAAATATCATTTTGATCACCTTTGACTATTCATTGATTGAGCCGTAATTGTCTGTTGCATGTGCGTGGGAATCTTGGTGTGCATCAAAGGTAATTTTATTCTTTTAATCCAAAAGTCTACGTGTCGCCTTTATAATTTTCTTGATTATTTTTTACTCCACAAAATCCAAACTCTGAGAGATGAGGATCACCGTCATCACATGCATGAGCGTCGCAATCAGGCCACCAACATCTAGTCAAGAAACAATTGTAAACTATGGGCAAATCTTGATTAGGCTCGACATTAGATTTAGAGTTATTGAATTAATAAATATAAAGGGATAACTTTGGAAGAAGGATGGGATTGAAAAATGAACAAAAACAAGTGCGGGGAACTTCAATATAGTCACCACAAAAGAGGGAGTGGAGGAAGGGAAGGAAGAAAAGTAGAAGTTTTTCTCTTTTTTTTCTCCGGATAATGCTAAGGAGATTAAAGACTAAATTTGCAAACTAAATTACGTGTCACCAATAAAAATTAAGAACGTTAATCAACACTTAGTAATTCAATCATTAACTTCCATGTCATTTAGTTAATAAAATTTTGTCTACAAATTTAATCCCCCTAGCATTACTCTTTCTCTCCTCCTAAAGCGACTCTGGTTCTTGGATTCAGAGTTTCTATAGGTGGATGCTCCGTTAGGTCTGTGTATATAGCTTTTTGTAAACATACTATTCTACAATGTGTATAAGAGTCACTTTAATAGGATGAGGATCCTCTTCGGACTCTTTGTGAGGATTCATCCTCACATCTTATCCGTTCATCGTATATTGTATAGTCAACTTTTGTTAGATACTGTTTGTGTTTAATTTTAAATAAAAAAATTCAAAATGATTTTAGGCTGCACAATATATGATGAACGAATAGAATGTGAGGATCTCTATGATCCTTGTAAAGAGGATCCGGAATCCACTTTAATATTCAACTCATTCTTTGCTAAACAAAAGAAAGAAAAAAAAATAACCTCAGAATGCATGTAATTCAGCAACAATGTATTGATCTTGTGGAACTTGGTGAAAATTCTATCCATATCTCCATCTTATATATATGCACTATAAATTCAGTTTTCTCTTTTTTTTTTTTTTTAACCGACAACTTATTTGCTGAAAACTATTTGGTAGCTACTTGCAATTAAATAAAAAAAAAAACCAAAAGCTAAAAATTGACAACCACATATTAAATGCTACTTTTTTTTTTTTTTAAGTGTTCAAATTTTGACTTTCGGTTTTTAGTTTTTAACTTTTGGTTTTCAAATTTTCATTTAAAAAAAATGAAAATTAAAAGTAATTAATAGACAAATTTTTTATTTTCAGTTTTTAAAGAATAAAAACTAAAAGCTATATCAAGGGGACTTGAAGTTCCTCGGATTTGAAGGTCGGGGTGACCCCCTCATCAGATTTGACTAGCGCACTTTTCAAATGAGTTACAATGCAATTGCAAGGTGCCATACTTTTCTTAGAACGTGAATATCCTTTTTTGAGGAATTTTCTATCATGTACTTATCTTTGCGTTTTCAACCAATTTCACAATAATAATGGAAAGGGATCTTTCAACGACATTCCATATCTTTCGCGCATATATAAAGTTGTCGAAGAAAGAAATATGCATGGCAATATATTAAGCTGATAGTGCTAGACATAGACGAAGAAAAGGCAACTTGCTTTTGCTTTTAATCATCAGTGGTTTTTGCTTTGAACTCTAAATGGTGGAGAATATCTGGTGGGGGATTTATCTGATCAAAAAATTAGTGCCAGAGAAACCTTAGCCAGCAGCAAAGGAGGCTATTGCCATCATACTCTGAAGAAAGATAGCAATTATTATACGGCCGGAAAGTACATTTGAGTGCAAAAGGTAAATAATACTTAAGAATTCAATAACCACCAAAAAAAGAAAAGTATGCAGGCTTGAACGCGTGCACTACTAGTAGTTTATATATATATATATATATATAACATTTACCTTTCTTTTCTTTTTTTGTGTTTTAACAGCTGTATCAAATAATATATGTGCACTACTGATGTTTCTAAGGGCATTTCTGGATTGATCATGTATTTTTAAACTACACACGAAATTTACACAAAATTACATACATGTTTATGGTAATTTTTGTGAGGGTTCTAGCTAGGAATTACATTGTGATGCAGTAATAAAGAAGCCTACATCAAATATTAATACTAAAACTGTTTAATTTTAACAAAAAGTAAACTCGGAAGTGTCCATCGATCCCTCTGGATCATCAGGCATGCATGCACTACACAAAAAGTTTACAGATTTTGCTTGAAACCCTAGACTTCAACATTTAATTTTCACTTGTCAGCAATATAATTCTTATAATTAAATCAATGTAATGTTCATTATGTTTGCTAGTACACTCACCGATACGTGTGTGGAAAGATAGACAAAATGTGGAGACATTTAAGGATGAACAACAAGCTAATGCTTCTAAGAACTAACTATATTTTCGATTTTGGTTAATTCAAGCTTTGAAAACAAGCCTAAAATTATGGTACATATATGTCACAAAATTACACTTCAACTGAATTGTTAATTGGTGAATATGTGGTTGAAATGTATAGTACATCTTTCTGAATTCGTTATTAATTATTAAGATTTAAACTTTGATTACAAGCAAGGCGGCAACTGCAAAAGCTGCTTTGATTTGGGATTAGAATACAACTCTAAGCTAGAAGGAGAGAGGGTTTGATCTGGAATGAACAGGATTGAAGAGAATGAAAGCAAAACGGTGATGCCATATTTTCTTTGGGCATATTTACACGAGCGCACATATCAGCAGTCCCTCCATTAATTTTGTTCTTATCTGGTGTAAATTATGCAGAACATGTACGTGAGTCCTTTTCTTCCAAGCTTGTTAATTGTCTCTATCTAGCTAGGGATGAATACTCGATATAGAAATAGTACACTATTACCTATCTACCTTGTTTTTTTCACCAAAAAAAAATTTATCTACCATGTTAATTTGTTGATCTCAGATTGATATATATCCACTGATCCATCAAGTCAGTACTCCATCAGTTAAAAGTCACCGACATATTTAATTATATTTTTGAACTAACCAACTGCTTCATTAATTAGGCAGTTATAAATAGAAAGACTGCCTTCCTCCTTTAAATATGGAGAGCAGAGAAATTGCTTACATATGGAGAGCAGAGAGCGCCGTGCTGACTTCGCGGTTTGGAGATCTAGCAGCAGCAGCAATAAAGTCTCCAAATGGAATCATATCAAGCTCAGAAGGAAAACAAAAAATAAGAGGTTGTACTTTCTTCATATTACTGCCGTTTCTGCTTATATATTTTTATGCTTACAATTGATCACAATGAGACAACCTTCAGCAACAAACATATGCCCACAGTACGTATACTTCTACTTCTACTTATATAGAATATATATACACACACACACACGTATGAGTAGGGTAGATTACATATAGATAGATAGATAGACAGACAGAGAGATAGATAGATTACTGATAATGGTGGATTAGATTTGGTTTGACTTGTAATGGCATGATCGCTCAAATAATAGCGGTAAAGGCACGCTTGCGTAAATGATATCGTTATACTTAAGGTGTTTGATGACCGGATTTTGAGTAAACTGTAACCAAGTTTTCATGGCCGCCGATATGTATTATTTTATATATCTTTAAATTAGGGCATCGATCATTGAAGGCTGGCCATTTTCCACTTCTGCCCGACTTGTGTAAGTAGCTCGACCTTCTTTGGGTCATTATGAGTTCTTATCATGTGATGTTCATGTTTAACATTAATTAGTTACATTTTGTGGGTGTGGTTTTATATTGAATAATCATATTCCTAAGAGCTATTTTCAAATTATATATGTTGAAAGGACGAATTGAGAACATTGTGACTAACTTGGAGGTAGAAGATATTACTTATGAAGAACCATTTCAGTCCTCCCTAAAACGGAAGAATTAGAAAGGAAAAGTTTCATTCATGTCTGCTTCTCTTCTAATCCCGTGAAAATGAAAAATCAGTATCCTCTACCTTCTATATAATCGGAACTTAGATGGTTATCCATTCTAATTCAATCATTTATACCAAACGAGACCTAATTACAGTTTCGGTAGCTATTATAGCCACTCCAAAGGTTATTCTTGCATTCTTCAAAATGACATGGAAGTTAATAATTGGATTATTAGTTAAGTGTTGATTAACATGCTTATTTCTTATTGTTGACACTTCATTTAGTTTACAAATTTAGTCTCCCTAGCCTTACCCTTTCGTAATGGATGAGTATATGATGATTTTTTGGATAAGAAGTAGCAGCTCCCAAAGCTTTAGACTTTCTTTCTTATAGCTAAAAGCTTATACTAAGTGATCATCACTTGATTTCGCAGAGAGTTATGAAAGCCCACTCTTCATGAAGAGTAAAAGATATTGTTTAACATAATTGCACTTCTTTAGATGAGTTAGTTTGCATGACGTTTTATTTTATTTCATTCTGTAGGTTGAAAGGGTTCATTTCCTCAATGCCATGGCATGCCATCTTTGCATTTCTGAATCCACTGCTAATCGGCGTCCTTCAAGTGAAATGTCAAGGTGCAAACGTCTCCCCATTCGACACGCACCCAAGAGTCATGTGGATATTTTTGTCGACAACGTTAGTCTACTGCTTTGCATTTGCAGCTAACATAAAATCACGCCGTAACTGCACTACCATATTCTACTCTCGAATGTCCGGTCATATTGCTCTACTCACCGGCTCTCTTTCTTCAGTCTCTTTAGTCTCCATCTTCTTTCCAAGCGTACTTGATGAGCGACTTGTTTTCTTCTCTTGGATCATTATGCCTTTGATTGTTGGAAGAACGTTGATTCGTCGAATGTGTCAAAATATTTGCAAATCTACGATGAATGCAGTCATCATAGTTTATAGCATATGGCAGGGGTTTGCAAGAAGGATGGAGCAGCCACAATTGCCGATGTAGTCGATGAAAGTTAAAAAGTAAGAAAAAGGAGAGCGAGAGATCTTGAGAAAGAGAAGAGAAGATGAGCATGTAGGCCAAAGTGGTGTTGCTGGATCTGTTGCATGGTTCTAGCGTTTCTCTTCCACACCCACTAATGCAGGAAGAAAAGAGATGAGGGTCCGTAACCTACGGGTGTTTGATTCATCTAGTACCATTGGTTATAAGTCACCACTGGATTGGGCAACTCATTGTTGAATGAATGTTATAATCAATAAACAAAGCACAAAGTAAATAGGTGTTGCTTTTTAATTATAATCACCAGTGGTCTCACCACATGAGATACGACTGGGCCAATATTAATCTGCAGGGAAAACTTAACTCTACTGATTATTATTCATGTAATATATGATAGGGATTTTGCCACCTATGTAAATAAGAGCAAAATCACGTGAAATACTTGCAAGAATACAAAGATGTCGTAGTATAGATGCTCATGCAAGGTCGTTCTCCTCAAGGACTATTTAAACAATTTATGTAAAAACAATTCCTAATCAACTACTTAGAATTAAAACTTGAGAAAAGAGATTTTGAGATTGGGTAATATTAAAAACGAATTTTAAACAAAAACTAATATAATCGAAGAAAAGAGTTTTAAATACCAATTTATAAAGGCACTAGGGTTCCACCATCACCTAGCAATCCTACGAATTTCTACCAATTACTTATGATCTACACATGCCACTTTGAAGGTTAGGTTTTCCTAATATATATTCTCCTCGTGATATTCAAGTAAGAACATATATTTACCATGCAATCCGTTTGTGATATTCAGATCAAATATAAACATGTAAGACTCATTAAATTCTATGAAAACCTTTTGAAAAACCATGCAACCCCTAAGAGCGTGATATTCGCCTTAGATGAAATTACAATTATCAATCACAAGAAGCAATACTCAATCCTCCAGTGTTATTCCAATCGAATTGCATCCAATTACTTGTCTAAACATCCTAATGGTGACTAGTCATCAAGACAATTAGATAATTTAAAACGGTGGTCAATAATTTAAAGTATGCATGCAATCAATCATAAGCAATTAAATAAAAATTACATATTCATGCTAAGGCTTAAGGCTTCGCCCTAGCAAACGGGAATTAGTTACGCATATTCATAATTAAAATCATAGAAAATATCATTAACTAGGAAAAAGAATGAAAGCACCTTAAAGTAGAAAATCTCCAAGAACCCTCACCAAGCTCTCTGTCTCACAAGTTTATAAAAGCAAGTGTCCCCCCCCTTTAACTAAGAACAGCCAAAGCAATACATCTGCTATGCCCACACACAATCCCTAAAACTCGGGTCTTTTATTCCAACTAGAAAACTAAATAATAATAAAATAACTTAGAAAATAGAGTCCTGATTAAGCTAAGAAAATCTGCACATAAACTGTACAGCCACGTTTCAGCCTCAAATCTCCTCCAAACCTGGCCCATGATATCTTGTTTTAAAGATAAGAACGTTCTAAACACATCTTCAGAAGGTCACGAATCTATCAGAGATAAGCTCTGCTCCAAAAATGTAATTTAATCCCAAAACGTCATTTTTCCAGCACTGCGCATCGCTCCCTTATTTTATTGCCAGAAAATCACCACTAGGTAGGAAAATATCATATTTTGACACGATCAAGCTAAGTGACTCACAAACGTCCTCCAACTAGAATTACTCCAAAATTCGTCCATTTGACCATGTTCTGCTCCAGAGGAATTAAAAGTCCTATAGTGGAAATACAATTCAAAGTATCAAAATTCTTCCAAAATATTAACCAAAATACACTAAGAATAGGGTTAAATATATAATATAAAATCTACTCATAAAAAAAATGTATATATATATAGTAGAAAATTTGATTGGGATGTTTCAAGAAAATTTAATTCAAACCCTTAATTTTGAAATTCCGAATGTGCCCAACAAGTTTCTTTCTATACTCAAATAAAAAAAGAGCAAAAAAAGATTAAAAAAAAAATTCCAGCACTAGAAAACTCCGACCACTCCATCTCTCCAAACCCTAACAACCCCCAATTTATGCCAATCCCCAACCCCCCACAATTTTAATATTATCCTGAATTTCCCAAAAAGTATTATTAACATAAATTTCTTTTGGGTCT
Source organism: Malus sylvestris (assembly GCF_916048215.2). Taxonomy (NCBI): domain Eukaryota; kingdom Viridiplantae; phylum Streptophyta; class Magnoliopsida; order Rosales; family Rosaceae; genus Malus; species Malus sylvestris. The sequence continues at coordinate 13,501,128 of NC_062266.1, read as the reverse complement.
TTTTAATGGTGGACTATTAGGAAAAAAGGTTCTCTTAATTTTCAAATTGTTGTGGATGGTAGGGGAGGTGACAGTGAGGGATTGGAGAGGGGTAGAAACTAGAGTGGTTGAGGTTTGGAGAGAGAAGATGACCATGGTTGCCTATTGCTAAATTTTTATTTTTTTTATTTTTTTGTGCTTGTTGGGTGTAGAAAGAAAATTATTGAATACATTTGAAATTTCAAGATAACAAATTAATAAGTTGGATGTAGAAAGAGAACAAATGGGTCCAAACAAAATTCCCCTTCATACATCGGCCATAGCCAAAGAATCCAATGGGTATGGATAAGTGCGGGAATCTGCCCTTTTTAAACTCAATGTGGCGGATATGATAATAGCACTCCCACTCCAAAATCACCCCATAAACCCGTTTAACATATTCTAAACCATAATATATGGTTTTTATATGATTTTGTTGCAGTCCTAATGGTTTAGAAATGTGATCATATAAATCTTATTGAATATTGGATATCCTTGTAGGATTCTACCATATGTTATCTTTAGATATTATCATTTAAAGTTGTAATACTATTGGAGTAAGGAATTTACCTTCCCTACTACTATAAATAAAGACACAATGGGGGTGATGAGTCGATTTTATATTATATATTTTACCCTATTCTTAGTATCCTTTGGTAATTATTTTGGTGAAATTTGATACTTTGATTTATATTTCTAATGTAGGACTTGTGATTTATTCTTAAGTAAAAAGTGATCAAATGGATGAATTTTGGAGTGATTCTAATTAGAGGATGTTCATAAGCCTTTCAACTTGTTTGTGTCAAAATTTCAAATTTTTCCACCAAGTGGTTTATTTATGGTGATGAAATAAAAGACCAGAGCACAAAGCTGTCAAAATGATGTTTTGGGCTTATTTAGGCTTTTTGGCGTCCAAGATGGTGTGTTTTAAGTTCGGGCCAGTCTGGAAATATGTTCATAACATTTTAAGTTTTAAAAAGAGTCATCTTGGGCCTGTTTTGGAGGTGCCTAAGGCCCTGAACGTGGCAGATCAGTTAACTAACAGATTCTCCTTTATATTATAGGATTATGTTTTCTAGTTTCTTTTAACTTATTTTGTTTCCTATTTTCAAGAGACCTTTTCTAAGAAGAATTTTATTTTGTAGTAGTATAAATAAGGCTAATCAACCATTAGGGTTTACTATGCATCAATTTGGAGAACTAGGTTAGAGAGCTTTTGATGATTCAACTTTATTTTTACATGGTGTTTTCTTTCCTTTTTCTTAATAATATTTCCTTTTTTTTTACTATGATTAGGTGTAACTAACTTTCTTTTGCTTGGGCGAGGCCATGAGCCATAGCATGTATATGTAATCTTGATTTAAATTGCTTATTATATTATGCATGCATGCTTTGAATTATTAATAACTATGTTTAAATTATCTTTATGTCTTAGTGCTTCGCGACCATTATGATGTTTAGATAAGTAATCAAATGCAATTCGGTTGGAATATCATCAGAGGATTGAGTATGGTTTCTTGTGATTGACAATTGTAATTTCACTTAAGGCAAATATCACGTTCTTAAGGGTTGCGTGGTTTTTCAAAAAGTTTTCATAAAGCTTAATGAGTCTTGCATGTTCTATTTTATCTAATATCACAAGCGGATTGCATGTTAGATAAACATTATTGCTTGAATATCACGAGGAGAATATGCATAAGGAACACCTGACCTTCAAATTCACATGCGTCATTCATAAGTAATTGTTAAAACTCCATAGGACTGTTAAGATGAGACGGAACCCTAATGCTTTTTTAAATTGATTTCCAAAACCGTTTTCTTTTAAGTTTATTTTAGTTTGCTGAAATTTTTAAATTGTTTTTTATTAAATTTGTTTTTGTTATTTTTAATTACAAAATGAATCTTTTCTAAACTTTGTTTTAAATAATTAATTAAGATTTGGTTTTAACATAAATTATTTCAAAATAATCCCTATGGAGAACGACCTTACATGACCATTCCTGTTACAACTCCCTTGTACTCTTGCAAGTATTTTTATCTCTCTTTTATGGGTGGTAAAAATCCTATTAGGGGAGATCAAACACCTCAGAATTACATCAAATATCTCTTCTTGTTCATCAACTATCTCTTCTTGTTCCCGGCACACCCCCTCTCTCTCTTATAGTTGTTCAGTTAAGTAGGACTACAACATGTTATCAGCAAAACTCTAGCGTGACTCTAAGAAAACTGATGGTAAGGAACTGAAGGTACATGGAGGTCCTTCTACAAATTCAAAGGTTCAATTGTTTCCTGCCAATCAAGTTCTCCTAAAATCCATGTTTGGTATTTTCAACGACCATGATGCATGAAACATTCCCCATGATGCACGAACCCCAAACATTTATATTTACCTTAACATATATATATATATATATATATATATATATATATATGTTTGTGCATAACGAGCAATTTGAGAACCTTGGTTGTCACATGGTATATTTCATAACTTTCTCCTATGTGTATGCGTAAACGTTAGAAGAAAAAGTTATGAAAAATATTACGGCCCCAAAGTGCAAGCCCATCAGCTCCTACATGCATGTGTAAACGTCAAAAGAAAAAGATGAAAGTGCCCTCTTTGATATGAGATTGGAAATATATGAAATGCAGGTAAAATATCATTTTATGATTGGCTTTTAAGGAATATTTTCCAATCGAGTCTCCTCTTAAGCCATTCGCAACAATCGTCTTGGAAAGACAAGTGAGTATTCACAATGGACTTGAGCTATGATGAAGTAGAGAATAGGGTTTTTATCTAAAATGATCTTTGAGATTGACATAACTCCTCATTTTGGTCCCTGACAACGAAAATCGACTGATGTGGTCCTTGAGTTTGTCCATCGTAAATTATTTTAGTCATTCCATAACAAATCTGTTACTGTCCTCGTTAAATTGTCACGTAAATGACCATGTGAACCCGGTTGTATGTAAGTACAAATTCATTGAACCGATATATGCTATCCAAGTATTCATCAACACATTTATTAGGGTTCTGTACCCATTGTCCTCCATATTGCCTGGAAACAAAATAAAACTTCAAGGATTATAACAACTTCAATTATGACTTGTCACCTTATGCTTCCAATAAGGGCCATATCCCATTCGGAAATGCAAAGTTATGTGCCGTAATCTACGGCTCCATCAGATTAGATTTCGATGTGGCAAAAATTCAGCAGCATCTCCCTGCAGTTCTTCACGACGTTGATAAAAAATACTTATCATGCACTCAAAGAATGCAAAGAGATGTTACCAAATTTCCCTTGATTGACCGCAAACTACGGCACATAACCGCGCACTCCCAAATTGTCCAAAAAATGGGACAATTCAAGAATTAATTGGACAGCAGTCATGCTCTCACATCCATGTGCGAAATCCAACTATTTTTTATCGGGAAACTAAGCTTTTATGAACAAAAGCGTACACAGTTCAGTACTATTAACTCTATACAAGAGAAAATATTTTTGTCCATCACGTACAAAAATGTTTCATACAAAATAATTTTTTTTTCATCAAACAATAGATTTGTTAAATTAGTTGTTAAATTAGGGAGCCAACGGAATTCGAACCCACACCTTGGTGCAAGGGTAACACTCTTTTCCATCACTGTGGTAGGAGACCACTGGCTTTCATACAAATAAATTAAATCACATAAATATCAAAAAATAATTTAAAGAACTCAAATTAATAAAAATTAAATTAGTGAAAAAGGTACATGTGAAGCCCAAAACAATCCCAAAAATTCTAGAGGTGACACGTGGACTTTTGCTCAAGAAAGACAAGATTTTCCTCATTAAATGGGCAGGCTAGACCTCAGATTCTCTCACACACAGTTCAACATCTCTGCAGTGTTCTAAAAATTGGCCTAGGTGGTGCCTAGGTGCTGGGCGATAGCCAACCGCCGGGATTAATGCAAAATTGGGACAGGGATTAGGTGGGCGCCGAGGTGGCCTGATCGGCCTTTGGGTGGCCTAGGCGGTCTGGGAATTTCAATTTTTTCTGTGTTCAAACTTGAGAAATGATGAATGCAGATTAGATGTGTTCTGGTTTTTCTGGACTTCATGAGCATATGGTATGTGTTCTTGCGAAGAGGAAGAAGATGAGAGAAAATTTGTTTCTCTCTCTTCCTTCCACATCCACGTGATCACTTTCAAACTATTTAATTTATTTATTTTTTCTGTCCATTCAAGTTTGGACAGCTAGCATCCTGACTTTTCTAAAAGAAAAAAGGCTGTCAGTCCATCCATAGCATCAAGTGCTATTAATTTTTTTTTTCATTAAAAAAACATAGATTGTCAGCCTGTCAGTTCATAGCATCAAGTGTTATTGATTTTTTGGACTTGTTAGATAGCATTTTATTATTCTTTTACTATCTTATTTAGGGATTTCATACAAGTATAATTTTTTGTAAGTGTCAGTGCACTTATTTACAAGATATATAAGAAATTTACCTAAATCCACCTAGGTGCCCGCCTAGACCCCGCCTAGCCGCCTAGGCGCTAGGCGCCAACCCGACTAGCGCCTAACATTTTTTAGAACCTTACATCTCTGAAGGTCCACAGTTCACCTGTCCTTGGCAAGGAAAAGTCAAAGTATTAAAGATAAGGATTAATCACCCAAATCCTGTTTTTATCACATTCCCAATTGAAGGTTGACTCCATTCAAGTAAGTAATCTCTATGTCAATCAATAGGGATATCTACTCCACATCTCAAGATATTATTTCCTATTTAATATCTTAAGAATATTCTTTCCATACACCTTAGCCAATAGGATGCTGCCATATGTAGGGTAAAACCTAACACTATGGCCGACCTTCTTTCCTATGTATATATTCAATTCTATCAAATTTCAGTAAGTTTTTACCACACTAAAAGGCCCTAAATACTTACTCTTTACAGAGAAACTACCTTAGGCATCAAAGATTTATTGGCCAACCCCCTCCCCACCTCATGGGCACATGAGACTTAGGTCATTGATCAAATGTGTTGATTGTTTTGCAGGTGGATTTTCGTCAAAGCAAGAAACAGCGGAAATTTGCATCAACAATACCTCCAAATTCATTATTCACCGTTAATCGTATAGAACAACGCCTATACAAAACAAATACAATTTTGCTAGTCTGAATTCACAATTAAAAAATACAAAATCAATCCCTTACCGGATGTAGAGTAGAATAGATCGAGGAAGGGAAATAAGGTGGAGGTGGAGGTAGAGGAGAGGGAGATTGAGGGAGTGGAGGACAAAATTGAGAGATCGAGGGAGTTAAGGACAATTTTGAAGAGAGATGAGGGAGGGAGAGGGAAAGGCAGCTGCCGCAATTTTTCCAGTTTTTGGCTCTCTTGCAATTGGCTTTCTGGTAATAAAGACAACATCTTTGCGCGACGAAGGCTTCGTTGTGCATAGTGCATTTGTGCAACTCTTAATCCATTTTCGTTGCACAAAGCATCTTTATGTGAAGAATCCCCTTCACCATGCATTTTTTTCTTTCTATTAATTAGTACTCGTGACTAATTTTTTTAAACCACATATTTAAAGAAAACAAATTATTTAACCCATCTATACAAGGTAAATAAAATTGAACCAATAAGTACTTAAAGTAAATATTTAATCCGACAACAAACTAAGAAAATATTTGAAGCGTCCATAAATGTTAAATAAAAACATTTGCTACAATCCGGTTACATTCTAAGAAAATATTTTATTTGTCCATAATAGCTAAACAAAACAAAACAACTTCGCTGGTGGTGCATGTGTACTTCGCTCGACATCATACTTTCTTTCCCAACAACGCCTCTTGATTGAATATGTTATCGATGAAATTCATCAAGTTAGGGTCCCTTTCATCAATAATATAATTAGCCTGTTATGGAAAACATAATTAAATACTCAACAATGTAATTATTATATAAAAATAATTATTAAATTAATAAATGACACTTACTGATAAATCATCCAACATAAACTTCTTTAGGTCCTCTGGCACTTTTTTCCAAGACGCCCACTTTGAGGACATTTATTCCGCAATTCTGTCTCAATATTATGCGCAAGCAGGGCATGTGACTCCCTCTCAGATCCCTTGAAATCATTATAGTTGATTCGCCTAGGCCCGTCATTGTTTCCCATTTTGGCCCGCACATACATTCTCTTGTTTTTTTTTCTCTACGGAAACCAAAAAAATTTCATAAAGAAACTAAGTTATTCATCCTATTGATGCAAAAAATCAGTGAGGACTTTGGTACAACAGAAAGTGTTAAGTTTGTGACCTTCGCTAGATTGCTCCGGTCACTAGTGTGGATAAGTATGTAAATGGATAGGGACAGGGAAGCAAACACAAGATGTACATGGTTCGCCCAGATTAGCTACGTCCACGGATGAGAGGAGTTCTCATTAATTGTGAAGGGTTTACATAAGTACATAGGTTCAAGCTCTCCTTTAGTGAGTACTAGTGAATGATTTAGTACAAATGACATCAGGAAATATTGTGAGAGAATGATCTCTATTTATAGAAGAAAGTTTCTAGTTTCATTCTAACATTGACACCTGTCGTGTTGTGATTGGCTTCTGATGTTGAAACGTGTCGCGTTATGATTGGCTTCTGATGTCGACACGTGTCGCGCTGTGATTGGCCTCCTGGTTGGAGGGAAACTTTTCTGGGTCCTTGATGGTATAACGTTGACCGGTGCTTAGCAGTTTCAGGATTGGTCAAGTATGGTACAAATAGTGTTCCCCTAAGTTCCCGAGTAAGGGAAACTCCTCGGTTGAGGACTTGCAAGATCCAAGCCATTGAGTAATCACAAAACTTCTAAGTACCGAAGTGTGGCATCATTTTCACTTGAAGCTTACTTGTAGTTTCGGGCTTGTTCAAGTGTGATACAAACCCTATAGTAGGAGTCCCCCAAGTCGCCGAGCTAGGAGATTTGCCGAATGAGGTAATAAACAAGGTAAGCAATCAGACTTCCAAGCAAGCAACCTGGATCGGAGGTTCAACTTCAGCTTCCGGTTGATTGTTCTCCTTCTCCTTGTGTCGTAAACAGCAACAAGGATGAGGAGAAGCAAATGGAGAAGAGATGATATAAGATACTTTTGCTTTTGAAGAAGTAACTTTCCACAGGCTTATTCTTGAACTAGGCTGAATGGTTTTCTGGTTTCCTCCATAGTATAAAGCCGACTTAAGAATTTAAGGGTCAAAACAGTCCATCAAATCTAAAGTACGTTCGACCTTGATGATATGGGATACTTTTGCTGTTGGAAAAGTAGTGGATGTATCAACACGTGTTCTATTACGCTTGTCTCCACATGCTTCCTTATATCCTTCTCACTTGCCCTATTTGTTCCTCAGGCAGATGTGGTATCCTCTCTAGAAGCATAAGATGTTGAAGATGAGTACTCAAGAGCAATGCCAGGTAAGTAATTAGGCAAGGGGTTCCAAGCAGTCAGTTCCTGACTGGAAGCTTGATTCCAAGTGCTGACTGATTGCTCTCTTTCTCCTTGTCTTACAGGTAAGAACAGGGCCAAAGGAAAAGACAGGGAAAAAGCATGATATGGGATACTCTTGCTTTTAACCCTGATGATATAAGATAATCTTGCTCTGATATGGCTTGTTTGCAAAGGTATTATCGGGGGGAAAATAAGCTGAGTATTTCAAGAGACTCTGCTGAGAGTGCCTTCTCGGATGTGAAGAAAAGTTGAGCACTTTTTTTATTTGCAGGTCTACCTAGCTGTGGATGATGAAGGTCGACATATATAGGAATTGTCCCAACAGCGAGTGGTAACGCTGTTCCTTTACCCTTCACGGTCATAGCAATGTAGTGGGAGCTGTAAGATTCACGTGTTTTAACTTTGTCAGAGCATTTTGAAAAAGTGGTCTGTGGTATCTGGAAAACTGATGTTGCATGTGAAGATTGCAGACAAGCTTTATCTAAGGAAATCTAGCTCTCGAAGTTCGAAGAGCGGTACCTTTTCGGTTTTCGAAAAAGCAATCCTATCGGGAATCTGGCTCTCAAGATTCGAATAACGGTTCCTCTTTAATTTTTGAGAAAGCAATCCTGTTGGGAGTCTGGCTCTTGAGATTTGGAGAGCGGTGCCTCTTCGATTTTTGAGCAAGTAATCCTATTAGGAGTCTGTCTCTTGAGATTCGGAGAGATGTGCCTCTTCGATTTTTGAGCAAGTAATCTTGTTGGGAGTCTGGCTCTCGAGATTTGGAAGGCGGTGCCTCTTTGATTTTTGAGCAAGCAATCCTGTTGGGAGTCTGGCTCTTGAGATTCAGAGAGCGATGCCTCTTCGATTTTTGAGCAAGTGATCCTGTTGGGAGTCTAGCTCTCGAGATTCGGAGAGATGTGCTTCTTTGATTTTTGAGCAAGTAATCCTGTTGGGAGTTTGGCTCTCAAGATTCGGAGGGCGGTGCCTCTTCGATTTTTGAGCAAGTAATCATGTTGAGAGTTTGGCTCTTGAGATTCGGAGAGCTGTGCCTCTTCAATTTTTAAGCAAGCAATCTTGTTGGGAGTGTTTTCTCGAATGTGAGTAAAGGTTGGGCATTTTTGCCAGTCTGCTTTGCCACGAAGCATGGAGGTTGACACACATAGGGATTTTCCAGTTATTAAGCAGTGGTGTTGTTCCTTTACCCTTGTGGGTAATAGTAGGGTAACTGGACCTTCAAAATTTATATGTCTAAACTTTGTCAGAGATCTTTAGCAAAGTTATATATGGTACCCGAGGAGCTGATGTTGCGTGTGGGGATTGTCGACATATTTTACTCAAGAAAATCTGCTTCTCGAAATCCAGAGAGTGGTGCTTCTTCGATTTTTGAACCAACATCCTTGTTGCCTTTTCTTTTATAGGGGCACCAATTGTGTGCAAGAAGTACGTTCAGAAAGTTATTGCTTGTAGGAATTTTCCCCTTATTTTTGTACTTCAGAGATTTATTGCACCTCATTTCTTCTTTATCATTTCTGAGAATGTCTGGCCCATCCGACCGTCGTTTTGACTTGAACTTTGGTGAAGAGGCAACCATGCCCTCTCAAGACAACATACGGCGCCCATCCTTCTTATCCCTTACTGGTCATCTTACCGTTGGGGACTCTGTGATGAAGAATGATATAACAGCTGCGGTGGTGGCCAGGAACCTTCTCACTCCCAAAGATAACATACTACTTTCCAAACGGTCTGATGAGTTGGTTGTTAAGGATTCTTTGGCTCTCAGTGTTCAGTGTGCAGGTTCTGTGTCTAATATGGCCCAATGCCTATTTGCTCAAACTCGCCAAGTTGAATCATTGGCAGCTGAAGTGATAAGTCTCAAACAGGTTTGAGATTAGATGGCTCAAGCATGAGAATAAACAATTCCACAGGCTCACATATGACTATGCTACAAACATGAAGAGGAAGCTCGACCAGCTGCAGGAATCTGATGGTCAGATTTTACTTGATCATCAGAGGTTTGTGGGTTTGTTCCAAAGGCATTTATTGCCTTCATCTTCTGGGGTTGTACCGCGTAGTGAAGTTCTAAATGATCAACCTTCGGTGCCTCCTCCTTTTGGGGTTCTGCCTAGTACTGAGGCTTCGAATAATCACCTTTCAGTGCCTCATCTTTTTGGGGATCTGCAGACTGCTGAGACTTCTTCTGAGCAACCTTTGTGAAGACTCTCTCTTGTTTGTTTATGTTGATTCATGTATATGTACATATTTGTAACTTAGTGGAGATATCAATAAACAAGCTTTACTTCATTTCAACGTATTGTGTTAAATACACTAAGGCCTTCTTCACTAAGTTTTTTGAGTTTTTTCTTTTGTTGAAGCTTGTATGTTGAAGCTTTGTGAGTGAAGCATGTATGTTGAGGTAGTGCTCCCTTAATTTCCCGAGTGAGGAAAACTTCTCAGTTGGAGACTTGAAAAATCCAAGTCACTGAGTGGTCATGAGACTTTCGAGTATCAAGGTGCAGTAGCATATGGTAGGAGTCCCCTAAGTCTCTGGTCGAGGGAATTGACGAATGAGGCATTTCCTTTCTAAGTGGTAGGCCAAAACTCCTCCTTCATATATATTTGTTATGAAAGTTGTTAGGCCCAATGAAGATGAGGCCTAGGCAATTTTTTTTTTCGAATTTTTTTTTCAATTTTTTTTTTTTTTTAGTTTTCGAATTTTCGAATTTCCGAAATATATATATATATATATGTAAGCTTTGGTGTTGAAGTTTTGTAGGTGAAGCTTTGAGGTTGAAGCTTTGTTAGGTACCATGAATTGACTTTGCTTCACACTATCTTGATTAAGATAGTGTGAAGTTTTTGTAGGTGAAGCTTTTATGTTGAAGCTTTGTAGGTGAAGCTTTTGTGGTAAGTGAAGCTTTTGTGGTGGGTGAAGCTTTTGTTGGTGAAGTTTTTTGGGTGAAGCTTTTGTTGGTGAAGCTTTTGTTGGTGAAGCTTTTGTGGTAAGTGAAGCTTTTGTGGTGGGTGAAGCTTTTGTTGGTGAAGCTTTTGTTGGTGAAGCTTTTGTTGGTGAAGCTTTTGTGGTGGGCGAAGTTTTTGTGGGTGAAGCTTTTGTACGTGAAGCTTTTGTAGTGGGTGAAGCTTTTTTGGTGGGTGAAGCTATTGTGGGTGAAACTTTTGTGGGTGAAGCTTTTGTGTTGAAGCTTTGTAGGTGAAGCTTTGTAGGTGAAGCTTTGGAGTTGAAGCTTTGTAGGTGAAGCTTTTGTGTTGAAGCTTTTGTAGGTAAAGCTTTGGAGTTGAATATTTGTAGGTGAAGCTTTGGAGTTGAAGCTTTTGTTGGGTACCATGAATTGATTTTGCTTCACACTATCTTGATCAAGATAGTGTGAAACTTTTGAGAATTTGTAGTTGTCCTCCACTGATGAAGCTTTTGTTGGTGAAGCTTTTATGGTGAAGCTTTGTTGGGTACCATAAATTCATTTTGCTTCACACTATCTTGATCAAGATAGTGTAGATAGTGTGAAGCTTTTGAGAATTTGTAGTTGTCTTCCATTGATGAAGCTTTGTTGAATTTCCCTTTTTTTTTTTTTTTTGGGGAATCTAGAAATTTGGAAATGTGGGAGAGACAACATATACAAATTTTGCTTCCACATTGTTGAGCAAAAGATTGTGATGCAAGCCACACGTTATAGCAGTCGAAAGTTTGGATGAACCATATAAATTGAATTTGCTTTGAACAGTATTGATCAAGAGTGTGTGAAGCTTTCTACGAGTTGTAGTTGCCCTTCATTGATGAAGCTTTTGTTGGCACCATAAATTGGTTTTGCTTCACACTGTCTTGATCAAGAGTGTGAAGCTTTTGAGAATTGTGGTTGAACTTCTTTGATGAAGCTCTTGTTGGCATCATAAATTGGTTTTGCTTCATACTACCTTGATCAAGAGTGTGTGAAGCTTTTGAGAATTGTGGTTGCCCTCCATTGATGAAGCTCTTGTTGGCACCATAAATTGGTTTTGCTTCACACTATCTTGATCAAGAGTGTGTGAAGCTTTTGAAAATTGTGGTTGAACTCCTTTGATGAAGCTCTTGTTGGCACCATAAATTGCTTTTGCTTTACACTGTCTTGATCAAGAATGTGTGAAGCTTTTAAGAATTGTGGTTGCCCTCCATTAATGAAGCTCTTGTTGGCACCATAAATTGGTTTTCCTTCACACTATCTTGATCAAGCGTTTGAGAATTGTGGTTGAACTCCTTTGATAAAGCTCTTGTTGGCACCATAAATTGGTTTTGCTTCACACAGTCTTGATCAAGAGTGTGTGAAGCTTTTGAGAATTGTGGTTGAACTCATTTGATGAAGCTCTTGTTAGCACCATAAATTGGTTTTGGTGCACACTGTCTTGTTCAAGAGTGCGTGAAGCTTTTGAGAATTGTGGTTGAACTCATTTGATGAAGCTCTTGTTGGCACCGTAAATTGGTTTTGCTTCACACTGTCTTAATCAAGAATGTGCGAAGCTTTCTACGAGTTGTAGTGTTTGCATTGTTACAAAAGAGAAATGTCTGAAGCAGATACAAGAGGGCTGAATAACTTGATTTTAGTATGCCATGCACTGAAGTTGTTGTTGGCTTGCAATAAGACTTTGTTGGTGATTATAACTCTTGTTAGGCATAAGTGTTCCCCTAGTTGAGTTGTCAAGCTTGAGGGTTTTTGATTATTTATGAATGTTAGAAGTTCATATGTACAAGTTGTACCACTTGTCTTCTGGTAGGTGGAATGGATGGTGAGTTGCTTTCATCACTTGGTTGGTGGTACAAAGGTGAGTTCCTTCATCACCTTTCATCACATTTCATCACCTGGTTGGTGGCACGAAGATGAGTTCCTTTTTCACCTGGTTGGTGGCATGAATGGCAAGTTGCCAAATGATATTAGAGTACGGGTTGTATATTTCATCACATGGTTGGTAGCATGAAGGAGAGTACGGGTTGTACATTTCATCACCTAGTTGGTGGCATGAAGATGAGTTCTTTCTTCACCTGGTTAGTGGCATGAGTGGCAAGTTGCCAAATGATATTAGAGTACGGGTTGTACATTTCATCACTTGGTTGGTGGCACGAAGGAGAGTACGGGTTGTACATTTCATCACCTGGTTGGTGGCATGAATGGCAAGTTGCCAAATGATATTAGAGTACGGGTTGTACATTTCATCACCTGGTTGGTGGCATGAAGATGAGTTCCTTCTTCACATTTCATCACCTGGTTGGTGATAATAAGGGCAAGGTGTCGAGGCACATTGTAGCAAGTGTCGAATGACATAAAGTATGTTGAACCCTTTCGAAGCACAATTGGCTTATGTATGAATGTGTTGGAATGTATGATTGAACGAATATACTATGAAGTTGTTCGTTTATTTATATAGTCTTGTTGACATATACTTAGACTTTGTTTCATGTTGGAAGCATTCATGTTGAAGCTTTGAACTCGAGTGTTTCATTGCTAGGATTGTAAGAGGATTAGGACCGAGTTGTCTAAATCACCTCTTTATTAAATTCATGCCAAATAGTCTTCGTTACATAGGATGCCGAACGGCTGAAGCTTAACACTTGTATAATGTGAGTTTACTTGTAATAGTACTTCAAGTGATCAGCGTTCCATGGATGGCCAAGGGTCTTGCCATCGAAGCTTCTAAGCTTGTAGGAGCCAGGGCGACTGATGCCAACAACTTCAAACGGTCCATCCCAGTTTGGACTAAGTGTTTTTTCACTCGGGACTCTGTCGCAGAGTAATCTTTTCTTCAATAACCAGTCCCCCACTTTGAGCTTAAAGCAGAACGTCATGAACTTATTGCTGTCGAACTGTCGCCCGTTGTTAGTGACTATCGCATTGGGAATGCGAATCTGCAAAGGATGTTCTTCCATACGAAGTCTTCTATTTTTGCCTCAGTAATGGTTGTCAAGGGTTCTACTTCGGCCCACTTTGTGAAGTAGTCAACTGCAACAATTGCATATCGAACCTTGCCCTTCCCTACAGGCATTGGCCAATCAAATCAAGTCCCCATTGGGCAAAGGGCCAAGGGCTAAACCTAGGAATGAGCGGCTCAGGAAGGGAGTGAGGAATAGTTGCATAGCGTTGACACTTATCATATGAGCGAGATATTCTGATGGCATCTTGGTGAAGTGTTGGCCAGTAATATCCTTGGCGAAAAGCCTTGTGTGCTAGGGATCGAGATCCAGCATGATCTCCGTAGACTCCTTCATGTATTTCCCTAATGACAGTTTCTGCCTCTGCGGGCTTAAGGCATCTTAGGTATGGTAGGTTAAAACCCCGCTTGTAAAGTTGCTCATTAATGATCAAGTAACGGGTAGCCTTGTATCGAATCTTCTTAGCTTGGACTTTGTCATTTGGAAGGGTGCCATGAGCAAGGGATCTATAAATCAGGGTAATCCAACTATCCCCCTGTTGTAAATTGCACATTTCCGCGACCATGGTGCTTGGTGATGCCAACAATTCGACCTAAATTTTTTTCCCAATCTTGTCTTCCACCGCTGAGGCGAGGCGAGCTAAAACATCTGTATGACTGCTTGCCGCTCGAGGAATTTGGGTGATCTGGTAGTGGAAGTGTTTAAGCAACAATTGTGTTTGTGCTAGATATGCTGCCATGGAGCTATCCTTAGCGTCAAAGTTGTTGATGACCTGGTTAACCACCAATTGGGAGTCACTAAAGATATCAATTCGTTTAACCCCAAGGTGTTTGGCCAAAAGTAAGCCTGTTAGGAGGGCTTCATATTCAGCGTCATTGTTCGACGCCTCGAATTTAAAATGAAGAGCATACTCCATCGCCACTTTGTCAGGGGTCGTAAGGACTAGTCCTGCTCTACAACCTTGTTGGTTGGACGAGCCATTAACATATAGACTCTATGTTGGGGCTATTAGTTCTATTGTTTAAGCTTCCGAGGGTAATGAAACCACTTCTTTAGGCGTAGAAACAATGTCAACAGGATATATGAAGTCGGCGATAAAGTTTGCCACTGCTTGGCCCTTCTCAACTGGCTTTGGTTAGTAGGAGATGTCAAACTCACCCAATGTTATCGCTTATTTGATCATTCGCCCAGAAGTGTCAGGACTTTAAAGTATCTGTCGAACAAGATGATTGGTAAGCACGATGATGGAGTATGCTTGGAAGTAAGGGCGAAGTTTTCGAGCAGACATGACCAATACTAAAGCCAATTTCTCAATGTTGGAGTATCGTGTCTCCACATCTTGTAAGGCCTTGCTAGCATAGTAGACAGGCCGTTCAACATTACCATTATTTCGAATGAGAACGGAACTTACTGCTGAAGCCGATACCGACAAATAGATAATAAGAGTGTCACCAACCTCAGGTTTGGAGAGCAGATGGGGTTTACTCATGTAGTCTTTAAGGTTCTTAAATGCCTCGGCACATTCATCAGTCCATGTAATGTACTTCTTACTTCCCTTAAGTGCTTTGAAGAAAGAAGCATATCTGTCTATGGCCTTAAAGATGAACCTAGTTAAGGCTGCCACATTGCCAGTTGGCTCTGGATGTCTTTTAAAGTTACTGGTTATTTCATGTCGATGATTACTTTGATTTTCTTAGGATTAGCCTCAATGCCTCGTTGGCTTATCATAAAGCCTAAGAATTAGCAAGAGCCTACGCCGAAGGCACATTTATTAGGGTTCAACCTCATTCGATACCTCTTCAGAATGGTGAAAGTTTCAGATAGGTTGGTGATGTGTTAGTCAGCATGTTTGCTCTTGACTAGCATATCATCAACGTAAACTTCCATGCTCTTTCCAATCTGTTCGGCGAACATTGAATTGACCAGTCTCTAATAAGTCGCTCCTGCATTCTTTAGGCCGAATGGCATAACTTTATAGTAATATAGTCCCCTGTCAGTAGTGAAGGTTGTGTGTTCTTGGTCTGGAGGGTTCATGAGGATTTGATTGTATCCTGAGTAAGCATCCATGAAGCTCAAGAGTTCACACCCTGTCGTAGAGTTTATAAGTATGTCAATGATAGGAAGAGGAAAGCTACATTCGGGCATTCTTTGTTTAGGTCGGTGTAGTCTACACATATTCTCCACAAGACCTTTTGGAGCAAGAGACTTTCTTTGGTTGGATTTTTCTTAACAAAGACCACATTTCCTACCTATGTTGGGTAATTGACTTCGCGGACGAAGCCTATGCCTTTGAGTTTTTCAACTTCTACCTTCATTGCTTCATATCGTTCAACGTCATAAGATCTTCGCTTCTGTCTCAATGACTTGCTCTTGGGGTCAATACTCGAGCGATGACATATCGAGAGAAATGCCTGGCATGTCTTCGTATGACCAAGCGTAGACCTCAGTGTTCTCTTGTAAAAAAAAGATCAATGCCAATCGAATGGGTGGTGATAAGGTGGTGCCAATCTTCACCATGCGATCTGGATAATCTTTTGATATAGAAACCTTCTCCAGCTCTTCAGCGAGTTGTGCTTGCTAGGTGAAAGAGTCATCTCGAGGATCGTCAAGTTGATTGTTGCCACCGTAAAGATCCAAGTTGGCTTCGTCCGGGTTGGTCTTTATGACTTGGTCATGTATAGAAAAGGTTTCCTTGGGCACAGGCAGGTGTTGTTGCTTGACTGAAGAGTTGTAACATGACCGTGCACTAAGTTGATCTCCTCTGATGTAACCATTGCCATAGGGGGTTGGAAATTTCATCAATAACATATGTGTGGATACCATGGCCTTGAGATTATTGATGCCTGTGCGTTCAAAGATGACATTGTATGCCGTTGGGCAATCAACCACCAGGAAGTTAGTGGTAATGGTAGCTGTGTAAGGGCCTGTACCAATGATGAAAGGTAAGTGCATGCTCCCTAAAAGTTGCACGATATCACGGGAGAAGCTTATTAGAGGAGAAATCGAGTGATCGAGCAGTGTTCAGCTACATTAAGTGCCCTGAAAGCTTCAGCAAACATGATATTAACCAAAGCCCCCGTGTCTACCAGGATTCGTTGTACTTCAAAGTTGGCTATGTGAGCCTCCACGATCAGTGGGTCGTTGTGAGAGTAGATGATACCTCTTTCTTCCTCAGAGTAGAAACATATTAGATCCCAGTTAGGCTTTTCATACTTGCTTCCCCTGATGTCTTCCACGTGAAACACTTGGTGGCCAGGCCTTAAAGCTCGTTCACTGTTTTTCATGGCCCTATTGGAAGATTCAGATATGGGTGTGCCGCCGTTTATGGAATATATCACATTCACTTGGCGTTGGTTACGGTTATGCCTTGAAGGGTGAAGAAGGAATCGATAAATTTTTCCTTCATGCATCAAAGCTTCAATATGATCACGAAGGGTGATACACTTCTCGTCGTCATAGCCGTTATGCTCATGGTAGCAGCAAAACGTGCCCATGTTCTTCATGGGCTTGTAACCCGACTGCCTCAGCATTGGCTTCGGTATCATGTATGCTATGCTGGGGTAAATGGCCACGTATGTGGCGTTCAAAGGTGTGTATGTCTCATACATCGGGGTAGGGCATGTCCTGACACGTGCTTGACCCATTATGTTAACTGCCTGGGGGTGGGCATTATCATGGCGATACCCTTGGTTATCGCGATAGTGTCCCTTACTCCTTTTATTAAAATGAGACTGTTGAGGATGGAAATTTTTCCTTTTACCCTGAAGTTGATATGTCTGTTGACTTGGTAAAGTATTAAGTAAGGCAAGGGAAGGCATCGCTGCCGTTTGGAAGGTCGAGGTCTTCTCATTTGGTTGGATATGGTTTCCACTCCCTACTTGTTGATAAGGGGTGGTTGTGGGGGGTTTCCCTTGATATGTCCTTGCCTCGGCGGAGGCATGGTTGTAAGTCTGTGCCATCACCTTAGAGTAAGTCTTCCAAGTGTTGGCATTGATCATGTACTTGAAGAAACAATCACGTAAGCCCGCCGTGAAGGCTTTGAGGGCAGTCTTATCATCTGCCTCGGCACAACGGAAATACTCATAGCTGAAGCGGCCAGTGTACATATGTAATGATTCATTTGGCTTCTGGCGAATAGTGTACAAGTCATCCGCAGAGTGCAAGCGATCGGTCTGGAAAATGTGTTTAGAAACAAACAGTTTCCTCAATTTCTCAAATGAGTCACCGTCTCAGGTGGAAGACAACAATACCAGTTTAGAGCTCCGCCAGAGAGGGTGGAGGGGAAGAGAAGACATTGCTTTTCGTCGGTGTGCATCCAGTATGCCATGGTGGACTCAAAGAGGTTAATGTGTTCAATCAGGTCCTCATTTCCATAGAGTTGCAAGCCAAGCTTCTGCTTTATCTTTGCTTGGAAGGGGGTGTCGAGGATCCTCCTTGTAAGAAGGCCAGGCCTAGGTTGGTTCCAATAAGGTATCTCAGCTTGTCGTTCGGCCTTCAACTTGTTTACTTCCTTAAGGAGCTGTAGGATAAGAGGGTCTTGAGTGGAGTCATGTACCACCGAAGCTTTCTTTCGTAAATCTCTATCTCCTCTTAGAAGTAGGAAGGTTTGATCAAGAGCATGTGATTTTTCCTTGGACTCGCTGTACTGACTTCCAAGGTATGTCTGTCGGAACATCTCTGAGTCCCATATACCTTCGTGTTCCTCTAAGACTTGTTTCCCCTTCCCCAAATTGGTAGTTGTCCTAGGACATAGGAGGGGACCAAGTCTTTCAGAGACCCTTGAGTCATTGATCTTCGAGCGTACATGAATGGGATTGTCTCGACGTTGCTTTAGAAAGTCTCGACAATCGCGAAAGACAACTTTCGATCCTTCCACTCTTTCTGTAATGAGGTGCCTTCCTCCACTCCTCCTCCTTCAAGTCGAAGCACCTGGGTTGAAAGAAGTCTCATGTTGGTCGCCATTTTAATGAGTAGCTCGCTCATCAACAGGAATACCCATGTCGAAGACAAATGACCCTCTGTGTTGGGGGGCACCCAGTTGATGGTTGACTTCCACAGGAGTGATGAGCTCGTGTGTTTTAGTATATCTAGCCTCGTGGAGCATCTCGAAGACCTTCTCATACTGCTCTTGAATGATCTCATTCTTCATCGCTATCTTGTTGTTCTAAGCTTCCAGCTCATCGACTTTAGCCTGAAGAGCAAACTTCTTTTATTCATTCCTTTGTTGCTTCGCACCAGGTGCAAGAGGGGTGTCATTCTGTGTGCTGTGGCTTCCTTCGCTCCCCATGTTAGAAAGGGATGCCTGGTCAAAAGAGAGTGTACAAATGGTGGAAACCAGCTCAACAAAGCTGAAGAGAGTGAGAATAAGTGTCGTTCCCACAGACGACGCCAAATGTTGATGCACAAAATCAATGAGGACTTTGGTACAACAGAAAGTGTTAAGTTTGTGAACTTCGCTAGATTGCTTCGGTCACTAGTATGGATAAGTATGTGAATGGATAGGGACAGGGAAGCAAACACAATATGTACGTGGTTCATCCAGATTGGCTACGTCCACGGAGTAGAGGAGTTCTCATTAATTGTGAAGGGTTTACACAAGTACATAGGTTCAAGCTCTCCTTTAGTGAGTACTAGTGAATGATTTAGTACAAATGACATCAGGAAATATTGTGAGAGAATGATCTCTATTTATAGAAGAAAGTTTCTAGTTTCATTTTGACATTGACACATGTCGTGTTGTGATTGGCTTCTGATGTCGACACGTGTCGCGCTATGATTGGCTTCTGATATCAACATGTGTCGCGCTGTGATTGGCCTTCTAGTTGGAGGGAAACTCTTCTGGGTCCTTGACGGTATAACGTTGACCGATGCTCAGTAGTTTCGGGATTGGTCAAGTATGGTACAAACACATCCAATTTTATGATAATGATCAAATAATTTTTTTTCCACAACAAAACAAAAAGTATTAAATCCATACAAAATTTGATATTACCTTTCCGAGATCCTTGGCCCTCACACCCTTGGTTAGTTGGAGCAGCAATGAAATTAACCATCGTACAGAAAAGTAAAACAAGAATTGGGACATAAGGGGTTTTGGGAAGAAGCAAATGAGGGGGCCTTGACAGTTTTGGGGAAAAGGATGAGAGGAAAATGGAGAGTGGATCTGTGATTTTATATAACATATGAAACCTTTGAGCGATGAAAGATTCGTCACGCAAAGCTTGCATTAATTAATCATCCTTAAATGTTTAACAAACCATTTCAAGAAACTTTGCGTGACGATACATTTGTCACGCAAGATTTTGGCAGGAAAAAGCGTCTTCGTGCGAGATGTTGGCGCCAAGTCCCCATCTTGTTGCGTCTTTTCTCAAACTTTGCACGACGAATATTTAGTTTCGTAGTGCAAATGCGTATTGCCCGACGAAAACCTTCATCGCATAATTGTTTTCAATAATTTTTTATGGTCAAGCCATCTTTGCGCTATAATACCCTAGTTTCATTGCGGAAGTGTCCATTGTGCGATGAAATTTGATGCATCATGTAAAGTTTGGCCCCGCAAGTGTTTTTTTTATCCTAGTGGTAGTGAGAGAAGGGATAAAATAAAGGGATGGTAGATATGGTCTTCCTGTTCATGCAACTTCATCCTCAAGTCCAAATTGTCCTCCTCTTTGCTGTCTAGCTTAGAGTAAAAATATTGCCTAGAATTAAAAATAAAAATAAAAACATAAATTCGACATGTTCCAGTTCTTGTGCTATATATAACTCCAATTAATTTGTCTGCTCATTTATTAATTCTAGCTCCTATAACTAAACAATAGGTATGGGAGGGCTCAGTTGGAATAACTGGGTGAGATCAGAGCTGTCAGCATCCAAGTTGAGAGGTGGAAGAGAATACTGGCTATAAGTAGAGCTGCCTGCTCTTCTAATCTCTTGCATGGTGAGTAGGGCTGCAACTGTGTTCCTAAATATTCCTTCTCCGGCGACCGTTACTGCTTCTTTCACTTCTCTTTTTCTCTCTTCTTCCTCCACTGTGAACACTGCATCTATGGTACTCTCACATGCCTTGACCAGCTTTGAGATATTGTCAGTTGTAAAAAATGGCTGCTCCAAAATCTTTTGAATGAATGGCAATCTCAGTAGGCCACCTGTTCTCTTGTCATACTTCTTCAGTATCTTAGCCAGCCCTACAAAACCCAAAAATTGTCAAGTATATGTCGAATCATGAATTATTTGCAAGGCCTGTTCCATGCGCTTGAGACGAAGATGACCCTCGGCCTTATTGGTGTGGGAAAAATGTTTTACATATATATTACGCTCACTCGCACATACGAATGGCCTTTATGGGAAGAGATCCCAACTTTTCAAAAAAAATGAGAACATCCTCTTTACCGTTAGATTTGGCTTTAATAAAATCCTGTGGTTGAGATTCTGTAGCCTGTGATTTAATCTCAGCCACAGAATTTCATTAAAGTCAAATCTAATGGTCAAGAGAGTGTTCCCATTTTTTTTGAAAAATGGAGATCCCTTCCCTTGAGAGAGAGAGAGAGAGAGAGAAATTTAGTAGAGAGAGTAATTTACTAGCAGAGGGGAAAAAGAAGAATGGGAAGTGGAGGGTGGAATGTAAGTTCTTGAAGGATTGCTGTATAATATTGGCATGAGCTTATTAATTAGCTTCATCAGCCATGGACTACCTGTGTAATTGATGTTGCTGTAGTTCACCAAGAGCACCATCTCGCCGTGGAAATCAACAATGTCCTTCCTAGTTTTGCCCATTTCCTCTTCATATATAGTCATTGAAGGCTGTCTTCCATTTGGCCCCCATTTATCAGTTACTCTTTGAATTCTCTGCTGTAATTCCTGCATTCACATTGTGTAGATATATGCTGCAGTTAGTGTTTTATTTGTACTTACAATAAGGACCATTTTCAATGCCTTCATATTTTTAATAAAAAATTAAAGACAGCAAATATATAGCATATATATGTGATTGATTTAAAATTAATAATCATAAAAAAAATTGCAATAAGCGAATCAACAATGTGGTGGGTGAAGGAGGACGGAAGATGCAATGTTTGTTTTTTTATAAAGGATAATTATATGGAGATCAAAATTTTATATCATATTTGCAAATTAAGTGATGTGTCACTGATAAGAAACAAGCACATAAATTGATACTTCATTAATAATCCAATCATCTACAACCACATCATATGATTTACAAATTTGATTCAAAAAATTTAGTTGGGTAAATTATATAGTAGGCCCTAAGGTTTGAGGTCTATCATAATCTCATACAACATCTTTAAAACATTTCACTTTTATACCTTACGTACTATTTTATTTCAAAATAATACATCTGTTACATTTTCCATCCATTGATCCGTTAAGTGCTAACATGGCTGCTACATTTATGCCACATGGCTGCCAAATGTGTGCCACGTGGCAAATTTTTTTTTTTAATTAAAAAAAAACCTAAATCTTCTAAATTAAAAAAAAAATTCCAGAAAACCCAGATCCCCCCCTCCCCCAACCTGCAACCCGAAAAGAAAAGAAAAAAAAAAAAAATCAGCGCACCCACCCTCGCACGCATCCTTTTCCATCTTCTACACACCTCACTCCTTAAATCCAGATTCATTGGGGAGAATGGGATTTGGGTTGCAGGGAAAGGGATATGGGTTTTTTTTTTCTTTTCTTTTCTTTTCTGGTTGCAGGTAGTGGGTACGGAGGAGGAGGTGGAGGATGGGTGCACGGTGGGTTTGGGGAAGACGGGAGGGGGAAGAAAGGGTGGGTTGCAAGGAATGAGGGGTCGGGGAAGATGAAGATGGGTTTGTTTGTTTGTTTTTTTTTTTTTCCTCTCCTCCTCTTCTTCTTTTGGGTTGCAGGTTGGGTGGGTGGGGGGTGGGGGGTGGGGGTTGTGGGTTCAGCTTTTGGTTTTTTTTTTTTTTTTTTTTTTTTTTAAATTTAGAAGATTCAGGTTTTTTTTTAAATTAAAAAATTATTTTTTTTGCCACATGGCGCACATTTGGCAGCCACGTCAGCACTTAACGGATCAATGGATAGAAAATATAACGGATGTATTATTTTGAAATAAAATAGTACATGAGGTATGAAAGTAAAATGTTTTAAAGATGTTGTACAGGGTTGTAATAGACCACAAACCTGAGGGGCTATTATGTAATTTATCCAATTTAGTTTTACTAGCATTACCATTTTATAAAAAGACGTGCTTCAATTCGGTTGAAGAAAAGACTTAATTTAGCCAAAAAGTAATGCAAGAGAGAATAAATGTGTAGATTAATTTTTTTTAAACTAAATGGCGTGAAAGATGATAATGAGATTGTTATTTAAGTTATGATGAGCATGCTTATTTCTTATGGGTAATGCTAGGGAGATTAAATTTCTATATAAAATTTTGGAAACTAAATGATGTGTCACCAATATGAATGAGAACGTTTATCAATACTTAAGTAATAATGCAATCATCAACTTACATGTCATTTAGTTTACAGAATTTTATTTAGAAATTTAGTCTCCCTAGCTAGCATCGGTGGTGAAGCTAGATAAGGGTGAAGGGGGGCAACCGCCCCTCCGCTCGCCGGAAAACAAGGCCAAGAGTGAGGCCTAAGCTCCTTTGATTTGGCTGGAAACTAGAAATCTGGAATGGTGGTTCTGTTGCGCAACTCCCCCTGCGCGCAGGGTTTGTTTTTATTAAAAAATAATACCCTAAACCCAAAATAATAAGTAAACGGTGTCGTTTTACTTCTCCATTTAAAAAAAAATTAAAGTAGTTTGGGGAGACCAGTCATTACCCCGTTCCTCCCCAATCCCCATCCCCCCACTTTACCAAACACGCAGATCCCTCATCCTTCCTAAATTTATGTAAATTTATATTTTCTAAATTTATATTATTTCAAACCCTAATTGATTATTTAATATGAATTTTGTTTAATTGGTATTGTCACAGCCCGTCTCGAAATTTATTTATCGTGGATGTGAAATGACGGAATTGCCCTTAAAGGCTATTAAGGTACGTGTGACATGTTATTCGAATAAATGTATACTCTCCTAAGTTCTTGGAAAATTTAATTAAGTAGATTAAATGGTATGCAAATTGTGTGGTTAGGGACCTAAAGGAATTGGATTGTGATTGTTATGGGTGGACCACACACACACGGGACAAGCCCTCTCTCCTACCCGTGCCCTCTCTCTCTTCTCCCTCGTAGTTCTCTTCCTCTCTCCCTCTCGAACTTGTACAGATGAGGACCAAAACCCTCAAATCTTCACGGATCGACGTCAAAAAGGTGAGTTCCTTCATCCTTGCAACCTCCTGAGTCGATTGGTACTAGTTTTAGAACTAGAAACCCTCGAAATCACGTGAAATCCGAACCCCAGTTTGATGTCACTGTTCATGCACACGTGAAATGTTGATTGTTGCCTCCGGAGTTATCTAAGGTACATAATGTGTTTCATGTCTCGATGCTTTGACATTATGTTTCAGATCCTTCACATGTGATTCCTCCTCAACCTTTGGAGATTAATCCGGATTTGACGTATGATGAGGAACCAATGACTATCTTGGATTGGAAAGACAAAGTTCTAAGGAATAAGACAGTGAGCTTAGTAAAAGTATTGTGGAGGAACTACTCAGTGGAAGAAGCTACTTGGGAGACGGAAGATCGAATAAAAGAGATGTATCCAAGGTTATTTTATGAATATTAGTGGATTGAGTGTTGTATGAATTTCGAGGACGAAATTCTATAAGGAGGGGAGATTGTCACAGCCCGTTCCGAAATTTATTTATCGTGGATGTGAAATGACGGAATTGCCCTTAAAGGCTATTAAGGTACGTGTGACATGTTATTCGAATAAATGTATACTCTCCTAAGTTCTTGGAAAATTTAATTAAGTAGATTAAATGGTATGCAAATTGTGTGGTTAGGGACCTAAAGGAATTGGATTGTGATTGTTTTGGGTGGACCACACACACACGGGACAAGCCCTCTCTCCTACCCGTGCCCTCTCTCTCTCCTCCCTCGCAGTTCTCTTCCTCTCTCCCTCTCGAACTTGTACGGACGAGGACCAAAACCCTCAAATCTTCACGGATCGACGTCAAAAAGGTGAGTTCATTCATCCTTACAACCTCCTGAGTCGATTGGTACTAGTTTTAAAACTGGAAACCCACGAAATCACGTGAAATTCGAACCCCAGTTTGATGTCACTGTTCATGCACACGTGAAATGTTGATTTTCAGGGAATTCTAAGCTTACAGGGAGCTTAGTGAGGTCTCAAGGAAGCTCGGAGTACTTAGTTTGAAGGTTTTGGACGTCGGGATCGTAGGGTTCGAAGTTGGCCGGTTTTCTTGGATTTTCTTCGGTGAGATGTCGTATGTTTTTTAGCCTTAAAGTAGTATAACATGATTCTACATGCTTAGGGCTTCATTTTGATGTAAAGTTTGTAAAAAATGGTTGAGAATTGACGGAGAACAAGGAGATTGAAAAATCTCCAATTTTCCGACGCCGACGAAACCAGTCCAGTGATTGGAGGAAGAAGATGATGTGCGTGGGGGTGCGTGGGTCTGTGCCCCTCCCGGCGCGTGGGGGCGCGTGCCATGTTGGAAATTTTTTCTAGAAATACCTCGACGTCCGTGATGTCGAGTAGGTCACTGTGGTATATTCATATACCCAAATTGAGCATCGTATGAGAAGTTATTACGTATTGTTGGTTGTATGCTTTAAATAACATTTTTATAGTTGTTTCGCATATAGATGAGACCTATCCCGAGGACGAGCGCATTCAAGGGCGTCACAGGGGTTACGACCCTTCGACTTACCAGTGAGTGGGCAGTATTTTCTGTATTTACCTATATACTATTGATTTTTCCCAGAAATGAATTTAAATGAAACTATGTTTTCAAATGTCATGCATACATATATATGAAATATATGAATTAGTAATTGTTGCATATATATGTTAAATGGTGTTGTGGACGCACAGGTGAGTTATATTGTTCATATAATTTATTGATGATGTGAATTGTGTTGAGAGCTCATAACCTGCACCCTGGTGTTAATGCTTAAATTATTCACCCCGCATCACACGCTCACCTTGGATCCAAGTAAGTGCATGTCGTACAAACCATTAGAGGGTTCCGACATGTCGTATAGACCATTAGAGGTGGTTCCGACTTATAGGTGATCTTAGATTATTATACAACTGTTGATGAGAGAAGCACTAGAGCGTATTCTTACACCATTCTTATCGTACAGACTACTTTAGGTAGTTCCGGTTTATGTGCAGAGTAGCGCTGTATAGGTCACAGTGGTGACTCCGATTGGATTGGATATTGAGCTATAGAATTAACCGTACAGGACAGCTGCATGGTCTCAAGTTGATTCATTATTTCACCTGTTATATTGATGCATTCTTATTTTGTTGTTGATGTTTATAGCATGGCATACTTTCTGGTTTTTGATAAAGTTTGGTGCATTGAGAGATTTGAAGAATTATATGCATATTATGTTATTTTCTGGGAAAGTATACAGGTTTTACAACGAGGGGTTAGAAATGTTATTAAATGAAATGTTTTCGAAAAGTTTTGTTTTACTGACTCACTCAATCTTGTTTTGCGCCCCTCCAGGTTCTAGTTAGCAGCGTTGGTGGCCCACGAGGATTCCCACGGCGTACTGACATACTACATAAATGTAGGACTCACCTTCGGGTGTTGTAATTTAGTTATAGTCCTACTTGACTGCACCTTGTACTTGTGCTCTGAACATATGTGTTTCACACTTAAACTCACTCTAGTATGCTAGTTGGTTATTATTGCTAGTAGATGGATTTTATTCCTTCGTAATTCTTTTATCTTTTGTTTCCGCATCGCACTTTTGGTTACGTCACGCTCACGTGACGGCCAGCACGCCTTGATTCTAGGATCGGGATGTGTTAGGTATAGAATTAGAGGATTATCCTAATATGGTTATCGTCTATTGATTATTAAAATGAATTCTATAATTATTGTTTAGGATAAAAATTGAATTCTTGATCATTGACTGATTAATTGAATTATTGATTAATGTATACGATTATTCATATTGATTAATTGAATTGTTGATCTGATCAGTTATTAGTCATATTAGTATAGTCTACTCTAGGATTAAGAGTCTAAGATTTTTTTTTTCTTTCCCATTTATAAAGTTGTGAATAAGTTGTGAATGGATCAAAGGTTGAGTAATAACATGGTTGTTTACTTTAAGAAAAATGTATATGATTTTATTGATATTGAGCTTATTATGTAACGTTTTCATGACATGAAATCTTGCTGGTACCAATTGTAATTTGTTTGTATTGATAAATTATGAAAGACATTACTTTTGGATTTGATTGTTGCCATTTTTTTTAACTATGCACTCTATAAATTCGCCCATCCCCGACCATTCCTGACTTCGCCACTTACTAGCATTCGTCATTTTTATTAGTGACATATTATTTAATTTATAGCTTTAGTTTACCTAACATTATCCTTATCAGAATGAAGCGACACTAAAATTGGCTTGAGAAGATAATAACATCCTAGTCTATAACTGTAATGTCATTTTCAACCCTTTACATGTGTAGGAGTAGGGTCTATAATATATAGCGGAACTAACTAATTAGATGAGACTGAGTGCATGCAGTACCCATAAAGATAGTTTTCATCATATTTGACGTCATATGTTTATAAACATTTTTTATACTGAATATTTCTGTAAGACTTTCTCTTTTCCGAAAAGGTGTGACAATTTTCACTCTGAGTTTGAGACACGCAAGTTTCCCACATTCAAGCATAATCTACCTAACAACAACGACTACGACAATAATAAAGTCTTTTTCCACTAAAGGAGCATAATCTACCCAATAAGATAAAATTCTTAATTAAGAATTTGCTTTTAATTAATTGTCAATTTACAAATAAAAAGATCAGTTAACCCAACCGAGTCAACGACTGGGCCAAAACCAGGTAATCCAAATTGTCAGTGAACAAGTAGTGTTGTCTCTCAGACAAACTATGTATTAAAGCACACAGTAGATCTCGGTAAAAGAACCTGTTTGGACATTAAGGATAAATTACAACACAATCGAGAATAAGCGTACCTTATTCCGGATAATGAAATCCTCCTCTTGCTCCATAAAAAACGCATTAAACTTCTCAATCTCATTGTTCAACAAGTAAACAAACTCAGCCTCAGTTTTGCCGTACTCTGATGCCTGTTCCAACAACATGGGAGCTGAAGAAATCAGCTTCACAAGCTTCTTCAAATCCTTATACGACAAGAACTTGTCGCGCCAACCCGGCAACGTCCCATGCATTTGCTGCTTCAATCTCTTCCCAAACTTCATTAGCTAGGGTTACAAAGTTGGTGTTTGGTTACAGAGATTAGTGGGATTTGCAGAGAACCAGAAAACAAAAAGTAAAAGTGAAGTGTAAGAAGATAGTCGAAGTGCTATTGGGAGAGTTGGGAGGGAGGGAGGAGAGAATAGGGGAAGTTTTTATTAGGAGCAAAGAGTTGGTAGAATATTAGGGAGCATATGCTTGACGTGATGAAGTGGCTGTTGGAAAAGGTACAAATTGAGTCGTCTAAGTAAAAGAATTCTTGGGCATATTCGTTACTGTGTTTGGTCATAGTTTTAGAGTTAGTATTATGACCACTGGACATTGACCGACTCTACTATATGATGGGATTGTGCCATGTATATTCCTTGATTAGATACAACAATTCGGCAAATCTTTTTAGACGCGGTCGTCGTCAGATAGTGTTACTAATTCATGCGTGTTGCAGTATATAGGGGTAAATTTCATGAATTTAGAGTGTAATATTAATGAATAAATTAAAATTAAAATACTAGTGAATTAATAACACAACGTCATAGTTGTGGATGCAAATTTTTTCCTCCTTGATCTTGGACAAGATTGCACCTACAAAATAATTTACACCTTAGGTCAAGACCAAGAGCCTCACACGCCCACGATGAATGAAGAGGCTTTGGCCGAAGAACCTCCGATGACAAAGCTAGAATTTAGAGAAAAAGTGTTTGAGAATTTTGGAGAATTTTAGCAAGAGAAGGAGAAGTGTCTTTTGGAGAAGAGAATAGGGCTTTTATAAGGGAGTGTGGCCAGTCCCCTTTGGAGAAAAGGTGGCTGGCCTTTAAGTGTTTTTTGGGGTGTTATTTGGTGATTCAATTAGCAATTAATATATTAATTAGGTATAAATATATTAATTGGCTAATTATCATAATAAAAGAAATGTTTTGGGAGGTTTTTGGAGGTTATGTAATGATAACTTAATTAATTAGATAAAAGAAGGAAAGAAAGAGGTAAATATATATGGAATGAGGTAGGTTTTGGGAATTACCTTATAAGAGGGATTTGATGAGATGGTTTTTGAATTGTTATCTTTGTTGGGCACTTTTGACTTGGCTGAGAGATGATTGCCCGCTGCTCGCACATAGGAATCCCGTTGTACCTCAAGGGTATTTTTGTCCTCTTTTGTCCAAAAATCCATGTGTCGCCTTGTGATTATTTTAGGCTCCACAAATGCCCCCACACCTGTTAGGCTGCTCATAGAAAAGGGCAACGGGTGTAGAAATTTTCTTGCCTTAGGAAACTTTGAATTGTTTCCTTTTTTTTATGATGATTCTCTCTTTAATATGAAACTAGATCCTTCTAGGAAAGGGAAATAAATTTCTCTCAAAGCCTATTTAAGTCGACCTTAAGTGGGTTGTTAAATCAACTGTGGAGAGCGATTTATTCTACCCTACAAGAGAGAGAAAGCTTAGAGGATATTTGTTCCCCCTCCCCTAGCAATCTTCTACACTTGCCCGTGCAAAGGACCGTCTTTTGTTGCTTTCTTCGTCTTCTCTGCGCCGCACTGATGTAAGGAAAACTTAATTCTCCTTGTCTTCTTCTTGGGAGGTGCTGCCACGGGGCAACTGTCGGGGTGGTGCGGCACGTCAGTTGGAAGGGGCCAGGAGTTGGCTTGTCATGGGCTAAAGAGGTGGTGTGGCAGGGGCCATTGCTTGTGCTGCTCAGCTTGATTGAAGCCAAGGATTAGCTCGACATGGGCCGAGGAAGTGGCGTGGCATGGGCAACGGTTTGGGCTGCCATGTCTGGGCTGCTTGCCAAAAAATAAGGAAACTACTTAAGTTTGATTTCTTAGCTACCATAAATGGAGCAGTCAAGGATAAAGCTGCCAAGATCGGAGTTGTTGAAGATGAAATGTCGAATGAGTGAACTGTTAAGTGCAAAAGTGGTTGTTGCCCCCTGACCATTTGCTGACTAGTTGATCTTCAAGCATTCGATCTTTTAAGCTATGTGGCCTTCTCACATTAGAGAGCTTATCCAGATGGGTGTCGGGGAATTAGTTTACATTCTCGCACTTGAGAGTAATTAGTTTACCCTTTCGTGCTGGAGAGCAATTAGTTTACCCTTTCACGCTAGAAAGCAATTAGTTTATCCTCTCGTACTGAATAGCAGACCCATACGGGTGTCAGGGAATTGGTTTACCCTTTCGCACTGGAGAGCAATTAGTTTATCCTCTCGCAGTGGAGAGTAGACCCATATGGGTGTCGAGGAATTAGTTTACCCTCTCGCACTGGAGAGCAATTAGTTTATCTTCTCGCACTAGAGAGTAGACCCAAAAAAGGTTTTTAGCAGTTGTTGTGGACAGCAGTTGAGCTAGGTTTATAAGTAACTTCTTGAATCTTCATTGAGAATAAAGAAATAAATCAACTGTGATGGAAGGTAGAAACTGCATAACAAACTGGATAATCTTTGGCTTGTGAGGCCTTGTTCGTCGAGCTACTTGAGACTTCGAACTTATTTGGAAAAGCCCAAACGAGGTTCAGGGGGTGATGGAGACTTCCCCTGTTTGTGTAGGCTGTTTCGTTGACCTATCAAGATACTCATCGCATCAACCCTCATTTGTCAGCTTCTCAAGGCACTGCTTCTACTTTAGGCAGCCGTTAGTAGTGTGGCCTGGTCTTTGATGGAATGCACAATACTTTGTATGATCCAGCCTGATGAGATTGCCTTTCATGGGTGGCGGCAGTTCAAACCAAGGTTCGTTCTTGAGTTTGCGGAGAATTTAGCCGATTGGAACTGTGAACTTGGTGAATATTTCAAGCCTTGAGTCTTCTTTGGTCGAGGAACGTTCCATGTGCTTCTTTTCCGACTCATTTTTGTTAGACTGCTTAGCCTTGTCCCATAATACATGTTTTTTTGCCAAAGCATACTAAGATGCTAGGGTCAATTCTTCTCTCATGATTAGTTTTCCAAATAAAGGATTTTTAGTGAGAAGCCCATTTCTGAATGCTGTCGTTGCTATGTCTTCATTACAGCCAACAATCTTGGCCTTCTCAGCTTTGAACCTCTTGACATAGTAGTGAATTGTCTCCCTAGGGTCTTTTACAATGCTAAAGAAATGGTCAGATATCCATTTGATTTAGTGGTTAGACAAATACTCCTTAATGAAAACAAAGGAAAGTTCGTTGAAACTCTAGATCGACTGCGACGGTAAAGTGTGAAACCAATCTTGCGCCTCGCATTGTAGAGTTGTGGCAAAAATTTTACACATAAGCGTGTTGTTGTTCCTGTAGAGGATCATGGTACTGCGGTAGTACTTAAGATGTCGATCCGGATCTTCGTCTCTCTTGTACGGAGTGAAGTGAGGCATAGTGAACCTGCAAGGTGGATCTGTCCACTCGATCTCATTCGTGAATGGTGACATGCTTATGTCAGTCATGTCTTGTCGAAGTGCATCATCAGCATACTCAATAGTTGGAAATCAAGCAATCGTTCAATTATGAGCTTTTCAACTTCTTCTTGAATTTGCCTTTGCTGGGGTAGTGGAACTCTCGGCTGCCCCCGATCGTGACCTATAGGTTTGGACCACTCTTCCTTATGATCGACTCGTCTATGTCGCAACTGCGGTGCATGTGGCATGTTTCTGGCAGGCAAGCAGGCTGCTAACAGGCTGTCAGTTGAACTTGAGTTGGATTGAGTGACTGCTTCTCTCAGTCTACCATGTGGCCTACTCCAATGTAAGGTGGAGAATACTCCTTACGAGCCTAGTTGTGAATGAACACTTCGCCTGGAAGGTTGTCCATATTGATAATCGGAGTGTGACTTTTACCGTGATCGTATGCTCGTCTATTAGCTTGATCGAGAATGCACGCTCTTCCGCGTGCTAAGACGAGAGTATACGATATCCTAAGGATCTAGGCAGGAGCGTAAACTGCCAGAACGCTCGGATCGTGGCTAGTTGATGGGCTGCTTGCCGAGACGCTGGTGGAGAGGTTCATCTGCTATTGTCCTACTTCAGGACACCTCGTTCGAGGCACGTTGGATCTCAATACCTTACAAGAGTTGATTCACCAAGGTTGTCTGTTGTGCAAGGACGCTCATCAACTCTATGACTTGTCGAGACAAGTGTTGTTCGGTGCATGCAAATGCGAGGCTTGGGCTCGGGCCAGTGCAAGCTTGGATGGAATAGCTTGGGCCATGGTGGAACCTTGTAGTGCTGGTGCCACTTTACGTACGACCGTATTTTGCCTCATGGATCTCTGCAATCCCATTTCTTGAGTATTGGAATTTTCACTTATGGAATTTTCTAAATTTCTAGCCATTATATTTTTCTTATACGTTTTATCAAAAAACCTTTGCAAATAAAAAATTCTAATAATAAGAACGTATGAAAAATATTCAAATGGACTAGAAAATAGAGAAAAACCTTTTTATGCGAGAGTCTTCTACGAGTATGGATTTCAACTCTTAATGAAATCACCAATTTGTGGATGCAAATTTCTTCCTCCTTGATCTTGGACAAGATTGCACCTACAAAACAATTTACACCTTAGGTCAAGGCCAAGAGCCTCACGCGCCCACGATGAATGGGGGGCTTTGGCCGAAGAACCTCATATGCCAAAGTTAGAATTTAGAGAGAAAGTGTTTGAGAATTTTGGAGAATTTTAGCAAGAGAAGGAGAAATGTCTTTTGGAGCAGAGAATAGGGCTTTTATAGGGGAGTGTGGTCGGTCCCCTTTGGAGAAAAGGTGGCCGGTCCCCTTTGGTTATTCAATTAGCAATTAATATATTAATTAGGTATAAATATATTAATTGGCTAATTATCATAATAAAAGAAATGTTTTGGGAGGTTTTTGGAGGTTATGTAATGATAACTTAATTAATTAGATAAAAGAAGGAAAGGAAGAGGTAAATATATATGGAATGAGGTAGGTTTTGGGAATTACCTTATACGAGGGATTTGATGAGATGGTTTTTGAATTGTTACCTTTTTGGACACTTTTGACTTGGCTGATAGATGATTGCCCGCTGCTCGCGCATAAGAATCCCGTTGTACCTCAAGGGTATTTTTGTCCTCTTTTGTCAAAAAATTCACTTGTCGCCTTGTAATTATTTTTGGCTCTACAATAGTATGGCAATCAGATAATAAAATTGTCTAGTTACTAAGTCATCAAATTAAGAGGCTAGGTTGGCAGTACAATGCATGTGGTTGGCGCCATAGATTTGTGTTGTGGATTTAGTTCATAATCTTAGAGCTCTGATTGGTGCCGTACAATTTGGCAGTGGACCACAGTTATGATTGTTGGGTTTGAGAATTGAGATGAGAGACTGACTGAGTTCAGACTAGTAGTAAATCTATCTTCTATATATAAAATGAGAGGCAGTGAACAGTAGGATTTGGTGTCACCGGCTTTGACAAAAAGAACTGGACCAAAATGCTCATCAGCCAAAAAAATTCAAAACCAGCCCAAAATAATATACCAAATCATACAAGGGTAATTTGATAATTTGATCATCATAAAATAAAGCATAAATTACATAGTAACCCATCAGGTTTAAGGGTAAATTATAACCTCATACAACAACTTTAAAACATTTCACTTTCATACATCCAATACCATTTTATTTCAAAATAACACCTCCGTTAGATTTTCCATCCATTAGTATGTTAAATGCTGACGTGGCTACCACATTTATGATGATGTGGCTGCCACGTGGAAAAAAAATATTTTTTATACATTAAAAATATTATAATATTAACCCAATTAACCAAAAAATAAAAAAAATAACTAGAAAATCCCGAAACCCAGATCCTTTCCTTCCCCCCTCCACCCTTCCGCAACTCCCAAAATCCTCTTTTCTCCCTGCAACCCCCAAACCCATATCCTCCATCTTCATCTTCTTCCCTGCAACCCAAAAATGATAACCCCTCACTCGCGTCCCCCACCCCACCCCAGAAACCCAGAACACCCGCGACCCTCCTTGTGCACCCCCTAACCTGCGACCCTCTCTTCTTCCACACCCACCCTCTTTCCTTTTCTACACACCTTCCGAACCCAGATCCCTTTTCTTCCCCTCTCATCTTTGCAATCCTTTCCCACTATCCCTCACCCACCCCTTCAACGACCTCACCCCCCTAAGCGACCCATATACCTGCAACAACAAAAAGAAGAAGAAGAAGAAGAAGAAGAAGGAAGAAGAAAAAAAGAAAACCCCTCGGCCCTGTCACGACCCGCGACCCACGACCCACCTCTCCTCCCCCCGCTCCGCCGCGACCCGCGACCCACTCCCTTCCCCTCCCCGCCGTGCAACCTTCCCGCGAACTGGGCTTTTTTTTTCTATTTTTTTCTCCCTCTTCTTTTTCTTCTTCTTCTTCTTGCAGGTTTTGGGGGGGGGGACAAACTGGGGTTTTTTTTTTCCTCCCTCTTCTTCTTCTTCTTCTTCTTCTTCTTCTTCTTCTTCTTCTTCTTCTTCTTGCAGGTTTTTGGGTTCTAGGTTAGGGATAAGGATGTGGGTCGCTTGGGGGGAGGTCGCTAGGGGGTGGGTGAGGGATAGTGGGAAGGGATTGCAGAGATGAGGGGGAAGAAAGGGGATCTGGGTTAGGGTTTTTATGTTTTTTTTTTTTAATTGGGTTAATATTATAATATTTTTAATGTATTAAAAAAAATTCCACGTGGCAACCACATCAGCACAAATGTGGTAGCCATGTCAATATTTAATAGACTAATGGATGAAAAATCTAATGGAGGTGTTATATTGAAATAAAATGATACTGGATGTATGAAAGTGAAATGTTTTAAAGTTGTTGTATGGGGTTGTAATAGACCTCAAACCTGAGGGGCTACTATGTAATTTATCCTAAAATAAAATATAAATATAAGTGGGAGGAGAGAAAAGAATAAAAAAATGAAAGGGAAAAGAGAACAGAATAAAAAAATGAAAGGGAAAGGAGAAAAGAATGACAAAGTTGATGGTGCCCACACGTGATAGGAGAAGAAAAATATAATAAAAAATAATAAAAATTATGAATGTTGTGTTCAACGTCTTAAGAGACGCGTAGCGTTGTTGATAAAAAAAGAAAATTAAAAAATTAAAAAAAATATTGAAGCAATTCATGCATATAAATAAATTTAAAATGTATAAGTCGCGCATAGCGCGCTGTGATTCAAAAATTCCACTTTGCACACGGTTGTTTATGAAATATTATTTCTCAATTTTTAAACACTTAAGAGGTGCGTAGTGCTGGTTATAAAAACAAAATCTCTCGCACGCGCATAATAATGTGATTCAATTAGTTGTCAAATGATCATTTTTTTTAACAAATGATGTTATCTACACTAAGGGGAGTGAATGGCCTTAGCCTCACAATGGGCTAGGAATCAGTTGTTTATTAAATATTAAGGTAAAATACAAAAAACTACCTCAACTATTGGTGTCACGACACTTTCATACCCCATCTTTTTAAAATGACAATGTCATACATCATCTTACGAATTTGTGTCAATGTTGTACCTCCGTCAGTTTTTCTGTTAATTTTTCTGTTAAGTACTGACGTGGCTAGATACGGGGGCCACTCACTAATCCAAATGGATTAAAATATAATATTTTAATAATTAAAAATTAAAAAATTAAAAAAATTGTATTAAATCTTTCTTTCCTCTCTCTTTTTCTCCCCCATCTCTCTCGCCTCTCTCTCTTCTCTGCATCCCTAAAACCCCTTCCCACCTGTCCCCCCCAACCTTCCTCCATCACCCTATCTCTCGCCTCTCTCTCTTCTCTCTCTCTCTCTCTCTAGACACCCACCTGCATCCCTCAAACCCTTCCCACCCGTCCCCTCAACCTTCATCCCCCTCACCCTTTCTTCCACTCGCTTCATCTTCCCTAAACTCAAAACCAGAACCACCCAACCCAGATTCCACCCCGCTCCCATCTTCTCTGTCTTCCTCGAACGGTTTGGACCACACAAAGATCCGACAATCTGTCGAACCGATGTACATCGTCCCATCGTTCGATACTGCCAACGCATTCATGGCGTCCTCATGCACCTTGATCAACTCGACGCAGATAAGATCTGAGTCCAACCAAATCTTTAGGCTCAACGCATCGGAGATCCAAAAGCATTTCTTGTGGCTCGATGTTGTGTAGAAGAAGTTGTGGTTGACGGCGAGGCGGGTGATTGAGAGGGAGGGGTGGCGGGGCGGAAGAGTGGCGAAGCAGAGGTGGGAGATAGAGAGGTCGAGAGGCTCTAAAGGGGAGAGTTTTTGGAGGGAGAGGTTGCGCAAAGAAGATGAAAGCGAGGGGAAGAAAGGGTAAGGGGGAGGAAGGTTGGGGGGGATGGGTGGGAATGGTGGGAAGGTTTTGGGGATGCATGTGGGTGTCCAGAAAGAGAGAAAAGAGAGAGAGGGTGGTGGAGGAAGGTTGGGAGGGACGGGTGGGAAGGGGTCGAGGGGGGTTGGGTGGGAAGGGGTTTTAGGGATGCAGAGAAAAGAGAGGCGAGAGAGATGGGGGAGAGAGAGATTTAATTAAATTTTTTTTTTAATTTTTAAATTTTTAATTATTAAAATATTATATTTCAATCCAGTTGGATTAGTGAGTGGCCCCCGTATCTAGCCATGTCGGCACTTAACAGAAAAACTAACAGAGGTACGACATTGACACAAATTCGTAAGATGAGGTATGATATTGTCATTTTAAAAAGAGAGGTATGAAAGTGTCGTGACACCAATAGTTGAGGTAATTTTTTGTACTTTAACCTAAATATTATTTTTCTAATCTTAATGTAAATTCAATAAAATGTAGGTAGAAATTGAAAGACCGCTTTTATTAATATATGTTTTGATTAGTTAAAAGACTGCTTTTATTAAATGTATTTATTATTCATTAATATTTTATTATTCATTTCAATCTACATTAATAAATACATTTAAAACATGTAAATCACGTGTAGCATGTCGTGATTCAAAAAATGTCTTCTGCACATGCGTGAGCGCGTGCATGGAGGCTAGTTAGTGATTAAGTAAGAAAACTATTATTAACACTTCATAAATCTAAGAAAGTTTAGACTAGTAGTAAATTAGTGATCAAGTTAAAAAAAATATCATTATCACTTCATAAATCTAAGGATTCTCTCAAAAGTAAGACTTTCCATGAACTCTCTGCAATCTCATGCTTTCATGGGGTACTTGGTGTGGATGATGGCTCTCATGTCGTGAGTCAACAAGCTGTTCACTATGAACCGATGTCGTAGGTCGTAAATGACCAGGTCTTGCCTTACGTTATGCCGGTGATACGTTGAGCAGATCGGGCTTTCTAGACTGATGAAGTCGATGTCGTGGGCTTGGTTGCTGATGTGGCGGTGGTCGCCTGGGTAATGTGGAATACATGCTACCTTTTATTCAATAACATTATTTCATAAAATTCATAAAAATACAAAAACAAATCTAAAAAATTGCAAAAATTTATAATATTCCTTAAAACTAAATAATTCTTAAAATTCCTACAAATTTCTAATATTTCTAGAAAATATCTGATATTTCTAAACTTTTCCAACAATTCTATAATTATAATATTTCATTTTTAAAAAATAAAAAAAATAGCAATTTCACCCATACCACCCAACCCTTTCCCTTCCCAAAAACCCAACAATTTCCCATCCCCACCACTTTCCACGAGCCCCCACCCCACCCCAACGTCCCTTTTTCCGAGCCCTTTTCCCACCCCATTCCCCATGCCTAAATCGTAAACCCAACCCATCCCCTTTCCTTGTACCCATCTCAACCCACCCCACCCCTTCTTCGTACAAAGTCACAAATATTCACAGCATATCACATATAAATCAAAGCATTTTGTAGTGTAAAATTACTAATATATAAAACAAAATTAAATTTGAAATACCTCTGATCTCTAGAGTAGGTGCCAAGGAAGAATGAGAAGTAGCCCAAAAAGAGAAACAAAAAGGAACATAACCTAAATGGAATAAAACAATATTGAAGTGCTTATTGTACAACTTTGGTATGATGTTCTTCCAACGTGATCATTTGGGCTGAAGAACGCACCATTAGAATTCCAGCACTGCATGAATGAGGTTTATTCAAATCTCTGCGAATTGCATAATCTACATAGATGATATGCTAATCTTTGTTGAAGATATTATACAACACAAATTACATCTCAGAATATTCCAAGACCTAACTTACCAACATGGGTTAATTTTGTCTAAATCCAAAATGAAGCTAAGAATGACAAATGTGGAATTCCTTAGCCTAAAAGGGATCAGAGTTGTAGATACTCGGGATTGGATGTGTCTCATTCCTCAAGAACACATTGTCGAAAAGATTAGATAATTCCCTTATGAACTTAAAGGAAAAACATACATCTAGCAATCTCTAGGCATTATCAATTATGCCTCCAGTCACATCCCAGGACTATAAAAACGACAAGAAAGATCTCAAAGCATTTAAAGAAAAATGTTGAGAGCTGGTCACTGGAAGCTCCACTAGCAATCAAAGAGCTAAAACAATGGTGCAAGAAGCTTCCCCCTTAAAAGATCCCTAGTGTGTAACCATGATTTTCCATGAAGATGACACGTGGCACCTCGGGTGGCAAAAAGAACCAGAATGCCTATCGCCCATAGAGCATAGTCCAATAATCTTCGTTCGGATGGCTAGGCTTAAGCCCATTGAAGGTATTACTTATCTTCCAAATTAGGAATTGAAGGATTTATTTTGAAAAACATGTTCATTTGAGCAACATCATATAGCATGCAATTAACAATTAAAGGCGGAATCATGCTTGCATGCACTCAAAAACAAAACATTACCATGAAATTCAAAGCCTAGTAGATTGGTGAACCAATAATCAACTCAAAACAAAGTGAGTTGAAATTATTACCTTTGTAGATTCCTCTTTGCATAAGCAAAGGCTAATCACCCAAAGAGATAGGGCCTTCATTCCTTGCTTCTTAGATCCATGGATTTGGATAGAAAAATAGGTTTCTCCAAGTTTCCAAAATAGGGAACCTCTAAGTCTCTTCACCAAGGTTTGATTGTAGAAGAAATGAGTGACCTTGGAGTAGTAGGATTGCTAGATGTGCCCTCCAAGGTGTTGGCCTCTTTAGAGAGAAAATGGAGAGACAATTCTCACCCATTTTCACCCAAAATAAACCCTTAATTTTCCTTAATGAATTTTGGCTATAAAGTCATTTATATAGTCACTTCTTTAAGTAACCTAAACAACCAAAACCCTAATTCATCTAATATGGCCGGCCATTTAGGGATGTTTGGGCTTTTGGGCTTTAATGAATCTTTATTCATTAAATTGTCATACAACTTAAGTTAATGGGCTTGACGTTCGAAGCCCATTGGGCCTTAAGGTCCAAAACTATCCCGAAGTCTTTAACGAACTTATTCGTTTGATTAATTAACATATTAATTAATCCTTGCCATAAATAAATGATTAAACCATTTAATCATTCTTACTCATTTCCGTTTAATCTCCAATCTCTACCTTTTACGGTGTGCGATCCATTAGGTTCCTTTTAGCGAGGTAGTGGGCGATTAAAACCATTTTACATCGATTGTGAATTGAAACTATTTTCAATTCTCCCTTTAGTGATTACACACGTTTAGGGCTTCCACAAACCATGAGTGACACCTAGCAGCATATCATGGTTACCCAAGCTAATCAGAAGAGGTGGAGAACCTATTCAGTTCGGGATTACAAATGCAATACGGTCCTTCTCTAATCTAATACTCTTGACCACATTGTTTGGTATGATAGTTTATTTACTCATGTCTACTATCCAATGTGAATCGTTTGCTTATATGATTTCCTTGAATGTGATTTGGAACGCATTCCCCAATCTCATTCATACTCTGGCCAGAGATTCCAAATCATATCATATAGTATTCTCCCTCAACTGTTTGAAGGTTAGAGATCCCTTGTTGCGCATTCACTTGTCTCCATAGCTAAGTGGCTTAACCCCAACGATGCCGTGACACCCCGAGGGGGTGAATTAGACATAATCAAAGATTAAGGACTTAACCACAAGACAACTGTGATGCCTCAGGTCAAAGGACTACTTTGCATTATCCCAACCATGAGTTCTCATGTGACATGGAATATAAGAACTCTTCGTTGATCACGTTCAGTGAACTCATTCTCTTATTGAGCACCTACGTACTTGTCTTGATGTCACACACACCAATGACTCGAGACTAGTCACTCTCCCTGAGAGAAGACACAGTACGTACTGATCTTAACGGACTGTCAATGCCCAATTGGTAATCCTATGATCAGGAACATTTAGGATGTGTCTACGAAAGAATGGTCTCATTAATCTAACTTCATTAGATTGCATTCTCCCAATCACATATTCCTTGGACTTTATCGTTTAAGCATATAACATTTATATGAGACGGCTCAAACAATAATCTTTGCCCTTTATATATTAAACTAGATTAGTTTAACATTTGAAATGTCCGTAAATTATCATCATATGATTGGTTTTAGGGCACATTTCCAACAGGAATCTTAATTCAAGTTAGGATATCTTGGGGATAAGGCAACGTAATCATAATCCTAGGAGAATTGGATATCTTATCCTAATTTCTATCATAGATATTCTCCCGACTTAATTAAGATTACTTTCCCTACAATGACTCACAAGATCTCTAAAAATACTCTAACTTGGGCATTTATCAGAGAACTTCTACCTATAATACAGATCCTTCATTTTCTCTACAAGACTACTAAACACATATTCTCTCTACGCCTAACAGAGCATCATCTTTCACCACACTATTGTTTGCGCATAAATACGTCCATCGATAACTCATCTCCTTAATGCTTCGACATAGGCTATTTGTCAATGATGGTTCACGATGTACATCACACTATTCTTTCTTAGAACTACACTTGTGGTTTGATTCTCCTTCCGAAAGATATGTACACAATCATATTTAGATTCAACCACACCTCCAATCTACCCCATTCTCTCTTGCAGAAGATCATGCGCAATTCCAACTAGATTTCGCCTCTGTCTTTGTATGTGTGCAAATTTGGTTCCAACAATTGATGCTTTCATTGAGAGTGAACTCATATTTCCTAGCTAGTGAAATATTTCATTATCATGCACATTGTTTGTACCATACTTGACCAATCCCGAAACTACTGAGCACTGGTCAACGTTATACTGCTAAGGACCCAGAAGAGTTTCCCTCCAACCAGGAGGCCAACCACAGCTCGACACGTGTCGACATCAGAAGCCAATCATAGCGCAACACGTGTCAACATCAGAAGCCAATCACAACATGACACGTGTCAATGTCAGAATGAACCTAGAAACTCTCTTATATAAATAGAGATCATTCTCTCACAATATTTCCTAATGTCATTTGTACTAAATCATTCACTTGTACTCACTACATGAGAGCTTGAACCTATGTACTTGTGCAAACCCTTCACAATTAATGAGAACTCCTCTACTCCGTGGACGCAGCCAATCTGGGTGAACGATGTACATCTTGTGTTTGCTTCCCTATCTTTATCCATTTACATACTTATCCACACTAGTGACCGGAGCAATCTAGTGAAGGTCACAAACTTAACACTTTCTGTTGTACCAAAGTCCTCACTGATTTTGTGCATCAACATTTGGCGCCGTCTGTGGGAATGACACTTATTCCCACTCTCTTCAGCTTTGCGAAGCTGGTTTCCACCATTCGTACACTTTCTTTTGACCAGGCATCCCTCTCCAACATGGGGAGCGAAGGAAACCACAGCACACAGAATGACACCCCTCTTGCACCTAAAGCAACGAAAGAATGAAGGAAAAAGAGTTGCTCTTCAAGCTAAAGTCGATGAGCTAGAAGCTCAGAACAAGAAGATAGCAGTGAAGAATGAGGTTCTTCAGGAGCAGTATGAGAAGCTCTTTGAGACACTCCACGAAACTAGGCGTACTCAAACACGCGAGCTCGTTGCCTCTGTGGACATCAACCATCATCTGGGTACCCCCAACACGGAGGGTCACCTCCATTTGACATGGGTATCCCTGATGAGGAACGAGCTAATCATCAAAACATTGATCACCATGAGAATTCTCTCAACCCAGATGCTTCAACCCGAAGCAGGAAAAATGGAGGAAGACACCTCCTTACAGAAGGGTTGGAAGGATCGAAAGCTGTTTATCATGACTGCCGAGACTTCCTAAAGCAACGTCAAGAGAATCCCATCCACATATGCTCGAAGATCAATGACCCAAGGGTTTTTGAAAGACTCGATCCCCTCCCACGACCCAGGCCAGCTGCCAATCTAGGGAAGGAATGACAGGTCCTAGAGGAACATGAAGGTACGAGGGACTCTGAGGTATTCCGACAGACTCGCCCTAGAAGTCAGTACGGCAAGTCCAAGAAAAAACCACACGCCCTTGCTCAAACTTTCCTACTTCCAAGAGGCGATGGAGACTTACGAAAGAAAATTCCAGTGGTACATGACTCCACTCAGGACCCCCTTGTCCTATAGCTCTTTGAGGAAGTAAACAAGTTAAAGGCCGAACGTCAGACCGAGATACCTGACTAGAACCAACCTAGGCCTGGCCCGCTCACAAGAAAGATCCTCGACACCCCTTTCAAGCGAAGACAAAACAAAAGCTTGGTTTACAACTCTATGTTGGAAGAGAGGACGGAATTGAACACCTTAACCTTTTTAATTCCACCATGGCATATCAAATACACACCGACGAAGAGCGATGTCTTCTATTCCCCTCCACCATTTCTGGCAAAGCTCTAAACTGATGACTTGTACACTATTCGCCAGAAGCTGGACGAGTCACTACGAAAGTATGCCAGTCGCTTCAATCATGAGTATTCTCACTACGCTGAGGCAGATGACAAGACCGCCCTCAAGGCCTTCACGGTAGGCCTATATGATTATTTCTTCAAGTACATCATCAATGCCAACACTTAGAAAGGAAATGCCTCATTCGTCAACTCCCTCGACTGGAGACTTAGGGGACTCCTACCATATGCTACTGCACCTTGATACTCGGAAGTCTCACCATCACTTAGTGACTTTGATTTTTCAAGTCTCCAAACGAGAAGTTTTCCTCACTCGGGAAATTAAGGGAGCACAACCTCAACCTACATGCTTCATTCACAAAGATTCAACATACGTTGAAATGAAGTAAAGCTTGTTTATTAATATCTTCTAAAAGTTACAAATATGTACATATACATGAATCAAAATAAACAAACAAGAGGGATCCTTCACAAAGGTTGTTCAGAAGAAGTCTCAGCAGTCGGCAGAGCCTCAGAAAGAGGAGGCACCACTCTTCAGATTTCGAAGAGGCACCACTCTCCACACGCAACTGTTGGAAATGTGCCCTAAAACCAATCATGTGATGATACTTTACGGACATTTCACATGTTAAACTAATCTAGTTTAATATAAAGGGCAAAGATTATTGTTTGAGCCGTCTCATATAAATGTTATATGCTTAAACGATAAAGTCCAAGGAATATGTGATTGGAAGAATGTAATCTAATGAAGTTAGATTCATGAGACCATTCTTTCGTAGACACATCCTAAATGTTCCTGATCATAGGATTGCCAATTGGGCATTGACAGTCCGTCAAGATCGGTACGTGCTATGTCTTCTCTCAGGGAGAGTGACTAGTCTCGAGTCATTGGTGTGTGTGACATCAAGACAAGTACATAGGTGCTCAGTAGAGAATGAGTTCACTGAACGCGATCAACGAAGAGTTCTCATACTCATGTCACATGAGAACTCATGTTTGGGATAATGCAAATTAGTCCTTTGACCTGAGGCATCACAGTTGTCTTGTGGTTAAGTCCTTGATCTTTGATTATGTCA
This sequence comes from Malus sylvestris, assembly GCF_916048215.2. NCBI lineage: Eukaryota > Viridiplantae > Streptophyta > Magnoliopsida > Rosales > Rosaceae > Malus > Malus sylvestris. Next base: position 13,457,534 of record NC_062266.1, on the reverse strand, counting down.
ATGTCACCCCATCGGGGTGTCCACGGCATCGTTGGGGTTAAGCCACTTAGTCATGGAGGCAAGTGAATGCGCAACAAGGGATCTCTAACCTTCAAACCGTTTGAGGGAGAATACTCTATGATATGATTTAGAATCTCTGGCCAGAGTATGATTGAGATTTAGAAAAGTCGTTCTAAATCACATTCAAGGAAATCATATAAGAACACGAATCACATTGGATAGTAGACATGAATAAATAAACTATCAAACCAAACAATGTGGTCAGGAGTATTAGATTAGAGAAAGACCGTATTGCATTTGTAATCCTAAACTGAATAGGTTCTTAACCTCTTCTGATTAGCTTGGGTAACCATGACATACGGCTAGGTGTCACTCATGGTTTGTGGAAGCCCTAAAAGTGTATTATCACTAAAGGGAGAATTGAAAGTAAGTTTCAATTCATAATCGATTTGAAAGAGTTTTGATCGCCCACTGCCTCGCTAAAAGGAACCTAATGGATCGTACACCGTATAAGGTGGAGATGGATGAAACAAACTAAATGAGTAAGAATAATTGAATAGTTTAATTATTTATGGCAAGGATTAATTAATATGTTAATTAATCAAACGAATAAGTTCGTTAAAGACCTCGGGATAGGTTTTGGACCTTAAGGCCCAATGGGCTTCGAACGTCAAGCCCATTGACTTAAGTTGTATGACAACTTAATGAATAATGATTCACTAAGACCCAAAAGCCCAAACAACCCCCCATGGCCGGCCATATAGAGAAAGGGTAGTGAACTTGCTTTAATTACAAGTTTGCCACTCAAATGAATAAAGGTATAAATATGACTTTATAGCCTTTTATTCATTAAGGGTTTGTTTTAGAGAAAATTGGTGAGAATTGTCTCTCCATTTCTCTCTAGAAAGGCCGGCCACCATGGAAGTTGTAGCTAGCCATCTATTCTTCCATGGTCACTCATTTATCATCCATGCTCTCCTTGGTGTAGATCCATCCAAATCCATGGATCTAAGATGCAAGGAATGAAGGCCCTATCTCTTGGGTGATTAGCCTTTGTTTAAATACAAAGAGGAATCTACAAAGGTATATATTTCAACTCACTTTATTTTGAGTTGTTTATTGGTTCACCAATCTACTAGGCTTTGAATTTCATGGTTAATGTTTTGTTTTTAAGTGCATGCTAGCATGATTCCGCCTTTAATTGTTAATTGCATGCTTATAGATGTTGCTTAAATGAACATGTTTTTACAAAATAATCCTTCAAGTGGTATCAGAGCCTAGGTCTAGTAGTTGGTGAATCCTTTTGTGTTTTGTAGTTCATAGTTTGTGATTTAAAAGTTGTAATATGTTACAAGCTTTATTCTTGTTTCTTTGAATGTAAATTTTGTTAGAAAATTTGCCATCTCAAATGTTGTAGATGTAGTTCATATGAGCATGAATATTGGAGCTAAAATTTGGTGCCATGACTTTGGGGATTTTCGGCCAAATCTAAAGGGTGGTTTTTTGGGTTCTTGTTTGACTTGTTAAAAGTGTTTTCAAGTGACTTTTGGAACCCCTATGTACCCTAGTTTGGTTAGATGTTATTTCCCTAAAGTTTGAATGGTTTTGGAATGTTTTTGGGTGAAAAATGTTCATGGAAAAATTTTGGGTTTTTCATGAATGTTCTTCATTGTTCTTGACATTTTTGCCAAGAACAAAAATGTTTGTGTTTTGATTCAAAGTTTTGATTTATTTCATAAAGTCTTTGTTTTGTGCTTTATCAAATGTTTTAATGTGATAGAAATTGTGTAAGGTGATGGAAATGGTGATAGGTGTGTAAGAAGTACTTCTCTTACACACACACCACTTGCATGAATTTATGTCACAAACCACTTGCAAAGCTTTATGAATTTGTTGAAAAATTTTCAAAATTTTTGTGGACTAACACTCCAAAACCGGCCACCCTATTATTAGGGTTCTTTTGGGTCTTTTATGCAATTACATAAAGTTTTGATACTTTTGTGTATTTGCACTTTGGCCCAAAAGTTTACGTTTTTACGTTTAGGTCCAAAAACGCTAAAGGACAAATTGTTTTGCTCCTTTAATGAAGTTTTTGCATTGATTAAATTTTGGGTTCTAGTGTAATTACATGAAGTAGTGGACTTTTGTGTCTTTACAAAGTGACCCCAAAAGTTTTGCAATATAGCCCAAAAGTTGAGGTTAATTGCTTTATGGCCCAAAAGTTGTGGTTATTGCATATTGGCCCAAATTAGGTAGAGAACAAAATTGTTTTGTCTCTTTAAATGAGAATTGGATTTTCATTTTGTTTAGCTCCATTTAAATCAATTTTATGGATACAAAAAAACCAAATGAAAATGTTGCATTCAATTTAATTAGTTAAAGTGTTAATTAATTAAAGGGTGATTATGAACCTAAGCCTAATATAATTGAGCTATGTGATAGGCCGTTTCAAATTTGTTTGAACCATGGGAATGTGTAGATTAATTTTGGTTGTAATTTGATTTGATCAAATGTTGTAAAAGGGCTTAAGCTCTTCTTTACTTTAAAGTAATTTATATTATGCAAATGTTGTAATGAGCATAAGCTCACCTTTACTTTGAAGTACTTCTTTCTTGCTTTATATGATATGCATGAAAATGAAGTAGTTGGGTCCAACGCCCCTAAGACAACACGCCTTAATGTGATTAAACGCGTAACTAAAATCAATCACCATTCCTAGACCGAGATTCAACACAAGGCTCGTGTTGAAACTAAACCAAGGTTCATAATCATCCTAAGGCCTTAAAGCAACTATATAGTCCATCAAATGAATGCAAAGGTTATGTTAGTAGTATCATATACTCTTGCTTTAAAAAAAACCGTTTTATAAGCATAGTGGGAGTATTATATACAACTAAAAACAATCATATGGACCAATAGTTGTAATAGGACCAAAATAGTTTTAATAGAGATTAAAATGTATGTTTATATGTGATGAGACCTAAAACCCTCAACCAAACCATTATTAAGTTGATAAGCGTGAGAGTGCTTAGAACACTCTTTCGTAGGCCTTCCACCGTGGTGGGCTCCAATCGTTTATGACTTGTACACCGGCTTCACCCTATCATGGGGGAGTACAAAGTGCATGCTTATACTCAGGAGGAATCCATAAACATATGATGAGGTTAGTGTAGGCAACGAGGATAGCCGACATCGTATCATCGTGAGGCTATTCTTGAACCCCTTCACGAACTAAGCATGGTGGGAATGACTTAACTAAGTGCAATGGAACCAACATCATATCATTGTGAGGTGACATTCTCTAGAGGCCAAATAAGATGGGTACTTGCATTTGTTGCAAATGAGTAAGTGTACTCTCTCATTATTATTAATGCTAGCCAACATCATATCATTGTGAGGTGGGCTTGGTAATAGTGAGCCTCCCATACCCTACTAAGAGTTTCATCCAAAACTCTCGAATTCCAATGAGGGATATGGAATTTGCCAAAAATAGTGGGTGGTGCTATTTTGATTTAAAGACCCGAATCAAATGGCTTAAAATCAATCAATTTATATTCGTTATATATTTGTTTACCAATATATTTGCAAACGCTATCCAACACTTGACAAATAAAAACCGAATGTTTTAGTTTCCGGACTTGGTACCACAATCCCAAAGAATGTCTTAAAAAGGATTGCATATGTACCTAAGTAGTCTCATCCTCACAATCTTCCTAATGATAATGTATCATTGGAAGAACATGTTAGAAAAGTCTATCATGAAGAGAACAACACAAACAACCAATGCTTATTCCTTCGTTATATGAACAAAGGAACTTACGAAGATTAGCATAAAGAAAAGGACATTTTTAGTGTTATTAGTTCTTCACATACAAATTGTTGTATGAAGAAATAATAGTTGCTTTGAACAACCCTTAGTCAATGCAAACACTAGTGCTTGTTTCTTTGTTAAATGAACAAAGAACTTGAGAAGAAAGCACAAAGGCATGGACACTTAATATGCCATGATTCTTCACTTACAATTTGTTGTATGAAGAAATGAGAGTTGCCTTGTACAACTCTTGAAAGTTTGTAGTTATGTTTAGAACATAATGGTTGGTTGACAAAAATAGTCCATCAACATGGACTTATGATGATTTTGAATCATTGAGTGTTGAAGTGTTAAAACACTTCTAGAGACGGGAACTAGGCAAGGACTTCACCTTTGTGTCCCTATCCTTATGGTTCACTAAGTTTATTGTAAACTATATAAATGAACAATAACCACATGCTCTCCAAAATGTTTGATGTGTATAACACAATTGAAATAAGTTTCAAGAGAGATAGTGGGAGTTTAGGGACCATGACTATTGTAGTCAAAGGAGAAGTCAAATGAAGAAGATAAAATTAACTCCAAGGGAACAAACTTTCTTTATGAAAGGATGGACATTGGAAGGGGTATTTGCAAGAAATGTCTTGCAAATGTCAAGAACACACCTTTCGAAGGTGTTGTAAATTGTTCTTGAAAAGTTCAAAACAGTTGGTTCTTCTACTTGAATGCTTGATTCCGTATTAGTAACTATGTTTTACAATCGTTGTAAAAGTGTGACTAATAAGAAGTAGAAGATATATGAGAGAAGGAAAAGGTGCTTCACATTCGGAAAGTGAATCAAATATAGATCTCTGCGAAAGCAGATGGTACTTACTTCCTCATATGAACTACCAAAGAAATTGGAAAAACATAGATTGTCTTTATATTCCAATTTTAAGGAACTAAATTCCGTCACTATGTGAAATGGATAAATGTTTTGTTTGACAAAACATTGTTCTTTATTAATCAATGATTGGATTATGGTAATCTAATTGATTGTCTCTATAGTAGAGATAATATGGTGGTGTTAACTGTTTAGAACATAATGATGCTTAAAACCCAAAAAGGTTGCAAGGTAGTGACTAATCCCAACTAAGTTGTGATTCCTCTAAAAACATAAGTTATGAGTTGGTGAAAGATGGATGCTTTGGATTGTTAGATCCGGATCCAATACCTTCTTGTTAAAATTGTATAGAGGCGAAATGTTCGAATCTTTATTCTTTTGGAAAGAAGAAAGAATCACAAAGTTGTTGAGGTTAATTCACTTAGATGTTAGTGGCACTTGTCCACAAACATAATACTACTCATGTTGGATAACATTCACCGAAGATCACTCTCGGTTGGACTATAGTTTATTTTTGAATAAACACAAGTCCGAATACTTTGCAAAATGTTTCAAAGAATTCAAGAAATGTAAGTTGATGAGTAAGACGTCTAAAGTATTTACATCCTCAGATTTGATCCAAGGATTGGTAACACTTTAGAATAGTTTTCTTGAAAGATATCAAGGAAAGAAGCATCATAAGATAATGGATTTCTCCATTAGGAGAAGAACGAACATGAATAAGATTTAGTTCGTTGGATATTATCAATTACCCATATATATAGGATATATACTTCTAAAAACAATATGATTGTCAATTAGAAGATCTTCCAAATTTTTCATGACTCCATAAGATGTAGTTGGAAAGAAAGACAAATCTTAAGCATGTTAAGATTTGGGGTTGTGTGTTAATACACAATATTTGTTTGATAACAATCTTGTAGGATATCCTTAAATTAACTTTTGGATATCGCTTCTATAAACCAACTAACAAATGTTGTTTTGTTGGGTAGTTCATTGTAATCCTACAATGTGATTTGCCTAAGAGCAAATGAACGAAGGATAGAACTCAAAGAATGGTTCTTTGAGAGACAAGAAAGTAATCAACAAATATAAACAACCTAGTTCCTATACCACAAGCTCCAAGGTAGTCGAGAAGGATTTATAAACCGTCTCAGTTGAATGGTTTGAACTTTATGACTATGTCATAGAGTTGCACCTCTTAATTCGAAAGAAATAAGAATGAAAATCCTTATGACTACATTGAGTGCATATACGATATATACTCATGGGAATGGTAAAGTACCATTTGACCCGAAATAATGAAACCTTCATAAGCTAATTGGTAGCTTAAGGTGACTACAATCAAAGAGAATGGTTGACTTTGAAGGAACCATTTTTGACGTAGTCTTAGTTTCAATTAATTCGAAGATTGCTAGCTACAATTAAATGGTGATTCAATGTTTGGACATAATATAGGTTTCCGAAACCATTATTAAGATAGTCTTGATAATATATGTCTAAAACTATGAATCACAAGACATGTAAGTTGTAGAGATCCATCCATCATGGATCTTAGCAAGCTAGTGGGAGCTATAAGCGTCTTATGAGAGAAAGGTCAAATCGTTTGCTTTCTCATAAAGATGTAAATGAATCTTTTGTTTACTAGGTTTACAAAAGATTAGTGGGAGTTAGTCATATTCCTAAATTTGTATGTATATATATATATAAATATATATGTGATATATATGAATGTATATATGATTTATTAATTTTGGAAATGAAATGAATACTTCTTCGTTAAAGTTATGACTTTAAACATTCGTTAAAGTTATGACTTTAAACATTCTATAAAGATAGAATGTATATGGGAGACATAGTCTATATACATGGGATGGAAATCTATATTGATAGATTTTAGGATATAATTTGATTATATCAATCCCTAATAATAGACAAAAGATGCTAGGAAGTTTCTCATATGATGATAAACTTTAATCAGAAGAACAACTCTAGTGAGACTAGGAGGTAGCTCTTCTCAAAGGGAACGTACCCTTTGACTCCCAAAGAAATAATGCGTAAATAAGAATCCTTTATGCATACGCATAAAGGTGATTTATGTATTTCATATTGTATGAAAAACATTGATATGGGTTGTACCTAGAAAGGTACAAGACGATATCAGTGCAAGCCCAGGATCAGAACCATGGCAACTGTCAAGTGAGTCCTTAAGTATTTAAGAAATACTAAAAGATAGATTCCTCAAAGAATGAGGAAGAATTAGAGTAACGTAATGGAAGCGTAAATGTATTAGATTATGAATCTAATCCATCATTGGATGTTTCTTCATTATGAATGAAGAGATAAACAGATATCTCTTTATTATGACTAAAGAGATATTTGGATGGAAACATTAAAGTAATAACTTTAGTGTGTTCCATTATGAATGCAAGGTATATTGCCATATAGAAGTTTGCAACAATGTTGTTTGGATGGGAAAGTTCATTTATGAACTCTCTATTCGGTTCCAACCAGAAAGTGTATCTAGTGTACTGACACTATGACACTAATGGGGCGATAGCTCAAGCCAGGGAATCAAGGTCTCATCAAGATCCGAACTCATATGAGAGACTGAACCACATGATTGAGAATCATGTATAATGGTGACGTCGTTATTCTCAAGGTTGCTTCTATGGATAACATATAGATATCCATTGCCTAGGCCTACTATTCAGCCATTTATGAAATGACTACAAAAGAGGTATCATCACTGATGACTAAGTTGATTGGCTCTAGTGCAAGTGGGAGATTGTTGGAAATGTGCCCTAAAACCAATCATGTGATGATACTTTACGGACATTTCACATGTTAAACTAATCTAGTTTAATATAAAGGGCAAAGATTATTGTTTGAGCCGTCTCATATAAATGTTATATGCTTAAACGATAAAGTCCAAGGAATATGTGATTGGAAGAATGTAATCTAATGAAGTTAGATTCATGAGACCATTCTTTCGTAGACACATCCTAAATGTTCCTGATCATAGGATTGCCAATTGGGCATTGACAGTCCGTCAAGATCGGTACGTGCTATGTCTTCTCTCAGGGAGAGTGACTAGTCTCGAGTCATTGGTGTGTGTGACATCAAGACAAGTACGTAGGTGCTCAGTAGAGAATGAGTTCACTGAACGCGATCAACGAAGAGTTCTCATACTCATGTCACATGAGAACTCATGTTTGGGATAATGCAAATTAGTCCTTTGACCTGAGGCATCACAGTTGTCTTATGGTTAAGTCCTTGATCTTTGATTATGTCAATGTCACCCCATCGGGGTGTCCACGGCATCGTTGGGGTTAAGCCACTTAGTCATGGAGGCAAGTGAATGCGCAACAAGGGATCTCTAACCTTCAAACCGTTTGAGGGAGAATACTCTATGATATGATTTAGAATCTCTGGCCAGAGTATGATTGAGATTTAGAAAAGTCGTTCTAAATCACATTCAAGGAAATCATATAAGAACACGAATCACATTGGATAGTAGACATGAATAAATAAACTATCAAACCAAACAATGTGGTCAGGAGTATTAGATTAGAGAAAGACCGTATTGCATTTGTAATCCTAAACTGAATAGGTTCTTAACCTCTTCTGATTAGCTTGGGTAACCATGACATACGGCTAGGTGTCACTCATGGTTTGTGGAAGCCCTAAAAGTGTATTATCACTAAAGGGAGAATTGAAAGTAAGTTTCAATTCATAATCGATTTGAAAGAGTTTTGATCGCCCACTGCCTCGCTAAAAGGAACCTAATGGATCGTACACCGTATAAGGTGGAGATGGATGAAACAAACTAAATGAGTAAGAATAATTGAATAGTTTAATTATTTATGGCAAGGATTAATTAATATGTTAATTAATCAAACGAATAAGTTCGTTAAAGACCTCGGGATAGGTTTTGGACCTTAAGGCCCAATGGGCTTCGAACGTCAAGCCCATTGACTTAAGTTGTATGACAACTTAATGAATAATGATTCACTAAGACCCAAAAGCCCAAACAACCCCCCATGGCCGGCCATATAGAGAAAGGGTAGTGAACTTGCTTTAATTACAAGTTTGCCACTCAAATGAATAAAGGTATAAATATGACTTTATAGCCTTTTATTCATTAAGGGTTTGTTTTAGAGAAAATTGGTGAGAATTGTCTCTCCATTTCTCTCTAGAAAGGCCGGCCACCATGGAAGTTGTAGCTAGCCATCTATTCTTCCATGGTCACTCATTTATCATCCATGCTCTCCTTGGTGTAGATCCATCCAAATCCATGGATCTAAGATGCAAGGAATGAAGGCCTTATCTCTTGGGTGATTAGCCTTTGTTTAAATACAAAGAGGAATCTACAAAGGTATATATTTCAACTCACTTTGTTTTGAGTTGTTTATTGGTTCACCAATCTACTAGGCTTTGAATTTCATGGTTAATGTTTTGTTTTTAAGTGCATGCTAGCATGATTCCGCCTTTAATTGTTAATTGCATGCTTATAGATGTTGCTTAAATGAACATGTTTTTACAAAATAATCCTTCAGCAACATCAGCTCCTCGGGTACCATAGATAACTTTGCCAAAGATCTCTGACAAAGTTTAGACACATAAATTTTGAAGGTCCAGCTACCCTACTATTACCCACAAGGGTAAAGGAACAGCATCACTGCTTGATAATTAGAAAGTCCCAATGTGTGTCAACCTCCGTGCTCCGTGGCAAGACAGACTAGCAAAAATGTCCAACCTTTACTCACATTCAAGAAAACACTCCCAACATGATTTCTTGCTCAAAAATCGAAGAGGCACCGCTCTCCGAATCTCGAGAGCCAGACTCCCAACAGGATTACGTGCTCAAAAATCGAAGAGGCACCGCCCTCCGAATCTTGAGAGCCAGACTCCCAACAGGATTAATTTCTCAAAAATCGAAGAGACACTGCTCTCCGAATCTCAAGAGTCAGACTCTCAACAAGATTGCTTTCTCAAAAATCGAAGAGGCATCGCTCTCCGAATCTCGAGAGCCAGACTCCTAACAGGATCACGTGCTCAAAAATTGAAGAGGCACCGCCCTTCAAATCTCGAGAGCCAAACTCTCAACATGATTACTTTCTCAAAAATCGAAGAGACACTGACTCTTGAATCTCAAGAGTCAGACTCCCAACATGATTTCTTTCTCAAAAATCGAAGAGGCACCGTTCTTTGAATCTCGAGAGCCAGATCCCCGACAAGATTGCTTGTTCGAAAACTGAAGAGGCACCGCTCTCTGAACTTCGAGAGCCAGATTTCCTTGGATAAAACTTGTCTGCAATCTTTACACGTAAAATCAGCTTTCCAGATACCACAAACCACTTTTTCAAAGTACTCTGACAAAGTTAAAACATGTGAAGCTTACAGCTCCCACTACATTGCTATGACCAAGAAGGGTAAAGGAATATCACTACCACTTGTTGTCAGGGAGACTCCTATAAATGTCGACCTTCATCCTCCACAACCAGGCAGACTTGCAAATAAAAAAAATGCTCAACTTTTCTTCACATCCAAGAGGGCACTCTCAACAGAGTCACTCGAAATACTCAGCTTATTTTCCTCCTGATAATACCTCTGCAAACAAGTCATACCAGAGCAAGAGTATCTCATATCATCAAGGTTAAAAGCAAGAGTATCTCATATCATGCTTTTTCCTTGTCTTTTCCTTTGGCCTTTTTCTTACCTGCAAAACAAGGAGAAAGAAAGCAATCAGTCAGCACTTGGAATCAAGCTTCTAGTCAGAAACTGACTGCCTGGAACCCTTGCCTGATTACTTACCTGGCATTGCTCTCGAGTACTTATCTTTAACATCTTATGCTTCCAGAGAAGATACCACATCTGCCTGAGGAACAGATAGGGCAAGTGAGAAGGATACAAGGAAGCATGTGGAGACAAGCGTAACAGAACACATGCCGATACATCCATTACTTTGTCAACAGCAAAAGTATCCCATATCATTAGGGTTGAACGTACTCTAGATTTGATGGACTTGTTTTAACCCTCAAATTCTTGAGTCGGCCTTATACTCTGGAGGAAACCAGAAAACCCTTCAGCCCAGTTCAAGAATAAGCCTGTGGAAAGTTACTTCTTCAAAAGCAAAAGTATCTCATATCATCTCTTCTCCATTTGCTTCTCCTTATCCTTATTGTTGTTTACGACACAAGGAGAATGAGAACAATCAACCAGAAGCCGAAGTCGAACCTCTGATCCAGGTTGCTTGCTTGGAAGTCTGATTGCTTACCTTATCTGTTACTTCTTTCGGAAAATCTCCTAGCTCGGCGACTTGGGGGACTCCTACTATAGGGTTTTGTATCTCACTTGACCAAGACCGAAACTATAAGTAAGCTTCAAGTGAAATTGATACATTACCTTGTGCATCTTCATCGATTAAAGATACCACCCCTGGATGGAGGAAAAGTACTTCCAGACAAGATGCCACATCTACGTATGTGACAGATAAGGCAAATGAAAATGATACCACACTTCGCTACTTAGAAGTTTCGTGATTACTTAATGGCTTGGATCTTGCAAGTCCCCAACCGAGGAGCTTCCCTCACTCGAGAACTTAGGGGAGCACTGTTTGTACCATACTTGACCAATCCCGAAACTACTGAGCATCGGTCAACGTTATACCGTCAAGGACCCAGAAGAGTTTCCCTCCAACCAAGAGGCCAATCACAGCGCGACACGTGTCGACATCAGAAGCAAATCATAGCGCGACACGTGTCAACATCAGAAGCCAATCACAACACGACACGTGTCAATGTCAAAATGAAACTAGAAACTCTCTTATATAAATAGAGATCATTCTCTCACAATATTTCCTAATGTCATTTGTACTAAATCATTCACTTGTACTCACTAAAGGAGAGCTTGAACCTATGTACTTGTGTAAACCCTTCACAATTAATGAGAACTCATATACTCCGTGGACGTAGCCAATCTGGGTGAACCACGTACATCTTGTGTTTGCTTCCCTATCTCTATCCATTTACATACTTATCCACACTAGTGACCGGAGCAATTTAGCGAAGGTCACAAACTTAACACTTTCTGTTGTACCAAAGTCCTTACTGATTTTGTGCATCAACACACATTATAAAAGTTTGTCAAGTTTGTTGTTTCACTTTGCGTAAAGTAATGATTTATATCTTAATCATGTTATTCTCAAACATGGGATTTTGGATGCAAGTTCCTACCTAAAGCTTGACCAATAGTATGGAAATGTAAAAAATAAAAATAAAAAATAAAAAAATAAAAAAAGATGAAAAACATTAAGTATTGGCAAAAGACGTCAAAATATAAAGCTTCATATATAACAATATCTACATTACTCACAATACAAATAAAGTCTACATGTTCACTATTTCTTTTTGACAAAGAATTTACATGTTGACACCAGATTGCATTTCACCCATTTGTTTATGATTGATGAAGTTTACATATTGACTTCTTTGTATGCTACATTCCATATTCTATGCTAAGGAAATACAATATTAAACAAACTTTCTAGCATGCAATTCTGAGGATTTTTTGGGTTAATTCATGTTAGTGTGCCAATAAAATTATCCATGAAATTCAACTACAAATGAGGCTAAGCTTCTATGGAAATTGTCAATAGCTAATACAACATATACCAATAAATAAATTTATCCCAAAAATGATGCATAACCTGCAATGCAGTAACAAACTCTAAAAACCCTAAAAATTCACGTCTTACTGTCAGTAATCGCCCAAAACCAATTGAAAAAAGGGTGACATGTCGTCCAATAGTAGTAATATGCGCGTCACACACATACGTGTATGACTCACTCTTTTCTTCATCTCACACGTTTATGACTCCATATCTCTTCATCTCACACGTGTATGTCTCATCTTTTCTCCATCATGCGTATGTCTCCCTCTCTCGTTCATCTTTTGCCGACAAATCTGAAAACATTAGCCCAGCTGCAAGCCTGGATGATGTCGTTCTTTATCACTTAAAAACGATCAAAAATTTGCATCTCTAAATCAACTTTTAGGACTTCAGATGTTGTAATAAGGGTGTTAATGGGTAATGGTGTTGGAGAGGTATGTTGCTGGTGATTATGAAGAGATGGAAGAAAATCATATAATATTTCACTAGAAGAAAAATGCTCATCTACCACGGTGAATGTTCATGATAGATTGCAATCCATCATGGACATTGTGTCCGTTAGTAATCTGGATGTAATAAAATGTCTTAGTTTCTACCACGGGCTATGCCCGTTGTCAAATATAATGTAATCACAGACAATGCCCATTGTAGATTGGAATTTAACACCAAGGGTACTATGGTTGTTGTGGATTACTAAATTACCACGAGTAATGCCCGTTATTAAAAAAAAAATTCTAAAAAAAAAATAAAAAATATATATATATAAACCCACAAAATTGGAAATTTACTATATATACAATTTTTTTTTTAAATAATCACATATTAAAAAAGAATTACAACATGTACAAAGCTAACAACATCACCATTGATTTATACTATGAAATATCAAACTACACAAGAAGCATGGCCTCAAATAACAAGGAAAGTCAGTTGAAAGACTTCACTTTTCCTTGAACACCTCCAAACGCCTTTGAAAGTTAATACTATGAACTTGTTGTTAACCTATTAACAACTGAAATTATAAACAACGTAAATCACAAACATTCAGTAGTATTGAAAATCAATAAGCACCGACAACAACAAACAAACTCAAAACTAACGAAAAAGCATTACTTGAATTCTCCTATCGGTCAATATATATGCAATCATTGTACTAAATAAACAATTACTTGAAGTTTGGAATTACATTTCAACCAAGTTTCTTGAAGTTATTTAGTGAGCCACCAAAGAGAGGGATCTTGGAGTCCTTGGCCTTGAGGTAGAATTACAACTTAAGGTAGAAGCTTGAACAAGGAAAATTGCCATTACTGCAGAAAAGATTCAAATAAAGCAATAAAGCATAGTGTGAGAAAAGACTCGAGTGCACATCAAAATACACATAAAGGAAGAAAACAAAAAAATATATAATGAATAGGCAAAGAACATGGATAAGGCAAATACATTTTCTGAGAAGCCATGAACACGAGTCGCACCATTCGTAGCCACCATATGCGTCTCCATTCATTAAACACCCACAACCAAAACGTATAAGAAAGCAACTTGAAATTAGGAGTGCCATTTATTTACATCAAAGTAATTCGATGCAATTATATAGAGTGGGCGAGAGACAAAGAGACATTCATACAAACTGTTCTTTATTACACTGGAGCTTTTCCTTTAACATCTCAATCAGAACAAGGCATACTCATGCACATACCTAAGAAGCAAAGTGGATCATCCCACTGATTTTTTTTATCACAATGGACATATTTCAAATATATGAGTTACCAAAATTTATTCAAGCTTAAGTTATTTAATGAAAATGAGGGAAACATCTTCAATTTACTAACCATATGATGCCCCTAAACTAGTTAAGAGGAGAAAAAAGAAGTTGCGATCAAACCAACAAAACAACTACAATAGTATTAGAACAAATATAATACAAAATTAAAATATGAGCAAAGTTCCAAAATTTGAGTGAGAATATAGAGAATCAAATTCAAAACCCTAACCTAAAAATCCGTCCAAAAATTTGCATACCAATTTCTAAGCCATAAAGTGAAAGGCTAGCCAATGCAAACTGCCCTGCAACCCAATCATCATCCACCATCATTCATAAGAGAGAATAAGCATAGGGGTAGTTTTTGAACAAGAAAAACATTATTGTGACAAGTTATTATCAAAGGCTCATTAATAAAGGAATATCCAAAAAAAAAAAAAAACGATATAAATGAAAATCAAACTTACCCAACCAAAAAAAAAAAGGAATATTCATCCAAATGTAAACTCTTCCTATTGGTTGGCGAAGCGATGAGATTCGACGGACAGATTGATGGAATGACAGTGGAGTAATGGACATGCGAATCAATGGAGTGAGTGGCGGAGGTGAGAAAGAAGGCGAAACCAAGGCCGAATTTATAAGGTTTTTCAACAAAATTGGGGTAAATTGCTACAAAAACAAAGCTTTTGATGGCAATTTTGAAGAGATTCTGGTGCAAAGAGTCCCATCTCCACTAAGTTGGCTGGGATGAGGAAGAAGGTTCTTCTGGCATAAGCAAAGGGACGAATGGGGAAAAGTGAAAAAGGTTTGAGAAGAAGTATAAACAGGGTGCTTGTGGGGACATAGGATTGGAGTAGATATGGAAGCCACTGTGAAAGAGAAAAAAAGAGAAGACAAAAATTGAGGAACTGAAAAAGGGGAAGGGAAGATAAAATGGAAGAGATGAGGGCATGGAGAAGGTAGAGAGCGCGCAAAGTGGATTTGTCAAATTTCAAAGATGTTTAAAATTTTGCAAAATTTGGTGTCCCACCTTCTCTATTTTTTTTTAAATTATGAATGACTGTACCACACGTTATGCCTATGGTAAATAATAAAAAGGCATTGTTGATATTAATCATACCACGAACATCATGCATGGTGGCTTAGTATATTTACAACAAGCAACTTTGCGCGTGGTTATTAACTACTATTTTACCACTGACTAAAATTTGCTTGTGATAAAAATTTGTTATACACCACGTGCTTACTATGCCCATGGTAAATTTGTATTTTTTACAATGAACTCTTTATGCTCGTGATGAAATTGTCATGGTAGATGAGTTGTTGTCTTGTAGTGTTTCTTT
Organism: Malus sylvestris; assembly: GCF_916048215.2. Classification (NCBI taxonomy): domain Eukaryota; kingdom Viridiplantae; phylum Streptophyta; class Magnoliopsida; order Rosales; family Rosaceae; genus Malus; species Malus sylvestris. Next base: position 13,442,063 of record NC_062266.1, on the reverse strand, counting down.
TTATGTTCTTTGTTTTCCTATTATTCTCAAACAAAAACTCTTGACTCATTCATGGTTTTTGGTTTATATTGCATTTCAAGAACCCAAATTCAACATTTTCTTTGCCTTGAGCAACAAAATGCTTTAAATATAACATAAATGATACTCATCAATTGAAAACAAAAAACATATGTAAAGATGTATTAATTAGAAAGAGAGACATCTGATGTATCAATCATAATCATCATATGTATCAGTTGTTTCATCATCTTCATCATTTCCAAATAGCAAGTACTCTTTCTCTTCCTCTTCCTCCTCCTCATCTGTCTTCGCCTCCACCTTTTCCATAAGTTGCCTCATTACACCAAGCATTCTTCAAACCTCTACATCAACATCCATTTAATTCAAGATCAATGTCCTCTCTGCATAATGGTATAGTAGTTTCATCATTGTCATCTTTAATTAGCCGTATTGAACTATCACTTTCATGCTCATACTCGTCATCATTTTTGTCGTTTTCGTTACCATTATCATCATCGCTCATACTCGTCATCATTTTCGTCGTTTTCGTTACCATTATCATCATCATCTTTCTCTAGAACATCCCAAACATGCATATGTTGAATCTTCTGCACAACTTTCCAAGGATGACCCAACTTTAAATTGTCAATCTAAAATACTTGTGCTTGTGTAGCTAATAAATATGCGTTACTATCATACCATTGATTGTTTACATTCACCGATGTAAGAAGAAAATCTCTAATGATCTTTTTCCTTTGGTATCTGTATTGTACCATTGACATTTGAAAAGAATTACCCTAAAACCAATAAATTGAACTTTAAGGATATTAACTAAGCTGCCATAAAAGTTATACGGTTCACCATTATGCAATCCAGACGTCATTAACCCATTATTATGTGTTATGCGATTTTGATCAACAAGTGTGACCAAATATCGTATGCCATTCACAATACACCTTGTGTATTGGACAGTGCGTCAATCAGGACCTTGTGCTAAAGAAAAATTCTCCAGTCACCAATCTAGGTTTTAGAAAATATAATGACTTGACTCGCTGCCTAAATCATTCTGGAAACAATTGTATATGCCTCTGTTTTACATTAGCATGATTCTCTTTTTTCCAAAAGTTGGATAAGCTCACTACATGAATATAAAAAAATATTAGTTAAAATAGTGGAATTACAAATATCATTTGTGAAACTTAAACTATTAAAATCACATACTTTCTGAAATCTTCAATTTCGTCATAATAGTCCAACATATACCAATAAGCCACTTCTATATCTTCTCTCGAAAGTTCAATCATTACATGACCTCCAATTAGACGCGCTTTCTGAGCAAAAAAAAAAAATGAAAGCAATGCATTAGTATCACCACCATCATTGTTTCTTTCTGGTCGGGTGAATTCTATCTCAATATCACATAGATACATGCAACAAAATGTTGAAGACTCGTATGCCATGTGCACTTCCACAATAAAGCTTTTAGGCCGAGCTTTGTTACGTACAGATTTCTTGTACGTGCCTAACAATCTAAAAGTTAAAGCATTGTTACTATATAGAAAAACAAACTAAATGAAACTAAAGCAAGCATGATGGCACATTACCTTTCTACATGATACATCCAGCGACATCTAACCAGTCCTGCTAATTTAGCTTATCGTAGCAAACGCACAATTAAATGAACCATGAGAATGAAGAAAGCATGCAGGAAGATTTTTTCTAGTTTGCACAATATGAGCACAATGTCTGTCTTCATTTACATGCATATTTCGTGAATATTAGATGCATAACTATCATGAAATTTAATTGATTGCAACCATTATGGAAAATCTTTACGCTTATATGGTTTGACATATTGAGCTGGTGGTTTATCCAATTTATTATTTTCATTCAATTCCAATTGAAAAATTTCACCTGATATTCGTATATTTTAAATTCATCCTCGCCTTGAGTGTCATGTGACTTCTCTGTATTCAACGTCCTAATCAGAAAATCATATATATTCTTCTCAATATGCATGACGTTAAGATTATGCCTAATCTTCAATTTAGACCAATATTCCAACTTGAAAAAAATACTCTTCTTTGTCCAATTTAATTCTTCAGTGTTCTGCTTCATTTTCTTGTCTTCATTATCATGATGTTTACCAAGCGTGTAAGGTACAATATAATCTAATAGATCAAGTACATCATCGCCTGAGAAATCTCTCGAACGATGTCTCATCTATCGACGACCATTAAAGAGTGCAGTATTCTTGTTCCATGAATGATTCATTGGTAAGTAGTGACGGTGTCCAATATGACAATACTTCTCAACTTAGTGTACGATATATCCTCATTACATATGCCAACTTATCATGGGTGCTCCAACCATATAAATTTCCATATTGTTAATATCACAACTGCATACAAATTAAAAGTACATGCAGCTATTTTATCTTGGGTTTGAACGCCTTTCTTATAATTCCTCAAGCTCATCTACTAATGGATACAAATATGCATCAATCTCATTTCCGGGTGCATTTGGTCCAGGAATTAACAAGGTAAGAAAAGATAATGGTTTTTTCATACATTTCCATGGGAGCAAATTATATGGAAACAAAACAACTGACCACATACTATAAGGCTTGCTCATATCCGAAAAAAGATTAAGCTCATTAGTCACAAGGCCCAATTTAATATTTCGTGGGTCTCGAGCAAAATCAAGGTACATTTTGTCAAATTCTTTCCAAGCGATAAAGTTTACTAGATGCTTCATTGTATTCACATCATTGACTCTTTTATCCTTGTGCCACCTCGTGTCTTTGCTCGTATGTCTTGACATGAACAAACTTTGCAACCTTGGTTTAAGTGGAAAAGTACCGCAATACTTTTTTGGGAACTTTCTTTTTTTGCTCATAAAAGTCATAAAAACTAGTAAAGTGACAGAATCAAGAAATTTTTTATCCTAAACATCCAAATATTCTATGCGTTAATAGATAAGAAAAAAGTATATAGATTGGAACCTAATCGTTTTATTCTCCATAGTATGATAAGAGATTTTGTCTGAGATGTATTTTCACCTTGTTGCTGATTCCTTGAAAACACACTGCACAACACACCACTATAGGTCAAAGGTTTGTTTTGTTACAAATGAGAGTGAGAATTAAAATACTTTGATGCTAAACAATAAATATCCAAAACTACATACTCCTACACATTAAAAACTTTAACAAAACTTAGAGTATCTTAATTTAAGTGGATCTGTAGACTCTTAATTTAGTAAAGTTTCAAAATAGTATTATAATTCTTTTGAATTGGGGTTTCCTTATGAGTAATATAGTTGGAGGACGTTGCTGTAAAAAATTTGCTCACACAACCACAATAATGGATGCATACTTCGCCAAAGCCTCCCACAATGGTTGAATGCATACAAGAATTTCTCACTTCAAATTTGACAATACAATTGAGAATAAAGTTCCTTTGTGACAAAGGTGTAGCAAAGATGAATGATTTTTTATGCAAGCATTTACCCATGAAAAAATGAGTTGAATATATCGAGATCATTTTTGCTTGTAAAATCATGAGTATTCTCAATATGAGGTAGAACATAGCATTTAACTCTTTAAGCTTGGGTGCTTCTTTATGCTTGAGAATATGCTTTCTTCATTATATATTGAAAATGAATTCTCTGTTTATAGACTCGGCTGAGACTTGAGCCCCTGGTTGCGACTAAAAAAAATTATAAATAGGAAAGATGATTTGACAAAATGAAATATAATTCAAATACAAATTGTCAAGATGAAAGTATAAAAATCGGTGGTATCTTTCCTCACAACTTCCAAAACCTCACAACTTTTGATATCACTGATTTATACTTTGATAAAAAAAAAAACCCCATCCGAAAATATGTAAGAATCAAAATTAGCATTACATTTCACCACCTGGGGAACCTCACAACTTCTGATATCATTTGATTCATGCTTTGATAAAAAAAAACCCATCCGAAAATGTATAAGAATAAAAATTTGCATTACATTTCAACACCTAGGGAATTCAATTCAACTAATTTGTCAAAATGAAATGCAATTATCATTTCAATTGAAATGGATTTTAGGGTTATAAGTTTGGAAACTGCCATAGTTCATTCAATTAAAAGTTCTTGTGCATAACCTAAAATAAAATAAAGATGAAATAAGACCTTACTTGACTGCAGCCACCAAGTTACTTGAAGATGCAAGTATCAGGGTGTTGACGACGAGAGTGAATCAGTGTAGTGAGACGAATCAGAGTGCAATAGGGAAAAAATAATGCGATTAGAAAAATTGAGAGGTGGGCAAGAGAGGGAGACAAAGGGGACGTGGTGGTCGCTGATGATGGCAACCACTAGATTCTATGCAAGAGAAGGAGATGAAGGGGGTGGGTAAAAAATGCAGATAGATGAAATGGGGCTTTGTGAAAGTGGAATTTTTCTTTATGGAAGATGAAAGAAAAAGTTTCATTTAATTTATTTTCAGTTATTTTTTTCTTCTAAATATAGAAAGTTTGAAGTGCTAAATGAGAATTTTTAAGTGCCAATACCAATTTATGTGTCTTTTATGAATAGTTTTCTTTATACAACTAGTGAGGCATCTTTAGCCTCACGTGTAACTGTGTTGCATTACTAAAAATTATGTGACGCATTCTAAATTTGTTATCAATATACTTTCCTGCCCATTTATGTGTGACGAATCTGAAAGTTATATATGAAGCATATAATCTAAAAGATATTCCAAGGCCTGCGAAAGTTTTTATGCGACGCTTTCTAAAATCTCTTCACTTCGTAATATATGATGATTTTCTGGGCGCCACCACTAATTCCATCACATATTCCCTGTTTTCTTGTAGTGAACCTTGAGAATAATTTCATTTATCAAGAGAAGCAAGAAAAAACAGAAAGATTCAGGGTATTACATGTGGTTGTGATGTAGTGATTAGGATTTTTTAAGGAAGTTGAAAAGAAACCATTTTGGGAGGACATGGATTTGAGAAGGCAAAAACGTGTAAGTTGAAAATAAACTGCACTGATTAGTGGGTGGATAATTGCCATTTTTTTTCTTGTTGAAATCATATGTGGGACAATGTTATTGGAATATGTGAGGGATCATTAATCAAAGAAACTATATTGTTTAAGATCAATTTGTAGTATATGTGTGTTGTATCCGACGGACTAAACAATCATCTTCAAGATTCACCGAAAACATAGTATGTAGGCAAGCATCTCCAGAAGTTTTTTTTCATGTTATATTACTAAATTATCCTTAATTTAGCTGGTTGTTTGTGTGTTGATTTTTTTTCTCAAATGAGGAATTTTAGGGTTATTGAAAAAGTTAAAAAGAAAACTGCCCACTATGTGAATAGTCTGGATTTTCTTAAATCAAATTGTTTTTTTTTTAAATCTAATTAAGGAATGGTATTTAAGTGCATTTTTGAAATTATGAATGATTTACCAATTTTATCCTATGACTTTATGTACTAGCATATGGCCACACTCAAAGTACATGTGAATTTTTTTTTATTTTTAAAATTGAAGGAGATAGGAAGAAAGTAAGAGAGACTAAAAGAATGTGGGAGTGGGAATAGAGCTTTGTTTTTTATTATTTAATTAGAGATATGTTAGAATCACATGTAAGTTCAAATGTAGGTGTGACTTAAAAAAAAAGGAAAATTTTGGTTGTGTGAAATTACATTATCATTCATATTTCTTATTTATGTTTAGTTTAATTAGAGGGTTAGAATGGTAACTTCATATATTTTAGTTGAGAATGAAAATTTGGTTAATATATAATTTAGATATAGATAATATATAATAAAGATAAATAAATAAATATTGTAGTGAAATCTTCAAAAAAAATTTCTCAAACAAACGATATTATTTACATTAAGCGGGAAAATGTGACTCAGCCTTACAATAAGCCTGTGATAATATGGTTCAAATTCACTTTTGATGATATTAAACTTAAGATATCTCATTTACAAGTAAAGATGAATAGTACTAAAATATAGTAGCAAGTGACGACGAAATCTTCATTTTGAATGACGAAACAAACTTAAAACAGTTTTTTTTTTTACTTTTATTTATTTATTTATTAAAGCATTTTTAAACAGTTTGCACACCGGGGAACACCACCCGCCGCCCGTCCACCTGATAAAATTCAAAACCAGTCTCGGACCCCTAAAATCCGCGATATTCCACCACGAACCCGAAATTCCCTCGCATTTTCTCTCCGCCATTTTTCCCACCTCTCTCCGAACTCCAAAAATGCCGATTCCAAACCCTAAATTCCCTCACGAATCGCTCATGACTCAGGACCAACTCATTGACTCGCTCACCTCCCACATCTCCCTCTTCCACTCTCACTCCAATTCCTCAGACCTCAAACCCAACCATAACCCTAACCCTAACCCTAACCCTAACCCTAGGTCCTCGATCCTCAAATGGTTCTCATCTCTCACCGTCCACCAGCGCCAAGCTCACCTCACCGCCGTAGATCCCAAGTTCGTACGGGTCCTCGTTCAAATGCTCGGCAGGGTCCGTGCCAACGGCCATGGCTTCTTCATCATCCTCCCTGACCTCCCCTCCGGCGACCTTCCCACCCTCTGTTTTAAGAGGTCGAGTGGGCTTCTGTGTAGGGTGGCCGAGTCGAACGAGCTGGAGAGGAGGGTTTTCGAGTCGACTCGGTTGTTTTCTTCGAGGGAAGGGGAAAAGGTGGAGGAGTGTTCGTGCTCGGTGAGGGATATCGATACGGTTACGGTGAGTGAGGATTTGGTGGAGAATTTGGATGGGTTTGTGGAGGCAATGGATGAAATATCAAATGGGGGGTTTTTGAGGGGGGAAGAGAGTGACTTGGGATCAGATTGGGTCGAATTGAAGTGGTTGAAGGATAAAGGGTATTACAGTATGGAAGCATTTGTGGCAAATCGGTTGGAGGTGGCGTTGAGGTTGGCGTGGCTGAATTGTAGTAATGGGAAGAAAAGAGGGGTGAAATTGAAAGAAAAGATGACCGCTGTGTGCTTGGCGGCCAATGTGTATTGGAGGAAGAAGGGGTGTGTAGACTGGTGGGAAAATTTGGATGCAGCAACAAGGAGAAATGTTTTGACATCGGTGTTGGGCAAAGCAGCGAAACCTTTGGTACATTTTCTAACTTTATGGTTTTATAGTGTTTAGGTGATAGTGTATGAGAAATGTAATAGGTTTATACGGTTCTGAATGATTCTGTTGATAGATTAAGTTGTAATAATTGTGCTAGAGAATTGGATTTAATTGGTAACAAAGGAGAGGAGTTTTGGTGAATGATGCATTAATATCCTTTAACTGAAGTTCTAAAATTGGAAATCTTTATATTTGTAATGAAGCTTACAATATGATGGTTGATTTATTTGTTTGTTATAATGTAGCTTAACTTAGTTCATTTTAACTTAGATTCTTGAGATCCTGAAGACATGTAGTGAGGCGGGAGATGAAATGTGGCTCTTCAATAGAGGAGGAGAACAACCACTGAGGTACAACCAAATTGCATCTATGCAAAAGACAGTTCCAAAACGTGTGGCTGACATAGAATTTGGGTCAAGCATTATCCCGGCTTCTCTTTCTGGAAGACCTTCCTTAGTCGCGGGGTTTAATAATCTCTTTCTGCTTCAGGATATAGTAATGATGATATCCTTATGTAACCACAGTGAATATGATATAGGGAAACTCTTTTATAGCACACTGAGTTCAGTTTCTACCATTTCTGATTTTATATTAAGAAAAGTACGGGGATTTCTTATGGTTATTTTGCTTGAATGCACAAAAATGGAACTTCTAGCAGATGGAAATGAAAAACCCTTATCTAAGAAATCCAAGGCAAAGCCTAGTGCTTTTAGCCGTAAAAGTAAGGGGAAGAACCGCAATGTGAAAAGACCAAATCCTGTTCCTAGGTCATGTGCGGATGATTTTTTGTGTGAAAAGTCTCTCAAGGTACTCTTTAGTTCGCTGATGTCCTTTTGGATTCACAACAAATTTTGTGGATAGTTTTAATTGCTTCAGTGTTATGCCAGGATCGTAATTGTACATTGGCTCATAAAAAAAAGGCAGATTCTGGGGAGTCTAAGAAGATTCCTGGTATACATCAGGAGGTGGAAATTTCCAAAGAGGCATTATCGTCGAAAGATGAAATGGTTATTCTCGTTCTTTTAATTTGAATCACATTTCTCATTAATGATTTGAATGGTTTGTAACTAGTAGCTTGTCATCAGGAACATGCACAAACAGTGGTTGCAAAAGCTCAAACTGCTGCAAGGAAGGGTAGGAAAGAAAAAGGAAAAAACAAAATAACTGGTTGTAAGAATTCTGGTGATGTAATAAAATCCGAAAGATCAGTCATGGAAGCTTCTTCTTCTTCTGTCATTCCTGAAGATTGCACAGCAAAGTCTTATCCCGTTTCTAGTGATTCAGCTTTCAAGAGCAAGACTGGTGATAATTCAGCTAGTTGTAACATCCTTGTGACAAATTCGATTTCTCCTGGTTCTGGCAATGGGCCAACTGAGGATGACGATGCCACCCAAAGCATTCAAGAGAATTATCCTGTTGGTTCTAGAGCAAGTTCCAGTCATACATTTTTCGAAAATTACAATTCATCAAACAATAGTACTGAAATTCAAATAAAATCGTCTGGTAGTGTAGTACCTTCTCCTCTGCCCGCAGTGGATCATAAGATTTTCAGCCACATAGATATTGACTTTCAGAACGAGCAAGCTGGCAAATCTGATATAAAAGATGTTGCACCAGACAAAGGAATGAGAGTTGATGATGTGGAAAAGGAAGCCATTCCGTTTCAGGACCAAGAACATGGAAATCATCTATGTGATACTGGAACCCCATGTTCTTATGAAAGCTGTCAATATGAGTGGCCTGGTGTAGCTTGCGCCTATTATCCACCTGTTAACCCACATCTCCCACCCGCCACTGACCGATTGCATCTGGATGTTGGTCATAACTGGCAGAATCACTTTCGCCAGTCTTTCCTACCAACTATACATCAGGCGAGAAGTTCTCCAATTCAAGGCAGGTGTAATCCAATTCTGACTCGACCACTGCCAATGAGTTTAGACTGGCCTCCAGTGGTTCGAAGTGCTCGTGGATTGGCTCTATCGCGAACCTTTAATTATGATTCTGGATTCATCTCAAAGAAGCAGTGTAGTTTTCCACAGGTTTTTTCCACCCATAGTGTCAAGATTAATGCAACAAATGTGGACAACGAAAGGAAGTATTCTTGGGATTGCACGGACCTACCTGATCCAGCAACGGCATATGAACTAGCAGATGAATGTGAGGGCCACTGGATATCAGAGGATGAAGTTGAGGTGCAAGCATTTGCTGGGGTAGACTATAATCAGTACTTTGGAGGTGGTGTGATGTACTGGAATCCTTCTGATCATCCAGGGACGGTTTTCTCTCGCCCTCCTTCCCTTAGTTCTGATGATAGCTCATGGGCTTGGCGGGAAGCTGACATGAATAGGGCTGTCGATGATATGGTTGCATTTTCTTCTTCATATAGTACAAATGGTTTGACTTCACCTACTGCTTCCTTTTGTTCTCCTTTTGATCCTTTGGGATCAGGAAACCAGGCTCTTGGTTATGTTATGCCTGGAAGCGATGTACCAGGCAAGGTGCTGCATTCCTCATCAGCAATGACAGACACAGCAGCAGATGAGGAATCCTCTGGATCTTTGGCTGATGTAAATGGTGATGTTGAAGGGAAGACAGGAGACTCGCTTACTTATCCCATTTTACGGCCAATCATCATTCCAAACATTTCAAGAGAAAGGTCAAGAGAGTTTAAGCGTAGTTATGATCGCAGAAGCCCATGTGTTCCTCCTACAAGGCGTGAGCAACCTCGGATAAAGCGGCCACCATCGCCCGTGGTGCTTTCTGTTCCACAGGCCCCACGACCACCTCCACCCTCTCCTGTGAGTGACGCCAGGAAAAACAGGGGCTTTCCAACTGTTCGGTCTGGTAGCTCTAGCCCAAGGCACTGGGGTATGAGAGGATGGTTCCATGATGGAGCTAACTTGGAGGAAACTTGTTTGCGCATGGATGGTGCTGAAGTTGTTTGGCCTTTAAGAAGTAATAATATTTCTGGCCGTCCATTGATTCAAGCTCTTCCTGCACCCTTGTTGCAGGATCGATTGATTGCTATTTCTCAACTTGCTCGTGATCAAGAACATGTAAGTGTAGCATCTATCTTATAAACTTTAAATTTGTGTTGATGTTTAAAAGTCCTTCATAAGATAGTATATTCATTGTACAGCCAGATGTTGCATTGCCCCTACAACCGCCTGATTTGCATAACTGTCCTATCCGGAAGGTGTCTCTTTCTTTGATGCACAGCCTTGTCCACGATGACATTGACCTTTTCTGCAAGCAGGTACAATAATTGATCTAGTATTATTGTTTTAATCCATTCTTCACCATCACCATTATATATTATCTTCAAGTTCTCCAATCAAAATGTTTATCAAATATTTGTACCATTGACCATCGTTCCATGTGTTGTTACATTCTACTGAATGTTTGATATGATGGGCTGAAGGTGGCTGCAGAGAATATGGCTAGGAAGCCCTACATAAATTGGGCTGTTAAGCGGGTTACAAGGTCTCTCCAGGTACTTTGGCCCAGGTCCAGGACAAACATATTTGGTTCAACTGCAACCGGTTTGTCACTTCCAACAAGTGATGTGGACCTTGTGGTTTGTCTACCTCCTGTGAGGAACCTGGTAAAAAAACTTCTTGATCTATTCTCTCAGTTACATTGACCTCTTTTCCAGTACTTTCGGAAAAATATTCATATGCAGACATATTTTTAGGAACCCATTAAAGAAGCTGGGATATTGGAGGGGCGTAATGGTATCAAAGAAACATGCCTTCAGGTACATTGCAAATTAGTCTATTATAGAAAGGCAGTTCGTTTGATTCATCTTTTCTACTAGAAATCTGTGTACAGAAACTTTTTTTTTTTTTTTCAATAAACGAAGGGAACTGTTCTACACTAGCTTGTCACCGTTCTGCATTCGTGTTTTCTATGCAAGCTGTTTATGGTGTTCTAAGCTTAGTGTGCACATTCATTAAGGCTGCATAAACTTTGGAACACTTATCATTCTGTTCCTATTGGAACATTTTGAGTTTCGGATCCTGATTGTTTCTGAACTTTTTATCTGATTATTTCGCATAACATGACCCTGATAATAAAACTTCAATATGCTGCTCATCAAATAAACATTTCTGGTCAACTGATTTGTTTCTCGTTAAGTTTTTGTAGTGCCAACTGATATGTAGCACCCCTTCATCCTTTCCGCTGATATCTAAGATTGTTCTTTTCTGTTGCCTGCTCTGTGACAGTCTTGTTTTGGTGTTTCAGCATGCCGCTAGGTATCTCGTCAATCAGGATTGGGTCAAAAATGATTCTCTTAAGACTGTGGAAAATACAGCTGTACGTCCTCTTCATTTTAATCTTTTGATTGTACTTCTGTTTCATTTAAGCTTCTTTTACTTACATGGTTTTTCTTACTGTTTAATCCTTGCTTTTAGATACCTGTTATAATGCTTGTGGTGGAAGTTCCCCATGATCTCATTGTCTCATCTGCTTCCAATGTACAATCTCCAAAAGAAGAGCCACCTCCCATGTCTGGTGAGCATGGCACTAATGTGAACTCGAGTGTGGTTGCTTTAGAAGAATCTGTGGTGCCCAAATGCTCACAGATAAATGACGATGCTACAAAGGATTCAGTATCAGTTCGTATTGACATCAGTTTCAAATCTCCATCTCATACAGGACTCCAAACTACACAACTGGTATATACCTCTCCCTCAATCTTTTGTGTGTGCGGGTGCAAGATGAACGCATTTTGTGTGTGTGAAATATAGCTTTATCTACTTAAACCTTCCAATCTTTAACTTTTAATGACTAAGGTACTCAATCTTCCACCCCTGGTCTACGAATATTGGTTTAAGTTTAAACGAATTTTTTTTACATAGGTTTTGGGACTGTCATTATCGATGTTAGACGTTTATATTTAATAAGTTAGTCTAAAAGATTTCAAGGTGTATCACCCAAATGCACAATATTTCACTCGCAAAGACATCTGTGATTGGAACGTCAAGGCTTGTTGGAGAGAAGATTCAGTTGAAATCCCAAGTGTTAATAAAAATTCATTAGATTGTAACATCTATATTATGCCCATGTGTTTGGTGGTACATAATTGTGGGGTGGTTACTTGCAAATTGCTACTACTGTGTGAAAGCTTGTGGTAGTGGATTGTATAAAAAAGTCAAACCAAATTTGTATGCTGGTGTATCAAATTATGTTTCTTCAACCATTGTGATTGGGGTCTTTTAGCATCCATTCTTGCACAGTCCTTTTGGATCTCAGGTATCCTTTCTTTTGTTTCTTGAAGCAGTTAGCTAGTTCCTTGTGCATATTTTGTTGCGTATTTGGTACTTGCAAATTTTGATGTGCTTTTGGTGACATTTATAGCTTACGTATATACTTTATTTATATGTTATGAACCATAACTAGTCATTTGCAGGTCAAGGATCTCACTGAGCAGTTTCCAGCTGCTACACCCCTTGCTTTGGTACTGAAACAGTTCTTGGCAGATCGTAGCCTTGATCAGTCTTACTCTGGTGGCTTGAGTTCCTACTGTTTGGTGAGTAATGCTACTTATTTCAAGGTGCAACGTCAGTAAATTAAATTGAATTGAAGTTTTTGATTTCACCATCTTCCAGTAAGGACAATGGGTATCAAAGGTGATGGCATGCCGTAGAACTTTTGGACTAACGCATAGAACATTTTGTTCTCGCAATGATTGTCCTTTTAAAGGTATTAAAAGATTAATGCTTTAAACTAGCAGCTGCCAGATCAGGGTCTAAATTATAATACACTATAAACATTATAGAAATTGAAGTTTTAAGGTCAATTAGGGAATTAAAAGATGATGATATGTTGATACTCAATTTTAGGGAGCACGAACATGACACAAGTACTCGACATATTACATGTATTGGCTTCTCATTTTTCTTGATTTTTTCATATCAAAGGGTAAATTTTAGCATAACTCAACTAACTTGGAGCATGGAACATACTGTGAATTGCTGTTATTGGCTGTTGTAGGACGGTGTTGTATTTGCTCCTCTGGGCTATTGAGTTCTGTTGCCAGTGATCTTGCGTAAAAATATATTTTATTTTTTGCTTATTTTGGTTGAGTATCTGGCTTTTATTCTTAAACATCTCTTGTTTAAAAGAAAAATGCAATGAATTCTGTAGAGCATCTGTGACAGTTAATTATTTTTGGTGTATTTTTTTACTCTTTTTCAGGTATTACTTATTACACGTTTTCTTCAGCATGAGTATCATCTTGGCCGGCCCATCAACCAAGTAAATTTCTAATTTCAACTCTAATTTTGTATGTTAGTATGTTTTATTTTCCCTTGATAATGTATTATACAAAGTATCGTGGAGGACCTTTAGGTACTATATACTTGCACCAAATTATGTGTGACATCCGTAATTTATGGTTTCTTTTTTCTATCAGTCATAAAAATATATTTTGATTTTCTGCTTGATATGTTGAATATTCAACTCACTAAGTTATTAGTATTGAACTTCTGAATGGTTGATTTGATTGAGGGTCCCAACTTCCATATATTTTGAGTAAACCATTCCAAACAATTAGTTACTAGTTAGAAATGGAGGTATCGTTCCTAATTTTGTAAAAATATTCAAATTTCATGTGGCTGGCCGCTGGTCTAAGTTCAAAGTTCTCATTCAAACTCGTACTTGTTGCCCTTTTTAGTTTCTCATTTTTGCTGATGATTATTGCTAGATTGCTTTATTACTAAACCAGTAATGATCTTGCAGAATTTTGGGAGCCTTCTGATGAATTTTCTCTACTTTTTTGGGTAAGACAACCACTGATAATGATTCTCTCTCTCTAATTATATACCAGTGCAACTACTTCTTGGATTGGAATTGAGTTTACTCTGATTGAATAATTGTATAGTTTGTTATAATATGGTTTAAGCTACATAGCGATTGACGCTTCATCTCTCTCTTCCTTCTAGGAATGTGTTTGATCCTCGCCAAATGCGTATATCGGTACAGGGAAGTGGTGTTTATATTAAGAGGGAAAGAGGTTGTAGGTAATAGCAGTACTCTGTTTTCTTATTTGTGCTTGAAGAGAAATTCTTAACTTTTTTGCATTGCTTATATATTGATCTGCTCCATGTAGTATTGACCCGATACACATTGATGATCCCCTTTTTCCAACTAATAATGTGGGGCGTAATTGCTTCCGTATACATCAGTGTATCAAGGTAAGCTGTGTTTTTTTGGGATTAATTGTCATGATATTTTCTGACATATTCAATATTACCTTGTGTGATAATGTGATGCTTATCTATTGCTAGCTTCATATGTGTACAGATGCTTGTTTCTTACTTTCGAGATTATCATTGGATGTTGTAGGCATTTTCAGAAGCTCACTCTATTTTGGAGAATGAGTTGGCTTCTCTTCCCAATGACGGTGGTGATGATGCGTGCTCAAGGCCCCCATATAGACTTCTCTGGAAAATCATCCCAAGTATTGATCTATCGTAGCACTGCTTACTGTATGCAAAGTTGTATGCTTCTTAAGGTATCTTAAAATTTTAACATTTCCTTTTACTAATTTTTAATTGTTTGTTGGTATTTTTTTATTGTGAATGGGTTGGTGGGAAACTAACAATTTCCATCTTATCGTGGTCCTGTGTTAATATAGAGTAGTGGAGGTTGCGAAATAGTAGGTGCCTTCGGTTATGACTCCTTACCCTGCTAATCCCATCCCCTGGCGTTTTAACTTGTTGGTTGAAAACTGCAACCCCTAATTATGGCTTTAAGCATGATTAAATTGGAGTTCATTCTGTATGGGCGACCATGTAAGTTTACTGGACTTTCTGATTTTGTATTGGAGCTCCTCTCTGTTTTACTTGGGAGCCATTTGACAACCATTTCATTTTCAGTTTTTGATTTCAATTTTCTTGTAAACTGAAAACTAAAAACTGAAATGGTTATGAAGCGGGCCTTTACTTATGCAGTTTCCTCCCATATGCACATTTTGCCCTCTTTCAGTTATTGATTTCTTTCCTGCTGAGTTTCTCTTTTTTTTTTTTTTTTTTTTCCCGGCAGGATATGTCTGTAATTTTCACTGCAGATTAGCTCCGGTACTCTCGGTGCAGTCATGAACTCTCTTTGTTATGGTTCTGGTGCAGGTGTTGGCCACAGAAAAGTAAGGTTCAGACAACCAAAACACGTATTTATTTGTGTGCCTCCGATGCTGTTGTTTATCGGTTGTGCTCTTGTGGTTTATGTATTCATTGTCAAATTGTAACTAACCAATCTTTACTTTCCCTTTTTTCAGTCGCCGGTTTGTTGCCGTCATAATGTCATTAAAGACTGGATTTTCTGCTAAACTGTATCAAGTTCATCTTGGTGCCAAACGTGCTCAAGTGAGAGTGGAAAGGAGTAGCAACAATCAGAAAAAGGCTCGCATCAGATTCTTCAGGTCAGCCCCCAAACCTGATTTGGCGGTTCACTGCACTGAACATTTGTGCCGAAAACTCTAAAATCAATTATATATATGTTAGTTCGGGTGTATAAATTTTATACAACTGTTCATAAATTATACCAGCTGTTGCAGTTATGTCGAACTAGCATAGAATTTGTATACTCGTCGAAAACAAAACGTTAGGTTGTATGTGGCCAAGATATTTACCTAGTAACAGAAATGTATTGAGATCATAAAGTTCAACTGTATTCTGTATTTTTTGATTTACAAGCAAAATATCAATGACAAAAAGTGAGAAGAAAAAGATCCGCCGGTTTGAGACGATCTTTAGACTTAATGCTCACCTCCGTCGGCCCGAACTTAATGCAAAATATTTCTTTGGTACTCGTTCACTTCGTTGAACAACTTGTTCAGATAAATACTGTCGATATCGAAAGGCACATCTTTGCGGAGGTTTTTGAAGAAATGCACGACCTCTTTGTCGGTTCCGAGATAATTCTCGATAATGTTTTAATCGGACAGAAATGTCGCGTCCATCGGCGTGCGGACGAGACAACTCATGAATGCAGCGTAAGTGTTTATATACTTTGGGCAATGAGAGTAGCATTGTTCAAATGCAACCAAGTTTAAGAAGAAATGGGTGTGGAGATCATCTAGTTTTATGGGCGGAATTTCAAGAACTCCAATGCAAAATCTGATGTCTAGGAAGCTCTGCGCCTCCCGTGTTTTGAACATAATTCTGGCGAGATCGTGAAGCTTTTTTGCCGATTGGATAAACTCAACGTCCTCCTGAGGTTCGGGGACAAAACTCAGGTGAAGTAAATCGAGTAGATGCTTTCCTTCGACACTGAAATAATGCCTCAAGACTTGAGGAGGCCTCCCTACTGCGCAGTTAAAGAATTCGATTTTTCAAACTACTTTTGAAGAACGAAGAAAGGAACTTGATTCTCCAATAGAACAAGATCTCGATAATAATTTTACTATGCAGAACATTTCGATGATGAAGAGACCGTCTGGTACCATCATCTCAACCAGATGGCGGCTGCATAAGTTAATGGTCTCTGCATAGCACTCTCTTATATCATCTTCGATTTCTGCTACAACCTGCCGGTAGTCATCAAGTCCGATCAACTGCGTTCGACCGAGAAGATTGTCAAGAAATCTCCATTGTGTTGTTGCATCATCACCACGTGTTTATCACCGTAGTGATAAGGGCCGATTGAGATGATATGAGGCCGGTACTTCCCCTCGTTTGTTTTCGCCAGGCAATGAGGTACTTTGAAGATGCAACAAGAGCTCTTACCTGCTAACGGATGCAGTAGCCATTTCGTTTCTTCGATTCTTTGCTTCAACGTCGTCATGCGATTATATTCCGTAGTGGTAACTGTAACGGCAGTATGATTTCTTCCTGTATTTGCATGGGGCAGCTAGAAGATGAGTTCACTGCAGCTACAAATCAAAGGGAAGAAAACTTGTTATAGTAATTAACGAGTTTCTTTGCCTTTGAATTATAGAATAAAATGATCAGCAGTGGCTGTAAAACTATAACACGGTGGAATTCATTGACTTGTTCTCACTACGTACCTTCTGAGGCTCTGATGAAGAAGATGTTGCTGGAGCTCCTTCAATTTCTCTGAAATTAATACAACATTATCATTATCATGTAACTTTGAATTATAAACTTCAACGATTATAGAGTAACTCTTTGTAGTATGATAAATGAACGGTCATGATTTTAATGAAGAAATATTATATTTATTTACTTACCAATCTAATGAAAATAAAGTCAGACTGTCCAATAAGCTGAATTAAAGACTTACCATAGTCTTTGAAACATACAGCTAATCCAACTCCTATAACTTATTGCACGCGGAAAATATGGAATAGGGTTGACTTGTATTTGATACATACAACTATTCCAACTCCTATAACTTATTGCAAGTGGAAATTGTGGAATAGGGTGACTATTTCTAGTCCCGTTCACAAAATTATATCTTATAAATAAAGTATTGAATAGTTGATGCTAAAAAGTGAACTTGAGGCCAAAATTTTTGGATTTTGGTTGAATTAATGAACTGTTGGCGACTTTAATTAATTCAATAGATCGTATTTTTTAGATTTGATCGTAGAAGTAAAATAATGACGTTTAGGTCATATAAGCCATGGTAGGCATCGGGCTATGCAATAAACGAAAATATAGCCTAGTACGGCTCTAATAAAAAATATCACAAAAAAAATTGGGTATGGTTAAGAAGCGGGGGACGCCAAAATATGGCATTAGATTGAAAAATGGACGCGGCCCAACATGTGATTATTGGCTGCAGTTAGCACGTCCGTGCAGCAAAACTGCATGCTTTTGGGTTTTCAGGACAAGGGCTGTACAGCAGCCCAACAGCAACAGAGCAGCGGGTCGAGGTGAAGGGCAAAGACAAGTAGCACATAAGGCTGTTAGAGGCGGGTCCTGACTCGGAGATGAGCCCATCAAGCATCAGGCTTGCTAGAAGTGGGTCGGGTGCAGGAGATAAGGCCCAGAAAAGCTGCAAGCTTGCTAGAGGCTGGCTGGGGCTGTAGGCCCCACTAAAACCAAACCCATGCTAGAAGCCTGATTGTCTTCATGTGCAGTAAGCCCAGAGGGCTACTGCTGCTAGTCCAGACATTAAACGACATCGCCAAGGCACTGCACAACACAGCTTGGTTGCAGGCCATCCAATGCGGCTCGTAGTCGTGGCTCAGTAGCATAACCCTAATTTTATTTTGTTTTTGGAAATATTTAAGTTTTGATAAAGCCCTAATTGCTTAAGTTTTCTTTCGATTCTTCGACTCACAAATTCCACATAGCAAATTTATAATTGCGTTATGCATGAATATATATATTCGATTCTTTGATTCATAAATTCCACATAGCAAATTTAAGCAAATTTATAATTGTGTTATGCATGAATATATATATTCGATTCTTTGACTCACAAATTCCACATAGCAAATTTATAATTGTGTTATGCATGAACATATATATATATATATATATATATATATTGACAAATATATGAACATATACAATATATATAGTAAGGTAAATATAAGTGTATGGGGTTTATGCATCATGGGGAATGTTTTCATGTTTCATGATCGTTAAAAATATCTAACATGGATTTTAGGAGAACCTGATTGGGAAAAAACAATTGAGCCTTTGAATTTGTAGAAGAACTCCCACGAAACTTCAGCTCCTTAGTGTTAGTTTCCTTAGCTTTAGGCAAGAGCATGCTGATAACATGTTGTAGGCCAAGTAACTGAAAAATATAAAGGACAAAGAGAGAGGGTTGCGGCAGCAACAAGAGAGAAGACAGAGGATTGGACATGGAGGAAGTTTCAAATAAGGATAGAAGAAGTTTCAAATGGGCATGGAGGAAGTTTCAATTGCGGATGTTTTCCTTCGTAACCTTCAACCTCATTTACTGAGTTCAATTAACTTCAACCCTGCAAAATTTTGTTTCCTTATTTGCCCTTACAATTAGTCTCATGTGTCAGGTACATGAATGAATTTAACTAAAACATTGACAGAGTAAACGAAAAGGTCCATAGCTGCACATTTTAACTAGTTAAGGAACCAATGGTCTTGGAAATAAAGTTTAGCTACCATCGCTTCAATTGAGTTAAAGTTGAGAGACCATTACTACAGCCTCAGGTGGCAAAGAACCAACATTAAGGTGCCAAAACTTCTCGTCGATGTGAGCTCTTGGGGAATATCAACCTGTTATCCCTAGAGTAACTTTTATCTGTTGAGAGATGGCCCTTCCACTCGACACCGTCGGATCACTAAGGCCGACTTTCGTCCCTGCTTGACGGGTGGGTCTTGCAGTCAAGCTCTCTTTTGCCTTTGTACTCAAAGGCCTCCCTCTGGCTCGAGGAAACCTTTGCATGCCTCCATTACCTTTTGGGAGGCTTATGCCCCATAAAAATTGTCTACCTAAGACTATCTTTTAGCCCGTAGGTCCTGATACAAGGTTAGAATTCTAGCTCTTCTAGAGTGGTATCTCACTGATGGCTTTGGCTGCGCCCCCCCCCCCCCCGAGGGGGGAAGGGGGCCTTCTTCGCCTTCCACCTAAGTTGTGCAGTAAAGGCCCAAAGTTAATCCTAGGGAACAGTGAAGCTTCATAGGGTCTTTCTGTCCAGGTACAGGTAATCCACATCTTCACAAACATGTCTATTTCACCGAGCCTCTCTCTGAGATAGTGCCCAGATCGTTACGCCTTTCATGCGGGTCAGAACATACCCGATAAGGAATTTCACTACCTTAGGAGCGTTATAGTTACGATCGCCGTTCACCGGGCTTCGGTCGCCGGCTCCCCTATCATTAGGTCACCAACTTCCTTGACCTTCCGGCACTGGGTAGGCGTCAACCCCCATATATGGTCTTACGACTTTGCAGAGACCTATGTTTTTGGTAAACAGTCGCCCTGCTTATGGACCCGAACTTGGGTGATCTATCCATGACCCCACTATCTACCACCAATAATATCATTTTACATTTTGTTTTAGCTATGTCTATACTACATATTAAATAGTTACTTATTTATATAATGTATAATATATTTACTTAAATCCACCTAGTCCATCTAGGCCATTCCTAAACGTCTAGGCGCTAGGCCCCAGCCTACTGGCCGATTAGTGGCTAGTGTCTTTTAGATATTTAAACTTATTGCGAATGGAACAAAGTTGACTATTTCCAGTCATGTTCACAAAATTATTATCAACCCCCATCTTATAAAGAAAATATTGAATTGTTAATGCAAAAAAAGGACTTCAGGAATTTTTTTTTTTTTTTGGATTTTGGTCAAATTAATGAACTATTGGTCACTTTAATTAATTCAATAGATCGTAAGCATTTAGGTTTGATCGTAGAAGCAAAATAATGACGCTCGGGTCATATAAGCTTTGGTTGGCTTCTGGCTAAGCAATAACGAAAATATAGTCTAGTATGACTTTCATAAAATTGTCCCACAAATATTTGGGTATGGTCAAGAAGTGGGGGATGTCAAAATATGGCATTGGATCGAAAAAAGGACACAGGCCAACATGTGATTGTTGGCTGCAGTGGACATGCCCAACAACACTTTGGGCTTTCGGGGCAGGGTACAGCCCAACAACAACAGAGCCGCGGGTCGAGGTTAAGGGTGAAGTCGAGTAGCGCACGAGGCTGTTGAAGGTGGGCTGAGACGCGTGGACGAGCTCAGCAAGCATTAGGCTTGCTGGAAGTGGGTTAGGGCGAAGGAGACAAGGCCCAACAAAGTTGCAAGTTTGCTGGAGGCGGGCTAGGGCTGCAGGCCTTAATGAAACAAAACTTATGCGGAGGCATGGTTGTCTTCATGTGCAGCAAGCCCAGAGGGTTACTGTTGTTGGTCTAGACATTAAACGATGTTGCCTAGGGCACTGCACAACACGGCTTGGCTGCAAGCTAGCCAATGTGGCTTGGCACGGCTCGTAGCCGTGGCTGAGCCACAAAACCCTAATTGTTTTTTTCTTCAAAATTTTTAGGATTTGATAAAATCCTAATTGTTTCTATTTTCTTTTGACTCTTTGACTCATAAATTTCACATAGCATGACACACCTCGACCCGGAATGTCCACCAGGACTCCGAATCAAGCTATGCTGGCCGACACCTGGAATGGTTATGAAGCCATAAAGTGTAGTGATGTGGAAAAAGTGAATAAATTAAACCTAAAAATGCTAAATATAAGAGTGTGATTGTGAATGGGAATGAACCCATTTCACACATGATGTTAGAGCATAAGTAAAGTATAGTAAAGTAGGATGAGAATTACATTGTCAGTAGTATTCCCACAACAACAATTTGCCAAAAATCCTCGACGACATGAAAGCTTAGCCATTAAAACCTGGAGGGGCGAAAAACAAGTGTGAATGGGCCTAAAAATAAAGTTTCATAAAAACCTTTTTGAAAAACATTATAACCCCTTGCCGTAAAACAAGTATAGTTTCTAAAATATACATACTAGATATAGTAAGAAAATACTTACCATAGCCTGTAATACCTCAAGAATTCAATACGGCATAATATTCCGTAAGTAAACACATGACGTTCGTAATCACTTAATCTCGCATAAGCAAACATATCATATCGAGTGCTCATCGACATATACTGACACACGAGTTCATGTAGAGATTCTGACATGAACAGGGCTGGGTGTAATAATGATATGCACTCTAATGCTACAATCACATGACAACTAGCGCTATGCACAACACATACGAGTCCTAATTGCCTTTGGCAATCTAGGATAGGACTGGCACTATAATGGATCCAAAGTGAGCGTACAGTGCGATGTGCACATACACATGAAAGATTGGCTCTGGCCCGGCCGAGTACTAACACTGGTGCAACAAATGATGAACATATAGTATAAATATAGTCATGCCACACTGATTTGATGATTCTAGTCAACACAATATTATTCATAGCCGTGAATATAATTATGGCATCAATAATAATAAGCATACATGCACATCCTGTAAGATGTACCATAAATTCATAATTTCTATCAATGTGCTAAATCTTATAAATGTCACGCTAATCTAGGAGTATTGTAGAAACCTCTTTATGAAATGTATAATTGGAAACTAACAATTATATATGTATATACTATATAAAAGAAAAGACCGACTCACAAATCATGTCGTCTAGTCGAACCCGCCTCATGGCCATCGAAGATTTTTGCGATGCGTTTCACCTAGAAACGAGACCATTTATGTAAATATAGTGTACTAACGTAATTACGCGTTTTTGTACAAACTACGGCTAATAAAGGAACTATTTTAAAATGATCGAATTTCGAAAAACGGAGGACAGATTTGGGTCTAGCATGTCAAGAAATCTAAGGAGGGACCTCGGGTTCCTTCACGTGCCGCCACAAGGTGGCTGCCCGAAAGGCCGCATGCCACCCTATGCACTATCACGCAGCAAGCTGGGTCACTGAAAAGTTTGCCGAAAAAGTT
Source organism: Malus sylvestris (assembly GCF_916048215.2). NCBI lineage: Eukaryota > Viridiplantae > Streptophyta > Magnoliopsida > Rosales > Rosaceae > Malus > Malus sylvestris. The sequence continues at coordinate 13,419,453 of NC_062266.1, read as the reverse complement.
GCCCGTGCCACCGTCGAGCACAATATCTCCGGTGGAGGCGCGTGTGCTCCACGCACTGGCCCAGGAAACTGGAACTGGGTCTGGGTTAGATTTAGGCTTGGGTTTCTGAGTTGGGCCTGGCCTACATGGGTTGGATTAGTGATAGGAGCATATTTATGCGACTTAATTGGCTTGTTCTTGTGCGTTTACGTTGTGTTTCTTTAGTTATTTTAGTGTTTAAAGCCATTTTCATTTGTTTGTAGGTCTTAATAACAACCTTGGCAAGAAAAGTGCATTTTGGTGCATGTTGGGTCAATATTGGGCTCAAATGGATTGCATGCATGAGGATGGACGTTTTGGGCATATGTGTGTGCAAGTGTGTGTGTGTAATTGCAAGGATAAACAATGACAACTCATACACATGCAAAGAAGCCCACATGCAAAGTGAAAGACTCTAAGTACAAAGTATGCAAGAAGATGCATTTTGGAGGCCTTTGGAGCATGTTTCGGGCTTGGAATGGATAGCAAATGCATGGGCCAAAGTGGATGGACGAATTTGAGAACTAAAGAGGCCAAGAATGTGAAGAATTAGTGTCCAAAAGATAAAGAATTCAGCCCAAAAATTTGTCACTCCAAGTTGCACACTCCTTGCCATGCAAAACACATAGAATTCCCTTTGGAATCCCATGCCATGCTTGATCACTCTTGTCCCCTACATAATTTCTGATTTCATGCTTTAATTCATTTAATTATTTCACTCAATTGCTTGATACCTCTTGTTCCCTTCACCCATTAGATTTTAGACAACCTTTACATCCATTACATGCACCAATTGATGCTCCATCATTCACATTTGGAATCCAATGGCATGTGTCACACATGTTGTTGCACCTTTGACCCATTTGTTGACACATTTCACCTCCCTTTCCATCTCTATGCAATGTACACAATCATTCATGCTCCCTAGCTGCAACACCACTCCATTTTACCCTTCACACTTTGCATCATCACTTCATTTTCACCCTTGGACCATTGCACACCACACACACCAACTTGCCATGCATTTCATCCCTAGCCTAACCTGATTTTCTAAGGTTTTTGGGGCCTATAAATACATGTTTACACCCCTTGGCCAAAGGATAATCCCCCATATTCATCATTTTATCACAGAAATTCGTCCATACACACCCTAGGAAGCAAAACACCCCAAAAACACCATTCTAGTGCCTAGAAAACATAACAGCCACTCAACCTTCTTCCACCCTCTTTGCCTAGTTCTCCACCACCTTCCAACCATCAAACACTCTTCCACACTCACCCTAAACCCCTCCATATCATTCCCCATCCATTCTACACCATAAATCCACCCAAAAATCTGTCCACAAGCTTCATGCCGCAACAAGGAGGAAGGGAGATCCATTGATGCACTTGCTTTCCAAGTTGGAGCATTTTAGGTGTTTTCTTTCCTTGGATTTTAATGTCTAATTTTATGTATCTTTTTATTGCAAGAATGAGGAACTAAACCCCCTTAGTTGGGGGGTGATTCGAAACCATGTACATGCTTGCAATATGATTTGATTACATTCAGTTGTTATTTCATAAGTTGCGGATTCAATTCGTTCATCTACTTGATTGATAACTTATTTGTGTATGTTGATTGAGAGTGCACGCTTAGTTTTCATGCATGAATATGATGCTAGATTATGAGGGAGTTTCACCTAATAGTTACAATCTTATAATCACAAGTAGTGAAGGTCGCTTGAAAACGATCGCGTTGAATGAATTCTTGGCACTAGTTTCATGCTCATCATAGTAACGAATGCCTCGTCAACACTTATAGTTCTCATTGTGCTTCATGATTCTTGATTGTATCTTTATTGTGCTCATCACGTAAGGAACCTTTGAGGAATGCTTTGAATTGTTGTATGCGCTTTTCCATCCAATTCATTAACTTAAGGAGAACTTGAAGGTTAATTTAAGCGTATCTAATTAACTTGGGGTGTTGAGTTTCATAATTTATTGAAAGAACAACTGAAAATCATTTTGTTTGCAAGTGTGTCATGTGTGGAGAAGAACCTCCTAACTAGCCTTTTATCCATCCTTTTCATCCAAAAACGTTTTACAATCTGTTTTTTTTTAAAGTTTCTGTTTTGTTTTCAAATTTCGTCCAAAACAAATCCCCCTTTATTTTGAAGTCTTAGATTAGTTAGAAAGTGTTTTGATTTGTGTTTCTAAGTGTTTTGATTCAAGTTTTCATCCAACTTCGTCCAAGTTCTTGTTAGGTTCTCAAAACTGCCCAGAAAGTGGTTTTTAGGCAGTTTTGAGTCATTAGGTTGCTGTTTTGAGTTTTATGTTTGTTTAAGTATTTTAAAGTATAGTTTTGCATTCTTTGAGTCTAGTTTAGTGTTTTAAATTTTGTTTTTATGTTTTTAAGTCAGTTTTCAAGTGTTTAGCAATCCCTCCTAATCCCCGGCCTAGAACGATCCCTACTTACATACTTTACTACATTTGATAAAAAGAGGGTTTAATTTTGTGTGTTAACTTATTTTTCACATCAAATTTTGGCGCCGTTGCCGGGGATTAGCAACTTTGCTAATCTCTTGGATTGTTTTCTTTCGAATTATTGTATTTTGTTTAAGTTTCTGTTTAAGTTGCTGATTTGTTTTGTTTTCTTTGTTTTTAGGTACTAGTTTATGACCCGTAGCTCACAACCTGTTCGTGAGCATATCTCCGACTTTGACGGTGATTTTGAGAGGACTTTGAGAAGGAAAAAGAAATTGCAAGAGTCTAATCCTCCTAGTCCCGAGCCTGAATTAGAAGAGCAAGAAGTTGAGGTTGAAGAGAAGGCCACGACACAAGTGGGTGGAGAAGAGCAAGGTATAGCCATGGACAACCGTACGCTCAAGGAGCTTGCCGCCTCGGGTTTGGATAATGCCGTACCATTGTGTATCCAATATCCCATGGCTGCTCAAGGTAAAACTGAAGAGTTCGAGTTAAAGTCAAGTTTGCTCCACCACATTCCAAAGTTCCATGGGCTGTCCATGGAGGATCCGAACAAACATTTGAAGGAATTTGAAGTGGTATGCTCAAGTATGACTCCAGTTACCGTTGACGGAAGTATTTTAAAGATGAAGGCTTTTCCATTCTCTTTAATGGACAAAGCCAAGGATTGGTTATACGAGTTGGCTCCCGGTACAGTTACATCTTGGGAGAGTATGAAGAGGGCGTTTCTGGAGAAGTTTTTCCCAACTTCTCGCATCATTCTTCTTCGTAAAAAAATAAGTGGAATTCAGCAAAGCCAAGGTGAATCTTTTCCATCTTATTATGAACGATTTAAATCACTTGTTGCTTCTTGTCCACAGCATCAGAGGAAGGAGGAGTTACTTCTTCAATACTTTTACGAAGGTCTTTTACCACTTGAACGGCAAATGTTGGATGCTTCCGCGGGAGGAGCTCTAGTGGATAAGACACCTAGGGATGCCAAAACTCTCATTGCGAATGATAGGATTTACATGGACACATTCCTAAACTAATAGAACTGCAACATATAGAATAATATAAAATGATTAGGTCATAACGTTCTCTCTTTTATCGAATAATGATTATGCATAGGCCACGACCAAGACTAGAGAGGTTAAATATGATAAACGATTACACAGGAAAAACTGATTAACTAATTAAGCCCCCTTTGAAAATCATTTTGTTTTTTATTTTGTTTTATTTTTGTTAAGATATAGAGATGGGTAGAGTAGATAAAACATATATAATCTACATAGAATGTCATAGAGAAAGAACACCAAAATTGTTTTTAGCTTCAAATTGTGTATTATTTGATGTGCATTTCTTCCATATTTTTTCCACCACTCCTTGTATCCTTATTCATCCATTGTTTCTTCCTTGTATTTCCTTTTTATATAACCCAAGAGTGAGAAACAAAAACAAAAGAAAAATAGTCATTAAGCCCTAAGCAAGTGTTCACACTGACCCTGTCAACATACCATACCAGTTATCAAAGATTATTATTAAAATTTTTTTTATCATTCCAGGTTCTCTCTGAAATAGGGGTTTGGGAGGACCGTTCCAAACACTGGAATGATACTCTTTCATTCTTTTTTCCTAAAAATGAGCATCAGAGTTCATTTCAAGAAGCTCTCATTCCGCGAACCAAAAGCGGTTGAAGATTCGAAGAATTTTAATTTTTTTAGGGTCATTTGTTTGATGAACTTAATTATTAGGAATTGATCTGCTGCCACTTTTGAAATCATGAATGACACGGGAAAATGTTTTAAAATGTTATCGTCAGTTGAAACTTCATTCCATGGGTGACCTAGACTTAATCAATTACTTCACCAAAACCTTTAATTTTTTTAAATCATCCCGGAGCCTTGACCATTACAACTGACCTAGCTTGGGCAAATTCTAGAAGCCGATTCCAATTTCCTAAATTCGTGCGTGCTTTTTTTTTTTTTTGAACAAAAAATATTATTTACACTAAGGGAGGAGGGTGGGTTGATGACACACCTCGACCGGAGTCAAGGCATGATGACCGACACTAGAAGGTAATGTAACCAAAAGGTAGGTGAGGTGAAAAATATGGATAAATTTAAACCGAAGTTAGAATTTATTTAAGCTAATAAAGAGGGTGCGCAATAGTGTGAAGAACCCATATTACACAAGTAGTTAGAGCATAGGCTGACAGTATGACATAAGTACAGCAGTCGAACCTAATTAAGATAGCTATTACACAACCGGAAATAAACTTCTACATATAATGGGGTGGATGTCAGAATCACCAGAGATCTCTCGTTTGCCACAAAAAATTCAGCTAACTAAGTCTAGGAGAAAGTGTGAGTGGGCAAAAACAAAGGTTTGAGAAACACGTTTATTTTCATAACATATTATACCCCTCGCCGTAAAACAAGTATAGTTTCTAGAAAATCATACTACATATAAGTATGAAATCAAACATAATTCATCAGTAATTCAAGTGCACATCACTATATGCTAACACACGAGTTCATGTAGAGAAGTTTTGACATGAATAAGACTGGATGTAATCATAATATACGCTTTAGTACTACAATCACGTGAAGACTGGCGTTAGGTGCATCACTTAAGAGTCCTAGTTGCCTATTGCAACCTAAGATAGGACTGTCACCTACAATGGATCTAAGGTGAGCGTGTTGGTGCGATGTGAAAAAACACGTGAAGCATGACCCTGACCAATGGCGAGTACTACACTAGTGCAACCATGGATGATGAGCAAATAATAACACTTTTAAATTAAAATAAAGCATGGCATGATAGGCATATATATATATATATTAAAAACAAATGCCCACTCATTGATACGCAAGGTTCTAAAAAACGCTAGGCGCTAGTCGGGCGGTGTGTTGGCTCCTAGCACCTAGGTAGCTAGGCGGGGTCTAGGCGGGCACCTAGGCGGATTTAGGTAAAATTTTTGTATATCTTGTAAATAAGTGCATATTGACACTTACAAAAAATTATACTTGTATGAAATTCGTGAATAAAATAATAAAAGAATGATAAAATACAAAAAAAAATTATTTAACAAATCTAAAATTTAAAAACACAATAAACATATATGCCATGTAACTTAAGACATTTTGAATGATTATATCTAATTTTTAAAATATAAAAGTGGTTGGCTGGTTCATAATGGTGCATGCATCCTTCCCCATTTCATAAAGCACCACGTGTGTGGTCACTGTGGTGTGACCCCTCCCCTCCATCCCTATTCCCTAGTCCCCATCCCTCACATCAGCAGAGAGAGTTAGACATTCCCGAGACCACTTTGACGCCCAGAAAATCGGAACTTTATTCTTTTTTATTATTTCCTTTTCCTCATTATCTTTGTCTTCTTCCATTTCCTCTTCTTCTTGTTTTTCTTTCCGTTTTCCCCCTGTAAATTCTCCATTTTTTTTTCTTTTCTTCTGTTTTGAGCTGTAAGTGCTTCTTCTTCGATGGATTTCAAAGAGAAGGAGTCGTGACAGCTAAGAAAGTCGTGGTGCACAAAGAAAGGGAGTCGAAGAGGGAGAAAGCTTTAGTGAGTCTGGGTATGTTTGGAATTTCTTCCCAGTTAATCATTTCACTCCTCCCAGCCCGCCTAAAAGTGCCTAGGTGGGCACCTAATAGCTCCCCAATTTTTCTTAACGATTCGGACGGACCTAATCGTATCGGCACCACCACGCCCAGCGCGTAGGCCGATTTTTAGAACACTGCTGATACATAGTCAGATCGTAACCTCCTAGCCTTGCTTGACCTCGAAGCTCTTCGGGATAATTCTCTCTTATATGTGAAACAATTATAATAATTATTTAATTAAAACATTCACGAAAAGGCTAGGAAATTCCCCCATAGTTTGCTCAAACAGAGGGTTTAAATATACGAAAACATTCTACGCAATGTCACGAACCCAAATATGTTGACCACACGTTGCCACTAGTTGAGTTCCGACAAAGATCCATGAAGACTGTGCTGCATGTATCAACCAGACCAAGCCATGATACATCAACGAAGTCAACACCAAGACATATGGCATCTACATCACATCAGCACAACATCAGGAGATTGAAGACATGCAAGCCGATCCCAGTCAACCTTGCCGACCTCTACACGACATCACTGCCGAAATCAACCTTCTAGAAGCTTGTCCGAGGAATTGGTATGCCTAACGATCATATGCAATGCTTGTAGTTCTCATTTGGAAGTTATGTCAAACTCAGGGGAAGTATCCAGAAGTATACTTACTTGATCTTAATGTACTCTTTTTCCCTACGATTATGAGCATTTTTCCTACTGGATTTTTGCTACCTAACTAGGTTTTAACGAGACACCTATCCTGGGCTAATCATACCCTTGTGAGCTATTCTACTTTCAAAAGACGTATAGTTTTGACTTAATGCAACTTTTCACTTTTCTCCTTAGACTATGGGTTTTTCTCCCACCTTGGGTTTTACCATAGCGAGGTTTTGTGAGTTTTACTTTTTATGCATTCTTCCATTGATTTGAGACTCGCATTTGCTCATTGTGTCAATGACTTCATCAACTGTACTTACTTCATCATTAAAGACCTGATGCGCCATTTACTTGAGTATTTACACACTCAAGGGGGAGTGTTGCAATCTTATTAGATTAGGAATGTGGTTGTGTAAATCCTAGTATATCTTGGAATATCTCTTATATTCCTATTAGGAGTAGATTAACTATTAAATGTTGTAATCCTAAAGGGAAAGGTTTTTACCTATCCTACTACTATAAATAAAGGCATAATGGGGTGGAATATAACACACCCACAATTACACATCTCTCTTCTTCCCTCTCTATGCCGCACTCTCTCCCTCTCTCTACGGGCTCCATAATTGTTTAGTAAATTATGCCTACAACAAAAATGAATTTAATTAAAAACAATTACATAAATTGACAAAGTAAAGAAAACAAAAGAAAATAATTTTAAAAATCAATTTAAGCACTAGGGTTCCGTCATCACCTTAACAATCCTACGTAGTTCCTCCAATTGCTTACGAATTACCCATGCAAATTTTGAAGGTTAGGTTTTCCTAAAGTAGATCCTACTTGGAACCTCCAACATAGAACGTATATCTAATATGCAACCCATCCATGGCGTCTAGATCGAATGTGAACATGCAAGACTCATTAAGTTTTGTAAAAACTTTTTGAAAAGCCATATAACCCGTAAGATGTGTTGTCCATCCTAAGAAGTTACACATATTAGCCATAATAAGCCTTAGTCAATTTTAGGGACAACCCTCCGCCAAAATTGTATCAAATTACTTTTCCAAATATCCTAATGGTGATCAATCATTAAGACAATTAGATAGTTTAAACACGATGATTAATAATTCAAAACCTACATGCATAATATCATAAGTAAATTGAAAAGAAACAACATATTCTTGCTAAGGCTCATGGCCTCAACCTAGCAAAAATAAATTAGTTACGAACAACCATAAAACAAAAATATTATTAAGAACATGAATAGAAAACACCTTATAAACTTGAATTCAAAAGCTCTATAAACTGAGTTCTCCAAAGTAGTGTGTTCTCTCTCTCTCTCCCTTTTTTTTTTTCAAAAAACCCTAATGGCTAAAAAGCCTTTTTATACTACTGCACAATTAAAATCCTTACTAGAAAATGTCTTCTAAAAACTAGGAAACATGATAACTTAAGAGAAACTAGGAAACATAATCCTAATCAAATATGAGAAATCTGCCCAGCCACAAATCAGCCACGTTTTTTGGACATTCAGGCTCCAAAATTAGCCCAAAATGGCTAGAACTAAAGCTTGAGATGTCCCAAACATAATTGCAGAAGGTCTCGAACCCAAAAGACACCATCTTGGATGCTAAAAAGCTGAAATAAGCCCAAAACATCACTTTGACTGCACTGCACGTTGCTCTTTTATTTCATTGACACAATTAAACGGCTGATGCAAAAATTAACTTAACACACAAATTAAACCCTCTTGTTGACAATTGTAGTATGGATAAGTAGGGATCGTTCTGGACCGGGGATTAGGAGGGATTGCTAATCTACTCTAAACTAACTTAGAAACACAATAATAAACTTAAAAACACTTAACAAGACTCACAAGACTCAAAACAAACTTAAAAGACTCAAAACTGCCTAAAAATAACACTAAGGCAGTTTCTGCTACTAACACAAGTTTTGGACGAAATTTGATTATATCTTGACTCAAAACACTTAAAAACATAATCTAAAACAAGTTCTAACTAATATGACTCAATAAAGTAAAGTGGGGGTTGGTTTTGGACGAAAATAAGTAAAGCAAAACAAAAACAATTTAAATAGATTCTTAGACAAGTTTAGGTGAATTGATGGGTGATGGGTTAACTAGGGACTTCTTCTCCACACATGACACACTTGCATTCAAATTGATTTCCAATTGCTTCTCTCAACAAGTCATGAAACTCAATACTCCAGGTTAACTGTGACAACACTTTTTTAACCTTCAAGTTCTCCTTAAGTTAATGAATTGGATGGGAAAGCACATACAACAACTCAAAGCATTCTCTAAAAGTCTCTTACATGAAAAGCACAATAAAGGTACAATCAAAGATCATTAAGTTTCATGAAAACTATAAGCATTGACGAGGCAATTGTTACTATGAAAAGCATGAAACTTTTGCCAAGAATTCACTTAACAAGATCGTTTATAAGCGACCTCCACTACTTGCAAATATAAGTTTGTAACTATTAGGTGAAACTCCCTTATATTTTAGCTTCAAATCCTTGCATGAAAACTAAGTGTGCACTCTTAATAAACATACAAGAATAAGTTATCAATCAAACGGTTAAGCAAATTGCATTCACAACTTATGAAATAACAACTGAAGGTAATCAATTCATAATGCAAGTATAATCATGGTTTTGAATAGCCCCCTAGCCAAGAAGGGCTTAGTTCCTCATGTTTACAAAACAAAGATACATAAATTTAGACATTAAAAACAAAGAGTGAAAACACCTAGAAACACTCCAACAATCCAAATTGAATGGCGAGCACATCCAAGGGTCTCCTTCCTTCTTCTTTGCTGCGGCACAAAGGATGGTTGAAGGTTTTTGTGGTGATTTGTGGTGGTGGATGGATATAGGTTGGTTATGGCGAAGGGTGAAGTGCTTAGAATGGTCAGAAAGGGGTCTTATTTATAGGGAAAGGAAGGGCTACGAATTTATTAAATTTGGAATCAGAAATCAATGGAAAATAGGCAAGAAAGGTGCAGGAATTAAAGAGAATAGGAAAGGAAATTCGGAAGAGAGTGTAGGACAGATTTAGGAATGTGTTTTGAGGCACAAAATACGTAAGAATCCTCTCCCCTTGCGCAGCAAGAATTGAAACAAAAGGGAATGCAATTTTGGGTCAGAAAATAGGTAAGAAAGGAGAGAAAGGTGCGGCAATGCCTAGAACTAAAGGGGAATGTGAATTAAAATCAGAAAATAGGAAAGGAGAGGATCCCTTGTGCGGCAAGGAAAGGAAAAAGCCTAAGGTGGTGTGGCAATATCTGGGGTAGGTTCTAGGACTTCTAGAAATATGTAATTAGGCAACCTAACATGTTTTGAAACCCTTTTGTGGCTGGAACATAGGTGAGGAAGGATTAGGAAACTTCCAAGCCAAGAATAGAAACTTTCAAGAATGGAAACCTCTAAGAATAGAAACTTTGGTTTCCAATTCTGAACTCTTTGTTCTTCATTTTCATTTCTTCATTTCATTATTCATTCCTAGCCTCCTTTGATCTTCAATTTCGTCCATCCACCTTGCTCCAAGCATAAGTTATCCATTCCATGCCCAAAACTGCTCCATAAGGCTCTAAAATGCACATGTTTGCATACTTTGTCCTTAAAACCTGAAATTGCACGAAAATAGCTTAAAATACTAAAATTACTAAGTACTAGCAACGTAAATGCAAGGAAACAAGCTAATTAAGTCGCATAAATATGCTCCTATCAACGGCATGGTAGAAAAATTTGGAATTTTGATACAATCATCATGAACACTCACGAACATCCTCCAATTCGAATCACTCTAAAATTCATCTGTTTGATCACGTTTTTCTCCAGAAGAAGTCGAATGTCCTACATTGAAAATATATAACAAAGTATCAAAGTTCTACCAAAATAACCAATAAATTATAACTAAGATTAGGGTGAATTATATAGTATAATATCCACTCATCAGAAGGTCTTAGACATACCAATATGGCTGCATGCAATATTGCATAGCCGAGGCAGATACCAGCATCTTGGTTCACGTAACCAAGGTCTGAGCTATCAATTGAAGATGCTTTATGAACGCTACTCCTATGCTGTTTTGGGTATGAACATAAGGTACTGGATGTTCAACTTCAATCCCAACATTCATGCAATAATCGCCAAAAGTCTGTGAGAAAAACTCTACAACATTATCAAGTCAAATCGACTTAATCGAATAATCAGGGTGGTCAGCCCTATCTTAATGATTTAAGCTAAGAGCTTTGCAAATGCAGCATTGTGTGTGGACAGTAAGTAGACATGCGACCAACGTGTCCATACATCAACCAACACCATAAAGTATCTTAATAGTCGGCATGTTGGTTGGATAGGCCCACAAAAATATTCCCTTGAATCATTTGAAGAAACTTAAGGGGGTTGTGAATAATCTTTGTAGCCAAGGGCTAAGAAAACAACTTCCCTAGGGAGCATGCTTTGTAAGACAAGTATCCAGGATAAGAGGTCAAACTTCGAGTTAAAAGATGCACATGTGATACTTTGAGGATACCTCGCATCATATCTCATCTTGGATGTTCTAAATGATCTTGCAAAATCAACGAAGTGCTCTGGAACCCGGGCACAAGGTCGGCCGCGTGGTGGGTCTCAATGGCTCGAATGGTTGTTATGTACAACCCATCTTGGGAGATGTTCCAACTTTTTGTGAATACGTTTTTGGCCATATTCCTAAGAAGTTATACAAAGACATTCATAACCATTCTCTTCAGTTGTTTCAATATGTTATTTATTATCTCGAATATCTCTAAAGCTCGACAACATTCTTTAGGAATGAAGACAATAGGGCGTCTCTTTAATGGTTAATTTAGTACCATTAGACAACATTATATGGGCCTTTCTGTATCCATCAATCAAGTTGGATGAACCTAAGAGGATTATCAGAGGTGAATTTTTAGGTATGAAGTTAGTAAGATAGTGTCGCTCACGCAAGATGGTGTGCGTGGTTGCACTATCAGGCATGCAAACTTCCTTGCAAGACATACCTAGAAATAAATTAATTGAATCAGCCACATGCTTAAATATAATTTCATTCATTCAATTATTCGAGAAATAATGTCCATAAAATAATTATTGATAATTCAAAAGAAAACAACCAAACAAATTATTCCAAATACTTAGAAAATTGTTTGAAAAATTAAACCACAAGCTAAATTAAAAAAAATGGAGGTTTGACAAGCCTAGTGGGTTCGACCACTAGGGCTGAATCCTCCCAAACATGTCTCGAAAAATAAACTTATTCTTCCATAAGAGCAAATACCCCCTTGAAAATCTGAAATCTCCATGGTAGTGGTGGTATTATCATAAGTCCTGCAAATAAGGCTTCATACTCGGCCTCATTGTTGCTTGCTTTGAATCTTAGCTTAAGGGCTTGTTCAAGTACGGAGCCATCTGGTGTTAGCAATACCATTCCCGCGTCAGCGTCATGTGTGTTGGATGATCCATTTACGTAAAGCCTCCAAAGACGACGGTTTTCTAGGGGTTTTGAGAATTGATTGCCTTTTTCGCACTTTGCTCTATAGGGGTGAACTTGCTACGAAATTTGCCAAGGCTTGAGCTTTGATTAATGTTCTGAGATGGTAGACTATTTCATGTTGCCCCAGTTCGATAGCCCACTTTGTAACTCTAGATGATTTAGGGCTGTGTAGGATAAATCCTAGAGGGTATTCCATCATGTAGACCACTCTAAATGATTGGAAATATGGCCAAAGTTTCCTTGTTGTCGTTAGTAATGCTAAGATTAGTTTTTTCATCTTCTGATATCATGTCTATGATTCGAGAAGAGCTTTTGATATATAGTATAATGGTTTCTGCTCCCCAAGTCTTCTTAGATCAGAGCTACACTTATTGCGTTGTCTGATACAATTAGATAGAGGTATAAATCCTCTCCATCGATGGGTTTGGATAGCAGCAGAGGCGTGGAGAGGTACTCCTTGAGTTTCATGAAAGCCTATTTGCATTTGTTTGGCCATAGGAAACCCTTGCTTTTCTTTATTGTCGTAATGAATGGTTTGCACCTGTTAGTGGATCTTGATAGGAACCTGCTGAGGGCTTATGCTTATCCGATTAGACTTTGAATTTCCTTCATGGTTTTTTTGGGGGGGGGGGGGGACTTCATTTCCATGATGGCCTTGATCTGATCTTGGTTGGCTTCGCTTAGTCACCATGTACCCGAGGAATTTTCTCGACGCTACTTTAAAGGTGCATTTCTCTAAATTCAGCTTCATGTTATATTTTTGGAATAGGTCAAATGATTCTTGGAGGTGTGTTATATGGTCATTCTTTTCTTTACTCTTGAAAACCATGTCATCTACATAAACTTCCACTGTGTCCCCAATTTTTCCTTTGAAGATTTGTTTGGTGAGTCGCTGGTACATTGCCCCTACGTTTTTTAGTCCAAAAAGGCATAACCTTGTAGTAGTATGTACCTCAATCGATGACGAAAGATGTCGCTTCCATGTTTGGTTGTACCTAGAGTAGACATCCATGAAGCTTTAGGAGTTTATGTTTTTCCATTGAGTGCATCAGTAGGTCGATTCGTGAAAGAAGGTATGGATCTTTTGGACATGCCTTGTTTAAGTTTGTAAAGTCCATGCCTTATCCATTTCATGTTCTTCTTTATACTAACACAACATTTTCCAGCCAATCCGGATGGTGTACTTCGACGATCAATTGGGCATCCTTGAGTTTGTTTATATTTGCCTCTATAATCTTACTACATTATGTTCCATGGTTCCTTTTGTGCTGGATAATTAGTCTGGTGGTTAGGTTTAGGTGGAGATAGTGACAGATTACTGAAGGGTCAATCCCAAGAATGCCTTATGTTGACCATGAGAACACAATTGAAGTTGGTAAATAGTTCTTTTTCTTGGTCGGTCAACTTCGAGTCGATCTAAGCTTTTCATTCTGGTTTGTCAGGGTTGAGGTTGATATAGATGACATCTTTGTCCGCTTTGGTCTCCAGGGTGATATTGTCGTGGGGGTCAAGATCCATGTTAAATTCTTTGTAACTTGTCTATTGACCATCTGAATGTGATTATTATGCTGACTCGTCCATGCGTGTGCTAAAACTTCATTCTCATTTCCTTATCATGTTTATACTTTCAATGGCACAACAGTGTGTAGGCGATTGGTCTCCTGTTATTTCTTTTACCCCATTGGGTGTCGGGTAGTGGAGTAATTTGTGGTAACTGGAAGGGACGACCTTCATCTTGTGTGACTAGTTTCTACCGAGGATGGCATTGTTAGGGGTCGAATAATCCATCACGTGGAAGGTTACTAGGTGGTTGTAAGGTTCGACTTGGTCAGCCAGCTTCACGGTTCCTAAGGACCGTACTGGTGCCTCATTAAAGGTATGAAAGGTTGTTTTCCCTTTATTGATGCTGTCGAGAATCCCCATCTTTTCAGCATCATCTTTGAAGAATACGCTAAATCCTAAACCATTATCAACTAATACGCAATTGACTAGGGTGTTCGAGTTCTGAACCTTAGTGACGAGGGCATCATCGTAGGGCAAGTGAACATCTTCCAAATCTCGATAAAAAAACATCAAGATATTGGAGTGGATGGCCAGCGGCTTGTTAATATTGGCCACCAGTCTTGGTTTCTTATTCTCCATATATGTAGTGAATCTCATAAAGCGATTGGATTAGGTGAAGCCCCAGAAGCCTCCCAAGTTTCCTATGGTGTTTTTTTGAGAAAAAAAACGTCGGGATGACTCTCTAGACGTTAAATTGATCACCTCTGTCCTTCAAATAGCCAATTTCTCAAAGCAAGAAACTGCTTCTTGGAGATTTTTTATGCGGGCCCTTATATCAGCAAGTCGGGCCTTTAGCCAATGGATTGTGACTAGCAACCTCCAAGGATAGAGAAATATTCAAGACATCTTTTGACATCTCATCAATGGCAGTGACGCCATTGTGCCCCTAGTAAGCATCTTCTGGGGAGTTGATTGGGCTTTTGTTGTTGACTGAGCTTTCTGACATGTTAGAAGGTAGAGTGGTCTGGTCGAGAGGAATATGGGTCTCTCTAAATGAAAGCATCAATTGTTGGTACCAAATTTGGGCACCTCTGTGAGTAGCAGTTGAGAACAAATCAGTGTAATCCTGAGCAACCTACAAACTAGGGAAACAATCGTAAGCAAACCTTATACCAGAGGGTGTGCCAGCTAAAAGCTTTTCAATGGTCAAGTTAGTGAATGGTTTGAGACTCAAACAGTAGGTAAGAAAATTCAAGTGCACATATTACGTTAACATAGATGAAACTTAGAATGGTGAATTTATACCATGGGAGATATAACCTTTTTTGGATAGAATCCTCGTTCTAAGTTGGGAGAATTCTAGAGGATATCTAGTAAGTAGATATTGCATTATCTTAGGAGTTATGACAGTGCACGCCTATCCCTATATTGTAGGGACTCCAAGACTTATAAGATCTGATTGTGTCCATAATCAGATCAGATCGTGTGTCTTGTGGAACAAGCATGGTCAACCAGCGGAGCTTTTAGGAGCTGGTGAGTCCCTAACTGGACTTCTAAGGTAATAGTATTTGAAGCAGCCTTACTCTAGCCCTAGAAAATCAAGGTTCCACAATGGCTCTAAGAATTTTGGCAGTGAGATGGAGCTTCACGTCCCGAACCCAATTCAGATGGTTTCTTCTTGATATTTCCATAATGGTGAAATCGAGCGTGGTTAGTCATATGGAAAGCCATAGACATATAGTTAGAACATTCAGGTTCTATAGACATGTATTGGTTTAATTTAAACATGAAAATTTGGGTTTCATGGTGTAAGGTTTGGATTGAAAACTTTGGGTTTCAAAGGTACTAAATTCGAAACTAAATGTTCAATGTTAGTATGAACTTCTGATTCATAAAAAGGGTATCTGAAAGAACACATAATACAATATATAGCTAAGTGTAGTGAATTTGAGATTTGCTTTAGGAACCCAAGTGTAAGTGTTTCCAGACTACGAAAGGATGTCAACTGTTCAAATAACAGAAATAAAATATTGAATTGTTAATGCAAAAATGTGGATTTCAGGCCAAATTTTTTGGATTTTGGTCGAATTAATGGGATGCTGGCCAGATTAATTAATTCAATAGATTGTAACCTTTTAGGTTTTATCGTGGAAGTAAAATAATGACTTTCAGGTCATATAAGCTTTGGTTGGCTTCAAGCCAAGCAATAACAAAAATATAGCCTAGTATAGCTTTAGTAAAATATGCCCCAAAAAATTTGGGTATGGTTATGAAGCTGGAGATGGCAAAATATGGCATTGGATCAAAAAAGAACGCAGCCTGGCATGTGATTTCTGGCTACAGTGGGCACGGCCAAAGCTGCAGGCCTTTGGGCTCTTTGGACAGGGGTTGTACATCAGCCCAGCAGCTGTAGAGCAACAGGCCAAGGTGAGAGGAGAAGCTCAGTAGCGCATGAGGTTGCTGGAGGCGGGCCAAGAAGCAGGGACAAGCCCAGCAAACCATCAAGCTTGCTGGAAGTGGGTCGGAGTGGGTGAGGAAAGGCCTAGCAAAGCTGCAAGCTTGCTGGAGGCGGCTGGGGCTGTAGGCCCAACTAAAACAAAACCCAAGCCAGAGGCCTGGTTGTCTTCACGTGTAGCAAGCTTGCTGGAAGAGGGCAGCTGCTGCTGGGGCAGACATCAAACGACGCCGTCCAAGGCATTGCACAGCGCAACTTGGCTACAGGCCGGCCAATGTGGCTTGGCTCGGCAGCGTGGCTTGAAGTCGCGGCACAGTCAAAACCTTTTTTTTTTTCTTTCGATTATTTGACTCACAAATTCTACATAACAAATTTATAATTGAGTTATGAATGAATATATATATATATATATATATATTGACAAATATATGAACAAATACAAAGTATATAGTAAGGTAAATATAAGGGAACTTTAACAAAAAAAACTCCTAGTACTGTTCACTTTAATTAAAAAACCACAATTTTACACTAAAAAGTCAATCCTGGTACTATTCACTTTATCCTTTATTTTGTCTTTATCGTTAAAACTCAAAGTTTTCAAGTCATTTTCATTAGTTTTCCTTAAATATAAATGTAGAGGTTCATGCATTATGAGGAATGTTTTCATGCTTCATGGTCATTGAATGTATTTAACATGGATTTTAGGAGAACTTGATTGGATGAAAACAATTGAGCTTTTGAATTTGTAAAAGAACTCTCATGAAACTTCAGTACCTTAGCGTCAGTTTCCTTAGTTTCAGGCAAAAGCATGTTGATGACGTGTTGTAGGCCAATTTAACTGAAAAATATAAAGAATAGAGAGAGAGAGGGGTGTAGCAACAAGAGAGGAGAGAGAAGTGTGATTCTTCTGAGGGTGTGTATTATCTCATTTCATTGTGCCTTTATTTATGGTAGTATGTAAGATAAATTCCTTTCCCCAATATGATTACAATTCTAGCAGAATTTACACGATAACATTCTTAAATTAATAAGACTACAACATATAGAATACTATGAAATGATTATGACATAACGTTCTCTCTTTTATTGAATAATGATTCTCGAGACTAGAGAGGTTAAATTAAGATAAACGATTACTTAATAAAAACTAATTAACTAATTAAGCCCCCTTTGAAAATCTTGTTTTTTTGTTAAGATATAGAGATTGGTAGAGTAGATAAAACATGTATAAATCTACATAGAATGACAGAGAAAGAACACCAAAATTGTTTTTAGTTTCAAAATTGTGTATTATTTCGTGTGCATTTCTTCCATATTTTTCCCACCACTACTTGTATCCTTGATTCATCCGTTGTTTCTTCCTTGTAATTCTTTTTTATTATGAGAGCTTTAATGAAAAACTTCCGGTACTGTTTACTTTAACGAAAAATAACATTTTTACTCTAAAAAGTTAATCCTAATATTATTCCCTTACAACACATTTTTGTCATTTTCGTTAAAATTTAAAGTTTTCAAGTCATTTTTATTAGTTTTTCTTTTTATATAACCCAAGAGAAAAAAAAAAAAAAACTCTTAAGTGTTCACGCTGACACTTTCCACATACCATACAAGATAAAAAAGATTTTTTTTTTTTTTTTTTTTTTTTTCATTCCAGGTTATCTCTGAAATAGCGGTTTGGGAGGACCATTTGCTAGTGTTCCAAACACTGGAATGATACTCTTTCACTCTCATTTCCCAAAAATGAGCATCAGAGTTCATTTCAAGAAACTCTCATTCCAAGAACCAAACGCGCTTGAAGACTCGAAGAATTTTTAGTTTTTTAGGATTATTCGTTTGATGATTAGGAATTAGAATAAATTATAGCAATTGTCCTTTAACTTATTTAAGCAATGGTAACTCAATCAAAAATCAATTATCATTAATTTTTCAAATTATTAAAATGTGTAGTTATGATCATTTTTGTCAAAATAAGTTATGTTCGAAGAATCATTGCTACAATTGGATTAAAGTTGAAGAACCATTTCTCCAATTGGATTAAAATTGAGGGATCATTTCTCCTGCTGGATTAAAGTTGAGGAACCAATGGTAACGAATTTTGAATTGAGGGATCATAGATGTACGTTTTGATGAGTTAATTGACTAATAGTAATGTATTTTTAGTTGAATAACCATTATTCCAATTGAAAAAGTTGAAGAATCATTATTATAATTTACTCTAAAAATTAATTTGCTGTAATTTTAACATCATGCATGACACCCATAAATGTTTTAAAATTCTATCGTCGGTTGAAATGTCCTTCCATGGGTGACCTAGACTTGATCAATTCTTCACCAAAACCTAATCAGCTGTCATTTTGACATCATGCATGACACGCATAAATGTTTTAAAATTCTGTCGTCGGTTGAAACGTCATTCCAGGTGACCTAGCTTAATCAATTACTTTATCAAAACATAAGGGAATTGTTTTTGGAATTCTAAAATTTTCATTTTACACTTCAAACTTTCTATAATTAGAAAGAAAAATATGCTTATAAAAAGTATAAAATAAAATTTGTTGAATGCAGATAATAGTTCTCAAACCTAAATTCGTACGTGATTACTATGCCAACTATAATTTATTCCAAGTAGAATAGGGGGTTGACTATTAAACTTTTTAGCCGGATGGTTCACACAATGTGAATACATATTGATTTTTTTGAAAGTATGAATACATATTGATTGGCAAACGTGGAATCTTGTCGAATCTTAATCCTGATCCGATGTAATACATAAATGATACGAGAAATAATCAAATATCTTAATTATGTTGTAGGCCTAATTTATTGAACAATATAAAGATAAGAGAGTTGTGTAATTGTGAGGTGTGTGTTATACCACTTTATTATGCCTTTATTTACAGTAGTAGAGAAGGTAAATTCCTTATCCTAATAGGACCACAACTCTAAAAGGATAATATCTATCTCAAGAGATATGGTATAATTTAATAAAGATATCCTAAATATAATAGAATTTACATTATCACATTCTTAATCTAATAAGACTACAACACTTTCCCTTGAATGTGCAAATACTCAAAAAAACATTGTATCAGGTCTTCAGTGGGTGAAGTAGATCAATTGATGAAGTTGTCAGCATAACAGGTGAATGCGAGTCTCAAATTAACGAAAGTATGCATTGGTAGCAAAACTAACAAAACCTCACTTTGGTGCAATGTGTTTGCTATTGTCTCCCTTGATGTACATGCATCATTGTCTTCAAAGATAGTCTTAGGAACGTCAACGACGGTAGAAAGACCGCTGGTACTTTAAATATGTTCCCTAACAACTCTTAGCCAAAAACATTCACGCGTAGCTTCAAGCAAGGCGAGAATCTAAGCATCGTTCAAAGAAGTTGCAACTAACAATTGCTTGGTAAACCTCCAAGAAATTGTGGTGTATCCAACAGTAAAAACGTAACCTATTTGTGATCATGCCTTGTGTGGGTCAAATAGATAACTTGTGTCAACATAACTAACAAGGGGAGAATCAACTTGAGGATCGAGGGGGGCGGCAGTTCTTCTTGAGGATCCATGGGTGTAGAAGAAACCCAAATCCGTCGCACCCTTGAAGTAGCGGAAAATTTCTTTAACACCATGCTAATGTATGCATGTAGGCATATTGTTGTATCTTGCCAAAAGATTCACAACGAAGGAAATACCGGGTCTAGTGCATTAAGCCAGGCACAATAAAGCACCAATTGCACTTAGGTATGGAACTATCAACCATAGGAGTACTCGAAGGCTTCGCTTTATCCTCATTAAAACATTGCTTAGAAGGTGTTGCAACGTTCCAAGGCCAGGGCAGTATGCTCGATTGTGCAGGAACGTTAGCGTGCTTATCTCCCCCTAATAACGGGAAGACCGTCTCATCGAAGTGACAATCCACAAAACGTGCAATAAAGAGATCTCTTATCAAAAGCTCTAAGTAACGAATAATTGATGGAAAATCATAGTGGCGGCACCATTAGCACATAGACTGTGCACCCAAACACACGTAAATACAAGACATTAGGCTTATATCCAGTAACCAACTGTAACAGTGATTGAGGTTAGATAGCGATGAGCCTTAGGCGAACCAACATGGCTAAATGCAATATTGCGATATTACAATATCGCATAACAGAAGTCTAAGTTATCAATTGAAGACGCTTTATGAAAGCTTATACTAGGCCGTTTTGGGTATGAACATGGGGTACATGATGTTCAACTTCAATCCTAATAGACATGCAATAATCATCAAAGAATTGTGACGTAAACTCTCAAGCATTATCCAGTTGAATCGACTTAATCGGATAATCAGGGTGGT
This sequence comes from Malus sylvestris, assembly GCF_916048215.2. Classification (NCBI taxonomy): domain Eukaryota; kingdom Viridiplantae; phylum Streptophyta; class Magnoliopsida; order Rosales; family Rosaceae; genus Malus; species Malus sylvestris. The sequence continues at coordinate 13,398,877 of NC_062266.1, read as the reverse complement.
GAGCCCTAAACTTAATGATTTAAGCTAGGTGTTTTGCAAAGGCAACATTACGTGTGGACAGTAAGCAGACATGTGACCAACATGTCGATGCATCAATAAACACCATAAAATATCTAAATGGTCAGCATGTTGGTTGGATTAATCCAAAAATGTCCCCTTGAATATTCTGAAGAAACTTAGGTGGGTTGTGAATAATCTTTGTAGCTGAGGATTGAGTATTTAACTTCCCCAAGTAGCATGCTTTACAAGATGGTGTTCTAGAAAAGAGGTTAAATGATGTCGGTGTGATACTTTAAGGATACAATGCATTATATCTCGTCCAGGATGTCCTATACAGTCATGCCAAAGCAACAAAGTGCTCTGGAACCCAGGCTCAGGGCCAGCCACGTGGTGGATCTTAATGGCTTGAATGGTTGTGATGTACAACCCACTCGAGAGACATTCCAACTTCTTGTGAATACACTTCTGGCCATATTCATAAGAAGTGATACAAAAAAAATCAAGAACCATTCTCTTTAGTAGTTTCAATATGATATTTATTATCTTGAATACCTCTAAAGCTCAGCAACGTTCTTTTGGTACGAGGTGAATAGCGGGTCTCTTTAATGGTTAATTCGGTACCATTAGACAATATTATACGGGCCTTTCCGTATCCTTCAATCGTATTGGATGAACCTTTGTCGGAGGTGCAGTTTTATGTACGAAGTTAGTAAAATATTGTCACTCACGCCAGATAGTGGGCGCGGTAGCACTATCAGCCAGACAACTAACTTCCCCACTAGTCATACCTAGAAATAAATTAATTGAATTGATCACATGCGTAAATATAATTCCATTCATTCAATTAATCAGTCGAGAAATAATATTCATAAAATAATTATCCATAATTCAAAACAAACCAAACAAAACAATTATTCCAAAGACTTAGAAAAATTGTCTAAAAAATTAAACCATAAACCTAAAAAATAAGATAAAGAGGTTCGGCCACTCCTAGTGGGTTCAACCAATAGGGGTAAAAACCTCTCAAACATATCTAGAAAAATAAACTTATTCATCCATAGGAGTGGATGCCTCATGAAAATCTGAAATCTCCATAGTTATGATAATATCTTCGGGATTTTGCACATGTATGTAGTTAGACTCACGACGGGAATGATACTTGGCAATGGCCTCATGATTAGCTCAGCGTAAGCATGACTAATGTTCCTTTAATTCATAGCAACAACAGATTTTCAATTCAGTGGAATCCAATTGAACGGTAGCTTTTCCTTTGTTATTGAAGTTAGGGGTATGAGCGAATGGGCCTTAGAAGTGAGGGAATTGCACTTCTGGGTCAAATTTCCTCCCTTAGAAAGGACTTTGCTCTGTTGCCCTTGGGCCCGTGGTTGGGATTGCTTCCCATTTCCTTGGCCACAATGGTTCTTCTGTCGTTTGTGGCTACTAGAATTGGTCGCATGCGCTTTAAACGTAGTGTTTGCCAGTGGGTTGACCTTGATGATTTTTCATCAAAAGGTGATTATGTTTTTCAGTGAAAAGTGAAACAGAGATCAAATCCAAAAATTTTGTGAACTTTTGTACCTATATTGTTGTTGCAGGACAATATTAGTAACATTAAAGGTCGAATAGGTCTTCTCTAGGAGATCATGTTAGGTCAAGTCCTCGTTACAGAACTTGAGCACTGATTAGATTCTACAAATTTCAGAGTTGTATTCATTCACAAACTTAAAGTCTTGGAAGCATAAATGCTGCCAATTGTGTATTGCTTCAAGCAAGTAGATGTCTTTTTGGTGATCAAAGCAATCGACTAGTGCAAGGCAGAGGGTGCGTGGATCCTCTTCAATGAGGTACTCGATTTGCAGTGCATCATGAATGTGTTTTTGGATGAAGATCATGGCGATAGCTTTGTTAGCTTCATCAACTAGAATGTCCATAGCCTCTTCGATGGTGGCTTGAAGACTTTTAGCGATGAAATGGAGCTTCGCGTCCTGAACCTACTTCAGGTAGTTTCTTCCAGATACTTCCAAAATGGTGAAGTCAAGATTGTTCAAGTTCAACATGTCCCTTAAACAGAGGGTACAAGAATGTGGTTAGTCATTGTTGACCCTAAAAACTACCAAGCCTACGTGGCGCGCATGCCGAGTAATCTATGAGCTAACTACGTCCTTCGGCTGAATGCGGGGCGTGCCAACTCGTCGGTCGAGCTCGGTCGAGGAGTAAAATTTGTTGATGTTGCGTTAGGTGTGTGGATGACTTCTGCGTCTCGCGATTGCAACTGAGGAAAGAACATGTCTCGGCCTCTTGGGTTCTCGAACCTAAAGACAAGGCTACTATTCTTATGAAGTTCACAAATCATCGTCGTTGGATTCGGTCACAGTGATGGTATTCGTCAGAAACTCACGCCGAATCGACACCAAAGTGTAAGGGCATAAATACTCAAAACGGATATATGTTTTAACAATAAACGTGGTTCGACCGTCAAAATGCTAAACTCTAAATCCCACTTGAGAGTATCCAATCATAAACTAACTCGGTGTGCGATGTGCCGAGCTTAATAAACTGTAACATCTCACTTCGCCAAGAAGGCTAATGAGATGACCTCGACCAATAAGGATTCAGAAATCCTTTTCGACCGAGACTTGGATAGATAACCAGTCACCCTCGACGCAGTGCTATCTATGCTGACTGAAGATGCTGCGAGACCGGTTGGTTCTACGGTGACATTGTTATCTATACCGACTGAAGATATCACCGGTTACCTTTACAGTGCTGTTTATCCAAACTGAAGGTGTGTTGACGAAAAAAGAAAAGGAAAAAGTCTCAAGGTTGTTGAGAGAATTTGCACAGGGCAGTTGTGTGTTGAATTGAATGGGGCTTGAACGATGCACAGCCTCCTCTATTTATAGCACCAGGTACTTTCTAGATCGAGTTAAAACCCTACTCAGATTAGGATTTCTTCTTCTAATCAAACATCATCTCAACCAGTCTTATTTTCACTATGACTTTGAACCCAGTCTTTTATCAAGCCGGATTCACTTCTGGGTTATCAATATCCATATCTTGCCGAGACTCCTTATTACGCCAGGATTCAATTACTTGTCTCGCAACATGACTTGACCGACCCAGGTTAGGAAGCCCATGAACTAAACGATCCATGGTAACCTTTTCGTAAGGTATTCTTGGCCCAAACCAATATTTTGGGCCCAAACATTGCCCCCTCGCTTCTGATGACTTTTTCAGCCTAAAGTATCTAGCCGAGCCCTGACCTTGAAGAAGCGACACCAGGCTCTGTCTCCCGATGAGCATTTATGAAGCACGATTGCACGATCTTGAACTCGTTAGATATCTCGCCAAATGTCCTATTCTCAGCATGACTTGAAGTGTCCTTTCATCATTACCCCCTTGATCCGCGAGATTTTTGAATTCCTCAAGATGTGCGGATATCCAAACGTCCTCAAATCAATATACCTGTCGTCGCATGCCATCATACAATCTCGATTTGTGAATCTTTCGGTACCCTCGAGATCGTGCAGACACTAAAACGTCATTTCTTCATAAAAAGACGCTGTCACGATATCATCATGACCCCTTAATCTACGAGTTTTTTGGTTCTTTCTCCTGGGTCTGTTAATATTCCCCATCACTCTATAATTATTAGCGATCTTCCCGATCACTCTCCCCGTTTGGTCTTCCATTCCACAAGTCTATAAATACCCGGCCTTCTATCATTCATTCTTTACGCTTTCAAATTTTCCAAACTCTATCTTGTTCAAAGATTAAAAGAAACCCTCTGACTTTCTCCCAGAAACCCTTCGAAACCATTTCCAATGGCCTCCTTCATTTCCAAGCTCTCTAAGGAATTCGACAAATGTGGGACAATCATCGATCAGTGCTCAATTAAGACTTTGCGCTTTGAGAGCAATATGAGCAGCCCCCACCAAATCCTTGGTCCACTTTTTAAGGATGCAGTGCCACCAGCCATCACCGAACTCTTCAAGGATCAATGCCTAACACCCCTACTATCAGGGTTTGAATGGTCGAGGTAGGATTTGGCAAAACCCCAAGGCTCCTGGCCCTCGACCATTATGACCTGGGCAGCCTAGGTTGCATGGATGGAAAAGATCTTCAACGAGCAATGGAAAGCTCTTGGCATTTACGATGCCATTCGTCTTTCATTTATGGAACTCATCGTGGACAAGAAGCTTCTCATGGCAGCTTCAAGCCTCTGGTGCTCAGCTACTAACACTATGGTCCTTCCCCTCGGCCTCATGGGCCCTACTATCTTTGATATCACCGTGATCTTAGGGACTTCCCCATTCGGCATCCTAGTTGACGCTACCCTCTCTAGGTACCCATCAACCATCGACCTGAAGGCTCTTTTCAATGATCGAGCCATCAAAACGCTGAGTGGAGAGGGTCAAGAACCCTCAAAAGAGGAAGTTCAGAAACTTTATAAGAACTTCCTCAACTACAACACTCTTTAACTCCACTTTGCTGGCCGATGAGAGGAGAACCTACGGCGGGGGGAACACGAAGCCTTTTTCTTCTACTGGTATAACAAATTTATTTGTTGTACCAAGTCCAACAAATGCTTGGTCAAAAACATGCCGATGGCCAAAACCCTGGCTAGCGGACATACCCTGGTGCTTAGTCCAGCCATTCTTGCCCATTTCCTACACTATTTGGCCGAGATGACCCTTCACAAGATTGACCCACACCAGAGTGGCCCCCTTTGGGTATTCCAACTCTGGCTGCAGGTTTATTTCATCACCCTTCGGCCAGAGCTTGCCAGTTTCTCACCTACTGAAGCGATCGGCCTTCAGGTGGCTTCTCGACCAGTACCTCATCACCAAGCTGAAGACATATTCAGATACTTCTTTAGCCTTGATGCCCTTTCCAACGATGAACTCTTGATCTGTCGTCGTCGAGAATATCCTTTGTCGATCAAACTCCCCACATCAGCATGGAGTGCATATGATGATGCTGATCTCCATTAATCCTGGGGGTCGTTTGTGCTTACCCGCGACCTTCATCTTGGGTGTGATGCGCACCGAGCAAGTTAGGAAGTATATCACCCCCAATTCACTACTCGGCAACTCGGCTATCTTCAGGGTTGCCCGGTGTCTCTTCTTACCTCTCGCTCCCTGCTGAGCCGAGGACGCCTAACTGGCTCTTCAGAAAAAGAGTGCAAGGATGCCAAAAAGGAGTTTCAAGAACGGTGCCAAAAATTCCGCCTTCGACCCACCGTTCCAGAATCCCTTAGCACTGACACTTTCGGTAATTGGTGGGAAGAGTATACCTAAAACGTTTTTGGTACTCCGGTCGAAAACGTCCTGAACAAGATCTTTGGCGGTCGACTTAATAAAGCTTCTGCCCCCCAATCTCAAGGTAACGGTCTATTTCTACCTTCTTCTTTCGACTTTGAACTCTACTGATTTGCTTTTGCTTTCTCAGGTAGTCCGTCACTGAAAAAGGCAGAAGTGGTCGCTGCGGCTATGGCCGGGAAAAAGTCGACCATCTTCAAAAAGGCTAAGACTACCGCGCAGGCCTTGCTGAGTAAACGGCCTCGTCAAGAGGCCGAGACGGCCATCGACCCCCCTCAACCAGTAAAACAGGTCAAGAAGCTAGCGAGGAAAGGAGAACGGGAGATTCATGTTATCTCCAGTCAAACTACGGGAGCGATGACTCCTAGTGTTTCCCTTTTACCCCTGTTGTCTAAGCTTCGACAAAGAAACAGCTAATTTTGGCCAAAGAAACAGCCCATGTACAGCCTGTTTCTCAAGTTGTTGGACCAATTGTTACTCCACTGGTCAAGGCGTTTGCAACTTCGGGGCCAACTGTTGCGCCCATCTTGGAAGGGGAGGTCCCCTTGGTTGAGAAAAATCTTCCCGAAAATCCAAAACACATGGCAGTAGTTCTAGAAGAGAGCTACGTGAGCGATGAGATTCCACTGACGAGTCACCTTCAACCATGCAATCCACATCCCCCTGTGTCCGAGGCGGTTGTCCAAGTCGGCCCCTTCTGCAGCCGATCGTGGCAAACGACCTACCGTAGAGCCAGAAGCGATGATAGAAACACCCGTTCATTCGTAGGACCAGGACCTCAACAATCCACCCCAAGAAGCCACTTCGGCATTCGTAAGTACCCCTACCTCTTTTCTTTGGTTACTTTTCTACCTTAGAACTCTAAACCAGGAAGATACTGAATGTTAGGTGCCTACCCATTCTTTTCATCGAAAATTCTAAGCACCAAATAGCATTATCTATATTTCTTGGCCGCCTCAGTGGCCATCGAACGTAGATAACCTCCATCGGCTACGTGAACTAAGAAGCAGTCTAAGACACTGGGCTCGGCCATTAAGTTCTTTAGGTTCGAGCAACGAACTCGAAGATATGGCTGAAGTCTCATCTCGGTAGGTTTAAAACAAAAACCTTCTTGCTATATTCTTTCGTAATTTCCTTGGGCTTAAAATGATTTTTGTATGCAGCCTTCATGGGAAGTCGAGTTTAATGCTCTTTTGTCAAGCACTTCTGGAGCGGCTGGTCCTTCGACCGCTACGACTACACCTTCTAATTCAGTTGCTCTGGTTCGGCTACAAGAAGCTTGGAGCAGATGGTCAAATGACCTTGGAGCAGATGGTCAAATGAGCGCCGAAGCTGTCGTTGAGGCGTTGTCCTCTTTGGAGCGGGTTCGGGAATCCTTCAATATTTTCGAGAACGCTCTTCAGGCTAATAATGACTTGAAAACTGCACTGGCTGTTCAAGACACTCTTCGTCCGAAGATTGATGCTTTAAAGGCGAAAGGGGAAGCCTTGGCTGACCTCGACCGTCAAATGGCTGAACTGGCAAAACGAAGGTCGGCCATTGCTTCTGAGCTTACGAAGGACTTTGAGTCGGGCGGTAAATCTTGTTTAACCGAATTCGCGGCAAGCGCGAAGCGAGTCGAGCAGCTGAAGTTGGACAAGAAAAACTGGCAGGCTGAGGTCATAATGGGCGAAGTGAGGTGGCTGGAGCTGAAGGCACTTCTTGGAACTCTTCTTCCTTCATCGCCTTAGAATATTTTGTTTGTAAATCATCTTATTAATGAAATGAAACAAGCTTTTACTCTTGCATCTCCCATGTGACTGGGTAGTATTTTTTTAAGAACTTTCCATTAATTGGTAATTTGTGAATAATACCGGTTCGATCTCTAAGATGGTATGCCCCCTTACCGAGAATTTTATGGATAACAAACGGTCCTTCCCAATTCGGTGACCATTTACCGAACATGGGGTCTTTAATTCCCAGGGGTAACACAGTTTGCCAAACTACCTCTCCTTCGTCGAACATTTTTTACGCTCGCTCAGCAATTTTCTTTTGTGCCACTAGAAGATTGTAAGCGTCAAGCCGATCTTCTTCGAAATCTTCTAGCTCTTGTAACATGGCCTGGTTGTATTCGGCGTTGGACAAACTACTCTGCTCGATCACGCGTAAAGAATTTACACTTAGCTCGATTGGTAACATCGCGTCATGTCCATAGGTTAACGCATATGGGGTGGTCCCCGTTGCCAACCGGGGTGAAGTCCGGTATGCCCATAAGGCTTCATTGAATTTTAAATGCCACATGCCAGGTCTTTCTTTTATCATTTTTTCAAGAATACCGATCAAAACCTTATTACTTGCTTCAGCTTGTCCATTCGCTTGTGGATAATATGGTGTGGACTGCTCGAGCCGAATTTTTAAGCTCGCAGTATACTCTTTGAACCTTTCGACCGTGAAGATTGTACCGTTATCAGTTATGATCATTCGTGGTAAGCCGAATCTGGTCATAATATGCTCCTCAACAAAATCACAAACTTCCTTAGATGTTAATTCGACGTATGATTTTGCTTCGACCCATTTAGTGAAATAATCAGTTGCGACGAGTATCCATGCATGTTTTGCTGCTCCAGAAGATGGCATAATTTTTCCGATCACGTCCATTGCCCATCCTTTGAACGGCCAAGGTTTGGTGACCGAATGAAGTAATTCAGTCGGAGCTCTTTGGATGGGTCCATGAATTTGACACTGGACGCACCCTCGTGCATACTCAATGCAATCTTTCAATATGCTTGGCCAAAAGCAACCGTGTCGGCGAAGTAGCCAACGCATCTTGCGTCCTAATTGATGGGCTCCGTAAATTCCTTCGTGTACCTCTGTGATTGCTTGGGCGGCTTCTTACGGGCTGAGGCATAACAGTAATAAACCATCCTCGCCTTTTCGATACAACTTATTCTGGTACGAGACGTAGTTTGTGGCGTGGACATTTATCTTTCGGTCATGTTTACCTCTGGGATTATCAAGGTATTGCATAATTGGCCTTCTCCAATCGTTTGGTAGCCTTTCGATCACGTAAACATCTAAAAGATCCTCCCGTTCCAACAACGAAAGTAAGGACATTACTTATGTACGAATGACTAGGTTGCGCTGAAGGACTTGTTGATTAACCAGAGCCGGATACGATTGTTGTAAGATGGGTATCATTGGTCCGCACTTGCCCCCCCAGAAGTTGTGCTCCGGAGGCTGTCTGAGCGAGTTCATCTGCGACGGTGTTCTAACCATGGGAAATATGATTGAACGTGATACCGTCGAATGACTCGGCTAAGTAACCGGTAACCATGTGATAGGGCACCAAAGTGCAACTCATACACCGACAAGTTCCATTGAGTTAGTTGATCACAAGTTCTGAATCGCCAAAAACGAGGACACGATCAACGTGTAAATCATGAAACACGCTAAGGCCGATAACAAGGGCTTCGTACTCGGCCTGATTGTTGGTACAATCGAAATCCAACTTAAGGGAAAAGAACCAACGGTGTTGGTGTGGAGACTGGAGGACGATCCCCACGCCGGCCGATGTCGACATGCTGGAACCATCGAAATACATCGTCCAATAATTGTCACGTGCTTCCATCATTCCGATTTCAACATCATTACCCCCAAACTCATAAGGAGAATGGTGATGGGCTAAGAAATCAACAAGCGTTTGTCATTTGACGGCTTTTTATGGGACGTACTACAAACTAAACTCCGATAGTGCTAGTGTCAATTTCCCGATTTGGCCTTTGACTATTGGCCAAGTAAGAATATATCGAATGACATCTGTCTGGGCAATGACCTGCGTAACGGATGGGAGCATATAGTGTCAAAGTTTGGAGGCGGCGAAGAACAAAGCCAAGCAAAGCTTCTCGACGAGTGAATAATTGATCTCTGGAGTATTGAGGTTTCGGCTGAGATAAAAAATAGCTTGTTCTCGCCCAGTATCGGTATCTTACGTGAGGAGGCAACCGATGGACTCTTTGGCTGCGAAAATGTAAGGGGTTTATCACGTCGAGGCGGTACGAGGATGGGTGGAGTTGCAAAAACAACCTTGATTTGTGTGAAAGTCACTGGATGTTTGTCACACCACTCAAACTTATCTGAGTCCTTAAGTTTTAATAGTGTAGAAAATGTCGTCATTTTACCAGCAGAATTAGCTATGAATCGGCGAAGAAAATTTATTTTCCCGAGCAAGAACTGGAGTTATTTTTTTATCGTCGGTGGTGAGGCGTCAATAATCACACAAGCTTTGTTCACGTCGACCTTGATGCCACGATGGTGGACAAGAAAACCTAAGAAATTACTAGCCGACACACCAAAGGCGCATTTGCCCGGGTTCATCTTAAGGTTATGTCGTCACATGCGAAGGAAAGCTTGCCGAAGATCATCAATATGCATTCAGTGACTTTTCGATTTGACCACGACGTCATCAATATACACTTTTATGGTAGTGCCGATCAGGTCATGAAAAATGGTATTCATCGCGCATTGGTATGTAACACCAGCGTTTTTTAGACCGAATGGCATGACTACCCACTCGTAGGTTCCAAGTGCCCCCGGGCAGCAGAAAGCAGTTTTATGAACATCGGCCTCAGTAATAAATATTTGGTTATAATCAGCATGTCCATCCATGAATGACAGCATGTCATGATTAGCCGAGGCGTCGATTAACAAATCTGAAATTGGCATGGGATATGCATCCTTGGGTGTTGCCAGATTCAAGTTTCAAAAATCAATGCAAATGTGTAGGGCCCCATTTTTCTTGAGCACGGGTACGATATTTGCCAACCACTCGACGTATCGAGCGGTTCAGATAAACTCGGCATTTAACAGTTGAACAATTTCATCTTTTATCCCAAGCTGTACTTCGATCGAGAATCGACGAGGAGGTTATTGAACAAGCTTGCAACTAGGTTTGATACGTAATTCATGTTCGATAAGGGTCTGGTCGAGACCCGGCATTTTATGATAACTCCAAGCAAAACAATCTTTAAAATTGTGAAGCAATTGATGGAGTTCAACTTTCATGGCATGGGGTAATAACGCACTAATAAAGAGCGGCCGAGGATCATCGGCCGTTCCAACATTTATTTCCTCTAGAAGATCCTTAACTTGGGTTCGGCTGTCGTCGAGCTTGGTCGGTGCAGCCTGAACTTTATCCAACGATAGTATCGGGCCGTTATCCTCTTCGACCAAAAATTCAATTAAGTTGATGCCCGAATGCAGGTGCTTGGAAATAGCATACCAATGGGCCAGCAGGCGTTCCATCGTGGATGAAACCGCAGCCCGACGCCTCTTGCTTTTGATGTCAATCTTCAGTGGTATGGAGTAAATTGGCCAAACCGAGTCTCGCCGAATCCTGGTGGACAGTCTCGGTGCCTACCTTGATGGCTTTCTGGATTGAGATCCTGGTCAGCCGTCCATCTTCATTAAAACCCTATAAGGTAATATAGCCGATGTGATCATCATAATAGCGAGCCTGAATCATGTTGGTTTCAAACGACTGAGTGTCGACCGGGTGGACCACAACTAATTTACCATCCCAAAAAACGAGAACTTGATATAAAGAAGAAGGAATGCAATTCGTTTGATGAATCTAATCCCTACCGAGAAAAGCATTATATTCAGTCTTAGAGTCGACGATAAAAAATACGGTCATCTAATTGCGACCTACGATGTTTACCTCTAGAAGGAGTACTCATTTGGTCTGAGACTTGTCACCGACAAAGCTACTCATGGTTATTCCTGAAGGAATGAGTTCGTCGGTGGATCGTCATAATGCTTTCATGACGGATACAGGCATGATATTGACTATTGCTCCGCAATCGATGAAAATCTTGGAGATTAGGTAGCCTTTAATTTGGGCCATGACATACAATGGTTTTAAATGTTGAAGATTAGTCGAGGAAGAATGGGGGAACAAGATGTCCAAGGCTGTTTTAAGTTTATCATCGCCGTTAGTTGACTCGTCTTCAATAGTAGTGACGAAATCAACTTGTGTTGCCTCCTCGATGACCACATCACCGTCCAAGGAACTTGGTTGGTGCGTAGTCAGCTGAAATTCGGTAGGGAGAACATGGACCATACTGATTTCCATATTTTCAAGGACTGAAGGGCCCATTGGATCCTGATCGTCATCTTCCGAAGTGGTAAGGACTATATCATCGTGTGTCAGAGCATTCGCGGCCGGCTCGTTGTGTGTCTCAACATATTCAGGCGCTTGTGCCATGCAATCCGACACTGTATCCGGTTGAATGTTATCTTCGGGCTTGCATGCATCTAGTGTCAGACTCTGCTCCTGCCGTGTTTTGCGAGCTCGTTCATCATAGGCAATCTGGGCATTCCTAGTGTCCAGGTAAGCATCTAGATGAGCCACCCGCTCTATCTCATCGGTTGTTAAAGCGAACAAGGAGACGGCCGAAAAAACTTCGAAGCGATACCGAATATGTTGAAGGTCTTCAAGAGAAAAAGGAAGTTCGGTTGTGTCAATATCCGTGTATGGGTCGACCTCAAAGCCTAGAACCCTAGCCTCTCGAATATGCTGGAATCTGGCTTTCATTGCTGGATCAGTAGTTTTTTTTATGATCTGCTCAGCATCGAGGCAAGTTAATGCCAGGTCAAGAGCTTCTTGGCAGGCCTTCGGCAACCCATACAAGTCGTTGGCAGAATATTTCTTGTGAAATTCTTTCATATATTCCAATGATTCGCCAAGGAATGGAGGGTGCAGATTCCGCCGTACTTTGATTAGTGGTTCTTTCAAAGGTAACGAGGTCAGTTGGCTTTCGGCCTCTTTCCTAAATTGCTCGAAACGAGCTTTCATTTCCCCGGGCCGAAGAATAAGTTAGATGCGCTTCTCGGCTGCTTCAATGGTAGTTTTAAAGTCCCGATTGGTTTCCTTCTACCTTTGTAATTCAGTCATGATTGTTGGGGTTGGCCGATCATCTCTGCTTCCTGCTGTCTCTTTCGACTGCCAATTAGTGGCCGAAACAGGCTGCGTCGCTTGCCGTCTAGCCAAGCAATCTATATGCTGATGTCGAAGCTTCTAAGATTTAGATAGCGCGGTATACATGCCGATGGGAGAATCGTAGCTGTACCAACGTTGGTCACATGATTCAAGTGGCTTGAAGGTTTTTTGATTTGCTGATGAGCTCGAACTACTGGAATTGCAGGAATAATAATCCTCGTTGTAAAATGGTGCGTCAAAATCAAGGCGTCGTCTGACCGATGTAGGACTATCTGTCTGTTTCCTTGGGCCGAGTCTGTCGAATACTTTCTGGCGCTGGCTTTCGCTAGGTTCCTTTGAAGGTTTTGTTGTAATCGCCGGTGTTGTGATGTTGGCATCTGCATCGGTGGTAATTTCCTATTGGGCTCGGTTAATACAACGTGTGCCTTACAATTGCTACATAGAACTATCGGCCCGCCATTTCCATCTTCGCTGAAGTCTGACATGGACTCGACTATGGCAAGTCCTGAGAGTTCGGTGGGTAGTGCATTAGAAAACAAGTCGATCTTGAGTTGAGGTTGGGAACTTTCTTTTAGGTTCTATGGTACTATTAGCCCATCATTTTCTTCGTCGTTGTAGTTTGACATTGGTTCAACTATGGTCGGTCATGAAAGCTCGGTAGATGGTGCATTGGAAAATAGGTCAATCTTGAGTCGAGGCAGGGAGCTTTGCTTTCAGATGTGTTATACTGGGGTAAATTCGACCTTCTCTTTTCCTTTGCTCTTAGTCAAACGGGCATCTACCATGTCGACTGTCGCTGAAAGGAATGGATCTGTATCAACCGTCATGCGTTTTTCAGGAAACTTTAACTTGCCTTTGTCAATCCAGCTCTGGATTTCAGAGTGAAATATGACACAATTGTTTGTTGCATGCTTTGTTGAGTTATGGTATTTACAATGTCTTTCCTTTAAGTTCTTCGACCTTGGGAATATTATGCCCTGGCCGAAGTTTAATGATCTTCGCTGATAGCAATTGATCAAAAATTACTTCGGCCTTTGTGATATCAAAGGTATAAACTTTTGATGTTTTTGCTGTTTCTTCAGTGGCCAAGCGAGTTTTGACCTCTTTGGAATTAATTTGAGTCAATGCCTTGCACACGTATGGTTTATCTATTACTATCTCGGCTGCGTCCACGCTAACGTACTGAGATTCCTCGTATTCGGTCGATGCGTAATTGACCGTAGGGTTTTTGTAAATCATCCCTCAAGATGGGGGTTTCGACATCTTCTCTTCTCGGAGCAAATAGTCATATTGCTCGACATGCTGGGCTAATTCATACATATCCCAAAAGTTTGCCCCCAAAAATTTCTTTTTGTATTCTACATCGAGTCCGTTCAAAGCAAGTCTAACAAACTCGACTTCAGGGAAAGGTACTCGGCACCAATTCCTGGCCGATTTAAATCTGGTAAGATAATCCATTGGTGACTCATCAGATGCTTGAGCCATCCTTGCCAACGAAGAAACTAACATTTCCATCCCTGGCCGATAAAATTGCTCGTGAAATCTCTCGACCAATTCCTCCTAGCTTTGGATGGAATTAAGTGGAAGGTTGATATACCAGGCAAATGCTGAACCTGTCAATGAAATGTTGAACAGCCGCAGCTTGTGAAAATCACTGTTGACATATCCGCATTGCGCGGTGAAACGAGCCACATGTTCTAACGAGGATAAAGACGATTCTCCAGCAAAAAGACTAAAATCTGGAATTTTGAAACCTTTAGGATATTCGAACCGTTCCACGTAAGCTGGATATGGATGGATGAATTTAGGGAACTTCGGCCTCTTTTTCATGGCCGAATCAATCATCCGCTGGCTCTCGGTTATATCGACGGACGTTACTTCTACTCTCTGGTCAGGTCCATCTGTCCTGCTACTCGATCCTCCTTTTTTTTCTAAGTTAATTGGCTTGAGCCGAGTAGGAATTGGCTCGGCCTGTACTACTGGCAACAGATTATTCCTTGGTGGCAATTGCCGGGAAAGATCGAATGACCTATCGTCGCAAACCTTGCTAACCAGTATTTCAAGCAATTTGTTTTGTACCTCACTGTTACTGCGTATCACGTCGTGCAGTTTATCGATTCCTCGACTAAACGTTTGTTCAACCGCCCTAGACTATTCGTCAAGTCGTCTTCGAAAAAACGATCTTGTTGGTGGATCAAAGCCTTCACCACCATCCTCATCACAGTCCTCCACTATCCCTTCATTGAGAACGCAGGTGTTTTTGTTAGGGATTACTAGACTGCTAAGCTGACCGCCAAGACCAATTTCCTTTTCTCGGCGAGTCGTTCTTGTGGACTCAGGTGTCACGGCACTAAGGGGGTTTTGTGCCTGTGATACACTTTGTCCTATGTTCTGAATTGGTAAATCGGTTGTTAATTTTCCCATAGCTGTTTTCTTTTTAACCAATCGTGTTTCAATTGGCATGAACTTCGTAGTTTAGCAATTGGTCCCACTGGGCGTTCCAAAATGTTGACCCCAAAAACTACCAAGCTTACGTAGCGTGCAGGCTGAGTAATCTATAAGCTAACTACGTCATTTGGTTAAATGCAGGGCTTGCCAACTCGTTGGCCGAGCTCGGTTGAGGAGTAAAATTTGTTGATGTTGCATTGGGTGCGCGGATGACTTATGTGTCTCGCAATTACAACCGAGGAAAGAACACGTCTCGGCCTATTGGGTTCTCGAACCTGAAGACAAGGCTACTATTCTTACGAAGTTCACAAATCGTTGTCGTCGGATTCGGTCACTATGATGGTATTCGTCAGAGTAAACTCACGCCGAATCGACACCAAAGTGTAAGGGCACAAATACTCAAAGCGGATATATGTCTTAACAAGAGTATCCAATCATAAACTAACTCAACGTGCGATGTGCCAAGCCTAATAAACCGTAACACCTCACTTCGCTGAGAAGGCTAATGAGATGACCTCGACCAATAAGGATTCGGAAATCCCTTTCGACCGAGACTTGGATAGATAAAACCAGTCACCCTCGACGCAGTGCTATCTATGCCGACTGAAGATGCTGCGAGACCGGCTGGTTATACGGTGACAGTGTTATCTATGCCAACTGAAGATATCACCAGTTGCCTTCACAGTACTGTTTATCCAAACTGAAGGTGTGTTGACGAAAAAAGAAAAGGAAAAAGTCTCAAGGTTGTTGAGAGAATTTGTGCAAGGCAATTGTGTGTTAAATTGAAGGGGGCTTGAACGATGCACAACCTCCTCTATTTATAGCACCAGGTACTTTCTAGATCGAGTTAAAACCCTACTCGGATTAGGATTTCTTCTTCTAATCAAACACCAGCTCGACCAGTCCTATTTTCACTATGACTTTGAACCCAGCCATTTATCAAGCCGGATTCACTTCTGAGTTATCAATATCCAAATCTTGCCGAGACTCCTTATTACGTCAGGATTCAATTACTCGTCTCGCAGCATGACTTGACCGACCTAGGTTAGGAAGCCCATGAACTAAACGATCCATGGTAACCTTTTCGTAAAGCCTTCCAGGCCGAGAATACATCTCGGCCCAAACCAATATTTTGGGCCCAAACAGTCATATATATCAAAAGCCATAAACATACAGTTTAGAACATTCGAGTTGTATAGACATTATAGGTTTAATTTAAACATGAAAGATTTGGGTTTCATGGTGTAATTTTTGAATAAAAAATTCAGATTTTAAATGCACTAAATTCAAAACTACATGTTCGATTTAGTTATGAACTTCCGGCTCATAAAAAGAGGTATCTGCTGGAACACATACAACAATATACAACTAAGTGTAGTGAATTTGTGGTTTACTTCAGGAACCCAAGTATGAGTGCTTCGGGACTATGAAAGAAAGTTAACGGTTCAAAGAAAATAAATAATTTATTGAATGGTTAATTAGCCAAAAGTGGACTTCACACTAATAATTTTGGATGTCTTGTCAGATTAGTAGGACTACTAGCTAGTCACTTTAATTAATTCAACATACATAACCATTTAGGTTTGGTTGTGAATGTAAAATAATGACTTTCGAACTACATTAGCTTCGATTGGCTTTGGGCCAAGCAACAATGAAATTATAGCATAGTACGACTTTAACCAAATATGTCCAAAAATACTTAGGTATGGTAAAGAAGCGAGGGATGACAAAATATGGCATTGGGTCGAAAAAAATGCAGCCCAGCTCAATTGGGATGGCTGCAGTGCGGACAAGGCTCTATAGCGGCTTCTTGGGCCACAAGAAAGTTGCAAAAGCAGTCCGGATATGGCTGCAGGCCATGAGCCGTGGTTTAGGACGAAGCCCAGCAATGCATGGCTGATGGTTGTGGGTCTGAGGCACGGGAAACCCAGCCTAAGGCTGTCTTCAGATGTGTGCTGATGCGCGGTGAAGCCCGGCTTGTGCTGGCTTCATCGTGGACTAAAACGAGGCAAGCCCAGCAGCACATGAGCTGCTGCAAGCAAGCCGAGGTGCGGGGACGAGCCCAGCAAGCAACGGGCTTGCTGGAAATGGGCTACAGTGTAGGGGACAAGGCCAGTAAGGCTGCAAGCCTGCTGGATGTATGTTAGGCCTATGTGAAACCCAACCCAGGCGTAGGGCCTGGTTGTATGTGCACGCAGCTAGTCTAAAGGCTTGCTGCCGTGATGATTCAGTCATGAAAACAACGTCGTAAAGGCGGTGGCTCGGCATAGCTGCAGGTTAGCCAACGCGGCTCGAGGCCAACGGCAATGCAGTGTCAAACTACGACTCAGCCGCAAAAAAATCCTAAAATTTAATTTTTTTTTTCTGAATATTTATATTGAAAATATATGAACATATACAATATATATCGGAAGGAAATTGTAAATATAGTGGGTTCATGAATCATGTGAAATGTTTTCATACTTCATGGTCGTTTCAAATATCATAATTTATTTTAAAAGAACCTGATTGGTAAAAAGCAAATGAGTCTTTGAAGTGCAAAAGAACATTCTTCACGAACCTTTAGTTCCTTAGCTTCTAGCAAGAGTGTGCTGATACCATATTGTAAGCCTAATTTACTGAACAATATAAAAGATAGAGAGAGATGGGGTGCAGCGGCAACAAGAGATATGGTATAATCCAATAAGGGTATCCTATATATGATATGATTTACACGATCACATTTATAATCTAATAAGACTGCAACAAATTAAGATATTTGATCATAAATGCACTTATTCTCTTTAGCATCAATATTTTTTAGTACAAATGATATTCTACATTAATCTACCCTATGAAAAGGGAGAAGGGTTTGAATTGGTAAGCAATAAGTTGAAGATGATGGCCATAACCACCAGGATAGTCCACCACTTGCCTCTTAATTTATCATCATTTAAAGATAACTTTAAAAAAAAATATTTAATTTGGAGACCGATCTACTTCAACATGCTTCGTATGATCATGATGAACTAGATTAGCCACAATCTCACATGCAGCTTTGCTGTCACGATACAACTTCATGGCCTTTGTTCAGAACATATTCCATATCCCATATCCCTTAATATATATCCTAACCAAAGCATTTCAATAGTTCCCAAAACAACTCATCTATACTCTGTTTCGACACTTGAGTGAGCAACAACATTTATTTCTTACTTCTCCATGTAACCATATTATCTGTCACAAATGCGAAGTAACATGATATTGATTGTCTGTTAGCAATCGATCCTTCCTAATCGGCATATGTATATTCTTTAACCTCCAAATGAGCATTCTTTGAGAACAAAACCCCTTGACCTGGAGCTGATTTCATATATTTTAAAATTCGCATCAAAGCATCCATATCTTACTTCCTAAGAGCATGTATAAACTAACTTACCACACTTAAAGCATAACCAAGTCTAACCGCATAAGAGCTAGACACATCAATCTTCCTACCAATTGTTGATATCTCTTCTTATCACACAATGGTTGATCCGAATCAAACCATAACTTTAAACCTTCTTCCAATGGCATATGAACCATTTGACAAGTCGACATTCCAGTCTCATGTAATAAATCAAAGGCATATTTCCTAAAAAAGATACCATCTTTGAATTTGCCACTGCAATACCCAAAAAATATTTAGTGGATCAAGGTCTTTCATCTCAAATTTGTATGCCAAATAACTTTGCAATGTTTGCCGCTCCTCAAGGTCATCACTAGTCACCACCATATCACCCACATAGACAATGAGTATAGTAATCTAAACTTTCTTCTTCTTCTTCAAGAACTAAGTATTATCATAATTACTTTGTTTGTAATTGAAGATTGTCATTGACTTTATGAATCGCCTAAACCATGCCCTCTGCGATTGTTTGAGACCATGTAATGATTTTTTTTAATCGACATACTTTATTTGAGGTTTGGTCAGCATGTTTAAACCAAGTGGGAGTTCCATATACACTTCTTCAGTTAGTTTTCCATACAGAAACACATTCTTCACATTAAGTTGGTGCAGGGGCCAATCAAGGTTTGCTTCCAGTGACAAGAGAACTATAACAGTGTTGAGTTCTGCTACTAGAGAAAATGTCTAGTCATAATCAATTACATATGTTTGAGTGTATCCATTTACCACAAGCCTTACTTTGTATCTTTCAATCGATCCATCAGGGTTTACTTCACTATATAAACCCATCGACACCCTACATAGTTTTTACCTTGTGATAATTCAATAATCTCTCATGTGTCATTCTTCTTCAAGGACTTCATCTCTTCCTCCATTGCTGCTTTCCACCTTGGATCGAGAAAAACTTCCTACACATTGTTAGGAATATATACAAAATATAAATGATGCACAAGTATTAAATATGACTGCGATAACCTATGGGTTGACACATAATTACTCATGGAATATTTGACTTTGCTAGTAAAGTTTGGTTCATATGTAGCTCTCAGGATACCTATTGTGCTACGAGGTGGAATGTTCTCTTCGTTGTATAGCATACAACAATTGGTTTAGGAGTTTTATAGACTACTGTGTACTAGGCAAATGAACGATAGAATCTAGTGTAGACATGGTAGGATTGAGTGACAATTCGTGGGTCGTCAGGCGATCAATCGCAGGAATAGTCTGCTTTCGAGTTAGTTCTTCACAAGATTGGACAACCGGTCATAGATCATTGGCGACTTGGTTGCGAGAATACTCTACTTTATGTTCACTTGTCTCGAGTGACAGGTTGATGAACTCTGACATGTCGATGTTGTCTTGGTAACTAGTTCATCCACTTCACTCAATTGACATTCATCATTTCAGTCCAAATTTTCACCACTAGTTCTCTAATCAATAATTGACTTTTGTGAAACCTTGTTTGAGCAAATCCATAATCAAGCGTTTGTACTTCATATCTATTCTCCCCTTGAATTGCAGACTCGCCAACAAAATACATAGTGGATTCATGAAAGACCACATTCATGGCCACATACATCTTTTGTGTGGGGATGATAACACGGGTAATCTTTATGATATGTGGCTTCGTAATTTTTCATCCGCACTCAAGTACTCACCTCCATTATCACTGCGAATCACTTGTCTTTGAGTCTTGTACTGACACTGAATGAACTTATGAAACTGTTAGAACAACTCATTCACTTCAAATGTGGATTTCATAAGATATCCACGTAATTTGGGTACAATCATTGATAAATGTAGCAAACCAGCGAGCACCTCCCAAAGTAGGGTACTTGGAAAAACCACATACAAGCAACATATAACTGTTGGAAATGTGTCCTAAACCAAAATATGAGATGATACTTATGGACATTTCATATATTAAACTAATCTAGTTTAATCTAAGGGCAAAAGTTATACGCTTAAACGATAAGTCAATTGAATATGTAATGTCATCTAAAGACATTAGATTTATGAAGCTTTTCCTTTTTACATACATATCTTATATTCTCCTTCCACTATGGAAGATTAGAGATATCTTGTTATACATTCACATGCCCACATGATTTTGTAACTTAACCACACCAATGTCATGGACATTGTCAATGGAATGCCTTTAACATAGTAAAAAATCAAGAACCTAACTACTAGACAACTGTGATGTCTCAGGTCAAACGACTACTTTGCATTATTGCAACTTATGGGTTAGAACTCTCTTTTAACGTTTTAGGAATGAACATAACAGAAAGTTCTTGTTGATCTAACTTACTTGGATCACTTTTCTCTTAGGTTGAATACATTAATTGGATTCTATTATTGATTAAACACATGATACAATATAGAGTGATTGACAATAAGCTTTTCCCTTCCATTAAACAAATAAGAATTTAACATGATAATTATTCCAAAAGCTATACATCAAATGAGTGGCTTTAAGGGCTATACTTCCAACACTTACCATTATTACTTGTTGTTACTGCTAAAACAGAGGCGTGATATACATTATTCAGAGGTTGTTGGCAGTTTCAAGTGACTGACGACCTAAATGTTTTTTAGGACCCTGCTATAATCCCACCATTCCGGATAGCCCACAATCTCATAGCAATGAAATTTGCAGTGGCAAGGTTTGCCCCAATGAGCACATGTTCGGTGAGGACGGCTTTGAGCTACCTTTGCAACAACATTAGGTTTCGTTTCGACGAATTTCTTCTCATTGCTTAGATCTACGGTAGAGAGTTTTCTCGTGACTTCTAAACTACGCTCGTGATGCCAACTTAGAATTCATGAATTCTTCAACTTTATTCTTCTCACTAGGAGGAAATATATAAGGTAATTTAGCCAAAAGTCAATAAAAACTTTACTATTAAGCCCTATATCGATGACATATTTTTGTTTTGGACTTAATCAATGATATATTTTCATTAATTAGGCATGGGTCAATGATGAATGCCACATTGGCTTTAAGTCATTATAAATAGTTAGAATTTGAGTTTTCTATCTTGCTCTCGCTTTCTCTCTTTATAAATGTCTTATGGCCTTTAAGCTATTATAAATAGGGATTTAGATTCTCCGAATTAATTTTGTGGGGATCCTCTGGACCAACGGATGTCATCTATTAATTCAAATCCAACAGCCAAAATCTCTTCCCTTTCCTCTCTTGCCCTCAACTCCTATCTTTCTCCCTCATTTCAAAGCTCTCAACCTCATACCACCAGCCCCTCAAATTCCAGATTAAATTCAACCCCAACTCAAAATTAGCCCTAACACAACCACAACCCACCTAACCCACAACCCTTAATTGCAAGTCCCTAACTTACCCTCCCCAAAATCAACCCCAGAAACACCACATCCCTCTATTGCAGGTCCCTCAACCCTAAAATCTCATTTGATCTTAACAAAACAACAAAGAGAAGGGTCGTGCAAGCCAATGTCTTTTGGTTGCAAAGATATTTTTCATAACTATGGAAGAATTATATAGAGAAATAAAGTTACAGTAGAGATAAATCTCAAAGATGAAGAAGAA
Organism: Malus sylvestris; assembly: GCF_916048215.2. Lineage (NCBI taxonomy): Eukaryota > Viridiplantae > Streptophyta > Magnoliopsida > Rosales > Rosaceae > Malus > Malus sylvestris. Next base: position 13,377,140 of record NC_062266.1, on the reverse strand, counting down.
AAAAGAGCAGAAGGGGAAGAGGTTTTGGCCGTTGGATTTCTATTCCCATGGAACTGATCCAGAGAGGATCTGAATCCTATATATAGTTAGAACATGTATATTCTCTCACTCACTCTCTCTCTCTCTCTCTCTCTCTCTCTCTCTCTCTCTCTCTCTCTCTCTCTCTCTCTCTCTCTCTCTCTCTCTCGCCCTTCGTTTAAATAGAGGAGTTTACTCAATTAAAAAAACAGAACTAGGAAATGGACACTACATTGCAGTGTCTAAATCCAAAGTAAAAAACAGAACTAGGAAACAAACACTAGATTACAGTGTCTGAATCCAAATGTAAGAAACAAAGTAGAAAATGGACACTGGTTTACAATGTCTAGATCCAAATGTAAAAAAGTAGACTAAATTTGCAAATTAAATGATGTGCCACAAACAGAAATGAGCACGTTTATCAACGCTTAAATAATAATTCAATCATTAGCTTCCATATTATTTAGTTTACAAAATTTTTCTATGTACAAATTTAGTTTCCCTATCATTATCCATAAACCAATTATCGGCTTTCATGTCCTTTAGTTTCTAAAATTTTGTCTCTAAATTTAGTCTCCCTAGCATTACCATGAAAGAAAACTTGTTTTTGTCTTCTCAATCACAGCATGGAGAAATTTTTAGTAGTGACGGGAACACAGATGATACATCACGTGTTTTTATGTAAGTGGTGGAAAATTTTAATTTTTAAGTTATTAATCTTTTAACACGCATATCCCACCATTTATATAGGAACACGTGTTGTATCACCTCGTGTGATGATCATATTGAAAAATCTCTCCACGGCATGAGGTAGATATATGAATCTAATAATAAGATGGTTTACTTTGATTCAAACATAAAGAACGGGTTTTGGTATTCTGGCATTTCTAACCACTTGGAAATTTCCTCAACGTTGGAGATGATTTTAAATATGTTTGCAATGCCTTGGTAATATTGAACGACTGGATACTCTCCACAAAACCAGACTTTGATTTTAGGTCAATCTAATCTCACAAAGAACAGCCTTACCAATGTCGTCCAAGCCGGAAGACGGTTCTTGTGGTATTGATGATTATGATGCTGACTATGATGGTGCTGAACTACTGTTACGTATTTCAATCTTAGGGTTCAGCCGACTATCCCCTAGTGACCAACGAGAGAAGACGAAAGAAATGCGTAATGAAGTAGTTGAAGATGTTGCTGTGCTTGAGAAGCGAGGAGGGTTTCGGACTCAGAACATTTGCGGAGCTATTTAACAAACTTCCCTTGGCTCAGCAGCATCATTTCGTGGCTGAAGTTATAAAACAGTTGAATCAAGAAATCAAAGACCACATTAACGATCAAAGTTCCGAGTCTTCTGATTGTTTTGCTCAACTTTTCTTGGATTTCTCATTGATTTGGTTCAAGGGACAAGCGGCCCCTGGACAGAGGCATCTGGTTAGAGAACTCTATATGATGAATGGATTTAAAAGGGTTAAAATTGATCATCGGAAAATCCCAGAAGAAAGTGAGAAGGATTTGAACCTCCGAAAATTCAGAGAGCGATTTAAGCAACTAGAGTTTCGTGACCACGTACGTTTTATTTATGATGTGGAAGAGGAACTGCTAGATCAACGAACATCTATTCCGCGCTGGATGTGCCTCCTTGGGCCGCAGCAGGACTCTGCCGGTGCTGCTGAATTACTCTCACGTCTCTCAAATCTTGCATTTGGCTTGCTATCGGCCAACGATCGAAGTGAGACCGTTGGGAAGATGTCCCGTAAATTCCCTGAAGGTACTCTTGTGATAGAAAGACATGCGGAGGAGAGCGAGGAAAATTTCAGAATGCGAACATTCATGGATCTATTTAATAAGGTGCCCGTCTTTAAAAGGTTGCCGTTGTTCCAAGAATGTTTTGACAAGAAATTCTCCGGTGAAAGAAGCTTGTGCGAGTTGCTCTTCTTTTCAGGCAACTCAACTCCAATGATCAACGAGAGGTGATCGATAATATGTTTGATCAGCTCAAGAAGTATTGCCCAAGCGATGATGTCGGGGATTTCATGAACGACAGGAGGTCGGGGGAAAGTGAGGAGGATTTCAGACACAGAACATTTATAAAGCTGTGTAGGCATCGTCTTTCATGTCGGAATGTCTTCAGCCAGCATGAAGCTGAGAGTTATGTTCGAAGACGTCGTGTGAATAAATCTATTGAACATCCCGAATTCAGCAGCATTAAAATTCCAGATGTAGGGGGAGGAGGAGCAACTCAAACAACCAGTCGAGGAGGAGAAGGAGCTCAAGGATCAACAACACAACGAGGACAAGGGACAGGGCACGGCACAAGTCACTCGCTAGTAGGATCGACGTTTGCAACTGTCCCGCTAAGAGATTTTCATAAAATTAATAAAAAATATTTGTACCACGTTTGATTATGGTGTGTCACTATTTGCATGCATATGTCTTTAACTGTTTGATTACTATCATCTTCATTTCAGTTTTATCAAGCAAATTATGTTGCCTTTGCAAAGTTTATATGACAACAATTCTCGATTTGGTTGATAATTACTGCAGGCTAAAACGCGATGTGTGATAGGATAAATTTTTCAATGTGACCGGCACACGAGGTGATACACCATGTGTCACTATACTAACAGTAGGATATGTGTGTTAAAAAGTTAATAACTTCAAAAATATAATTTCCTACCACTTATATAAAAACACGTGATCTACTACTTGTGTTTCCGTCACAATAAAAAATTTCTCATGTAATAGATTTTGAGATACTACCACCTAGGCCATCCCCATTTCATTATATCCCTCTCCGTATTATGATCAAGGTTCTAAAAGACGTTAGGTGCTAGTTGGGCGGTGAACTAGGCCCTAGCGTCTACATGGGATCGGCAGACCAAACGGATTTAAGTATTATATATTGTGTGAATAAGTGTCTATTTATACTTAAAAAGACATATAATTGTATTGTGATATATCAATTGCAAAATATAATGACATACAAATTATAAAGTATTAAAACACATTACAAACATGATAACAAGCATATAGTGAACAAGTATTTAACAATTATGTTACATTTTATTGACAAAATAAAATGCAAAACGGAAGTAATCGATATCCTGTTTAAATAAGAGTTGTGACCTAGGCAGGTGCTTAGGTGGACATCTAAGTGGGCTAGGTGGATACCTAAGCAGGTCTAGGCGCACTTTCTTTTATTTTCAAACGAGGAGGGACTAATCGGGACAGTGATTAGCCGCTTAGCCTACGCGGAGCGTAGGCGGCGCCAGGTAGGAATTTTTAGAACAGTGATTATGATGCAATACAAAGAAAGTAACTGGTAGTAATGCATATCCAAGCTAGAAGAAGAAAATTTGGCTATATGCTAAGAGCATTTGTACTGATTTCTTGCAACCGGAGCATGTACGAGTCACATTTTTCTGTTTTCCCCTTCCGTTCTGTTATCCCATCCCATTGTAATACTGCAATTACAACTTTGAACAATATTCACGTACATACTTTTGGGCATACGTACTGAGTTTCACGGTTAACATTGAATCGTCAATCCTCGTAATCTTCATCGAAAAAATCGGTATCTTTAGGCAGCCCTCTTCGAAGTTTGTCTTGAAGATCCAGATTCCTGGGCAGTACGAGCTCCGCGCCCTCACCTGACATGGAAAAATATCTCTCCAGCACCATCTGCATCCAGAAAATGAAAAAAACATACCTCCAATCATATTCTACAGTGCTCACTTCTTGAATACATGCGCCAAAGATGAGCAAATTCATCAAGCTTATAGCACTTAACTAAGAATGTATTGCATACCATGGCAGCGTAGGCATCGATTTGGCTTTGTCGATCAGACTTGTCGAGTCCCCTGAAAACAGATATGTGAGAAATGACAAAACACCCTACAGTCTCCTAGTGATAAGATGAAGCATACGACTCCTGACATTACTTCTTCAGTTTTGCGTACTGCAGCTTTTTGGACCTAAAGATTAATCTATAACTCAAGTCCCATAAAGAACTATAGAAGTACAATTCCCACTATAACGTGCCATTTAGCGTTCAAAACCAAAAATTATAAGATGCTCGAGAAAGAAAGCACACATTATGATAGTCGATAGCCATCTTAAAACAATGCAAAGAAGTATTCAATCATTGGAAAAAGGTGATTTGGTAGAAGTAGAAAGGATTACACGTTAATCATCCGATCCATGGCTTCCATGGACGTCCCATTTTCATCTTGAAGGTACACTCTCCAACCCCTGAAATTTGAAGTTTCAGTTAACACTTCCCCACTACAAGATATAATCACGATGCTCGTTGTATAGAACAAAGCAAAATTAACGAAACAAAGAATTTGTATGACCAAACACAACGAATCACAAATAGCAAAAACCAGCATCGACCCAACAAATCTTTGATTGTATAAATCCTTGGTGCCAAAAATTGATTAACAAGTAAACAAATGAGTAACATTAGTATTGAGTTAACACCTCTGAGCAGCACTAACAGCAAGCCTTCCAACAACGCTACGAACTTTGTTAGACTGAGGCGTCTCTTTCCCATCACTCGATTTCGGAAGGCCAACTATGAACTCATCTGCCTCCTACATTTTGTTCTTTTTCTTATTAATTAATTAATTAATCCATTTATAAAAACAAAACGAAAAATTGGAGAATTGGTCCGATACTCGTCATAATGTGGATTTTCGGATAACCCCGTTAGAACTTTCAACCTTTATCTGCCCCATACAACACTTCATTTCGGACCTAAGTTCTAACGGTATTAACCAAAAATAGCCATTACTCTATTTTATGATAATTTATCTTTTACAATACTAAATTTACAATTAGGCGAAAATACAAGGAAAAATAATATTGAAAAATAGTTTAAAATATATGATTAATTTTATACCTGCTTCTTTGCGATCTCAAGCAGCTGATCCTCAAGCTTCTGCCCTCTCAAATTCAATACCTGCACAATTAAGAACGAATTAAATTAAATTAAATTAAAGAAATCAAATCAATTTTGTTGTTGGGGGATAATTACGGTGAGAGGACGGACGGTGAAGCCTTTGCTGACGGCAAGGCCGGTGCGTGACAGTCCCAAATCTACCCCTACGCTAAACCCGCCTCTCCATTGCGGGTCTCGCTTCCGGCGGAGGGCATTTGGTGGAATTTCATCTATGGAGACCGCCCTTATACGAGGACCCTTTTTACGGTTTTGGGTGAGAGAGAGTTGAAGGGACGCGGGGACATTTTGGACTTCAGGAACGGTACGTCTCCGGAGCGGAAGGAGTTCGGTTTGTGACGGCGGAGCTCCTACTCGATGACAAAACATTTTTGAGACGGAGGGAGGGAGATTATGAATTAAGTGAGGATTCTGATTCAACGAGTTTGATTTCTGTTGTGGACTCCGGTGGGCATGGCGGTGGAGAGAGAGGAGGGGAGGAGGGGAGGAAGGGAGCGGGGTGGCGGCGCTGTGCTTGGCGCTTTACGGCGGGTGGGTTTCTTTCGGATAACAAAATCAAGGGGTGGGTTTACAGGAGGGTAAGATGCAAGATTTTTGGAATTCTTTTTTTAATATCTTTTTACAATGGTTTGTAGCACTGGAAATTATTTTTCTTAGATTTAAAATTGTAGAAAATAGCTATTTAGTATTACATTTTAGTGTTATTCTTCTTTACTTGTAAGTTAAGATGTCTTAGGTTCAATTCTTACCAAAGGCAAAGTTGAACCACATTATTCTAGCTAGCTCAATGTGAGGCTTAACCCACTTCCCCATTCCTTTAGGCCATCTCCGATGGAGAGTGCTAAACGTCCGAAAATCAAAAAATGACCTGATTTGCACAAAAACTCATCTCTAACTATTGGTTTGGCTATTATTTGGCCAAGGGGAAATTAGGCTAGCCCATTTCATGAGACCCAACTTCTCAATTGCAATAATTGATTCAAATTCAACGGTTAGATTTGAAAACATGCAACGATAATTTAACTAAATTAACCAATAAATTTAAAGTATAAACCTCAAACTAATAAAGTATTGAGAGAAAGATGTTTAGCTCATTCGGTCCGAGAAAGTATATAAGTATAACTTGACACTGTTTATTGAGATGACCTTGGTGTAATACTATCATTTATTAAAAAAAAAATTGTAAAAAGTAAAAGTTATTTAAAATCAAATTTAATGAGTAAAATATTCGTAATACTTGGTGCACTAGAAGATTTAACGGAATGTGACAAAGTGAGACAAGGTTTGGTGAAACCAGTGACAATTTGAGTTCATGATGTGGGACACAAATGCGTTTCAAAAGGTATAGCGAAAATAAAACTAGGGACACTGATAAACAATAAGTATTGTTTTACATAACAATGGTTTGCAGCTTATCATTTCAGTATCCTTATTTTTATTTTAAATACAACTTTCCATTGCCAGTTAGTACTCTGGTCTTAGATTCGATTCTTGCAAAAAGTGAATTTGACCTTATTATTATTAGTCCATTGTGAAACTCAGGCCATCCTGCTCAGCCACTCCCTCATTCTTAGTGTAAATAATATTGTTTGTTAATATATATATATATATATATATATATATTTCCAGAAAACATGGGTAATCCTCAACATCCCACATCAAAAAGTAAATAACCACTGAGTTCAATGTCACATAAAACGTTACTAGGGCTTAAATTAGTGTATCTTATTCGGTCATAAACATATCAAACTGTATCTATTCCGTAGGCTTGGCTCTTACTTTTCGTTGTCGAACTTTGGCTCCTACATTTGGCCTTCGGGTTGTGGCTGAACAAATGAATCTGAGGAGGCGGCAACTTCGCATTCCTTGCTCGATGGTGTTCCAGAAACTTGCTCGCTTGTGCCTGGATTTGTTGGTGCCGCAGCTGTAGTGTTTATAAGACCACTTGCCTTCTTCGCTTCAAACTCTGAAGTTTCATTCCCAGTGTTCACGACTGCAGTCCCGGCCGCTGGGGTTGCAGAGTATGCCTGGACAGATTGCAGCAGACTCTTGATTTGCTCTATAACCACGTTTTGGCTTCCATCTTGACACATCGCTTGTGCTCCTTGAATCAGTGAATCCAGTTGATTCTGGGTTCCCGTGCTTGTTCCTTGAGCTGGTGCTGCTCCTGGAGCTGGTGCTATCCCTTGTGCTTGGGTTTGAGAGAGCACATAATTCATCAACAGTTGTGCCAGGAGGGCCTGAGGATCATTGACAACTTGATGGACAGGGGGGGCAGCTGAAGTTGATGCAGCATTTACATTGGGTGGGTTAAGTGGTTGAAGCCCCGCATCTCCGTACAAAGCACGGTGACCATGAAACCGCTTGAGGGTGGCTATATGCTTTTTACCGTTCACATGACTATCATAAACCACCTGTGACTCACACTTGACATTGCACAATTCACATATAAAAGGAACTTGTTTTGGTTTGGGAGGCTCAACTGGTCTTCTGGATCCGTCATTAGTCCTCACATACTTACCCCCTCGACCCCCTCGACCCCCTCGCATCCTATGCTTAGAACCTCGTCCTCGGCCTGCAAACTGATCGCTGGAGTTGTTCCCAGGTTCTGTGGAAGCTTCAGCATTTGTGCCGGCATCTTTCTGATCTGTTTCATTTCTACGATCATCAGTAACTACTCCAGATGTTATATTTTCTTGTAAGGGTTGTTTTTCCTCAAATCCCTCAACTCTCACAGGGACTTCTGTTTTTAATTCAGTGTTAGGCATTTGAGCATTCTGTTGTCCAGTATTGACTTTGTTGCGTTTCTGCAACTCCTCATGTACCAGCATATTTTTTTTGTGTCGCTTTCCATTTTTATGCTGCTCAAGGATTTCAGGAGTGTTGCAGTCAACCCTACAAAGTTCACACCAAACCATACGAGGAGGTCGCCAGAATGAAGCAGAAGACACTTGTGTTGGTACAGGTAATGGTGCCTGCCCAGGAACCAACGCTGAAGGCGGCTGCGTTAAAGCAGCTACACCTTCAGCAGGAACAGGTATTGAATTTGGATTGGTTGATGCAGCACCATACTGTTGAAAGTGCCTACCACCACCCTGGCCACGTCCCCTACCACGGAATGGGGGTGCTGAGCCATCTGGTCTAGAACCACGGTAAACAAAATGGCCCCGACCACCCCCCCGGAAGGGCCTATTGCCCCTCCTACCTCCACCTCTATATATAGTTTGCCCAATCTGCAGAATAGCATTTAAGGATAAAGCAATGCATGTAATGTTTATTACTAATGCTTCCATGAACAGAAAAAGCAAAAGAAACAATGACAACTTTGAAATAAAATGCACAAAACAAGCACAAATATAGATAAAAATCAACAATGACAATAAGAATTCTTATACTGATACATTCAAAAACACATATATGAAAGAAATGCTAAAATCAATCCGACAGAAAATGTTCTTAAGTAATTTCTGATAAGGGCTATGCCTAGGTTGAAGTAGGCAGAACATGAATAAGGATTCAATTAAAAAACGCAAACCACGTTAACCAATGGAACCTGAATAGAATCTACAAACCAGATGTCTCAGATTCATTAAAGAATTTAGATTGTTGCATCAGTTACTAAATTAAAAACAAAGTCGGATATACTGAATTAGAATCAGAACAGGTAAGGGCCGCTACATACTTTTCCCAAATTGGAAAAAGAATGACAACAAGTCTTCATCAGGCCAAATAATAACACCAGTCATCTTCAAAAAAATTATTCACATGTGCACACCGGGTACAAGTTACATCCATTGTAATGTAACATGTGCTAACATGCTGTAAACAGTACGATAGATTAGCAAAGGGAATCCCACATCAAATGATGATCATCTAAGATTATACCAATTTCAGGTAAATGTATCCAAGATTGAACTTAATATTCCCCAATAACGATAAAACCGTTGTGTGAAGATCCGACAATCTAAAATCAGTTGTAATTATGGAGATATACAATTGCAGATCCTTTTTTTAAAAGCAAAATTTTGAAGACCAAAGTACCACCAAGGCTACTGGTTTTCTGAAAAGCAACCTGAGATGCAATTTGAGAGCAGAAAAGAAAACACTAACATACTCAAAAAGAGATCCTGATACATGCCAATACAGCCTCTTATAGACTTGTTTATTGCCTTGGCATGGAGGACACGCGCACCCACCATGCCAAAAAACAAAAAGAAAAATACAATAATCTTGATGATGAAAACATTAATGTCTTTGAGGAAATGGCATGCTATCAATTGATGTAGAATGCATTTTTTTCAATCAGTTTCTGCGACTCAAGTTCCATCGATATGACCCCAATTCTCTAACCCCTTAATCAACCTGCAAGTCACAAAGGATAGAGAGGGAGAGGGAAGAAAGAGAGAGAGAGAGCAGAGCTCTTGAATTGTTTTTTGGTTTTGTATTTCTGTTTGTAAATTCTCCTCCCCCACAATACTGAGAGCTAGTGCTCTTATACAAGTTACAACTTACCATGCCAGCTGGACAATTATAACAAACTACACTAAAACAGGAATAAGCCTAATAATCCCAAGAATTAAACCCTTAATAGTGATTAAGCTAATCACTACTTACAGATCATATCACTCCTTTTGCTTATCTAGTTACAGTCAAAACTAAATAGCACGAATTTTGTCAAGATATAACCTTCATATCGAAAGCCAAAAGTTCCATAAATTCACCCCCACCCGAATTTCACCATATGAAAGAAGACATTCGAGAAAATATATAACATGTTTTAAAACAAAGTTCACACTCTACAAATCAAATTAAATGCGAAAACATGCCCCGAACTACAAGTAGGTTATACACATCAAATTCATAAGACTGGCCAGATAAAGAGAAAAGGCATCACATTATTATAAGAACAAGAATTCCCAATGCCTAATAACAAAAAATGCTAAATTCAAACCAGAATTAAGAAAACCAACCACTTACCGGGGGTTGAGCAGCCCGCTGGGCCGCCTCGATGTTCCCAGTAAGCTGCGAGAGCTGCGAAAGCGCTGCCACGGCCGCTGGATTCAACCCACCATAGCCCGAGCTCGAATCCACCTGCTGCTTCTGATCCTCCGCAACCCCATGAGGGTAATACGCATTCTGCAAGTGGGTCGGGTCAGGATCCGCCGTTTGTGGCTGTTGGGGCGGAATTGGGACCCCGGGAGGATGAATCGAAATGGGTTCTTGATGGTATTGGTGGTGGTGGGCGGTGGCGTCGTGGGAGGTGGCGTAATCCTGGGTGGTGGTGGTGGGATTGTAGTATTGTTGGTATTGTTGTTGGTGGTCGGATTGTTGGGGGTGATTGTAGGGATAATAGGCCTGGTAGGATTGGTCGTAGGATTGGATTCTTGGGGGATCGAATGATTGCTGCTGCTGGTGTTGTTGATGGTCTTCTTGGTGGGTCTGTGTGTAAGAGTAATCCATGGTGATGGAGTTTCTGTATTTTCTTGTGCTAAGAGAGAGATCTCTGTGCTCCCCACAGTCTACATGCAGAGGAGAGCTTCTATTCCATTACCTAGTTTCTCTGTGCAGGGGATTTGTGTTTTATTTTGGGGAAGGCTTATGTCATCTTCCCTTTTATCTTTCTTTTTTCTATTTTACAGGGAATTTGGGATAATTCACAGAATGGGCTACCTACCTCGGCAACCAAACTTATTTATTCAGGCCATTTTCAATCGGATTGGCTAAATACAAGTTCTTCCAGAATTATATTCTTGTAAAAAAATATTGTTAAATGAATTGCGTCAAATCATTTATATATTATTTCCAACCAAAGAAATTAAGACATAGCCCTTCAATAGTTTATTATTTTTAATTTTGTTATTTAACTTTATTGGTCAATTAAATTAAACTACCATATTAAAATAAGATTATCCAGACGTATCTTGAAAATGAAATAAATAAAACCAATGCCTAGATACGTCAACTGTCATCGGCTATCCATTGCATGCTGATGTCAGGGAGTTAGAGGATGGCAGATGGGCCCCAAGAAATCGGTGTAACAACCTGTCCCTAATTTTACGGTTTTATTAATTTTAAAAAGTGAATTGACCGAAATGCCCCTTGAGGCGAGATTGTTGACTTTTGTTGACCGTCATTTTGTGACGCGTACGAGCTACTATTTTATTGTATTCGTGTAGTACTCGTTACTACAAACGCGTGGGCACAAGCAGAATCGAAATCGGAGTTACAGTCAAAATTTTACTGAACTACAAACATGAGGGTACTTTAGTAATTTTGCATTTTAGAATTTTGGTCCTTGATTATTTTAATAATTTAAGGTTGATATTTTTAATTTTTTTAATAATTTTCTAGCCCTTCGGGCCCATACCCACACCAAAGTCTCCCTCCTCTCTTGCCATGTGTCCTTCTCCCCCTTCATTCAGGAGTCTCTAGCACTCTCTCTGTATCTCTCACTCTAACTCTCTCATCCCTTCGCAACCACTGGTGTCGAGGCTAGCGTCCACCAACTCCCCATTTTCTCCGACGATCTCCACCAAACCAACACTTGGATCCTTTTTTTCTCCTTCTTGTTAGTCCCTCTCTTTCACACTCTCTGCTCATGGTTAGGAAGCCGAGCTTCATCTGAAATCTGAGAGGATTCCAGCAAGACTCTAACGAATCTGACCAAGGAAAGGGTCTGAACCACTTGTTTTGCTTTCCCCGTATCATTTTAACGATCGTTGGCTTCTTATACGCGTGTTTTAGCGACAATTTGGTGTAGAAATTAACTTGGGAAGTCTCCCCAGTTTTTCCAGCTCTGACGCCGCAAGTTGCTGGCCTTTTTCGGACCAATCTCGACCACAACTCAACTTGATTTTGGTATAAAATAATTCTCCTCTCTTTGAGCTTCAAATCCACGAATAATTTGTGGTTGTATTTTGAGCTTGAATCGAGCTCTGGGATTGTTGTCTAGATTTCGGTCGACCCACAACCTGAAAACGGGTCAACCCAACCCATGAACCAAAACTGGATCCATGAGCCGACCTAAACCCGTGACCCGTTAACCCTAATCTAGATCCGACCCGGATCTATTTTAGAATTTGAAAGGAGTTAACTTCCGGTTAATTTTAACAGAATATTTCGTCTGAGGTTGGAATATTTCGTTAAAGTTAACTGTTGATCGTTACTTGACTTTTTTGAAATTTTCTCGGAAACCCTCATAAGCTAATTTTGATGCCCTAAGTACGTTTTTGGTATCTATTTAGTGCAATTTTAAAATTTTAATGTAGTTGATCGGCTCGGCGGCTCAGTTGGTTGACTGCTCACTTTTTACAAAATTTTCTTGGGACTCTTCTTAGCGTATTTCAATACCCCAATTTCAAATCCGCACTCCATTTTCCCAAATTTAATCATTTTAATTGATTTTTACTAATGGATCCCAATATTATGCTTAGGTGCGATTACTATCAGAGACTCCGGCTTCCCTAGTCTGAACGGTTGCGACCTCACAAGTATTTGTGAGTGAGTCTTTTCTTATAATATATATATATATATATATATATATATATATATATTCAGTTTCTATAAATATTAATAATCCATTTTCTATGGGATGCCATAATTACATTAACATTTATAAGAAATGTCGTATTGTTAGGAAATTATGAAATAATCTTACGGGATGCACATGTAAGCGTACAATAATGGAGAATTAGACTTACGGCTATAATAGTATTATGTTGACTAGAATTAGCAAATTAATATGGCATGACCGTATTCACGTTATCTATTCATCGTGTGCTATACTGGTGTTTGTACTCATCGAGGCCAGGGCCAGTCTTCATGTGTATGTTCATATCGCACCATACGTTCACTTTGGATCCATTGTAGGTGTCAGTCCTGTCCTAGATTGCTATAGGCAATCATGACTCGTTTGTGATGTGCATAACGTCAGTCTTCACGTGATTGTAGTACTAGAGCGTAAATTATTTCTTTACACCCAGTCTTGTTCATGTCATAATACCTCTACATGAACTCGTGTGTTAGCATATGTCGATGAGTACTTGATATGACATTCGTTTATGCGAGATATTGTGGTTGCTGAATGTTATGGTTTATTTACGAAATATGGTGAAGTATTTCATTTTCGAGATATTACTGTTTACAGTACATATTTTCATACTATACGTAGTATGCTATGTTTGAAAACTATACTTGTTTTATGGCGAGGGGTTATTACGTTTTCAAAACGGTTTTTACAAAGCTTTATTTTTAGGCCCACTCACCCTTATTTTTCGCCCCTCCAAGTTTTAGTGGCATAGCTTTTGTGTCGACGAGGATTCTTGGCAAATGTTGCTTTAGGAGATTACCTTCGATGGTATATTTCTTATTCTACCTTTGCTGTACTTTACTTATGCTCTGACATTACGTGTGAATGGGGTTCAATCCTGCTCACACGCGCACTCTTGCATTTAGTCACTTTTAGGTTTAAATTTGTTCATATTTTTTTCACATCACTACACTTTATGGCTTCGTCACCTTACGGGTATCAGCCATCATAACTTGATTCGGAGTCCAGATAGACATTCTGGGTTGGGGTGTGACAATCGGGCTTGGAGGGTGGCTAGAAGTAGCCAGCCCGTTAGCATTTTGGCGAACTTTTGGCCTAGCAGGTTCCACGCATATTTAGACCAGCCCTCCATTGGAGATGGGTTTGTTTACCAAAACGGGCTATTGTTTTTGCATATAGCCTTTTAGCCGTCTCCATTAGAGATGGCCTTATATAGCCAAATATAAGACATCTCACCTATAAGCAAAGAAGAATAATAATATTGAAGAAGGGAAGTCAGGCTCCACAAAATGAAATCTTGTAAGTAGATACCAAATTCGTTGTTTAGAATCGAATTTGTGACATTCTATCCACAAGTAGAGGTGGCATATCAACCCATTAGGTTGTTAATGGATACTCATTAAGATCAATTTAGTTTGATTTTACCTTACACCATCATCACTAACAATCTCACTTCCATATTATGGTGATATCAAATTAATGAATATTAACGAGTACTCATTAACAACCTAATAGGTTGATTTGCCACCTTTACCCACAAACAAAGAGGAATACTTAAGTACCATTTATATTGTTGTAATAATGGTTTTTTTTTCTTTGAGCTAACTATGTTTTACACCATTAGGTTTTGAGTGATTTTTAAAATATGTCCCCATGTGTCAATTTCTCATACCACACCTTTGAAGTTTTGAAATTGTATAAATTTATTATGTTTTCTTCTAGTTTGGCTATTTGGTCCTTCATTCAATTGATGATTTGAAAAACGTAGGACTCATTTCTGAGTTGACGTGAAAGTAACACTTTCCCCAAATGGACCAAAATTAGTCATCATGGAGATTCAACTTCCCTCAATGATTCATTTCTAGTCCAAAATAATAACTAATCACAACGTTTGGTCCTAATGGTGCAGCTTCTATTCAACCTAGAAACAATCTCAGATTTGCCAAAATCAACAATATATTAAAATAGGCTTTTTAGCCAAAATGGTTCATGAAATTTCCGTAACTTCTCACTTTGGTCATTGAGATTTGAAATCAATACAAGTGGTCTCTGAGATTGTCTACCATCAATCATTTTTGTCCTTTCGTGAATAGTTATGTTAAATAAATATTAAAATGACAAAACCACCTCAATTTAATAAACAATAGGCCAAAATGATTTGATAAAAATTAAGGGTATTTTTGTCATTTTATCCTTATTTAATGGAGATTTTTCACGGAATGACCAAAATGATTGATGGTGGACAAACTTTGGAACCAATTCTATCGATTTCAAATCTCATGGATCAAAATGAGGATTTATGCATTTTTTAGGGACCATTTTGGATACAAAGCCAGTAAGTATCATACGACCAAATAGATGGCAGCATAAATGATATAATTTCTAAAACTTGTGGTGCATTATGAGAAAATTGAAACTCCATGACCCATTTTAAAAATTACCCAAAATGTGGAGGGTATAAAATGTAGTTCACACCTTTTCCTTCTCGTTTTGATAAAATAGAAGCATATTATGCCACTTTATATTGCGCATGGTGGTAAATCTCTCCACTTATGAGTATGAGGTCTTGGGTTCTAATCCCATAGATTACGAGTTTGAGACTAATTTATTCTTTCACCTAAAATCAGGCAGGAAATTTATAGCTAGCTTAGTTAAAAACATTTACTCTTGCACCTAAAGTCTAATGTTCGTTTTCTACCTCTCCTGCTATCATTTGTTTAAAAATTAATTATAAAAAACAATACAAAGGGGTTAAAAATGTGAACAAAATTTAGCTATTTTTCAAAATTTCCCTTTCTATAATGTGTTATGCAAATCGTAATATGTGAACTTTACTTGGCTTCTTACAATTTTTCTTTACATTTCATTATTTTATTGTTCAACCGGTATTATCGAAACAATGTATTCCCCTTTCCGTCATAATGTTTCATTGTTATCATTATAATTGATGGTTCATCATGAAAATATTAATTGTTATCATAATCTTTAATTGTTTTAACACGTATGGATGGCTAATACAACTTTTTTTTTGAACGAAAAAAAAAAAATTTAACAACGTAGGTTCTCACCTGCAAGGATTATTGATTTGGCAAAATTCTTAATAAAATCCATCAAAGGGAGTAATGGTATATCTAATATACGCAATTACGTTACGCTACGAGACATTCCCTTCGAAAAATTGGTACAACGGCTGCTTACTTTGTGTTTTCCTCAACGCAAACTGATTGCTGGTTTCAGGTATATGTGTAACTTCCTCTAATGGGGGCAAAGGGACTTCACCAAAAACCTGAACTCCCATCTGCGCCATCACCATACGTGCACAAGGATCCGGTGGCAACGCCCCCCCTATAACGCAACGCTCTATAGATTTACAACTATTCCCTACACCTCAGAGTTCAACTTCTTGAAGGCCGTCTCCAAAACTGCCACCACTACTTGGAAACTGCATCGGTGGTTGCGCACCGCTGTGTATGCGTGATGGTGGAGAAATACCGAGCGATTGTCCTAGAGGCTTTATTTCATTCCTCATGGAAGGGTTGCTAGCATGATTAAGGCTTCCACTCCACGATGCTACGCGGCGGGATTCATGGGGCTCATAGCTATTACCATTTCCCATATCTCCGGCTCTCTTTTGTACAATGTTATCCATGCTGGGAAACCGCTGCATAGTCATTGAAGACAATGTTGACGTTTGCGAAGTGGAAAATGCACTCTCAAATGATTTTGGGGGATTGTTGTTGGTCACCGTAGGTTCATGTGTGCTTTCTCCCGGTGTTTGAACTGTCTCTTCATAGGAAGTTACTGGAGCAGGGACGAAAATATTGGGCTTGGGACCACCCCCAGGTTTAGCATATGGAAGAGATGGTGACTGAAATAGGTTTGCTGGCGTCCCGCCGCCCTTGTTGAATGTATCAACATACCTAAGGAAATTTGAACACAACTTAGATTAAGTGACTGTTTGCTCTTTTTAAAAAACTTCTTAAAAATAAATACATAGAAGAGCAATGGGGAAAGACAGAAAGAGAATCCAGGAGTCTACCTTGAGCGAACGCCCGTACGTCCACGTGCAGAGAACTGGTTGGAACTGGGTGGAATGGGTGCTATTCCAGAACTCGGTTCAGGGGACACCAGGCTTGGGATTTGTGGCCCATTAACTGCTGGGAAACTTTTGGTTACCAGTGCATCATTTACATTGTAATCTTGCATTCTATTCGGAAAGGCTGCAGTCGGTGGTGGAGGTGGCAAAACTGCTTCCTTGGCTGGAGGTTCAACACCTTCTTCAACCCATTGCTTAAGTTTCTCATCATAGTAAAATTTATTCTTTTCACCCAATTTAGCCTTCAGAACAACAAAAAACAGGACAACTTGTGAGGTTAAACTGAGAATATATCTCCAAGAAAATCCCATCATTCAAACATAGTAAAAGGAATGTTTAAGTACCTGTCGAGATCTTTTCACAAACCCCAGAGTCTTCTGAAATATGCCAAAACCAAAACGAGATGACCTGGTAGATGTTGATGCATTTTCTTGCGGTTTAGAAGATTCCACTTTCTTGGATGAATCAACCTGATTGAACACAAAATAATGGCTGTAAAATTTATTTCCACCGGTACAACACAGTTCAACTATGGAAATCAAGTCTTTGTTGTTAGTATTGAGGTGAAATGTTACCAAATTGGGAAAATTGGAACTTGCTACACATGAACTATAACGAATATGAACAACTTGCACGATCTATTTGCACGATCTACAAGTTATTGCTTTGATGTGAATTTTACAGTGAACATTTTCAAAATATGGAATACATTATAACAGTGGTTTACTTTATTCCCATCCTTTATCACTTCTCCAATACTGTAACACACACACTGTACACTGAAGTTCAGTGGATTATTCATTTTCCTTTTTGCTTGCACATCCAAACCTCCCATTTACTTGTGAATTCTTGACAAACTCAAGGGATTTATATAATTCGAAACAAGGTCTAATAAAATAAGAGTAGTGCCGGAAAAAATAAACATGTACCTTACTTGGGCTTCTCCCAAAGTCTGGTTCTGATATGCTTCTATTGGGCACATCCAGTTGATTGTTCTCGGCAGTCCATTCGCTTATTGGCTCCATTGATGCTGAAGGCATTAAGGGAGACATAGCCATTGTTGATTGACTATTGGGTACACTTGGTTCTGGTATAAATGAAGACACGGCCATTGTTGATTGACTATTAAGTACACTTGGCCCTGGTACGGCCATTGTTGATTGACTGTTGGGCACACTAGGTCCTGGCGTAAACGAAGACACAACCATTGTTGATTGACTATTGGGTAGACTTGGGCCTGGCATAAACGAAGGCATAGCCATTGTTGATTGATTATTGGATAGACTTGGGCCTCCTGGTTGTTGAGCATGCTCATTACGTTGGGCAATGACTTGTGATGTTGAGGGTGCAGGTGGAGGCAGGCCTCCAACAACACGATGAGCAGTATTATCAAATAATGTAAGCAATTTACCCATCAGTTTGGTCGGAGTTGAATTTGTACTGTAACCACCCTGTACAAAATGTTTTATGTAAGAAAAAAAAAAAAAAAAAAAAAAAAAAGAAAAAAAAAGAGGAAAAAAACTGGATTTTGGAGAAAAACCTGCTGATGGGCTCTTATCCGCTCCTCTAGCAATGACACTAACTGTCTCCATGTGTCCAGTTCGGGTGCTCGACCATATTTCAAAGACTTTAAAATTGCTTGACAGTATCTGACCAAACATATTGTATAATAAGCTAGAGGCAAATAATTTTTTTTTTTTAAAAGCGACCACTTTCAAATTTCTCTCTTAAGAATAAAAGGGGTCTCGATGAACAACAGTTATACTTACTTCAAAGCATCTGCAACTTTTCCAACTTCTGCCAACATGTGGGCATAAACAAGCTTATACGGCTGAAAAGGTAGTAGGAGAAACTGAGAATTTCCGAGAACCCTTGAGTATTCGTATAATTCTGTCCTCTGTCAATATAAAGTTTGGCTTAGTTAAAATCGGCTAAAGTAGTAAAACAAAAATTAATAATAATAAAAATAATAAAAGCAACAATAAAAATAACAGCAGCAACGACAAAAACAATAATAATAATAACAACAATGACGAAATACAGTTAAAACACTTTCTTCTTTCAACGGTGATACATGCTCCATATACAATTTAAAGGGCAAAAATTTTAGGGAGTCCAGAAATCAGTAGAATATAAACTCATTACATGTCAATCATAAGTGCAAGAAATTCCTGCATATGACAATTGGTTTCTGCGTCATTTAGTCTAAAAAGCTCCTAATTTAATTCAAAGTTCAATACAAAAACATATAACAAAAAAATAAAATAAATAAATATAATGCGGATCACCTGGATAGCCTCAGGACTGGCGTATGTTCGTGGATATTTCAAGTGATCTGCACCAATAAGACACAGTCTAGCACTGTCTGAATATGCCTCAAAATTGGCTTCTGCAACCAAATAACATATGTGTGCAGGAGTGTTCTGCAGAATGCTTTCAGTCAGGACAAAACCAAATAATATAACAAGTTTTGTACGTATAAAAATAAGAAGGAACTCAATCCAAGAAACACACAACTACCTGTCCCCTTTCTTTCCATAGGCAATCTCCAAGATGGATGATAACAAGCTCATCATCTTTTGTTCTGTTAGCAGTTAAGATGGCTAAATTCTCTTCCCATTCATCCAACATGGAATTGGCTCCAATCTGTGGTAAGGAATAGTCAAAATTTAGGCAAAAGCACACAAGGAACTTCAATGCATGACTATTCGACACAAAGGCAAGGCTTTCACTTCAGTTTCCTATTCAGTTGCATAACAAAAAAAAAAAAGAATTTAAACGAAGATAGAAAACACACAGGTCAGAGTTTACAACAAAAACCCAGGTCTATGCCTACATGAATAACCCATTTTGTCTGCACCAAATAACCGTAAATCACCTGTGTGTGCTGTTGTGAATCTTGTGATACATTCATAGAATTATGTAGGCTGCTATCTGTAGTGGCATTGGAAAACACGTCTGCAGGCTGCCTAGCAATTAATAAGCACAAAGTCCGCAATGGTGATCCTGCTGCTAACTGGTTTAGCGCCATAAGCTTCACAGTATCGCCATAAAACTGCATGCAACATTGAAACAAAAACAGTTAACATTACCATACAACAACAACAACAACAACAAAGCCTTTTCCCACTAAGTGGGGTCGGCTATATGAATCCTAGAACGCCATTGCGCTCATTTGTGTCATGTCCTCCGTTAGATCCAAGTACTCAAGTCTTTTCTTAGGGTCTCTTCCAAAGTTTTCCTAGGTCTTCCTCTACTCCTTCGGCCCCGAACCTCTGTCCCGTAGTCACATTTTCGAACCGGAGCGTCAGTAGGCCTTCTTTGCACATGTCCAAACCACCGGAACCGATTTTCTCTCATATTTCCTTCAATTTTGGCTACTCCTACTTTACCTCGGATATCCTAATTCCCAATCTTATCCTTTCTCGTGTGCCCATACATCCCACGAAGCATCCTCATCTCCGCTACACCCATTTTGTGTACGTTGATGCTTCACCGCCCAACATTCTGTGCCATACAACATCGCTGGCCTTATTGCCGTCCTATAAAATTTTCCCTTGAGCTTCAGTGGCCTACGACGGTCACACAACACGCCGGATGCACTCTTACACTTTATCCATCCAGCTTGTATTCTATGGTTGAGATCTCCATCTAATTCTCCGTTCTCTTGCAAGATAGATCCTAGGTAGCAAAAACGGTCACTTTTTGTGATCTTCGCTAGATTGCTCGGTCATTAGTGTGGATAAGTATATAAATGGATAGAGATAGGAAAGCAAACACAAGATGTACGTGGTTCACCCAGATTGGCTATGTCCACGGAATAGAGGAGTTCTCATTAATTGTGAAGGGTTTACACAAGTACATAGGTTCAAGCTCTCCTTTAGTGAGTACAAGTGAATGATTTAGTACAAATGACATTAGGAAATATTGTGGGAGAATGATCTCGTAGCCACGAAACTTCAAAGTACCGGAGTGTGGTATCGTCTTGACTTGCCTTATCTGTCTCATAGGTAGATGTGGCATCTTCTCTGGAAGTACTCTTCCTCCATCCAGGGGTGGTATCTGTAACTGGTGGAGATGCACAAGGTAATGTATCAATTTCACTTGAAGCTTACTTGTAGTTTCATGCTTGGTCAAGCGAGATACAAACCATGTAGTAGGAGTCCCCCAAGTCGCCGAGCTGGGGGATCTGCTGGAAGAGGTGACAGACAAGGTAAGCAATCAGAGCTCCGGCTGATTGTTCACATTCTCCCTATCTTGCAGGCAGCATGAAGGATAAAGAGAAGAAAAATGAGGAGAGATGATATGGGATACTTTTGCTTTTGAAGAAGTAACTTTCCACAGGCTTATTCTTGAACTGGGCTGGAGGGTTTTCTGGTTTCCTCCAGAGTATAAGGCCGACCGAAGAATTTGAGGGTCAAAACAAGTCCATCAAATCTAGAGTACGTTCGACCCTGCTGATATGGGATACTTTTGCTTTCGATAGAGTAGTGGATGTATCGGCACGTGTGCTGTTACGCTTGTCTCCACATGCTTCCTTGTATCCTTCTCACTTGCCCTATCTGTTCCTCAGGCAGATGCGGTATCTTCCCTGGAAGCATAAGATGTTGAAGATGAGTACTCAAGAGCAATGCCAGGTAAGTAATCAGGTAAGGGGTTCCAGGCAGTCAGTCCCTGGCTGGAAGCTTGATTCCAAGTGCTGACTGATTGCTCTCTTTCTCCTTGTCTTGCAGGTAAGAACAAGGCCAAAGGAAAAGACAGGGAAAAAGCATGATATGGGATACTCTTGCTTTTAACCCTGATGATATGAGATATTCTTGCTCTAGTATAGCTTGTTTACAGAGGTATTATCGGGGGGAAAGAAAGCTGAATATTTCGAAAGGCTTTGTTGGGAGTGCCCTCTCAAATAAGAGAAAGGGTTGAGCATTTTTGCAGGTCTGCCTGTCCGTTAGGGATGGAAGTCGACATATATAGGAGTCTCCCTAACATCAAGTAATAATGCTATTCCTTTACCCTGCTTGGTTATAGCACGGTAGTGGGAGCTGCCAGCTTCACATGTTTTAACTCTGTCAGAGCACTTTGAAAAAGTGGTTTGTGGTATCTGGAAAGCTGATGTTGCGTGTGAAGATTACAGACCTGTCGGGGGTCTGGCTCTCGAGATTCAGAGAACGATGCCTCTTCGATTTTTGAGAAAGCAATCATGCTGGGGGTCTGGCTCTCGAGATTCGGAGAGCGGTGTCTCTTCGATTTTTGAGAAAGTAATCATGTTGGGAGTCTGGCTCTCGAGATTCGGAGGGCCGTGCCTCTTCGATTTTGGAGCAAGCAATCTTGTTGGGAGTGTTTTCTCGAATGTGAGTAAAGGTTGGGCATGTTTGCTAGTCTACCTTGCCACGAAGCACAGAGGTTGACACACAGGGACTTTCCAATTATCCACCAGTGGTACTGTTCCTTTACCCTCTCTTCGATTTTGAGAAAGTAATCATGTTGGGAGTTTGGCTCTCGAGATTCGGAGGGCGGTGCCTCTTCGATTTTGGAGCAAGCAATCTTGTTAGGAGTGTTTTCTCGAATGTGAGTAAAGGTTGGGCATGTTTGCTAGTCTACCTTGCCACGAAGCACAAAGGTTGACACACAGGGACTTTCCAATTATCCAGCAGTGGTACTGTTCCTTTACCCTCTCATCGATTTTTGAGAAAGTAATCATGTTGGGAGTCTGGCTCTCGAGATTCGGAGGGCGGTGCCTCTTCGATTTTGGAGCAAGCAATCTTGTTAGGAGTGTTTTCTCGAATGTGAGTAAAGGTTGGGCATGTTTGCTAGTCTACCTTGCCACGAAGCACAGAGGTTGACACACCGGGACTTTCCAATTATCCAGCAGTGGTACTGTTCCTTTACCCTTGTGGGTAATAATATGGTAGCTAGACCTTCAAAATTTATGTGTCTAAACTTTGTTAGTGTTGTTTCTTTGCAATTCTTTTACCCTTCTTGGTCAGAGCGATGTAGTGGGAGCTGCAAGCTTCACGTGTCTCAACTTTGTCAGAGAACTTTGGCAAAGTTATCTGTGGTACCCATGAGCTACTGTTGCGTGTGGGAAGTGGGTGATTGAACAGTACGATTCATGTGCTTTCTACTTCGCCAGAAATCTTCGACAGAATGCCCATAATTTCCGCAAAGCTGAGTGTGCGTGTGACAGGTGCTGACAAGGCTGGAAAAGTAGGTGCCTCTTCGATTTCTGAAATCGGCCCTCGTGATCTCTGAGCAGCCCAGCTTTTGAGAAAGCAAGCCTCTTCGATTTCTGAGATCGGCCTTTGTGGTCTTTGAGCAGCCCAGCTTTTGAGAAAGCAAACACCTCTTCGATTTCTGAGATCGACCCTCGTGGTCTCTGAGCAGCCCAGCTTTTGAGAAAGCAAACGCCTCTTCGATTTCTGAGCAGGCGCCTCTTCGATTTCTGAAGCTTCGTCGAGTGCAGAATTTTATAGGGGCTGACATTAAGTTCCAAAGCACACTTGAATATCCACCAGTAGAAGCTCCATTCTTGCACTTCTAAGATCTTGATTTGTCCGACCTCTTCTCTCTTCAACACCTTTGAAAATGTCTGGCCCCTCCGACCGTCGTTTTGACTTGAACCTTGTTGAAGAGGCAGCCCCGTCTTCTCCAGACAACATATGGCGCCCATCCTTCGTCTCCCCTACTGGTCCTCTTACCGTTGGGGATTCCGTGATGAAGAATGATATGACCGCTGCGGTAGTGGCCAGGAACCTTCTCACTCCCAAAGATAACAGACTACTTTCCAAACGGTCTGATGAGTTGTCTGTTAAGGATTCTCTGGCTCTCAGTGTTCAGTGTGCAGGTTCTGTGTCTAATATGGCCCAACGCCTATTTGCTCGAACCCGCCAAGTTGAATCATTGGCGGTTGAAGTGATGAGTCTCAAACAGGAGATTAGAGGGCTCAAGCATGAGAATAAACAGTTGCACCGGCTCGCACATGACTATGCTACAAACATGAAGAGGAAGCTTGACCAGATGAAGGAATCTGATGGTCAGGTTTTACTTGATCATCAGAGATTTGTGGGTTTGTTCCAAAGGCATTTATTGCCTTCGTCTTCTGGGGCTGTACCGCGTAATGAAGCTCCAAATGATCAATCTCTGATGCCTCCTCCTTCTAGGGTTTTGTCCAGTACTGAGGCTCCGAATGATCCCCCTCCGGTGCCTTCTCTTTCTGGGGCTCTACCGACTGCTGAGACTTCTCCTAAGCAACCTTTGTGAAGGCTCCCTCTTGTTTGTTTATTTTGACTCAAGTATATGTACATATTTGTAACTTATCGGGGATATCAATAAATAAGCTTTCCTTCATTTCAACGTATTGTGTTAAATACACCAAATCCTTCTTCGCTAAGTTCTTTGAATTTTCTTTTGTTGAAGCTTGTATGTTAAAGCTTTGTGAGTGGAGCATATAGGTTGAGGTAGTGTTCCCTTAATTTCCCGAGTGAGGAAAACTTCTCGGTTGGAGACTTGGAAAATCCAAGTCACTGAGTGGGATCGGCTATATGAATCTTAGAACGCCATTGTGTTCTGTCCTGTGTCATGTCCTCCGTTAGATCCAAGTACTCTAAGTCTTTTCTTAGGGTCTCTTCCAAAGTTTTCCTAGGTCTTCCTCTGCCCCTTCGGCCCTGAACCTCTGTCCCATAGTCGCATCTTCTAATCGGAGCGTCAGTAGGCCTTCTTTGCACATGTCCAAACCACCGTAACCGATTTTCTCTCATCTTTCCTTCAATTTCGGCTACTCCTACTTTACCCCGGATATCCTCATTCCTAATCTTATCCTTTCTCGTGTGCCCACACATCCAACGAAGCATCCTCATCTCCGCTACACCCATTTTGTGTACGTGTTGATGCTTCACCGCCCAACATTCTGTGCCATACAGCATCGTCAGCCTTATTGCCGTCCTATAAAATTTTCCCTTGAGCTTCAGTGGCATACGGCGGTCACACAACACGCCGGATGCACTCTTCCACTTCATCCATCCAGCTTGTATTCTATGGTTGAGATCTCCATCTAATTCTCCGTTCTTTTGCAAGATAGATCCTAGGTAACGAAAACGGTCGCTCTTTGGTATTTCTTGATCTCCGATCCTCACCCCTAACTCGTTTTGGCCTCCATTTGCACTGAACTTGCACTCCATATATTCTGTCTTTGATCGGCTTAGGCGAAGACCTTTAGATTCCAACACTTCTCTCCAAAGGTTAAGCTTTGCATTTACCCCTTCCTGAGTTTCATCTATCAACACTATATCGTCTGCGAAAAGCATACACCAAGGAATATCACCTTGAATATGTCCTGTTAACTCATCCATTACCAACGCAAAAAGGTAAGGACTTAAGGATGAGCCAATTAGATAGGACAAGCTTTCTTAGTATGTTTTTATTATAAAAAAAGGATCGCCCAATATAAATAAAACAGAGAGATGATTTGATTGCAAGAACCTGTTCACCAAGCTGCGATGCAATGACAAGTGCTGGACCCCACAATTGACCATTCTGTGCACATTGTAAAGCCTCTTTCTTCCTACCAGAGACAAGAAGATTTTGTACCTCAAGAGCAGTCGCCTAAAGAAAAAACATATATTCATTATGGAAGGCACTGAAAATTTATGTGTCAGAGAGAGAGAGAGAGAGAGAGAGTTAAGAGAATGGCATACTTGACTTTGTGCTTCAGAAGGCAAGTTCTGTAACATAAGAGCACCATACTCATTGCTTCTCTTAGCAGAGGCAAAAAGCTTGGCAACGGCTGACTCCGGACAATCAGATTCCTAATTATATTGTTACAGAAGTGGTTAATAATCATATCACACGAGAACTGTTGAACCCTCTTGAACAAATAAAAAAAGTTCTTCATTTTCAATCTTCAAAAGAATCATTGAATTGCAGAGGATTTAGGGTTGAAATAGATACAGTTTGTTCTACAGAAAACTCACACCCCAAAAGAAAAAGCAAAATAAATCGTAAATCACCAATTTCACTAATGTTAGGATGGAGAGGGTAACACAGCAAGATAACAACCTAATATACAAGCAAGCCGTCAGTATACACACAAGCCATCTCTTTGGTTTTTCTTTTCCAACGGTAGAGAGCTTTTTGGTTTTATCAACAGTCACAATACTCCAACAAAATGAAGAATGATTTTCTTATAATTTAGTCCCTACATTTAGGGATTATACTATAAGGACCTCTCATTGCAGACAATATTCCTTTACGACCCAAATATTCCATTAAAATCCCTAAATGAGTCCTCAAAGTTGGTGGTGGAGTCCCTAAACAGGGACTCCCATTGGAGATGCTCTTGTACTCTCCTATGATTATTTAACTGTAATTGGCATACTATTAATGTTGTCGCATGAAACTTAAGTGACAATTATCACTAAATACAACACTTCTAATGAGAAAATCCATCAATTGAGCATGCCCCATCAAGAAAGATGTATAACCAGCATAATTAATATCGTAGAATAAAAACTAGAAATTCACAAATTTGCCAAATTTCAAGTATTTATGACTCAAATTGAGAATGATAATCACGCAATTAAAATGTGATGAATCATCCAAACAGGTCATAAATTAACAGTCATTTACGAACCACAAATTAAAGTACCTTCAATGCTACATCAGTGCCAAAGGGAGATCGAAGTTTTCCATAATATTGGCATCCTATTTTTAGTAAAGAGAAAAGCAACCTCGAATGGTCCCTTTTTCTGATATCCATATAAGGAGTTACACAGTTTGCAATCTTGTCGTCTATCCATTTATTTACTTCGCTACTTCCAACACTCCCCCCAACCAAAGGGCCAGGGTACGACTGTTGGCACAATGCATGGAAATAAGCACAACCATCATTTCCAAAGCTTGCAACATCAGTTTTGTCCACGACAACAACTTCCATCAGATTGAGAACATTAATCGAACTTCCTACAGAGTCCTTCAAATAACAAATAGAAAACAAAACGAAATTAAAGCCTATGCCAACACCAGACATTTGAGTAGAAACATGTATGTATATAAAGCAGGTATGTGTCACAGGAATTTGAAATCAGAAGGTAAGGCTTCACCTGGCTTCCATATATGTTGCTATTATCTTTCATGGTTATAAGTTTCCCACCAAATCCAAATGTAACTAGAGCATGTGGAGGACGTCCTGCAGATGACCATCCCACACTTGCCTCATGAGAAAACTGAGCTCCCCTTTCAATTGGTTGCTGTAAAAATTGTACTGGCTTGTAACTATCAAAGTTGGCAGGTGAGAAGCGTGTCACTTGGTTTGGCTCCTTAGCTTGATGATGATGATGGTTTCCAGCAGGATTAAAGCTTTCAAACCCTCGAACCCCACTACTTAAATCGTAGCCATGACTTGCCGGTTGATTAAGAGCAACGGATCCAGAAGGATTGAACCCTATTTGTTGATTCACAGAATTGGTTACATGCCCGGTTGAGAAATACTGGGTTGCGTACTGCTGTGTCTCAGTAACACTAATAGTGTCACTTGCGGAAACTTTCTGATTATCCCACATGCTCACATTTTGCTGATCGTAGGTTCTCATAGAGCCATCCAAGTTTGAAACATCTGAACCATGATTCTCCACGTTTAAATTGTGATATTGCTGATTATACTCCACACTTGTTGACTGGTCAAAAGCCAGAGTGGAAGACTCCAACTGCTTCCATTGTTGGATTATTGTGTCATAGTACCACCCAGGGTATTGTGGATCAAAAACCATATGTGCAGGGTAGACTGTGCTCCCGTTAGAATGTTGGTTCCAGCCAGAAACAGCGCTAGTTTC
This sequence comes from Malus sylvestris, assembly GCF_916048215.2. Classification (NCBI taxonomy): domain Eukaryota; kingdom Viridiplantae; phylum Streptophyta; class Magnoliopsida; order Rosales; family Rosaceae; genus Malus; species Malus sylvestris. The sequence continues at coordinate 13,349,685 of NC_062266.1, read as the reverse complement.
AGATCCCAGAGCCACATTTTGAGAAACAGACTGCGCTTGTTGCTGTAAATAATAAACATCTGCTTTCTGGTCTGAAAAAAGATTGTCTGCAGTTTGAGAATTCACATTTACACTTTCCTGAACATTTGCATTAATGTTCAAATCTGCACTTGTATTTGCATTCACATCATAACCCTCCAATTGATACCATTGCCCAGTATTTGGATCATACCTCCATCCCGGATAAAGGTTATCCCAATTCTGGCTACTATTTAACTCCTCCTGCCCATCTGTACTTTGTTCCTCAACAGCCCCGTAGTGTTGACCTCCTTGTTGCTGCCCATAACTAGAAACACTAGCAACTGAGCTCTCCAAGGCACCATCAGTGACATTAGACGTGGCCCAGGATTGGTCTGTATTACCCAAATTTGCAAATGGGTCTCCGGAGAAATCTTGAAAGTCACCAGAAGGATCGAAATCTGAGTTAAACGAAGTCCATTGAACTTCTTTCACACCTGATCCCACTGATGCCAAGCTCGTATTCAAGTCCTGCCCATCTAAATTTTGTCCCTCAACAACCCCATAGCGCTGACCTTCTTGGTGCTGCCCATAACTAGAAACACCTAAATCAGGAACTGAGTTCTCCAAAGCACTATCAGTGACATTAGACTCGGCCCACGATTTGTCTGTATCACCCAAATTTGCAAATGGGTCCCCTGAGATATCTCCAAATTCACCAGAAGGATTCAAATCCGAGTTAAACAAACTCCATTGAGCTACTTGCACTCCTGATCCCACTGATGCCAAACTTGTATTCAAGTGCTGCCCACCTAAATTTTGTCCCTCAACAACCCCATAGCGCTGACCTTGGTGCTGCCCATAACTAGAAACACCTAAATCAGGAACTGAGTTCTCCCAAGCACTATCAGTGACATTAGACTCGGCCCACGATTTGTCTATATCACCCAAATTTGCAAATGGGTCCCCTGAGACATCTCCAAATTCACCAGAAGGATTCAAATCCGAGTTAAACGAACTCCATTGAGCTACTTTCATTCCTGATCCCACTGATGCCAAACTTGTATTCACCGTCCCATTCACTGAACCTTCCTTCCCTTTATCTTCCAATGCCTTAGCCTCATTTGTATTACTCGCTTTATCCTCCAATGCACTAGCCTCATTTATATTATCAGCCATATCATCCCATGCACCAGCCGCATTTCTAATATCGACTCTATCATCCAATAGACTAACCCCATTTCTATTATCGGCTATATCATCCGATGTACTGGCCTCATTTCTAGAATCAGGTTTCATCGACTCACCTCCTTTAACAACTGCAGGGACCTGACTGACACCTAACTGTTCCACCACAGCCCCATCTTCATGACCCAATTCACCGTTAACCCCAAGACTAGCATTGCCGCCCGTGTCTACTACTCCCACGGGACCTACTTCTGAAATACTCAATTTCGAAAAAGCTTTGTCATCAACAAACTCTTTCTTCTCTACCGGTTTATGCACAGATTCAGTAAAGTCAATGTCATCATTAACCAATCTGTCAAAGAAATCCTCGTCTGTATCCTCCACCTCAAATGGAGAACTCGCCATCTAAACCACACCCTAAAACCCTCCAAATCAACCTCACTCTATCCAATCAAAAACCCACTTCCCCAAATTTTCTTCAGCCGACAAAATTCAGTAAAATTGAAGAACCACAGCATTCAGCCACTGAAAAACTTCAAAATTCTGAAATTTACTACCATTTACCATCTGAAACAAAATTAATAACGACCAATAAAATCAACAAAAACAAAATCAGAGTTCTAGCAATCCAATTGAAATCTGAAATTGACTTTTCTCTGGTGTGTAGGATTGAATAGTTGGAAATTAACAAAAAAAATAAAAAAGCGATTCAGAGAGGACTGAATTAATATTTAATAACACTAAAATTCTGGGTTTAAAGAGTAATTAACTTACAGGTTAAACCCTAATGATTTCTAGGGAGGGAGAGGATCGGGGTCTCCATTGAGACAAATCATGGATCTTGCAGCAGACTCAAAGCATGAAGGCAGCGCACCCACCAAAGATGTTCGAATGTTTTTACGAGTGTGTCAAAGTTTGGCCTGGTATATAAAATCTTGACCACAAGAGAAACAATTGCCATATATATATATATATATGGCCAGGTGCCAATCGTCACAAGAGTTCTTTTAGATACACTGCTCTGTGAACTACGAGTTTAACACCTATTTAGAACGCAATGTGTCACTTAACTTGTTTTAACAAGGTAAAATGTCATTGTATATGAAATACGCTGTATTTTGTTTGTGTGGGATAAGTTGTTTATTTATTTTGAAGTCGTGCCAGCTTTTGACCGCAAACTAGATAAAATATCATCAAATCTAATCATGGGGAATTAATTAGCTGATTTCAAATAGTTCAAAAAGTTAATTTTCAAAAAAATTATTCAACAAGTCGATTTAAAATATAATAACAATTTACGAAGTCGATTGGTAATTTACCCTTTAAAAAAATTGGGAAGTACCCAATAGGATTTGATTTGACTTTTACGTATTCCTTCTATTGGTTTTTTTGGTTGGAGTGTGATATCCACACACTTCATTTTACTTCTCATACATCATTTTAATTTTCGACCGTCGGATCAGATGAATTAAAGAAGATCAAAGGACAAAAATTAACAAGGGGTGTGTGAGAAGTAATTTGGGGTGTGTGGATAACACACCCCTTTTTGGTTTCTCAAAAGGTGAAAGGTGTGAAAATGGTCTTTTTCTTCCTTTTTGTGGTCAGTGTCTGAATTAGGATATCTATACCCGATTTTTAGACAATGGAAATAAGAAATAATTTGTGCTTTTTTTTTTATCAAACAATAAATTTGTTGGATTAGATATTAGATTAGCCACTAACGAGATTTTAATTCATGTTGTCATGCAATGACTCAATACCTTTCTACCACTGTGATAAATGGTCACTTTTGTGTCATTTAAATCTATGAGGAAATGATGAATCTCTTCTTTTTTTTGGTGAAATGATGAATCCCTTCTTTTGGTACATGTATTATACCATTTTATCAATTTGGTACGTGAATCTTTTTTTGTTAGTTACTTAATACGTTTCGTTGAATTGGTGTTGAAGGAAGCAAACGTGACTTGACTTTTTTCCCTGCATTTGTTGTAACCTTAGTTGGATTTGTTTACCCTTTTAATCACTATTTTTACCGTGTACAACTATTTTAATTTTTAACCACCACGGGGTGGCCGGTGGTTGGGACACAATGGTGGTCAGAAAAAGATTGAAATACTTATGTGAGTCTTCTCTAACTCCCCTAAAGGGTGGACTGCCGTGACAAATCACCAGTTGATCCCCTTTTAATAAAAAAAAATATTTTATTTTTGTTTTAACCTTCGTGTGTGTTTTTTAACGTAACTTGACGGAATGTCATGCATTGATCTTCAAAGGAAAAACTCAACACCAAAAAAGCTAGATTAGAAATGAATGAGTTAATTAGCAGATGAGAATTCTTTTCGGATTCTCACATTATATCCATTCATCGTATATCGTGCTGTCAGCTTTCATTAGATACTGTTTGTGTTCAATTTTTAATAAAAAAATTCAAAATAATTTATGGTTACATGATATACGATGAATGGATAGAATATAAGAATCATTAGGATCTTCACAAAGAGGATCTGGAGATGATACTAATCCCTAAGACCATCTCCAATGGTTGGGCTAAAAGCCAAATTTTTTAGCCTGAAAAATTTAGCTTTTAGCCCAGAAACAGTTTTTCTGCTCCAACCTTTCTGGCCTAAAATTTTAGCCCGGAATTATTAAAGAATAAACTTAGGCTATTTTTTTCTTAAATTAATTAAAAAAAAAATAAATATGTAGACTATTGTAAATTAATTTTATGAACATTTTAATCTAAAAATATTTAAATTCCGATAAATATTGAAATATCACTAAATTTTTCACAAATTAATAAACCACATAAACTTAATACAACCGATAATTCATAAACTGCATAATTAATGAACTACATAAACTTAATACAAATGACAATTAATAAACTTAATTAAGAAAACACATAATTCATATACTACTTACATAAACTTAATAATCATATCTATCATCTTCACTTGGTGATGGACTTCGTACAGGACTTGGGATATAAGGTTCAGAAGATTCATCATCTTGAAACATACTCCTTGAGGCAGACTTTCGTAAAATTTCCTTTTGCTTACCACGTAAGAACTTCTTCCTCTCTAGAGTGTATTTGCTGAGGTCTTCCATCATCAAATTAATTTCAAACCTATCTTGCTCCCTATATGAGATTTCCTTAATTTGCAAACGCATTCGGGCCGTTTCTTCTTGGCGAGCGCTATGGGTTTAGTTCAATTTTGCAATTCCGGTAGCAAAGTGTTCACTCATCGGATCTTGGGGCTTTCCTTTTCTCTTTGCTTTCTTTTGCTTATCTCTTCCTGGGGGCCTTGTAAAAAAAGGAGATGGGGTCATTTCATCGACACCTTCATCTCTGGCATTTGTCTGTGCGGCTTCACGTTGAAATAATCTTCTCCATTGTTGGTGCGCATCAGTTCCCCACCTCGAACAATTCTTGAGGACATCCCAAGCACGTTGAAACTTAAAAACTTGATTTTTTTTGGTGTTACTCTTGTCTTGCAAATTTCCATTGCTTTTGTCACCCTATGCAAAAAATACATAAAAATAATTAGTTGCAAAATAATATTATGTACATGACAAATAAAATATCAAGAACAAAACTCACAATTTCTGTGGCGCTCCTTCTACTAGCTATGCCAACCACGGCTCTCTTCAAGTTTCCCTTCCATAAAGTGCATGCTTTGTTGATAGTCTTCCATTGATCATAAACACCACCACCGTCCCGCCCGCCGCCATTGCAGTTTTCTTGAAACATTGCAATGATTTTACCCACAAAACTTTCTTATTTTGATTTATGCCAACTACACCATCTTCACTAATAGAAACTCATGCCAAGCATAAAGCAACATCTTCCTCATAGGTCCAATTACAACCTCTAATATGCTCTCTTGCCATGTTGAACAATTTGGAAATGGAAAGTAATGGTAGAAAGATAAATTGGAAGAATTGTAGGAGGAAATTGAGTTTTGTGTGGATGTTTGAACAAATACATAGGTATTTATAGAGTTTTTAAGTAAATTTTGAGTTAAATATTTTTTTTTAATTATTTTAGTCGTTAGATTTAAATTTGGGCTGTTAGATCTTTTTTTTACCGTTAGATTTGATTATATTCGATTTCAGCCGTTGGATTCAATGTATTTTAAAATAACATATTTTTTAAAAATGAAATTTGAATCTGGACCGTTGGATCAAACAACGGTCTTTAAATGATGGTCATCTGATGAGGAAAAGAGCCATTGGGCTTAGGGAAGTGACTGACATGGCCCTGACAGTGGGCCCCCACGCTGTCGGGACGTGATTGCAAGCAGCCTTCGTGGGGCGTGTCAGCGAGTGAGCTGGCCGAGACTAGCCCAATTTGTTGCGAGTCCACGCGTGTTTGTGGGGAATTTAGGGGCGGGGAATTTTGGGGGGAAATTTGGCAAATAACCCATTGTTGGAGTTGGTCTAATTAGCTATATGATGAGATTTCAAAAGGCAGTTGTTTTATTATCCCAATTAAAGTACAAATGTATACTGATGGAATGATGGGATGCAATGATAATAAGTTAGGTAGAGGACAAGCACTACATCGAATGGGGACACATTAGGACTTGCAGTTGAACTTAAACCCAAATGTGATATGAAATTGGATTCGCTTTTCACCTTAAAGTGATAGGTCAGGAAAATCAATTAATGGAGATCATTGAATTCAATTTGTGCGGCTCAGATTAGTTGATCCTTAAACTCCAAACACTAAGGTTTGGAGCAGATCCAATTCCATGTGATATGCTTTTTTATCTTATTCTTCTTGTTTTTTTTTTGGTCGAAATTCTTCTTGTTTATTAACTTTATTTGGTGAATAGATTTCCGTATACTTCTTTATCTCCTCTTGCATTGATCACATACCTCATGTTCTAAACATTGCAATGTCATACCTCAACTTATGAATTCGTTGCAGTGTTAGATCTTCGTTAAATTTTCAACCTTACTTTTAAGTGATGACGCGGCAGGTGCGGAGTCCACTCTTCATCCAACTGAATTTAAAAATTAATTAAATATTATAAATTAAGATTTTATAATCCCAAAATACTAAAATTTATTAAAAACCATCCTTGCTCTCCTCACTTCACTCTCCCTCTTCTCTCGCTCATCTCTCCCTCGTCTACTCCATTGGTTTTGGTCTGAAAAAATAAAAAATTAAGGATTTATTTTTTTGGTCAGAAAAATTTAAAATAATTGGAAAAAAACTCTCCTTGATTTTGCAGCAACGTTCCTAAATTCACAATGATTTGCAAGTTCAATTTGGAGGAACATGTATACATTAGATCTTGTGTGTCCTGAGTTTAACCTCCCCCCGTTTTAGCCATCACCAATCTGTTTTATTTCTCCATTGGTTTCGCCACCGCCCAATTGGGTGTCTCTAGTTTTTGATTTCCCGCTAGCTTGTACATGTGCAACTCGAGAATCTTGTGTTCGAGCCTGACGACTGTTGAGCAAAAATTGTACATAATATGTAAACAAATAATTCACTCAACATAATTTCACCCTCGTTCATTCTTCCTAAGAGGATTTTATTAATTTAAATTTGACCCATTCTAGACTATGCATCTATTAATTACAATCCTTCATTAAAAGGAAAAACCCTTTGATTCCAATATGAATAAATTGTAACTTGGGGATTTGGGTGTTTGATTTTTGTGACTGCACCTAGGTCGAGCCCTAGATTACCTACGTATCCTCTTTGAGGGATCAAGTCACTCGTAGTTCTTTATGTATTTGTTAGGGTTTGATGCCTTATGCAATTTCAGCTCATGCAGGTGAATAGTGTTTGATGTCTTGTGCAGCTTTAGCTCGTGTGGGCAAGGACTTTGAGTCATTGAAGCAAAATGTGGCTTCGTGCGATTTGAGACTTGTTACGGCTTTGTGCCACTTGATATTTAATATAGCTTCATTTCATTGGGATTTGTTGCGACTTCGTGCCATTTGTAGTTGCTTTGTGCCATTTGACATTTGATGTGGCTTTATGCCATTTGGAGCGGCTTCGTGCCATTTGAAATTTGACGCGGCTTCATGCTATTGATTTTTTATACGACTTCATGCCTTTTGAATCTTGACGTGGTTTCGTGCCGTTAAATAAAATTTGGTGGATATTTTTGATAAATAACTAATCAAACTTGAAGAGTGAGTTTGGATCAGTGCATTGAGCGTTTCTTTTTATAGAGCCGTTTTCCATGGTTGGATTTAATTCACCATACTTTTTTGTCTACACCTTCTTTCCTTTAGTACACTTGTGATTGGGCACAAGTGAGTGATCATGCCTGTTGATTTAGTGACGAGCATGTTTCAAGCGTTTTTCATGTGGTGAGACTCATCCCACATTGTTTGGGAAATGTTGATCAAGATAACTTCTTCTGATGCATTTTCTTTAAGGGTCCCACGCGAGCGACATCCCAATTAATTTGAGAACTCTATTTACATCAAACTTCTTATTTCTTTCCCTTGTAGACTTGAATTTTCCAAGTCCAAATAGGACTTCACATGGTGTTGAAGTCCTAGCACAAAAGGCTTTTGGTGGAACTCTAAGAAGCAGTTCCTATGTTAATTTTATCCATTAGAATATTAGGTTAACGCTTGCTGGTTTTCTGCTACAAGTGAGATTGATATAGAAGCCATAGTCTTGCTGTTACTTGTTACTTGTGCCTGTGATAGAGACAATCCTTGACAGAGGCCGGAGCCAGCAAGAGCCTCGAGTGTTTCTTAGATAGCTTTCTATGGGATTTAGAATCCCACATGATGAGCACTGTGGAGCCTAAAATAATCTCAAAAATCCTAGAGGCAACACGTGGACTTTTTCTCAAGAAAGACAAGATTGCCTTCAATAAATGGGCAGGCTTCTCAAATGCTCCCATGCCCAGCTCACACCCCTAAAGGTCCCAGCAGCTGAATATGATTGCCCACGGCTCACCTGCCCTTGGCAAGGAAAAGTCAAAGCATTAAAGATAAGGATTAATTACTCAAGTCCTATCTTTAATACATTCCCAATTTAAATAAATTAGGGATAATTAAACCATTATATCAAGATATTATTTCCTATTTCATATCTTGAGAATATTTTGAGAATATTTATACATAAACACCTTGGCCAATAGGATGCCGCCATGTGTAAGGTAAAACCCCAACACTATGGTTGACCCTATCCCTATAAATACTCCATATTCTACCAAATTTTCAGAACTTTTGCTACCCCCTAAAAAGCCATAAACATTCTACAATCTCAGAGAAACTGACTTAGGCATCGGAGATCCATTGGCCTAACCCCCCTACCTCGTGGGCGTGTGAGGCTTAGGTCTTTGATCAAAGGTGTTGATTATTTTGCAATTGCATTTTTGTCAAGACTAAAGACGATGAAAATTTACATCAACAAATTGGTGCTTTCATTTAGAGCTGATTTAAATACTTGAAGAAGCCTTTTTCATTTGTTTCTTGAATTTTCTGTTACGTTGAATTTCTCACACGTCGTATAAATTAATTTTTCTTAGAAAAGTTTCTTGATCAATCCTTGGAGAAAGGATACAATGGTAGGAAATTCAGAAACTACGACGAATAGAACCCCGTACGTACAAGGATTTGGACCGGAGAGTGGAGATGAGGAAGTAACCCCACAACGACGATCCTCAAGGCTCAACGCGACGACAGGTGGAGCTCGACTACCGCGAAGTCGCACCACCACCATTGTTGTGACCCAGTAGCCGTGGCAAGGCTACTAAGCCATGACACCACTTCCATCGCCGTTGCCCTTGCAGTGCCGCACCCAACCAAACCTTGGGCAGGAGGCCTAAAACTTGGCAGTTTCCACAACATGCCTAGGGTAGGAAGCCCAGCCCACTGCAGCAACAGGCCTTACTGCACAGCAGGCCCAAACCCAAGCCTAGAACACGGCAGTTGCTGCCAGCCAGGCAGCTAAACGGGCCCAAGCCCAAGCTGTTCAGCCAGCAGGCCACGATGTGGCAGCCCAATGGCCAAGAGGGCCCACGACCATACAGGCCTAAGGCGAGCAAGTGTAGGTTCAACACACCCTCGGACCCGCTTCGGCAATTTGGCTTGTGACCCAATCCAATCAAAGGCCACCTCTGATGATCCATATTCCGACCATTGATCCCACGATTGATGCAGGGATATTTTTACCCTATTTTTCTGTAGGAATGCCCGTTTTGGGCTCAAGTTTTGTACCTATAGTCCACTATACTTCCACCATACATGGAGATGCCCATTTCCCAGACTCTTCCAATCTAAATGGCGAGCGCATGATCGACAACGCTCAATCTTCCTATAATGGGATATTGGGCCGACCTTGGCTAGTGAAGATTGGAGTTGTGACCTCTATCGAGTATTAAAAAATTCGATTTTGCATCCCAAGAGAAGCAGTCGAAGAGATCAAAGGCAACCAGGCCATGTCTCGGAGATGCACTGTGCAAGTTCTTAAGGAGTTGAAGAGGAAGTCTTTCGCCCCAGCAGTAACAGCTGAAGTGTAGAAGGACAACTCTACCTCCACTAAATAGCAATTACAGTAGGCGGGTCAAGAAGATGGCGTCAAGGTTAACAATGCCCTAGAAGATGAATCAGGATGGAAACCCGATAAGGATGCTAAAGACATCATTCTTGACCTTCACCAGTCAGAAAAGACAGCTAAAATTGGCTCACGTTTAAGCTGATAGAGAAGTAAGAACTCACAGCTTTCCTTAGGGAAAATTATGACATTTTCGCATGGTATTCCTCTGACATGCCTGACATTGATCTAGAGATATCTTCCCATAAGTTGCACGTCGACCCCAATGCCAAACCTGTGGTCCAGAAAAGGCGACTTTCGTACCCGAGTGAGTAGCGATTATTGAAGTGGGATCAACAAGTTACTAGAGGCCGGATTCATTGAAGAATGATATGAGCATATTTATGCAACTTAGTTAGCTTGTTTTCTTGCATTTTCATAGTTAGTTTCTGTTTATTATAGTGATTTAAGCTATTTTTGTGTGTTTGTAGGTCCACATGACATAGTTGGCAAGAAAGTGCAATTTGGAGCATTTTGGAGTAGTTTTAGGCCATGAATGGATAACATATGCATGGAGCAAGGTGGATGGACGTTTTTAAAGTTCAAGAGGCTAGGAATGTGCTGAAAAGATGAAGAAAATAAATTCAAGACAAAAAAGATAAGGAATCAGTTAAAAGGAAGGAACATTTTCCAAAACATTATCAAACCTTATCTTATCCAAACTAACCTTATCTTATCTTATCCTAACCTTATCCAAATCTACTTTATTTCCAGTTGCAAGGGGTAATTATTTTCAGTTTAAGACACCTAAATGCAGATTTCTAGAAGCCTTAACATAATCCTACAAGGGTGCCACACCCCTTCTTCTAGAACCTTACAAATCTGCCGCATTCTCCCTTGTTCTCTCCTTTTAGAAACATGCCACATGACCTACTTCTAATCCTCCGTGGACTCTGCTTTAGAGTTTTCATTTTCCTTGGTGGTTTGGAGTGCCAATCCTTCTCCAAAGCTACCTAGGCCGTGCCTTTTTCTCCCTATAAATACAAGTGCCGCAACATTTATTCAGAACCACCACCCCCCATATAATTCGACATCACCATCTACCATACAATTCATGCCAAAACACAGAAATTCATCAAGTGACGCAGCAAGGAAGGAAAGGAGAAAGTTGGAAGCCGTGACTTGCCATTCAATCTTTGGAGTGCTGGAGCGTTTTTGGGTTCTTTCTATCTTTAGTTTTAGTTCAATGTTTGTTTTAATTTGGTTTTTATGTTTTCAAAGACATGAGGAACTAATTTCTTTATAGTTGGAGGTGAATTCGAAGCCATGATTATATGTTTTATATGAATTGATTATATCCAGTTATTGTTTCTTGAGTCTTGAATGTGATTTGCTTATCTGAGTTATCAAAACTTGTTTATGTATGTTTATTGAGGGTCGACACTTAATTTATAAGCATGAATTTGATGCTAGAGTATAAGGGAGTTTCACCTAATCGTTATGAACTTATATTCACAAGTAGTGGAAGTCACTAGTCATGATTGTGTTAAGTAAATCCTTGGCAGGAGTATCATGCTTTTCATAGTTACGAATGCTTCGTCAATGCTTATGGTTTTCAAAGAACTTAATGACCTTTGATATGTATCTCTATCATGCTTTTCATAGTTAGGGAACTTGAGAAGGATAATTTGGTTGCAATACATATTCCATCCAATTAATGAATTAAGGAAAATTCGATGGTTAATTTGTGCTATCACGGTTAACTTGGGGTGTTGTCATTCATAGTCTAAAGGAATAATAATTGGAAATTGGTTTGTATGCATATGTCATGTGTGGAGAAGGACCTTCTAACTAGCCTTTCACCTTTTTCAATTCACCAAATTCGTGTTTATAAAGTGTTTTATGTAAAGTTTCTGTTTTAAGTTTTAAGTTCGTCAAAAACAATCCCCCATTCATTAAATCTTGTTAGTTGAGTCATAATCTGTTTTCTTTTAATCTTTTGAGTCAAGTTAAGTTTATTTTCATCAAAATCACTTATTAGGTCTAGAATTGATTCTTTTTTATTGTTTGTTGCTGTTTCGAGTCATTTAAGTCAGTTTTAAGTTTATAAAGTCTAGTTTAGTGTTTTTTAGTCATATTAGTGTTGATTAGCATCCCTAGTTAATCCCCGGTTTAGAACGATCCCTACTTACATCTTTACTACAATTGTCAACAATAGGGTTTAATTTATGTGTCAAGTTAATTTTCACATCAAAAAAGTGGCGCACTCAGCATGGCTAGCCAATATCGTGCTAGTGATGAAAAAAAAGAAGGGCAAATGGAGAGTATGCGTGGATTACACCGATATCAACAAGGCATACCCTAAAGACAACTACCCAGTTCCTCGAATCGATCTGCTCGTTGACTCAACATTTGGGAACCAGCTGCTCAGCTTCTTAAATGCGTACTCAAGCTACAATCAGATTACCATGCACAAGCCTGACAAGTAGAAAACTGCATTCGTGATCAAGCGAGGCACATACTGCTACAAGATCATGCTTTTTGGCCTCAACAACGCAGGAGCAACCTACCAACGACTCGTAAACACGATGTTCAAGAAGCAGATTAGAGTCACCATGGAAGTCTACGTCGACGACATTATGGTGAAAGGCAAGCAGTGGTCAGACCATATTCGCAACTTGCCAGAGACTTTTGACATACTTCGAGAGTACAAAATGAAGCTCAACCTAGCCAAGTGCACTTTTGGCATTTCCTCAAACCGATTCTTAAGGTACCTTGTAACCTAACGAGGAATTGAGGCTTATCCAAGGTAGATTAGAGCGATCCTATACATGAAGTCGCCCACAACTCTGAAGGAGATCCAAAGTCTAACCGGATGAGCACTCGCACTCAATCGTTTCCTCTTGTGATCTGCCAACCAATGCAAGCCCTTCTTCAAGGCAATAAAAAAGACGTAGAAGAAAAAATGAGACGATGAGTGTGAGAAAGCATTTCAGGACCTAAAGCAATACCTGACATCACCTTCATTACTATCCAAGTAGGAAGCAGCGGAGAACCTATACATCTATTTGGCGGTATCAGAAGTAGCAGTAAGCTTTGCCCTCATACGAGAAGAGCTGGGGGCCCAACTGCCTATATTTTATACATCCAAAACTCTCTTTGATGTATAAACCAGATGCCCAAAGATTGAAAAGCTAATTTTGGCACTAGTTGTTGCAGCTCAGAAGCTTAGACCCTACTTTCAAGGACATCCGATCATCGTCATGACCTAGTACCTACTGCAATCAGTTTTGCATAGTCCAAATGCTTCTCAACGAGTGATGAAGTGGCATTGGAACTCGGCCAATACAACCAAACATACAAACCCTGAATGACAATAAAGGCTCAAACATTAGTGGACTTCGTAGCGAAATTCACCCCAAGCCTGAAGAATGTAGCAACTTAACCCGAAGGTGCCCCAGACGCAGTCAAGCAAGTCGTAGCCGCACCAGCCCCACATGCAAGGGATTTCTAGCATTTGCACGTCGATTGATCATCCAACTACTAAGGTTTGGGGGTAGGCCTAGTTCTTACTACCCCAAACGGTTCGATGCTCGAGTAGGCGATCACTCTAAGCTTCAAGGCGTCAAACAATGAAGCAGAGTATGAAACCCTACTGGCAGGTCTCTGATTGGCAAAAGACCTAGCGGTGAAGAAGCTCGTAATCTATTTTAATTCCCAACTGATCACTAACCAAACGTCGGGAGACTATGCAGCGAAGCATCCAAGGATGGCCCGATACCTTGAGAAGGTATGAGAGCAGCTAGCGACGTTTTAGGCGTACACACTCACTCAGGTTCCATGAGCAAAAAATGTCCATGCAGACACATTAGCAAGCCTAGGCTCCGCACTAGACCATCAACTCAGGCTTTCCATCCCAGTCGAGTATTTGGAAAAGACAAGTATAGATGAGGAACCAGCAGTCGAGGTGGCGTATATCAGCATAACCTTGAGTTGGCAAGATCCCATCATCGACTACATAGTTAATGAAACGCTCTCTATAGATAGACTAGAGTCCAGGAAGCTCCAAATGAAGGCAGCACGATACTACATGTGGAACGGCATGCTCATTCGAAGATCCTTTTTAGGACCAAATCTCCACTACCTATCACCTCCCGATGACCTGAAGATTCTTAGTTCAATCCACGAAGGCATATGTGGAAACCACTTAGGAGGCCGCTTACTGACGCAAAAAGCTTTTAATGCTGGCTATTACTGGCTAACCATGCATCAAGACGCCAATGAGTATGTATAAATGTGTGATAGCTGCCAGTGCTTCAAGCCTGTGCCCCACTATCTGCTAGCGAACTCCACCAGCAGACGAGCTCTTAGCCATTCATGCAGTGGGCAATTGACCTGGTAGGACCAATGCTGCCTATTACTATGGGGCAGAGGCATGATGATGGTGGCAATCAATTACTTCACAAAATAGGTCGAAGCCGAACCCATGACTACAACTACCAAGATGGACATTGAGCGCTTCATATGGAAGAACATCATATGCCGCTTCGGCATCCCACACTCCATTGTCGTCGACAATGGTCTGTAGTTCGTAGGCAAAAAACTTGGCGAAGTTCTTAAAAAAATATGGCATCAAGCAACACATGTCCACACCCTGGTACCTGTAGGGTAACGGGTAGGCGATGCATCCAACAAGTGGCCAGACGACCACTAAAAGACGAGCAACTAGCGAAACTCCATTCTCCATGGCGTATGGTTCTAAGACAATCATTTCTCCCAATGTTATGGTGACAAGCATTAGCACTGTACTGCCGAATTTCAAGCAGAACTCAAAGAAGATGGCTATAATCTTAGACTTGGCAGAGGAAGAGCGTGAGACGGTTATCACCCGCATTGAGGCCTATCATCAGCAGCTTCTCTCCAGTTATAACAAGAGGGTGAAAATCAGCAGTAGTTCCAACCAGGAGACTTAGTCCTCAGAAAGGCTTTCATCACCGCCCGGCGAGAAGGCTTAAAAAAGATGGCTCCCATCTAGGAAGGTCAATACAAAATCAGCCAAGTAGGCGGAAGGGGTAGCTACACCCTTACCACCATAAGCAACAAAGAAATCGACAAGCAGTGGAATGCCTACAACCTGAGGAAGTATTACGTGTGACCTCTCACCATTCCTTGGACCCCATTCAAGATGAAAAAAGTTTGAAGACTCAAGCAGCTTGACGAACAAAACCTCGCATGCCGAGGATTATCAGTTGTTATGCCATTATTGCCTACGAGCAAAGTTAATAAAAACCTCTATTCTCAATAAAGATTGAATGAATTATTCACAAGCCTGGGCCAAATGGATAAACAAACTGACCAACCTTATGACAAGCAGAAGATGCCCTTTGCCCTGTAGACATAGCGTGAGCTCTCCAGCACAAGAAGGTAAACTAATTCCCCCGACACCCATCTGGGTAAGCTTTACAGCGCAAGAGGGTAAACTAATTCCTTGACCACCCATGTGACAAGCAGAAAACGCCCTCTGCCCTGCAGACATGACATGTGTTTTCCAATAAGGAGAGGGTAAACTAAGCCGGAATTTCCAGATGTGGATGGTTAGTACGACTGCTCAGTTTCCCCTAAATGCAGCGACTACCTGAGCCGGACGATTCCTAAAATTGGCCAAGATAGTCCTTCCTTTAGAATGAACTTAGCCGACTGAAAGATTAAATTCTACAAGATCTCGGGTCTTTAACCGGAAGAGACGCTAAGTGCAGGACACCTGTCCATGGAAGAGTTTGCGTGACAAGATGGTTTGTCTTAGACTTGCAAGTCTTTATGAAAGTGGCTTGGTTTTAAAGTGTTGCAATACTAGTTAAGCGACTTGTGGAATCAAGTTACAACTCGAAATGATGTGACCTCTGAGGCACGATTCCACCTACACCTTAGGCCTAAAACACCTCTGAAAGCCAGGGATGATGCTTAAAGTGGTTACGCGGGTCGTCTGCTTCTGTAAGTAAAATGCTCGGCCGACGACCTGATGGCTGGCAGCCTAAGGCAATTCTCAAGCTAAGACTTACATCTACTTTAATTACGCGGACTCGTCTGCTTACTTAAAAGCAGCGATTTTGGCTGATGGTCTATGGTTTAAGTTTTGCTAGGATAAAGCCAAAATACGACCATAGTGGCTATGCGGACTCCTCTGCTTTCTATGAGAAGCACTTGTTCGGCCACCGGCCCTATAGGTTAAAAATTTCGCAATACGCCTCAGGAAGGCTAAAGCTCGTGAAGCCATCCAAAGCCAAGATTCATAACTATAGTAGCTACGTGAACTCGTCTACTTCCTACGGAGGCAACGAGTTCGGCAGCCGGCTCTATAAGTTAGAAATCTCACACTTTTCCCTATTGCAGGTAAAGCTTTAAAAGCCCCGAAGACAAAGCTAAAACCTAAGTGACGATGTGGGATTGGCTGCTTCATTGAGGTAACTCACCCGGTCGACCGTCCTAGGATAAAGTTTTGTAAAAAAAAAAAAATGGCGAAACAGAAGGATAAGGCAAAATAAGGAAAGTTGTTTATTAAACTTCTAGCAAATTGGTAAATCAGCCTGAAGGCCAACAAAGTTCAAATAAAGTATAACATAAAGGAAAATAAAAAGATTCCTAAGTCTAAGCAAAAAGGCTACTCCTTGGTAGCCTACGCAACCGCTGGTTCTTCTACTGTCACACCTTCAACAGCCGCACTGCTTCTAGTAGCCAAAGCTTCCATCAGCTCATCCTCAACTGCCCCTGCCTGGACTTCTTGACCCTTAGCTGCTCCACCAAAGGCATCCTCAACGAGAAATTAAGTAGATCAATTGGGGAGATGGAGAAAGTCTCGATCTCGAAGTTCTTCTCGAAAAACTCATAATCCGACGGCGTGCCCTAAACATGGTCTACATAGCCAAGCTTGTAGAAATCGGCCTGACAAGAACTAAACGCCACTTCGTGACCAACTTTCTCATTCTTCAGCTGTATATTCTCCTTAACAAGCCCAGTGTGAGCACTCTGTAGCTCATCTAGTTCTTTTTTCAAGTTCTCGCTAGTAGATAACATACCTTGTAGATCCACTTCCTTGGACTCAAGCTTACTAGCAACCTTTTTGAGACGAGGCACTTTAGCATGCATGAAGATAAGCTCCTCATCCTTAGCAAAATAAGCAGATCATAACTCCAAATTGGCACGCTCAAGGTCTTCGACCACTGGAAAAACATGACTGACTTCATTTTCTGCAGCTTCCAACATCGCTTATGTTGCACTAAGCCTAGTATTCAAATCGATGACCTCTTGATGAGCAATCTCCAGCTACACAGAAGTAGAGGCAAAGACATCAGACCCCTTCAAAACAACAGGTTCAAATTCGAGCTTTTCGATATTTTCAGCAGCCGAGCAAAGCTGAGCCATTAACACCACTTTGACATCCTTAGCACATTTGATAGCATCCTGATCAACGCGTATAGTGTCAACTACCAGGATCAAGGTCTTATGCATTGTAGCAATTAGGGAGGACTTCCTCAAGTAGGCAGGATGTTTCATAAAGGAGTTTGAGTGGATGACAACTTTCCCGACACTGTCAACGAACTTGGCATATGCATCAACATCCACAAGTAGGTCATCCTTCAACAGTGCACAAGCCTTGGGAAACTCACCAGCTCCAGACTCGGTGGATCTCTAATAACTGCTAGTGTGAGCATATTTCACCTTCTTAGCAGATGAGTCAGTCATGGCAGAAGGAAGAACAGGCTTAGGTGCCACCTTAGTAGCAGAATCCACATTTTTGCTCTTCATAGCGGTGAGCCTTTCAGAAGTCAAACTAGACTTAGCTCCCGATTGATGCTTTGATATAAACTTGGACATCAGGGGCACCACCGAACCATTCAGCTAGGCAAACCTCTTAGCAATGGATGTGGTCACCTTCGGAGTAGCATGTTTTATAGGCTCAGGTTCAACGGTCTTCTTCATCCCTTGGGGGAAGTTAAATTAATGACAAGTTTCTTAGCAACAGATGAGCTCCCATGAGCAGCAGAAGAAGTCCTTGGCTTCTTCTCGGCCAAAGGCTTGCAAATAGGTAAGGAAGATCTCTTATTTCTACCATCATTGGCAGCTGACTTTATAGTAGCGATCGGATGAGCCAACGTTTCTTCCTTTATCCACTTTATCTCTTCTTTTAGAGGCAGGCCACATTTCTCTCGACGAAGAGGGCTGAGTAGCCAGCACCACTCACAGTACTCAGCAGGAATGCCCAAGGTAATGTGCACTTTCTTCATATTTTCCGAAGTCCTTGGGGTTGAGCCAAACTCTAAATCTACACAAAGTGAGAAGGACGATCAATAAATTGAAGTTATAGAGCAGCTCGAAAAAAATTCATGCAGGGCAAGAATGAAGCAGTTCACTTACCATTAATAAAGGTAGTTGAGACATATAGCTCATGAGAAAAGTTAGACTCCCACTCCCCACTTACCTCCAAGGTGTCTCTTGCTCACTCATGATCACTTTTGCAAGAAGCATCAAGCAGCTTATGGTGAGACCTCAACTGCCCCACACCTTCTTTGTGGCCAATCTCGAATAAGTGCCAGAACTCATTTATGGTTAAGCCAAGATCAAAGAACCTGCTCAAGTTCGAGAATCCTACCATCGCACGAACTGCATTTGGGGAACACTAAGCAGATGTGCATTTCATGGAGCAGATCGCCTCCTGGAAAAGACACGGCATGAGAAAAGTAAATCCCAACATGAAGTAATACATATGGAATTTGATGGCCATTTTCCTAGCAATAACACTCTTACCGCAGGGTTCATGGCCACTATCATCTTTCCCTTGTTTGATATGAACCCCCAATGGAATTGCATGCTTGTATGCCTCAAGAAAATCTTGAAACAGGTCATCGAAATTTATTTTGACATGCGCAGCCTTGAAATAGCCTACCTTGCTGGAAGAACCACCTTGACTGACACACCTTAATCCCGATATTCCTTGAATACCATGATAGGCATATGCTGGCTGATACCCCGAGGGTGACGAAAGCGATTTATTGAATTCAAATGCTGAGAATAGGAAATAGATAAGACCTAGAAATATAAAAGAATAATGAATATGCATTTAAGGAACTTGTTTAGAGCATACAACTAACCAGAATACTAAAAGAAATAATATAAAATTGAATGAACAAAGGTGTAGGTCCTACACTAAGAGGACTAAAAAATACCACTGCGGAAGGGCCTTGACGCCGGGATTGTATGCCTCGATTCTAAGTTCTGAATGAGGGCGCAAAACAAAGGTGAGTGGACCAAGTTCATATATATATATATATATATATATATATATATATATAATAAAACAGTTATCAACTAATAAGTGATAGGTTTACTAAAAATCCTAGCATGCCGAAAACATCTCTAAAGATATATCGTGGAATAACATCGCGGAAATCAAAATATCAAACGTCTCACATATCGTCTCGTTAGCGAGGTGTGCTGCCAGTAAGATCACTGAATAAATATAACTCCGGCCCTATGCCAGCACCATGGTCTCTGCGCCCGTAGCTAGATATTACCAACTCCCGGCCCAATGTCTGCTTCATGTCCCTCAGCCCG
Organism: Malus sylvestris; assembly: GCF_916048215.2. Classification (NCBI taxonomy): domain Eukaryota; kingdom Viridiplantae; phylum Streptophyta; class Magnoliopsida; order Rosales; family Rosaceae; genus Malus; species Malus sylvestris. Next base: position 13,330,370 of record NC_062266.1, on the reverse strand, counting down.
TAGCTAGGGATTATTTCTCCCGGCCTATCTGCCAACACCAGATCCTAACCCCAGGTGGCATAGTGTCCACTAGGTACGCACAAATAGTTACGCCTCTCATAAATAACCACTTCATAGTATAAAGTCATCCATCGTCTATACTATAAAGATGGGTTTTTAAAACATGTTCTAGCATCTTATCGTCATCCATCATATAGTCTACCATGTTGGAAATGTGCCCTAAAACCAATCATATGATGATACTTTACGGACATTTCACATGTTAAACTAATCTAGTTTAATATCAAGGGCAAAGATTATTGTTTAAGCCGTTTCATATAAATGTTATATGCTTAAACGATAAGTCCAAGGAATATGTAATTAGGAGAATGTGATTTAAACAAGTTAGATTACTGAGACCATTCTTTTTCGTATACATATCCTAAACGTTCCTGATCATAGGATTGCCAATTGGGCATTGACAGTCCGTTAAGATCAGTACATGCTATGTCTTCTCTTAGTGAGAGTGACTAGTCTTGAGTCATTGGTGTGATTGACAGCAAGACAAGCATGTAGGTGCTCAATAACGAATGAGTCCACTGAACATGATCAACGAGGAGTTATACTCATGTCACATGAGAACTCATGGTTGGGATAATGCAAAGTAGTCCTTTGACCTGAGGCATCATAGTTGTCTTGTGGTTAAGTCCTTGATCTTTGATTATGTCAAAGTCACTCCATCAGGAGGGTGTCCACGGCATAGTTGGGGTTAAGCCACTTAGCCATGGAGGCAAGTGAATGCGCAACAAGGGATCTCTAACCTTCAAACTGTTTGAGGGAGAATACTCTATGATATGATTAAGAATCTCTGGCCAGAGTATGAATGAGATTTAGGAAGTCATTCCAAATCACATTCAAGGTAATCATATAAGTAATTGAATCACATTGGATAGTAGACATGATTAAACTATCAAACCAAACAATGTGGTCAAGAGTATTGTATTAGAGAAAGACCGTATTGCATTGTAATCCTAAACTGAATAGGTTCTCCACCTCTTCTGATTAGCTTGGGTAACCATGACATACTGCTAGGTGTCACTCATGGTTTGTGGAAGCCCTAAACATGTATAATCACTAAAGGGAGAATTGAAAGTAAGTTTCAATTCACAATCGATTTGAAAGTGTTCTAATCACCCACTGCCTCGCTAAAGGGAACCTAATGGATCGTACACTGTGTAAGGCAGAGATTGAAGAAACAATGGAGATGAGTAAGAATAATTAAATGGTTTAATTATTTATGGCAAGGATTAATTAATATTTTAATTAATCAAACGAATCAAGTTCGTTAAAAGACCACAGGTTAGTTTTGGGCTTCAAGGCCCAATGGGCTTCGAACGTCAAGCCCATTGACTTAAGTTGTATGACAACTTAATGACAAATAATTCACAAAGGCCTTAAAAGCCCAATGAAACCCTATGGCCGGCCATTTAGTTAAAGGAATGGGTTTTGGACTTAATTACAAGTTTGCCACTCAAATGAATGTAGGTATAAATATGACTTTATAGCCAAAATTCATTTAGGGTTTCTTTTGAGAAAATTGGAGAGAACACAAAGCTCTCCTTTCTCTCTAAAGAGGCCGGCCACCCTTGGAGGGATTAGCTAGTAATCTTTCTCCTCCAAGGTCACTCATCTCTTCTTCACATCTTACCTTGGTGTGGAGACTTAGAGGTTCTCTATCTTGAGAACTTGGAGAAACATATTCTTCCATCCAAATCCATGGATCTAAGAAGCAAGGAATGAAGGCCCTCTCCTTGGGTGATTAGCCTTTGCTTATGCAAAGAGGAATCTACAAAGGTATAAATTTCTCAACTCAGTTTGATTTGAGTTGAGTCTTGGTTCACCAATCTACTAGGCTTTGAATTTCATGGTTAATGTTTTGTTTTTAAGTGCATACAAGCATGATTCCGCCTTTAATTTGTTAATTGCATGCTATAAATGTTGCTTAAATGAACATGTTTTTCTCAAAATTTTCTTCAAGTGGTATCAGAGCCTAGGTCTAGTAGTTGGTGAATCCTTTTGGGTTTTGTAGTTCATAATCTTTGATTTGAATGTTGTAAATGTTACAAGCTTTATTCTTGCTTCTTTGAATGTAAATTTTGTTAGAAAATTTGCCATCTCAAATGTTGTAGATGTAGTTCATATGAGCATGAATTTTGGAGCTAAAATTTGGTGCCAAGTTTTTGGGGATTTTCGGCCAAATCCAAAGGGTGATTTTTTGGGTTCATGTTTGTCTTGTTAAAAGTGTTTTAAGGTGGCTTTTGGAACCTCTAAGTACCCTAGGATGTTAACCCCATTTTGAGTAGTGAAAATTTGAGTTTTATTGCTTGAAAATGTTCATGGAACTCTTATGGGTTTTCATGGATGTTCTTCATTGTTCTTGAAGTTCTTACCAAGAACAAAAAGGTTTGGTGTTTTGATTCAAAGTTTTGGATGATTTCATAAAGTCTTTGTTTTGTGTTGGTGGGTGTGACTTATCTATCAACAAAACATTTATTGAAATTTTGAAAGGTGATAGAAATGGTGATGGGTGTGTAAGAAGTACTTCTCTTACACACACACCACTCACACCAACCTATTTCCACTTGCATGACTTTATGACTTTGTTGAAAATTTTTCAAAATTTTGTGGCTTCAATCTCTCCAAAACCGGCCACCCTACAAGTGGGGTGCTTTTGGGGTTTTTATGCAATTACATAAAGTTTTGGTACTTTTGTGTAATTTGTAGTTTGACCCAAAAGTTTACGTATTTACTTAAAGGCCCAAAATCATTAAAGTACAAATTGTTTTGTTCCTTTAATGAAGTTTTTCAATTTGTTGAAAGTTTTGGGTTCTAGTTGTGATTACATGAAGTAGTGGACTTTTGTGTTTTTACAAAATGAGCTCAAAAGTTTAAGTTTTGCAACATAGCCCAAAGGTTGAGGTTATTGCATTTTGGCCCAAATTAGGTTGAGAACAAAATGGTTTTGTCTCTTTAAATGAGAATTGGATTTTCATTTCATTTAGCTCCATTTAAATCAATTTTATGGATACAAAAACCAAATGAAAATGTTGCATTCAAGTTTAATTAGTTAAAGCATTAATTAATTAAAGGGTGATTATGAACCTAAGCCTATTATAATTGAGCTATATGAAAGGCCGTTTCAAATTTGTTTGAACCATGGGAATGTGTAGATTAGATTTTGGTTGTAATTTGATATGATCAAATGTTGTAAAAGAGCATAAGCTCTTCTTTACTTTAAAGTAATTTGTTTTGATCAATTGTTGTAAAAGAGCATAAGCTCTTCTTTACTTTGAAGTACTCCTTTCTTGTTTTATTTGATTTGCATGAAAATGGAGTAGCGGGTCCAACGCCCAATAAGACAACACGCCTTAATGTGATTAAACGCGTAACTAATATCAATCACTATCCCTAGACCGAGATTCAACACTAGGCTTGTGTTGGATCTAATCAAAGGTTCATAGTCATCCTAAGGCCCTAAGGCAACTATATAGTCCATCAATGAATGCAAACCTTATGTTAGTAGTATCATATACTTTTGCTTTAAAAACCGTTTTATAAGCATAGTAGGAGTATTATATACAACTAAAAACAATCAAATGGACCAATAGTTGTAATAGGACCAAATTGTTTTAATAAGATTAAAATGTATGTTTATATGTGATGAGACCTAAAACCCTCAACCAAACCATTATTAAGTTGATAAGCGAGAGATGCTTTGAACATATCTTTGTAGGCCTTCCACCATGGTGGGCTTCAATCGTTTGTGACTCATACACTGTATTCGTCCAGTTCTGGGGTATGCAAAGTATGTGCTTACATTCAGAAGAAGCCTATAAACATATGATGAAGTGAAGGTAGGCAACGAGTATGGTCAATATGAAATTCTTCTGAGGCCATTCTTGAACCCCTACTTGAACTAGCATGGTGGGAATGACTTAACTAAGTGCAATGGTGCCAATATGATATTCTTTTGAGGCATCATTCTCTAGAGGCCAAATTAGATGGGTAATTACAAAAGTTGTAAATGGCTAAAGCGTTATCCTCTCATCATTATTGTTGCTAGCCAATATGATATTCTTCTGAGGTAGGCTTGGTAGTAGTGAGCCTCCCATACCCTACTAAGAGTTTCTTCCAAAACTCTCGAATTCCAATGAGGGATATGGAATTTGCCAAAAATAGTGGGTGGTGCTATTTGATTTAAAGACCCGAATCAAATGGCTTAAAATCAATCAATTTATATTCGTTATGTATTTGTTTACCAATATATTTGCAAACGCTATCCAAAACTTGACAAAGAAAAGCCGAATGCTTTAGTTTCCGAACTTGGTACCACAATCCCAAAGATTGTTTTAAATGGATTGTATATGTACCTAAGTAGTCTAATCCTCACAATCTTCCTATTTATAATGTATCATTGGAAGAACATGTTAGATAAGTCTATCATAAAGAGGACAACACTTTTAATGTCATAATTCTTCAATTACAAATTGTTGTATGAAGAAATAAGAGTTGCTTTGAACAACCCTTAACTAACGCAAACATTAGTGCTTGTTTCTTTGTTACATGAACAAGGAACTTAAGAAGAAAGCACAAAAGCATGGACACTTTATGTGCCATAATTCTTCACTTACAAATTGTTGTATGAAGAAATGAGAGTTGCCTTAAACAACTCTTGAAAGTTTGTAATTATGTTTAGAACATAATGGTTGGTTGACAAAAATAGTCCATCAACATGGACTTATGATGATTTTGAATCATTGAGTGTTGAAGTATTAAACCACTTCTAGAGACGGAAACTAGGCAAGGACTTCACCTTTGTGTCCCTATCCAAATGGTTCACTAAGTTTATTGTAAACTATATAGTGAACAATAACCACACACTCTCCAAATTGTTTAATGTGTATAACACAATTGAAATAAGTTTCAAGAGAGATAGTGGGAGTTTAGGGACCATGACTATTGTAGTCAAAGGAGAAGTCAAATGAAGAAAGCGAAATAACTCCAAGGGAACAAACTTTCTTTATGAAAGGATGGACATTGGAAGGGGTATTTGCAAGAAATGTCTTGCAAGTGTCAAGAACACACCTTTTGAAGGTGTTGTAAATTGTTCTTGAATAGTTCAAAATAGTTGGTTCTTCTACTTGAATGCTTGATTTCGTATTAGTAACTATGTTTTACAATCATTATAAAAGTATGGCTAATAAGAAGTAGAAGATTAATGAGAGAAGAGAAAGTACTTCACATTCGGAAAGTGAATCAAATGTAGATCTCTGCGAAAGCAGATGGTACTTACTTCCTCATATGAACTACCAAAGAAATTTGAAAAACTAAAGATTGTCTTTATATTCCAATTTTAAGGAACTTAATTCCGTCACTATAAGAGATGGATGAATGTTTTGTTTGACAAAACATTGTTCTTTATTAATGAATGATTAGATTATTGTAATCTGATTAATTGTCTCTATAGTAGAGATGATTTGGTAGTGTTAACTGTTTAGAATATAACGATGCTTAAAACCCAAAAGGTTGCAAGGTAGTGACTAATCCCAATAGAGTTGTGATACCTCTAAAACATAAATTACGAGTTGGTCATAGATGGATGCTTTGGATCGTTAGATCCAGATCCAATACCTTCTTATTAAAATTGTATGGAGGAGAAATATTCGAATCTTTATTCTTTTGGAAAGAAGAAAGAATCACAAAGTTGTTGAGGTTAATTCACTTAGATGTTAGTGGCACTTGTCCACAACATAATACTACTCATGTTATATGACATTCACCGAAGATCGCTCTCGGTTGGACTATCATTTATTTTGAATAAACACAAGTCCGAATACTTTGCAAAAGGTTTCAAAGAATTCAAGAAATGTAAGTTGATGAGTAAGACGTCTAAAGTATTTACCTCCTTAGATTTGATCCAAGATAAGGTAACACTTTAGAACAGTTTCCTTGAAAGATATCAAGGAAAGAAGCATCATATGATAATGGATTTCTCCATTAAGAAAAGAACGAACTCGAATAAGATTTAGTTCGTTGGATGTTATCAATTACCCATATATATAGGATATATACTTCTAAGACAATATGATTGTCAATTAGAAGATCTTCCAAAATTTTCATGACTCCATAGGATGTAGTTGGAAAGAAAGACAAGTCTTAATCGTATTAAGATTTGGGGTTGGGTGCTAATAAGCAATATTTGTTTGAAAATTATCTTGTGGGTATCCTTAAATTAACATTTGGATATCACTTCTATAAACCAACTAACAAATGTTGTTTGTTGGATAGTTCATTATAATCCTACCATAGGATTTGCCTAAGATAGAGCTAATGAACGAGAGATAGAACTCAAAGAATAGGTTCTTTGAGAGACAAGATGATAACCAACAAATATAACAACTTAGTTCCTATACCACAAGCTCCAAGGTAGCCGAGAATGATTTATAAACTGTCTCAGTTGAATGGTTAGAACTTTATGACTATGTCATAGAGTTACACCTCTTAATTCGAAAGAAATAAGAATGAGAATCCTTATGACTACGTTGAGTGTATATATGACATATACTCAAGGAAATGGTAAAGTACCATTTGACCCGAAATAATGAAACCTTTATAGCTAATTGGTAGCTTAAGGTGACTACAATCAAAGAGATTGGTTGACTTTGAAGAAACCATCTTTGACGTAGTCTTGGTTTCAATTAATTCGAAGATTGCTAACTACAACTAAATGGTGATTCAATGTTTGGACATAATATGGGTTTCCGAAACCATTATTAAGATAGTCTTGATAATATATGTCTAAAACTATGAATCACAAGACATGTAAGTTGTAGAGATCCATCCATCATGGATCTTAGCAAGCTAGTGGGAGCTATAAACGTCTTATGAGAGAAAGATCAAATCGTTTGATTTCTCATAAAGATGTAAATGAATCTTTTGTTTACTAGGTTTACAAAAGATTAGTGGGAGTTAATCATATTCCTAAATTTGTATATATATATATATATGATATATTAATTTTGGAAATGAAAAGAATACTTCTTCGTTAAAGTTATGACTTTAAACATTCTATAACGATAGAATGTATATGGGAGATATAGTCTATATACAAGGGATGGAAATCTATAATGATATATTTCAAGATATAATTGGATTATATCAATCCCTAATAATAGACAAAAGATGCTAGGAGGTTTCTCATATGAAGAACAACTCTAGTGAGACTAGGAGGTAGCTCTTCTCAAAGGGAACATACCCTTTGACTCCCAAAGATATAATGCGTAAATAGAATCCTTCATGCATACGCAGAAAGGTGACTTACGTATTTCATATTGTATGAAAAACATTGATATGAGTTGTACCTAGAACGGTACAAGACGATATCAGTGCAAGCCCAGGATCAGAACCATGGCAACTGTCAAGTGAGTCTTTAAGTATTTAAGAAATACCAAAGGAAAGATTCCTCAAAGAATGAGGAAGAATTAGAGTAACGTAAAGGAAGCGTAAATGTATTAGATTATGAATCTAATCCATCATTTGATGTTTCTTCATTATGAATGAAGAGATAATCAGATATCTCTTTATTATAACTAAAGAGATATTTGGATGGAAACATTAAAAGTAATGACTTTAGTGTGTTCCAGTATGAATGCAAATATATTGCCATATAGAAGCTTACAACAATGTTGTTTGGATAGGAAAGTTCATTCATGAACTCTCTATTCGGTTCCAACTAGAAAGTGTCTCTAGTGTATTGACACTACGACACTACGACAGTAATGGGACGATAGCTCAAGCCAGGGAATCAAGGTCTCATCAAGATATGAACTCATATGTGAGACTGAACCACATGATTGAGGAATCATATATAATGGTGACGTCGATATTCTCAAGGATGCTTCTATGGATAACATATAGATATCCATTGCCTAGGCCTACTACTCAGCCATTTTTGAAATGACTACAGAAGAGGTATCATCACTGATGACCAAGCTGATTGGCTCTAGTGCAAGTGGGAGATTGTTGGAAATGTGCCCTAAAACCAATCATATGATGATACTTTACGGACATTTCACATGTTAAACTAATCTAGTTTAATATCAAGGGCAAAGATTATTGTTTAAGCCGTCTCATATAAATGTTATATGCTTAAACGATAAGTCCAAGGAATATGTAATTAGGAGAATGTGATTTAAACAAGTTAGATTACTGAGACCATTCTCTTTCGTATACATATCCTAAACGATCCTGATCATAGGATTGCCAATTGGGCATTGACAGTCCGTTAAGATCAGTTATGCTATGTCTTCTCTTAGTGAGAGTGACTAGTCTTGAGTCATTTGTGTGATTGACACCAAGACAAGCATGTAGGTGCTCAATAACGAATGAGTCCACTGAACACGATCAACGAGGAGTTCTCATACTCATGTCACATGAGAACTCATGGTTGGGATAATGCAAAGTAGTCCTTTGACCTGAGGCATCATAGTTGTCTTGTGGTTAAGTCCTTGATCTTTGATTATGTCAAAGTCACTCCATCAGGAGGGTGTCCACGGCATAGTTGGGGTTAAGCCACTTAGCCATGGAGGCAAGTGAATGCGCAACAAGGGATCTCTAACCTTCAAACTGTTTGAGGGAGAATACTCTATGATATGATTAAGAATCTTTGGCCAGAGTATGAATGAGATTTAGGAAGTCATTCCAAATCACATTCAAGGTAATCATATAAGTAATTGAATCACATTGGATAGTAGACATGATTAAACTATCAAACCAAACAATGTGGTCAAGAGTATTGTATTAGAGAAAGACCGTATTGCATTGTAATCCTAAACTGAATAGGTTCTCCACCTCTTCTGATTAGCTTGGGTAACCATGACATACTGCTAGGTGTCACTCATGGTTCGTGGAAGCCCTAAACGTGTATAATCACTAAAGGGAGAATTGAAAGTAAGTTTCAATTCACAATCGATTTGAAAGTGTTCTAATCGCCCACTGCCTCGCTAAAAGGAACCTAATGGATCGTACACCGTGTAAGGCAGAGATTAAAGAAACAATGGAGATGAGTAAGAATAATTAAATGGTTTAATTATTTATGGCAAGGATTAATTAATATGTTAATTAATCAAACGGATCAAGTTCTTTAAAAGACCACAGGTTAGTTTTGGGCCTCAAGGCCCAATAGGCTTCGAACGTCAAGCCCATTGACTTAAGTTGTATGACAACTTAATGACAAATAATTCACAAAGGCCTTAAAAGCCCAATGAAACCCTATGGCCGGCCATTTAGTTAAAGGAGTGGGTTTTGAACTTAATTACAAGTTTGCCACTCAAATGAATGTAGGTATAAATATGACTTTATAGCCAAAATTCATTTAGGGTTTCTTTTGAGAAAATTGGAGAGAACACAAAGCTCTCCTTTCTCTCTAAAGAGGCCGGCCACCCTTGGAGGGATTAGCTAGTAATATTTCTCCTCCAAGGTCACTCATCTCTTCTTCACATCTTACCTTGGTGTGGAGACTTAGAGGTTCTCTATTTTGAGAACTTGGAGAAACATATTCTTCCATCCAAATCCATGGATCTAAGAAGCAAGGAATGAAGGCCCTCTCCTTGGGTGATTAGCCTTTGCTTATGCAAAGAGGAATCTACAAAGGTATAAATTTCTCAACTCACTTTGATTTGAGTTGAGTCTTGGTTCACCAATCTACTAGGCTTTGAATTTCATGGTTAATGTTTTGTTTTTAAGTGCATACAAGCATGATTCCGCCTTTAATTTGTTAATTGCATGCTATAAATGTTGCTTAAATGAACATGTTTTTCACAAAATTTCCTTCATACCAGTTCATGGCTTTTATAGAAAATCCAATATATATATATATATATATATATATATATATATATTAAAATATAGCTCAATATAGGCAAACAATTAATTCCTCACCAAAAACACGAGATGAAAAATCAACAAATTCACTAAACATGCTTAACATAAAATCAAATTATAAACTCGTAAGGCATGCTATTCATTTATGCAATTGAACTATAAAATCATGAAATTTTAGAAGAGGTCCACTCATCGTACACCGATGGTGCCAAGCTGTGCCAAAAAGGAATAACCGTATCACCGTCAATAATTGCACCTAATCACATAAAGGGGTACCTTTAGTCAAACTCTATTCAAACGATTGAATTTGGGAAAACGAACTTCAAAAACGGGTCCAGGACGTTGAAATTAGCCTAGGAAAGGTCCCGAACGAAACCCCGAAAAGTCAACCCTAAAAGTCAACGTCAGAGTCAAAGGTCAACTGGGTCAAACGAGTCTGGGCTTAAGGTTTGGATCTGGTTTGGGCCTATAGGGCCCTAAGGGTTTAGGGAATTAGGTTTAGGGTGATGGGTTTTTAGGGTTTGGGCTTAAAGCCCTTATCAGAAATGGCCCAAAGGCCCTATTTGATTTAAAACAAATTAAATAAAAGAAAATGGGTTTTGGGTTGGGATATGTTTAGGGTTGTCTGGGCTTGGGCCCAGACTTACACATACACACACATGGCTTGAAGGCCTTATTGCAAAGAGGGCTGGGCTTTAAGCCATTTAACTGAAATTGGCCTTAAAGGCTTTTTGGGACTTAAGAACAATAACAAGTTGGGTTTTTTGGGCTAACTCACCACGGGCCTAAGGCCCGAGACCTTTAGGGACGGCTTGAAAGGCCTGGTGTTAATGGAACCAAACGGAGAAGAAAGCTCTACAACTCCGTTCAACTGCAAACGTTCACCCTAGACCTCGATCTAGGTATCAAATTGAAGAGTGAAACGATGGGAAGAGATTTATACCTTCTATTAGCCGTTAAACGGCTAGAGGTGAACGGAAAGCTCCTCGATACCCATGGTTTCGCAGGAAATGGGTTTAGTATACCCGAGCTGATTTCATGCTAAAACCTTGGTAAACAGAAGGGAATCACTTTAATAATCACCTCTAAACATCAACATACGAAGAATATAAGAAAATATAAGGCTTACCTAACCGGAAAACGAAGAACTCTAGCCGGAGAGTTTTCTGGGTTCGGTGAGTTGTGCGGCAATGGGACAGAGAGAGAGACGACATAAAGGAGATGATGATGGTGATGTCTTCCTTGCAGGTGGTGTAGCTCTGTGTGTGTGTGTGTGTTGTGTTCACGGTGCAAGAGAGGGAGAGGGAGGAGAGTTTCGAGAGAGAGAAGAGAGAGTGAGTGCAGAGACAAAGAGAGAGAAAGGAAAAGGGTCACGGGGTAGGGGAGAGAGAGAAATGTGAGGTTTTCCCATTGGGTTTTTCCTATCAAGGTTTTAACGAGGCAACATAAGCTTACATAACATTACATCAACAATCAAGGTAAAGTTATACTCTTTTTCCTTTGTTATGGTTTTTTTCCCACTGGGTTTTTCTAAGTAAGGTTTTAACGAGGCAACTGATGTTGATATATGGCCATCCAAGGGGAGTATTGTAAAAGCTATATGGTGCATGCCAACATCCTACATGCATTAGTATACCCACGTCCCACATGCATTTGGAAAAAGGTGAAAAGGATAGTGATATATTTGTTGTTATGTAATATTGTCAAAAGTAGCCATCATATCATTTTTGGATGTTCTCATAGAAGTAGCTCTATAAATAGAGTGATCCGTGTGTTATGAAAATACATTGCGAAAGAAAGAATCAAATAAATAACTCCCTCCCTCTCTTTATCTACCATCCTTTGTGTTAAAGCTACTAAAGTTATAGTGTGATATTTTACACCCGCTTTGCTCCTGTCTTTAGCAAAGGTTATTTCTCTAACTTTTGCCTATTTATAACAATTTAAGAATTTTAATTTATTATGATATTCCTAACTACAAATTTATTAGCAAAATTATCTTGTATAATGAAAGAAATTAAACTACAAATATTTAAAAATAGAAACAATAGTGTAGCTCAAAAGTCCCAAAATAGTTACCCCGCACATGCCCTGCCCTATATGAAAGAAACATGGCTGAAAAAGAAATAAAAATAAAAAATATGAGAAAGCAAAGAGTCGAATCCGTGCATTACCACATGAAGGTACCAATGCTTGACAACCATGCTAGGTAAACATCTATAGATTATTTCCTAGCTTTTTTAGGATTTTAGAATTTGGGGGCCCTGTGTGGTGACACTCCTTGCACCCCTTCAAGGCCGACCCTGAGGCTAAGTCCACCACATCTCCTTTAATATAAATGATATCGTTTGTTTAAAAAAAAAATCGCTTCTATAAGAAAAATTAGATGGTGAGATTCATATGTTTTTTTCCATCTATTTGTACCATACTTAACCAATCCTGAAACTATTGAGCACCGGTCAACGTTATACGGTTAGGGACCCAGAAGAGTTTCCCTTCAACCAGAAGGCCAATCACAGCACGACATGTGTCGACATCAAAAGCCAATCATAGCACGACACGTGTCAACATCAGAAGCCAATCACAACACGACACGTGTTAGTCAGAATGAAACTAGAAACTCTATTCTATAAATAGAGATGATTCTCTCACAATATTTCCTAATGTCATTTGTACTAAATCATTCACTAGTACTCACCAAAGGAGAGGTTGAACCTATGTACTTGTGTAAACCCTTCACAATTAATGAGAACTCCTCTACTCCGTGGACATAGCCAATCTGGGTGAACCACGTACATCTTGTGTTTGCTTCCCTGTCCCTATCCATTTACATACTTATCCATACTAGTGATCGGAGCAATCTAGCGAAGGTCACAAACTTAACACTTTATGTTGTACCAAAGTCCTCGCTGATTTTGTGCATCAACATTTGGCGCCGTCTATGGGAAACGATACGAAAAGTTGTGTTGGTTCTCTTTCATTTTTTCACCTCCATCGTGGATCTGCAAAACCTACACAGAGACACAGACACATAGCTCTCTCTCTCTCCACGATCACCAATCCACTCCAAATTCTAAATCCCAGAGCCATAATCAAAATCTGTCTCATAAATGGAGGTCTCCTTATAAGGCAACCTTTGGAATAGTGTGGTGGAACTGACCAAAAGGGCACAGCAAAAGAGAGGAAATAGAGCTTTGTTTGAGTATATCTATCAGCTTCTAGAGAGAGAAAGAGAGGAGAGAGAGACATGGTGACCTCGATTGCTGCTCGGCTAGAAGCCATAAAATTCGTGATACAAGCTGATATGGAGCCGTCGGGGTCGAGCAAGAGGCCGTTCACCCGCCCTTCCATTCTTTTTGACGCCAAAGAAGCCGCTGATATCGATGTCCACATCATCGAGCAGAGGACCACCACTACTATAATCAGCAGATCAACCACCACCACCATCACATATCCGCTTTTCTGACGCAGATCAACCTTTCATTCCTCCCCCTGTTTTGGCAACTCCACCCTCATACAATATCGACTCCCCTATACTCTCCACTCTAAATCCTAATTTGTTAAATTCCATCAGAGTTTTGCGTATTTCTCTCTCACTGATCATACGATTAGTAGTCTCATGATATCAAGCACTCTACGCATCATGGCCTGTGACATGGATTTTGTTAAATATGAAGAGGATTACATCTTAAATCCTAGAGGCATGAAACTTTTCACATGCAGATGGCTCCCAAAGAAAACCAAACCTAAAGCCCTAATCTTCATCTGCCATGGGTATGCCATGAAATGCAGCATCACCATGAAAAACAGTGCAATCAGGCTAGTCAAAGTAGGCTTCGCCGTATATGGAATAGACTATGAAGGCCATGGATAATCAGCAGGCCTACAACGTTACGTGAACAGCTTTGATGATGTGGTGAATGACTGTGTTATTTACTTCACAACATATGTGAGAGCAAAGAGAACAAAGGAAAGATGAGGTATTTAATGAGGGAGTCAATGGGAGGAGCTGTGGCTCTGTTGGTGTACAGGAAAAAGCCAGATTTTTTGGATGGTGCGGTTTTGGTTGCACCCATATGTAAGCTGAAATAACATCACTGGAATCACCGATGAACGACGACAACGAGTGCGTCATCGATTGCACCACTCCTAATTTCAACGGGATCATTCTAGTCATCGATTGCACCACTCCTAATTTCAACGAGTGCGTCATCTATCCTTGGTTGTTACACACTCGCTGTTTCAGAGGGTCTTTCAGAGGATATGAAGAATGAGATTCTGCCACAATTCAAGTTTATGAGGAAACAACTGGGTTGATGGTGAACGATTCGGTTCTACGTACTCGCAAGGTCGATGACTTTGTTGGCCTTCTTGATCACTTTGGTGGGCAGCAGGCATCTGTGATGGGACATGACCACGGAGCGCTAGGAAAAGAAAAGGGAGACCACCAGTAAAGCTACAGGAAAAGAAACAAAAACAGAAAAGAGAAAGTAAAAGCAAAAGAAAGCAGAAAAGGAAAAGTACTTCCAAAGAAGATGCCATATCTACATATGAGATAGATAAGGCAAGTGAAAATGATACCACACTTCGGTACTTAGAAGTTTCATGATTACTCAATGACTTAGATCTTGCAAGTCCCCAACCGAGGAGCTTCCTTTACTCGAGAACTTAGGGGAGCATTGTTTGTACCATACTTGACCAATCCCGAAACTACTGAGCACCGGTCAACGTTATACCGTCAAGGACCCAGAAAGTTTCCCTCCAACCAGGAGGCCAATCACAGCACGACACGTGTCGACATCAGAAGCCAATCATAGCGTGACATGTGTCAACATCAGAAGCCAATCACAACACGACACATGTCAATGTCAGAATGAAACTAGAAACTCTATTCTATAAATAGAGATCATTCTCTCATAATATTTCCTAATGTCATTTGTACTAAATCATTCACTAGTACTCACCAAAGGAGAGGTTGAACCTATGTACTTGTGTAAACCCTTCACAATTAATGAGAACTCCTCTACTCCATGGACGTAGCCAATCTGGGTGAACCACGTACATCTTGTGTTTGCTTCCCTGTCCCTATCCATTTACATACTTATCCATACTAGTGACCGGAGCAATCTAGCGAAAGTCACAAACTTAACACTTTCTATTGTACCAAAGTCCTCGCTGATTTTGTGCATCAACATCATCTATTCTCCGTGCTTATTTTTCTACTTTCATGAATTGTGAGCCCAAAAGGGTTAGAGTGCAATTTACACTTGTTGGGAACTTGGCAGTTCGCTGGGCAAACCCAAGACCATGAAGGTCCATCCATATTTGGGCCAAAGGGAGCATTCTATCATTAACTTGAGTATAGCCCAATAATGATTTAGGTTTTCTGACATTTCCTATTACAGACTTACGAATTGTAGCCACGAATTGTAGCCACTTAGTACTACAATTTAATGGTATTTCTCTTTACTTGTAAGTGAGAGGTTTTAGGTTTGATTCTTGCTAAAGACGACGTTGAACCACATTATTATGGCAAGCCCATTGTAAGGCTTGGCCAAATCCCTCATCCTCTTAGTATAGATACTATCGTTTGGTTCAAGAAAAAAAAAACTTACAAATTGTAATATATCTTCTGAAACTGGTGAGGAGAATCAAGTTCCCTTATATCTTGACAAACTTATCCTTTTTGTAAAATATATATGATGATACAGCCTAGTTTTTCCAATTCTTATAAGATTAACCAAAATTGATGTTCAGAAGGCTTAATTACCCTTAGCTTAAAACTCTCTCTCTTGCTCCCAACATTGTGATTTTTTTTTTACTCTGAACCTCCTCATCCCCATTATTGAATCACTAGGATTCAGGCACCACTGCACTACTTTGGTATATCTACTCAAAAGCAATTAAACCAAGAGATCAACACACCACCAAGTTCCACTTTTTTCTTACAATAAACCATGCAATTAATTCCCTCCACTACATGACGAGTTTCATGATTGCTACCCAAGTCGTACTAGAGTAGTCATTGAGTGGTATGCGAGTCTAGGAAAGGTATTCGAGACCTCGAGGAGTAAAATTCAATAAAAATGGAGATGCGGAGTTTAGAGAGGAGAAACATCGGATGAGAAGAGAAAGTTTTAGTCTTAGGACAATTTAGTCTTCTGAACATCAATTTTGGTTAGTTTTATAAGAGTTGAAAAAAGTAGGCGATACTTCAATAAGTGGTCTCTAAAGTGGCTATACTTCCGAAATTCCCCTTCTACTGTTCATTGAGGGAGTGCAAAAGACGTTAGGGTTGGTAAACAGTAAAAGAGATGGGTTATGGGGCCCAAGATCTAGAGTTGTAACTAAGGATACTATCATATGCCTACACACTGTGTGTGAACATATTTTAATTTTGTTTTTAAAATGGGGAGGAGAGAGAGGGAGAGAGAATGCGGAGTGGAAGTGAAAAGAGAGGTTTTTTATTTTTTCATATTAATTTTTTGAACAATCGATATTATATACACTAAGAAGGTTGGGGGAGTGGGCTAAGCCTTCCAATGAGCTAGCAATAATGTGGTTCAAATTCGCGTTTGGCGAGAATCGAGCCTAAGACCTCTTACTTACAAGTGAAGAGGAATACCACTAAACCTTAGTACTAAGTGGCATTTTTTAATATTAGATATAAGCTAAAATCACACATTAGTGAGGCTTCAATAAAAACAGAAAAATTTGGTTTTGTAAAATTGCATTATTGCCCTTTTTGTGATCGAAGACTAAATAGTATTTTCATTCTCTTTTAGTTGACAAAGAGAGTTTTATTAATAGGTAGTTTTTTTTTTCCCAAACGATAGATTTTGTTAGATTAGATGTTAGAGTAGTCATCGACGGAGTTCGAATTCTTTTCCACAACCGTGGTAAATGGCCACTTGCTTATTAATAGGTGGTTTAGATATGTGGAAGGGATCCCTATGTGGAATAATAAAATTTGTGTTTTTAGGGAATTAATTTCTTAATTTGATGTGGAATCCATGTGGCCAGAGACACGTGAAAAAAAGTAAGAAGGGAAATACAAATGAGGAAGATATTGAAAACCGGCCTCAATTCCCTTCAGAATTGCAGGTGAAAGTGGAAAAAAGATGACGAAACCCTTTTTTCTTTCTTTGTCATGAGATTGGGAAGTCTTAGTGGTACTATAATGTCAAGAAATTGTTATCTTTGCCCTTCTATTGCACAAAAAACCCCAATTTCTTGACATTATAGTACTACTAAGACTTTCCAAACTCTTAGTAGTACTATTTCTATGTCAGAAGATCGTAAAAAACCATTCCTAGATAATCACCTATTCAATGGCATGTTTTTCTTTTAGTTAATAGTTATTTATAATTAAAAAAAAAACACTATACGACTATAATTCTTCTAACGTTTGATATTTATTAAAATGATAATGTTAGAGAAATTAAACTTTTAAATCAAATTTTATAAATCATATGATGTAGTTGTTGATGTTGAATTATTACTTAATTGTTGATTAACGTACTTATTTTCTATTAATAATACATCATATGGTTTGAAAATTTAGTCTACAAAATTAGTCTAGCGAGCATTACTCTTATTAAAAAAACTGGTTGTCAATATACTACAAGTCACCAACAATACTTGATTTTGTACTATCAATACATTATCCATATAAAATTCGTTGTTTTTTTTTTAATAAAAAAAATAGAGTTCTCATAAAGTTATAAAGAACTGCTGATAAGCAAGTAGAAGAAGAAGAGCCCATATCTTCTACATCAGACAAAGCATGCGCCGCACGTTTAGCCAAGTTTGGGCAGCCAAATTTCAAATGATGTGTTGGCCTTGTTGACTACGTTATGCCTAACCTTATATTCATTACTTCACTTATTTCCACTTTACAGGATTAAGACATAAATCATATGGTCTAAAATATTGCTATAGTAGTCCCACATTTCATCAATTTAAATCACTAACCAAAAGCCACATAGTACTACGGTCTAATAGTATTTTTCTTCACTCTTCACTTATAAGTGAGATGTTTTATGTTTGATTATCGTTAAATGTGAATTTGTACTACATTATTACTAACTTATTATGAGATTAAGCCCAACCCTTCTTCCTTAATGTAAGTAATATAATTTGTTAAAAAAAAATCATTGACCAAAAATTAGCTTACTTGTATTTTTTCCAAGCCCACTTATTGAACGTATGATGTGCTTTTTTTTTTTTTTTTGAAAAGTAAATTTTATTAATCCCAAAGAAGGTTACAGGCCAACTTTGAGGAATGTAAAATAACCTAATTACATTAGAGGGAAACAAATATTAAAATGTCCATCCCAATTAAATAAGCAACAACGAAAACCTAAATCCCTAATCTTTGCTAGTAACTGTCGAAGCAGCAACACTAGAATGTATTATCTCTAGCCGTGAATGTGCTACGCGAACATTTAATTTGTAAAAGATAATCGACATATATTACACAAGTACGATATATGAGTAAGTCCATATATGTATTACACATGCAATTCTACCCACCACACAGAGTTAATCAATTTCGTTTCACGTAGAACAAAGCATGACTTTTGGAGTTGCTTAAGGGTCACAACAGTCGCATTCTATGCACCTTTTAAAACGCCAAAAAAGCAACTGAAAAGGGGAATTCGCCAATGGCCTAAGCCATGGATCTGGCTATGAAAATTCGTCTTGGAATTAAAAGCAAAGTGAAATGTGCAATTAATACCAGAAAGAATCTACAAGTTAAAAGTGAGAACGGGGACACATATTGGACTCAAATTCAATCTAAATTAAATCTCAAATGAACTGGTCTACTTTTAATGTGTAATGCAGTTCCAATTTTACCGTGGCTTAATTTGTGTTATTCCCACTCTATCCCTGTTTGTATTTTCCCAGTCCATTCTATTGCTCTCTCCGGTTTTTTCCATTCCCCTCTTTCTTCCTCTCCCTCTTCTCTGCATGGCTCTATGCAGCACTATACTAAAGATTTTCGCTTAGGTGTTAGGCGGTTGGCCACCTTCCTGATTAATTTCTTGACGTTTGAAAATTAAGAAATTGCGCATAGACCTGCTTAGGCTTCCGTCTAGCCCTCCTAGGATCCCGCCTAGACCGCTTGGACCCACATAGGTCGTGACTTTCACTTAGACATAAAATCAATAACTTTCATTTTGCATTTGATTTTTTCAATAAAGTGTAAGAGACTTGGTGAAAACTTGGATAGACACTCATTATACGCTTGTTCTCGCTATTTTCAATATTTTCTAATACAAACCTATGTGTCATTTTATTTTGCAATTTATATATCCCAATACAATTATGTATTTTTTTAAGTATAAATAAACACTTATTTATAGGATACATAATAAACTCACTTATATCTTCCTAGTCCACCTAGGCCCTGCCTGGACCCTGCATAGCAGCCACCTATTGTCTTTTAGAACCTTGCTATGCAGTTAGGGTTTCTATGCCGAAATTTGGAAAGATGTTTTCGGCTGAACACTGGCTTACTGAACCTCCATGTTACCACTAGTCATCTCTCCTTCACCTTAGGAACCAAAGCCACCATGTGCATGCCTCGATTTCATTACGGTTTAAGGTAAATCATAGATAAGTTGCAGTCCAGTTTTTTCAGAAAGGTATTTCGAGTTTTCTGGCAAACTTCTGTTGACCCTAAAAACTACCAAGCCTACGTGGCGCACAGGCCGAGTAATCTATAAGCTAACTACGTCATTCGATGAATGCGGGGCGTGCCAACTCGTCGACCGAGCTCGGCCGAGGAGTAAATTTGTTGATGTTGTGTTGGGTGCGCGGCTGACTTCTGCATCTTGCGATTGCGACCGAGGAAGGAACACGTCTCAGCCTCTTGGGTTCTCGAACCTGAAGACAAGGTTACTATTCTTACAAAGTTCACGAATCGTTGTCATCGAATTCGGTCACAGTGATGTTATTCGTTAGAGTAAACTCATACCGAATCGACACCAAAGTGTAAGGGCACAAATACTCAAAGCGAATATAAGTCTTAATAGTGAACGTGGTTCGGCCGTCTGAATGTCGAACTCTAAATCCCACTTGAGAGTATCCAATCATAAAATAACTCGGCGTGCAATGCGCCGAGCTCAGTAAACTGTAACACCTCACTTCGTCGAGAAGGCTAATAAGATGACCTCAATCAATAAGGATTCGGAAATCCTTCTTGACCGAGACTTGGATAGGTAACCAACCATCCTCGCCGCATTGCTGTTGATGCCAACGGAAGATGCTGCGAGATCGGCTGATTCTACGGCGACAGAGCTATCTATGCCGACTTAAGATATCACCGGTTGCTTTCACAGTGCTGTTGATGCCAACGGAAGATGTGTCAGTGAAAAGAGAAAATAAAAATCTCAAAGTTGTTGAGAGAATTTGCGCAGGGCAGTTGTGTGTTGAATTGGAAGGGCCCCGAACGATGTACAACCTCTTTTATTTATAGCACCGGATACCTTCAAGGTCGAGTTAAAAACCTACCCGGATTAGGACTTCTTCTCCTGATCAAACACTAACTCGACCAGTCCTATTTTCACTATAATTGTGAACTTAGTCCTTTATTGAGCCGGATTCACTTCCGGGTTATTAATCTTGCCGAGACTCCTCATTGCACTAAGATTCGACTCGTCATGCAGCATGACTTAATCGACCCAGGTTTGGAAGCCTACGACCTAACCAATCCAGAACTAAACGATCCTGCTAACCTTGTCGTAAGGCCTTCTGGGCCGAGAATAATTCTATACTCGGCCCAAACTGATATTTTGGGCCCAAACATTGCCCCCTCGCTTCTGAGGTCCTCGGCCTGAATCCTCTGGTCGAGCTTCGACCTTAAAGAAGCGAAATTAACACTCAAAATCCAAATACTCTATTTCCAAGGCGCATTTATTGAGCACGATTGCACGATCTTGATCCTGTTAACCAATACACCACGTGGCATCCTTTTATATGGCTAATCCCTAATAATGACGTTTAAAGCGTGCGGCTCCCTGAACCGTCATACCATCATGAACTTGTTGCTGAACACAACCATGTCGCCTTGATCCGTGAACCATTCAGCATCATGCAGACGCCAAAACGTCTTTCACCATAAATCTCGCCGCCACACGCAATCGTGCGTCCCCCGAAACATGAAACCCTCGATCTTCTCAACTGGATTTTCTAAATGTTCATAATGATTAACGAATTTCTCGGTCGATTTTACCCTTCATTTTGAATTTTAAACGATTGCCCTTCCTTCCACCATTCTATAAATACCGAAATTCTCTTATTTGTACTTTATGTTTTCAAATTTTTTGAAATTCTTGCCATCGCTTTCCAGTGCATCCCCTCCTTCCAGATTTTCGTCTTCAAATCTCCCAACCCAGAAAAACTTCTTTCGTGTCGCATTTTTAAAACCCCCTTACAATGGCTTCCTTCATCTCCAAGCTTTCCAAGGAATGTGACCAATGTTAGAAAATTATTGATCGAAGTTCGATTAAAACCATACGTTTTGAAAGTGACATGAGCACCCACCATCAAATCTTGGGTCCTCTCTTTAAAGCGACCGTACCCTTAACCATCAATGGACTTCTCCAGGAGCACTGCTTATCACCCTTGCTACAAGGGTTTCAATGGTTGAAGTGGGATGTGGCAAGGCCTCAAGGCTCTTGGCCCTTGACCACTACAACCTGGGCAGCCTGGGTTGTAGGAATGGAAAAGCTCTTCGGCAAGCAATGGAAAGCCCTCGACATCTACGACGCCATTCACCTCTCGTCCATGAAGGTCATCCTGGACAAGGAGCTTTTCCTAGCGGCTTTATGCTTCTGGTGTTCGGCCACCAACACCATGGTCCTCCCTCTCGGCCCCATTGGCCCCACCATTCTTGATCTTACTGCTATCTTAGGGACTTCCCCGACTGGAATCCCAATCGACGCTGCCCTCTTTGGGTACCCGTTGAACCTTAACTTGAGGGCGCTCTTTGACAAACGAGCCCTTGAGACGCTAAGCGGTGAAGGCCAAACGCCCTCAAAAGAAGAGGTGCACAAGCTTCACAAGAACTTCTTTAACTATAACACCCTCTATCTCCATTTTGCCGACCGAGGAGAATAGGCTCTAGGAGAAGGAGAACATGAGGCTTTCATCTTCTATTGGTACAACAAATTTATCTGTTGTACCAAATCTAATAAGTGTCTGGTCGAGAATATGCCAGTGGTCGAAGCCCTAGTTAGCGGTTACACTCTAGCACTCAGCCCGGCCATTCTCACCCATCTCCTGCGCTGCTTGGCTGAAACGACCCTAGATAAGATCGATCCGTAGCAGAATGGTCCTCTTTGGGTCTTCCAACTTTGGCTGCAGGTCGTCGTGAATACCCTTCATCGATCAGACTTCCTACATCAGTGTGGGGCACGGACGAAGATGCTGACCTTCGTCAATCCTGGGGGTCTTTTGTGCTTGCCCGCGACCTGCCTCTCGGCTGTGAGTGTCGCTGAGCGAGTTGGGAAGTGTATCATCCCAACTTCCTTGCTCGGCAGCTTGGCTACCTCCAAGGTTGCCCAGTCCCCCTTCTCTCCTTACGGTTCGTCCTAAGCCGCGGACGCGAACCTGGCTCTTCAGAGAAGGAATGCAACAACACCAAAAAAGAGTTCCAGGAGTGGTGCCAAAAATTTCGTCTTCGATCGGTCACTCCAGAACCTCTTTGTACTGACACTTTCGGTGATTGGTGAGAAAAGTATACCCAACAGTTTTTTGGCATTCCGTTCGAAACCGTTCTGAACAAAATCTTCGGTGATTGACCTAAGAAGGCTCCTACCCCCCAACCCCAAGGTAACAGTTTATTTCTACCTTTTTCCTTCAATTTTGAACTACTGATCGGCTTTGCTGATTTGCTTTTACTTTCCCAGGCAGTCGGCCATTGAAAAAGGTGAAAGTGGTTGCTGCGGCTGCGGTCGAGAAAAAATCGATCGTTTCTAAGAGGGCTAAGACCGTTGTGCAGGCCGTGTTAAGCAAACGGCATCGTCAAGAGGCCGAACTGGCCATCGAAGCTCTTCGGCCAGTCAAACGGGTCAAAAAGCTGGCGAAGAAAGGGGAACAGGAGATTCATAATATCTCCAGTCAAACTACAGGGGCGACGACTCCTAGTGTTTCCCCTTCTCCCCCCATCACCCAAGCTTTGGTTGAGAAACGGTCAATTCCGGCCGAAGAAACAGTTCAAGTACGGCCTGTTTCTAAAGTCGGTAAACCAGTTGTTGTTCCATCGATCGAGGCTGCACCTGTCCTGGAAAAGGCAGCCCTGTGTGTTGGAAGTATGCCCACAAAGCCACTCATTTGATGTAATAGCTTTTTGGAATACTTAATGTATTAAACTTTTATATGTTTAATGAAGGGCAAAGCTTATTGTTGATCACTATTTATTGTATCATGTGTTTAAGTAATAAGGGAATCCAAGGGATGTATTTGATCTAAGAGACAAGTGATCTAATTGAGTTAGATTATCGAGACCATTCTCTTATGTTCATTCCTAAAACGTTCCTAGCCATAGGATTGCCAATTGGGTATTGACAATCCGCTAAGGTTAGTATGTGTTATGTCGACTCAAGCTTGAGTATGACTAGTCTCAAGTCATTTGGTGTTGGACACTAAGACAAACACATAGGTGCTCGAAAGAGTAATCGAGTACACTGAACAACGATCGAAAGAGAGTTCGAACATACATGTCATGTAAGAACTTGAAAGTTGCAATATGCAAATTAGTCCTTTGACCTGAGGCATCATAGATGTCTAATGGTTAGGTCCTTGATCTTTGATCATGTCAACGGCATTCCATCGGAGTGTCCACGGCATTGTTGGGGTGAAGCTATCTAGTCATGTAGGCATATGAATGCACAACAAGGGATCTCTAACCTTCCATGGTGGAAGGAGAATACTCTAAGATATGATTCGTAAGTCTTTGGCCAAAGCAAATGAATATGACTTAGGAAGTTTGTTCCAATTCATATTCAAAGGAATCATATAGAAAAGTATCACATTGGATAGTAGACATGAAACAAATTATCACTTAAACAATGTGATTAAGAGTATTGTATTAGAGAATGACCGTATTGCATTGTAGTTGTAACTGGATAGGTTCTCCAATCAATTCTACTTAGCTTGGGTAACCATGACATACTGCTAGGTGTCACTCATGGTTTGTGGAAGCCCTAATGACTAGCAAACACTAATCATAAAGGGAGAATTGAAATGTGGTTTCAATTCACAATCGATCATTAAGAGTAACAATCGCCCACTACCTCGCTAATTGGAACCTAATGGATCGTACACCGAGTAAGGGCGATAGTGAAGAAATTAAATGAAATGGATATGCAATTAAATGGTTTAATTGAAGAATGGTCAAGATTAATTAATTAGTTAATTAATTATACGAAAGGTTCGTATTGGGCTTTTAAGTTGGTTTTGGGTTTCGGGGCCCAAAAGTGTTTTGGTCCATAAGGCCCATTATGTTTAAGTTGTATGACAACTAAAACAAAATGGGCAATAAGCCCAATCACAATATATAAGCCGGCCATGGTGAGGAGATGGTGAAAGTTTGTTTAATTGCAAGTTTGCCACTCACCAAAGAAAAGTGTTATAAAAGAAACTTTATAGCTATTTTCTCATTAGGGTTTTCTTTGAGGCAAAGAGGTGAAACATTTTCTCTCTTTCTCTCTACAAAGAGGTCGGCCACTTAGGGAGATTAATCTAGCAATCTCTTCTTCCCTAAGTCATCCATTTCATCTTCACACTTAACCCTTGGTGTGGAGACTTAGAGACATCAAACTTTTGGTGTTTTGGAGAACAAATCCTCAAATCCTCAAAGAAGCAAAGGAGCACTAAAAGGAGGAAAATCACAAGGAATATCCAAGGAGCTTGGAGGTGACTTGAAGGCCCTCCACTTGGGTGAATCCCTTGTGTAAACAAGGATGAGCTTCAAGGGTAAAGAAACTCTAAATCTTTACTTCTCTTTAATGTTGTTAAAGAGTCTTTTTGGTTCACCATATACTAGGCTTTGAAAGTCATGGGTTTTATGAATTGTTTTTGAATGCATGCCTACTTTAAAGTGTTAATAGTTTGCATATGTATTCAAATGTTCTTACTTGTTCTTAGCTAGGACAAAATTTTCCCTTCAAGTGGTATCAGAGCCTAGGCCTAGTTTATGGTGAATCCTTTTGGGTTTTGTGATTTTCATGATTTATGATTTAAATGTTGTAAATGTTACAAGCTTTGTTCTTGCTTTTGAATATATAAATTTTGCTAGAAAATTTAGCATCTCAAATGTTGTAGATGTACTTCATTTAAGCATGAATATTGGAACTAAAATTTGGTGCCATGAATATTTGGAAATTCAGCCAAATCCTTAGGGTGATTTTTTGGGTTCATGTTTGTCTTGTTAAAATGGTTTTAAGGTGACTTTTGGAACCCCTAAGTACCCTAGGATATTAGCCCTCTTTTGAGTGGTGAAAAATTGAGTTTTGGTGAGTGAAAACATTCATGGAGCTATTATGAGTTTTCATGGTGTTCTTCAATGTTCTTGAAGTTCTTGCCAAGAACAAAAAAGTTTGAAGTTTTGATTCAAAAGTTATATGTTTTTCATAAAGTTTTGGTTTAATTTTGATGGGTGATGGTTATTGGTGAAGCATTAATATTGGCTTTAATGTTTGACAAAACTCTTTAATGTTTTACAAAACATTTTCTTACATACCATCAATTTCACCTTTTCCTCACCCACCGAAATCAACTTGCAAAAACGTTTTAGAAAATTTTTCAATTTCTTCTCAAATGGCCGGCCACCCCCTAGTGGGGGTACTTTTGGGGCCTTTTGTGCAATTACATAAAGTTTTGATACTTTTGTGTATTTGCATTTTGGCCCAAAAGTTTACGTTTTTACGTTAAGGCCCAAAAACTCTAAAGGACAAATTGTTTTGATCCTTTAATGATGTTTTTACATTATTAAAATTTTGGGTTCTAGTTGTAATTACATGAAGTTGTGGACTTTTGTGTTTTTACAAAGTGACCCCAAAAGT
This sequence comes from Malus sylvestris, assembly GCF_916048215.2. Lineage (NCBI taxonomy): Eukaryota > Viridiplantae > Streptophyta > Magnoliopsida > Rosales > Rosaceae > Malus > Malus sylvestris. The sequence goes on along the minus strand of NC_062266.1, from coordinate 13,304,376 downwards.
TTTTTGTATTTGCATTGTGGCCCAATTGTTGTGGTCATAGTTTCCTTATGGCCCAAATAAGATGAGAACAAAATGGTTTTGTCTCCTAAATGAGAATTGGATTTTCATTTCATTTAGTTCCATTTAAATCAATTCTATGGATCCACAAACCAATTGTTTAAAGTTGTTTTCTTAGTTAATGTGATTGATTAAGAAAATGGTGATTATGAACCAAAGGCCTCGATAATTGAGCTATGTGATTGGCCGATTTACATTATGAATGTTTGGGTTTGGTAGTGTAGATTTGAATGTAATTTGATTAATTCAATTTGTTGTAAATGGACATAAGTCCATCATTTGTGTTGTAAAAGGGCATAAGCCCTTCTTATTATGTCATGTATTCCTTTTTGTTTATATATATGCAAAATGGAATAGTTGGGTCCAACGCCCAATAGGAAATAACGGTTTAATTGGATTAAACGCATAACTAAAATCAACAACTATCTACCTTAAACCCAAGGTCCAACACAAGGCTCGTGTTGGATAAAATTAATCGGTTCATAATCATCCTAAAACCTAATATGACCATATAGTCCATATGAGGATGCAATGCGTTCGTTAGTAGTTCCATATAGTCTCACTTATTTCTTCGAAATAGTGGGAGTATTATAAACTACTAAATTCATATTAACTTGGACCAATGGTTATGATAGGCCCAAGTTCTTTTAATAAGATTAAAATGAGTTTGATGTAGCCCAAAACTACTCCCTCGACAAACGAATATTAAGTTTATAAGCTTGAGATGTTTTGAACATCTCTTCGTAGGCCTTCCACCATGGTGGGCTCCAATCATTTGTGACTCATGCACCGGCTTCACCCTATCATGGGGGAGTTCAAAGTATGTGCTTACATCCAGGAGGAGTCCATAAACATATGATGAGGTGAGTGTAGGCAACGAGGATAGCCGACATCGTATCATCGTGAGGCTATTCTTGAACCCCTTCACAAACTAAGCATGGTGGGAATAACTTAATCTAAGTGCAATGGAGCCGACATCGTATCATCGTGAGGCAACATTCTCTAGAGGCCAAACGGATGGGTAATTACAAAAGGTTGTAAATGAATAATGCGTTATTCTCTCATCATTATTTTTGCTAACCAACATTGTATCATCGTGAGGTGGGCTTGGTAATGGTGAGTCTCCCATACCCCGCTAAGAGTTCAATATAACTCTCGAATTCTGTTGAGGGATGTGGAATTTGCCAAAAATAATGGGTGGTACTATTTGATTCAAAGACCCAATCAAATAGTTTTAAAACAAACAATCTAATACGATTTCTGTTCTGTTATGTAGTTAACGACATGCCTAAAATTATACCCACCATTATACTTGACAAAAGGGGCCTTAAGGGCCAACGTTTCCTTGCTTGGTATCGCCACATTGAGAATGTCTCAAAGGTGAAAGACATATTGTATGTGCTTAAGCAATCCCCTCCTCATGTACCTCCTACGAAACTAGCTTCAAAGGAGGAGTGTCAAAATTATGTTAGACACTATGAGGATGACTTACAAGCCAAATGCTTAATCCTCACTTCACTTAGTGAGGAACTTATGAAGCTACATAAGCACATGGACACTTCTTGTGCCATGGTTGAAAGTTTGCATAAGATGCATGACATTGAGACTAGTAATGTACGATTCTCAAATGTTTGTAGTCTAATGAATGCCAAAATGGCAAAAGGGACATCGGTCCATGAACATGGACAAAAGATGGAAAAGATATTTAAAGATCTTAAAAGTTTAGGAACTTCCATCGATGGGAAAATGGCCCAAGACTTTTTCCTTGCATCTCTCTCGGATGATTTCACTAAGTTTATTGTAAACTATAAAGTGAATAGATTCGATCATTCTTTAAACGAGATGATTGACATGTGCTGTAAATTTGAAAAAGGTTTCAAAATGGACAGTGGGAGTGAGAATGCAAACACAAGGAAAAGGTTGCATAAGAAGAAGGCAAAGAAATCCAAAGGAACATGCTTTCATTGTGGAAAGGTTGAACGTTGGAAGAAGAAATACAGGGTGCGCATTGCGAGCCTCATGACACGAACTTTTGAAGAGACTATTTCTGTCATAGAGAGTTCTTTTACAGTGAGCTCCAGTTCTTGGATATTTGATTCAGGCGCTAGTCAACATATCTGTAATACGATGCAGGGACTAGCAGGGAGCAGAACACTGAGCAATGGGGAGATGATTGTGCGCGTTGGGAACGGCACTAAAATCTCTGCAAAAAGCAATAGGCACCTACATGCTTAACCTACCCTCTGGAGAAGTCCTGGAACTTAAAAATTGTTTATTTTTTCCTTCATGTATAAAGAATTTGATTTCCATCTCTAAGCTTTTACGAGATGGGCACTCAGTATTGTTTGACAAAATGAGTTGCACTTTATACTTGAACGGTCGTATTATCTCTCATGGTAATATGATAGAGGGACTTTTTCACCTAGAGACGAATAGTGGGATGCACTGTATAACAAGCGGGAATACCTCAAAACCCAAAAGGGCTAGAGAAGAAGTTAACCAAGAAAAGATGTGGCATCTTAAACTTGGACATGTGAACCTTGATAAGATTCGCAAGATGTCGAAAGACGGATATTTCCGCCCATTAGGTGATGACCGGATGGGTACTTGTGAATGTTGCTTGAAAGGGAAGATGACCAAATCTCCATTTACTGGAAAAGGAGAGCGTGCCACTGAAATTCTAGGGTTAATCCACACTGACGTATGTGGACCTATGTCTACTACGTTGAGAGGAGGTTTCTCCTACTATATCATATTCGCCGACGATCACTCTCGGTTTGGCTATGTGTATCTTATGGAGTACAAGTCAGAATCCTTTGAAAGGTTCAAAAATTCAAGAATGAAGTTGAGAAGCAAACTGGGAAACAGATAAAGATCCTAAGATCGGATCGAGGGGGTGAATATCTGAGTAATAAGTTCCTAGATTATCTCAAAAAGTGTGGAATAATATCACAGTGGACTCCACCGGGAACTCCACAACTTAATGGAGTTTCTGAAAGGAGAAATCGAACCTTGATGAACATAGTTCGTTCTATGATGAGTTCCGTTGATCTACCAGTAACATTCTGGGGATACGCTCTATATACAACAGCTTACTTGCTTAATAGAGTACCTTCCAAGTCAGTTTCACAAACGCCCTATAAGATATGGCAGGAAGAAAGCCAAGTCTTAATCATGTTAAGATTTGGGGTTGTGAAGCATATGTCAAGAAGCTTGAAGCTACTAAGCTTGAAGCGAGATCAGTAAGATGCTATTTTGTGGGATATCCTAGAGAAACTATGGGATATGAGTTCTACCATCCTGACGACCAGAAAGTCTTTGTCGCCAGAATTGCTAAGTTTCTAGAGGACGAATTCGTTCTCAAAGGAACTATAAGCAAAGAGATGGAAATTAATGAGATTAATAATGAACCACAAACAAGCACTCGACATATTGACAACCCTGTTCCTGAACCCCTAGCTCCATGTAGATCTGAACGGGTTAGTAAGCCACCTAAGATGTATGGCTTAGACAATGACTTTGCGGAATTGCACCTTCTAGGTGACAATGACACAAAGGAGGACCCTAGGGACTACACTGAAGCAATGTTCGACATTGATTCGAAGAGATGGCAAGAGGCCATGAAATCCGAGATGGATTCCATGTATCAAAATCAGGTCTGGACTCTTGTAGACCCTCCAGAAGGTATAGTACCTGTTGGAAACAAATGGGTCTTCAAGAGGAAGATAGGCGTTGATGGGAACGTGGAGACTTATAAGGCTAGACTCGTAGCCAAGGGTTACAGGTAACGAGAAGGGATTGACTATGAAGAAACCTTTTCTCCTGTAGCCATGATTAAGTCCATTCGGATTTTGCTTGCTATAGCTGCGTACCATGATTATGAGATATGGCAAATGGACGTGAAGACGGCCTTTCTGAACGACTACCTAAAGGAAGAGCTCTATATGACTCAACCCGAAGGTTTCATGTCCAAGTCTGAAAAGACTAAGGTATGCAAGCTTCAAAGGTCCATTTATGGACTTAAGTAAGCCTCCAGGAGCTGGAACATTCGTTTCGACACTGAAATCAAAACGTTTGGTTTTACTCAAAATGAAGACGACAATTGTGTTTATCAAAAGGTCGTTGGGGAAGCAGTAGTATTCCTAGTGTTATATGTAGATGACATATTACTATTTGGGAATGACACTGCAATACTTTCTTCTGTAAAAGTGTGGTTGTCCAAAACCTTCCACATGAAAGATTTAGGAGATGCATCTTATGTACTTGGGATAAAGCTCTATCGTGATAGATCCAGAAAATTAATTGGATTATCCCAATCTATGTACATTGATAAGGTGCTAAGTAGGTTCCAGATGGAACAATCTAAGAAAGGTTTTCTTCCTGTGAGACATGGAATTCACCTTTCTAAGTCCATGGAACCTAAGACTTCTGAAGAGATACGGCAAATGAATATGATTCCTTATGCTTCCGCCATAGGGAGTCTCATGTATGCCATGATATGCACAAGGCCTGATATCGCATATGCTGTGAGCATTACTAGTCGATATCAATCTAACCCAGGACCAGAACACTGGGCAGCTGTCAAGACGGTCCTTAAGTACTTAAGAAGAACTAAGGACATGTTCCTCGTATATGGAAGAGCAGCAGAGTTGCGAGTGGGAGCCTATACAGACGCAGATTTCCAATCTGACGTCGATGATAGAAGTTCCAACTTCGGATATGTATTCACTCTGAATGGTGGGGCTGTCAGTTGGAAGAGCAAGAAACATAGTGTAATTGCTGATTCCACAACAAAGGCTGAATCTGTCGCTGCAGCTGAAGCCGGCAAAGAAGCGTTCTGGATGAAGAAGTTCATCACTAAACTTGGGCTGGTTCCAACCATTACATCACCAGTAACTTTGTACTGTGATAATAGTGGGGCGATAGCTCAAGCCAAGGAACCCAGGGCACATCAAAAGAACAAGCATTTTGACAGGCGCTTTAATATCATTAGAAGATATGCTGCCGAGGGGAAAGTCAACATCCTCAAAGTTGCTTCAGCCGATAACATAGCAGATCCACTGACAAAGCCAATGTCTCAAATCCAGCTTGACCGTCATATGGAAAAGATGGGTATTAGATACATGGGAGGATGGCTTTGAGTGCAAGTGGGAGATTGTTGGAAGTATGCCCACAAAGCCACTCATTTGATGTAATAGCTTTTTGGAATACTTAATGTATTAAACTTTTATATGTTTAATGAAGGGCAAAGCTTATTGTTGATCACTATTTATTGTATCATGTGTTTAAGTAATAAGGGAATCCAAGGGATGTATTTGATCTAAGAGACAAGTGATCTAAGTGAGTTAGATTATCGAGACCATTCTCTTATGTTCATTCCTAAAACGTTCCTAGCCATAGGATTGCCAATTGGGTATTGACAATCCGCTAAGGTTAGTATGTGTTATGTCGACTCAAGCTTGAGTATGACTAGTCTCAAGTCATTTGGTGTTGGACACTAAGACAAACACATAGGTCCTCGAAAGAGTAATCGAGTACACTGAACAACGATCGAAAGAGAGTTTGAACATACATGTCATGTAAGAACTCGAAAGTTGCAATATGCAAAGTAGTCCTTTGACCTGAGGCATCATAGATGTCTAATGGTTAGGTCCTTGATCTTTGATCATGTCAACGACATTCCATCGGAGTGTCCACGACATTGTTGGGGTCAACCTATCTAGTCATGTAGGGATATGAATGCACAACAAGGGATCTCTAACCTTCCATGGTGGAAGGAGAATACTCTAAGAGATGATTTGTAAGTCTTTGGCCAAAGCAAATGAATATGACTTAGGAAGTTTGTTCCAATTCATATTCAAAGGAATCATATAGAAAAGTATCACATTGGATAGTAGACATGAAACAAACTATCACTTAAACAATGTGATTAAGAGTATTGTATTAGAGAATGACCGTATTGCATTGTAGTTGTAACTGGATAGGTTCTCCAACCAATTCTACTTAGCTTGGGTAACCATGACATACTGCTAGGTGTCACTCATGGTTTGTGGAAGCCCTAATGACTAGAAAACACTAATCATAAAGGGAGAATTGAAATGTGGTTTCAATTCACAATCGATCGTTAAGAGTAACAATCGCCCACTACCTCGCTAATTGGAACCTAATGGATCGTACACCGAGTAAGGGCGATAGTGAAGAAATTAAATGAAATGGATATGCAATTAAATGGTTTAATTGAAGAATGATCAAGATTAATTAATTAGTTAATTAATTATACGAAAGGTTCGTATTGGGCTTTTAAGTTGGTTTTGGGTTTCGGGGCCTAAAAGTGTTTTGGTCCATAAGGCCCATCATGTTTAAGTTGTATGACAACTAAAATAAAATAGGCAATAAGCCCAATCACAACATATAGGCCGGCCATGGTGAGGAGATGGTGAAAGTTTGCTTAATTGCAAGTTTGCCACTCACCAAAGAAAAGTGTTATAAAAGCAACTTTATAGCTATTTTCTCATTAGGGTTTTCTTTGAGGCAAAGAGGTGAAACATTTTCTCTCTTTCTCTCTACAAAGAGGTCGGCCACTTAGGGAGATTAATCTAGCAATCTCTTCTTCCCTAAGTCATCCATTTCATCTTCACACTTAACCCTTGGTGTGGAGACTTAGAGAGATCAAACTTTTGGTGTTTTGGAGAACAAATCCTCAAATCCTCAAAGAAGCAAAGGAGCACTAAAAGGAGGAAAATCACAAGGAATATCCAAGGAACTTGGAGGTGACTTGAAGGCCTTCCACTTGGGTGAATCCCTTGTGTAAACAAGGATGAGCTTCAAGGGTAAAGAAACTCTAAATCTTTACTTCTCTTTAATGTTGTTAAAGAGTCTTTTTGGTTCACCATATACTAGGCTTTGAAAGTCATGGGTTTTATGAATTGTTTTTTAATGCATGCCTACTTTAAAGTGTTAATAGTTTGCATATGTATTCAAATGTTCTTACTTGTTCTTAGCTAGGACAAAATTTTTCCTTCACTGTGACCGAGGGAACTTATCCTGAAAATCCAAAACCCTCAGCCTTCGTTCTGGAAGAGAGCGATGGGAGCGACGAGGTTCCATTAGCGAGTCACTTTCGACCCCGCCGTCAACCTCCTCCTGTGTCCGAGGCGGTTGTCCAAGTCAGCCTTTCTACCGTCGACCATGGCAAACGACCTACCGAAGAGCCAGAAGTAGCGGTGGAGACACCCATTCATCCGCAGGACCAGGATCTCCATATTTCTCTGTAGGAAGCCACTTCGGCCTTCGTAAGTACCCCCTACCGCCTTTCTTTGGTTATTTCTCTGCCATAGAACTCTAAACCAGGAAAATACTAAATGTCAGGTGCCTCCTCTTGTGTCCGAGACGGCTGTCCAAGTCGGCCTTTCTACGGCCGACCGTGGTAAACTACCTGCAGGAGAGCCAAAAGCGACAGCAGAAACGGCCGTTCATCCGCAGGGCCAGGACCTCAATATTCCTCCACAGGAAGCCACTTCGGCCTTCGTAAGCACCTCTTACCGCCTTTCTTTGGTTATTTCTCTGCCATAGAACTCTAAACCAGTAAAATGCTAAATGTCAGGTGCCTGTACACTCTTTTCATCGAAAATTCTATGCGCCGAAAGGTGTTATCTATATTTCTTGGCCGCCTTAGTGGCCATCGAATGTAAATAACCTCCATCGGCCGCGTGAACTGAGAAGCAATCTAAGATACTGGGCTCGGCCATTAAGTTCTTTAGGTTCGAGCAACGATTCTAAAGACATGACCGAAGTCTCCTCTCGGCAAGTTTAAAAAAACAAAACTTTCTTGCTACCTTTTTCGTGATTTCCTTGAGCTTAAACTGATTTTTATGTGCATGCTTCATAGGAAGTCGAGTTCAAAGCCCTCCTGTCAAGTACTATTGGAGCGGCTGGCCCTTCGGTCCCTACAACTGACCCCGCCGATTCAACTGCTCTGGTTCGGGTGCAAGAAGTTTTGTCTCTCTCTACATCGCAAGTCCTTGAATGCAAAGGCCTCGATTTATTAGGTGCCTGCCTAAACGACCTCGGCGCAGATGGTCAAATGAGCACCGAAGCCATGGTTCAGGCATCGTCTGCCTTAGAGCGAGTTCGGGAGACTTTTAGTGTCCTTGAGAATGCTCTTCGGGCTGAACACGATCTGAAAGCTGCCATGGCCGTCCAAGACGCTCTTTGTTGGAAGATTGATGCTTTAAAGGTGAAAGGGGAAGCCTTGGTCGACCTCGACCGTCAAATAGCCGAATTGGCAAAATGAAGGTCGGCTATTGCTTCTGAGATTACGAAAGACTTCGAGTCGGGCGACAAAGGTTATCTGACTGAGTATGCGGCGAGCGCAAAGCGAATCGAGTAGTTAAAGATGGACAAGAAGAACCGGCAGGCCGAGGTCATAATGGGCGAGGTGCGCTGGCTAGAGCTTAAGGCTTTTCTCGGCACTCTTCTTTCTTCTTTGCCTTGAATTTATTTAAATGTAAACTGATCGACCAACTCAATTTGTGTATTCTTCTATTGATCTTAATGAAATGAATTTCTATTCCCACATTTCCCATGTGACCGGATAATACTTCTTTAAAAACTTCCCATTGATTGGCAATTTGTGAACTAAACCAGTTCGGTCTCTAAGATGATATGCACCTTTGCCGAGAACCTTATGTATGACGAAAGACCCTTCCCAAGTCGGCGACCATTTGCCGAACCTAGGGTCTTTAATTCTTATGGGCAACACCGTTTGCCAAACTAATTCTCCTTCGCCAAATGTTTTCTGTCGGACCTTTTGATTGTATGCTTGCTCGACAATCTGTTTTTGTGCCACCAGCAAGTTATAAGCATCGAGTCGCGCTTCTTTTAAGTCTTCTAACTCCTGTCTCATGGACTGATTATATTCGGCGCTGAACAGACTACTCTGTTCAATTATTCGTAATGAATTTATGCTTAGCTTGACTGGTAACATTACGTCGTGTCCGTAGGTTAGTGCATACGGGGTTGTCCCAGTCGTCCATCAGAACGATGTTTGATATGCCCATAAAGCCTCATTTAACTTTAAATGCCATATGCCAGGCCTCTCTTTTATTATTTTCTCGAGAATGTTGATCAACACTTTGTTACTTGCCTCGGCCTGCCCATTTGCTTATGGATAATATGGTGTAGACTATTCAAGCCAAATTTTCAAACTTGATGTATACTCTTTAAACCTCTTGGCTGTAAAGATTGTGCCATTGTCAGTTATAATCGTTTCTGGTACGCCAAATCTGGTCACAATGTGTTCTTCCACAAAGTCACAAACTTCTTTAGACGTTAGCTAGGCATATGATTTTGCTTCGACCCTCTTAGTGAAGTAATCGGTTGCTACTAGTATCCATGCGCGTTTGGCAACCCCGGAAGATGGTGTGATTTTACTGATTACGTCCATGGCCCATCCTTTAAAGGGCCATGGTTTAGTGGCCGAATGTAATGACTCGGCCGGGACCCATTGTATAGGACCATGAATCTGACATTGTATGCACCCTTGTGCGAACTCGATACAATCCTTTAATATTCTTGGCCAAAAATAACTGTGTCGTCGAAGCAACCACCGCATTTTACGTCCGGAATGATGAGCTCCACAAACCCCTTCATGGACTTCTGTGATTGCTTGAGCACCATCTTGGGGACCGAGTTAGCAGTAATAGACCATCCTCACCCTTTCGGTATAGCTCGTTTTGATACGTGACATAGTTTGTGGTGTGAACTCTTGTCTTGCGACTGTGTTGGCCATTAGGATTGTCAAGATACTGCATAATGGGCTTTCTCCAATCATTTGGTATTGCCTCGATGGCACAAACATCTATAAGGTCTTGTCGGTCTAATAACGAAGGTAAGGACATGACTCTGGTGCATATCACGTTGTCGCGTCGAAGGACTTGCTGGTTAACCAAGGCTGGGTATAGCTGTCGTAACACTGATATTTCTCGGCCTAACTTGCCCTCCAAGAGTTATGCACTGAAGGCGATTTGAGCCAATTCGTCTGCGTCGATATTATGGATCCGGGAAATATGTTCAAATGTAATACCGTCGAAGGATTCGGCCAAATAGCTGGCAACCATGTGGTAGGGTGCCAGGGTACAACTCATGCATTGAAAAGACCCATTAAGTTGGTTAATCATAAGTTCGGAGTCGCCAAGGATAAGGGCACGGGTTGCCCGCAAGTCATGAAGGATGCCAAAGCCGATGATAAGGGCTTCGTATTTGGCCTGATTATTTGTGCATTGAAAATCCAACTTGAGCAAAAAATACCAACGATCGTGGTTTGGGGATTGAATGACAATTTCGACGCCAGCCGAGGATGAAGTACTTGAGTCGTCAAAGTACATCGTCCAGTAGTTATCGTGCGTTTCAACCATGCCGATTCGACATCGGTGACCCTAAAACCATAGGGGGAAGGGTGTTAAGCGAGGAAATCAGCCAGTGCCTGGCTTTTGACAGCTTTCTGGGGCACGTATTGCAAGCTAAACTTGGACAACGCCATTGTCCACTTCCCAATTTGGCCTTTTACGATTGGTCGGGTGAGCATGTAGCGGATGACGTCGGTCTGGGCAATGACTTGTGTGACCGATGGGAGCATGTAATGCCGAAGCATGGAGGCGGCAAAAAATATGGCGAGACAGAGTTTCTTGACGGTGGAATAATTGATCTCCGGTTGATTGAGATTTCGACTGAGGTAGAAAATAGCCTGCTCTCGTCTGGTATCGTTGTCTTGCGTGAGGAGGCAGCTGATGGACTCTTCGGTTGCCAAGATATATAGCTTGAGAGGCTTACTGCACCGGGGTGGGACAAGGACAGGTGGTGTCGCGAGGGAACTTTGATTTGCGTAAACGCCGCCTGATTCCCGTCTTTCCACTGAAATTTATTTGAGTCCTTAAGTTTCAAAAGCGTAGAGAACGCTTTCATTTTACTCGCCGAGTTAGCGATAAATCGGGGGAGAAAATTTATCTTACCAAGTAAGGACTGTAGTTGTTTCTTCATCATCGGGGGTGGAGCATTGATGATTACACGTGCTTTATTTTCATCCACTTCAATCCCACGGTGATGCACAAGGAAGCCGAGAAAATTACCGACCGACACACCGAAGGCACATTTGGCAGGATTCATTTTGAGGTTGTGTTGACACATACGGAGGAAAGCTTGTCGGAGATCATCCAGATATGTCTGCCGACATTTAGATTTAATTACAACATCGTCGATGTAGACTTCGACGATGGTTCCAATTAAATCCTGAAATATGGTGTTCATTGCTCGTTGGTATGTGGCGCCGGCGTTCTTGAGGCCGAATGGCATGACTACCCATTTGTAAGTGCCGAGTGCCCCCTGGCAGCGAAAAGCAGTCTTGTGCACATCGGCTTCGGCAAGGAAAATTTGGTTGTACCCAGCATGTCCGTCCATAAAAGATAAGATCGCATGATTCGCCACGGCATCGATTAACAAATCTGAAATCGGCATTGTATACTCATCTTTGGGAGTTGCCAGATTCAGATTTCTGAAGTCGATGCAAATGCGCAATGCACCACTTTTCTTTAAAACAGGAACTATATTGGCCAACCATTCAACGTATCAAGCTGTCTGAATGAACCTTGCTTTCAAAAGCCGAACCAGTTCATCCTTGATACCGAGTTGCACTTCGATCGAGAATCGTCGAGGTGGTTGATGGAAAGGTTTACACCCAGGTTTAATACGTAACTCATGCTCAACGAGAGTGCGATCTAAGCCAGGCATTTCATGGTAGCTCTAAGCAAAACAATCTTTGAATTCCTCAAGCAGGGCACGAAGTTCGGCTTTCATAGGTTGGGGAAGTAGCATTAATAAATAAAGGTCGTGGGTCATCGGCCGCCCCAACATTAATTTCTTCCAAGGGGTCCTTAACTTGGGGCTGATTGTCTTTGAGCTCGGCCGGGGCAGCTTGAATTTTATCAAGAGATAAGACAGGACCATTATCTCCTTCGGCGAGGAACTCGACAAGGTTAACGCCCGAATTTGGTTGCTTAGATATAGTATACCAATGAGGCAGCAGTAGTTCCATAGTAGATGAAACTGAGGCCCGACGTTTTTCTTGGTCGGTGTCAAACATCGGGGTCGGGGATGAAGTTAGCTAAACCAAGTCTCGCCAAATCCTGGTGGACAGTTTCGGCGCCAACGTTGATAGCTTTTTGAAGAAAAATTCGAGTCGGCCGTCTTTCATCATTGAAACCCTGTAGGGTGATGTAGCCGACGTGGTCATCATAATACCGTGCTTGGATCATGTTAGCTTTGAAGGGCTGACTATCGGTCGGGTGAACAGTGACCGATTTACCATCCTAAAAAACGAGCACTTGATACAATGATGAAGGAATACAGCTAGTTTGATGAATCCAGTCTCGACCGAGCAGTGCATTATACTCGATCTTGGAGTCGACGATAAAAAAGGCGGTCATGTGATTACGGCCGGCAATTTTTACCGCTAAAGGAAACACCCCTTTGGTTTGGGATTTATCTCTGACAAAACTGCTCATTGTGATCCCGAAGGGAATAAGTTCGTCATTGGAGCGACGTAATGCCTTTATGATGTTTACAGGCATGATATTGACAGTGGCTCCATAGTCGACAAAAACTTTGGAGACTGGATACCCTTCGATATGGGCCGTTACATACAATGGCGTCAAATGATGAAGTTTGGCCTATGAGGAGTAAGGAAACAATTCGGCCAAAGCTGCCTTGAGATTGTCATCTTTTGTTGTCGACTCGACTTTAGCAATGGTTACAAAATCAATGTGACCAGCTTCCTCGGCAACTACGTCGTCATCGAGGAAATTCGGTTGAGCTGTGCTCGACTGAAAATCAGCGGGTAAAACATGGACCATACTGATTTCCATTTTATCCAGGTTTGACGGGCCCATTGGGTTACGATCATCTTCTTCAGCCTCTTCTCTTTCTTGGTCACCAACTGCGGCATCCGCTTCCGTCAGAGTTGTACAAAGAGGCTCATCAGCTCATTCTTCAATAGTTTGTTCCCGCGGTGTCTCTTCGGCAGCCTGTTGGTTCTGTGTAGGTGCCTCAAGTGGGTCTGAGATTAGAAGTGTGCCTGGGATTGGTGCTAGGATACGAGCTTGCTCTTGGTGCATTATACATGCATCCCTGGTGTCGAGATAGTCATCCAACCGTGTGACTCGTGTTATTTCATCGACCGTAAGGCCGAAAAGAGAAACAGTCGAAAAGACTTCGAAATGGTATCGTAAATACTAAATGTCCTCCATTGAGAAAGGAAGGTTGGTTGCATCGATATCAGTGTATGGGTCGACTTCAAAACCAAGGACTCGAGCTTCTCGTATGTGCTGGAACCTAGCTTTCAATCCTGGATCTGAGGTCTTCTGAATAATTTGCTCGACATCCAGGCAAGTTAGGACGAGATCTATTGTATCTTGACATGCTCTCGGTAAACCATATAGATCGTTGGTCGAATGTTTTTTATGAAACTCTCGCATATATTCCAAGGCCTCCTCGAGGAATGGTGGATGTAAATTCCGTCGAATTTTAATCAAATGTGCTTGTGTGGTTGGCGGGGGCAGTTTGTTTTCAGCTTCTTGCCTGAAATACTCAAAGCGTTCCTTCATCTCCCCAGGCCGCAGAAGAAGTTTGATCTGTTTATCAGCTTCCTCAAACGTGGTTTCGACATCTTGATTGACTAGCCGTTTCCCTTGAACCAGCTCTGTCATAATCGTTGGAGATGGTCGTTCATCGTTATTGGCAACTGTTTCCTTCGATCGCCATTTAGGGATCGAAGTTTCTTGGGCCGCCCGTCAGCGGGCCATGCAATCTATTCTTTGGTGCTAACGTTTCTGGGATTTGGACAGTGCAGTGTAAACACCTTTCGAAGAGTGATATGTATACCAACGCTGGTCTCGAGGTTCGGGAGGTTTGAAAGTTTTTTGGCTCTGCGATGATTTCAAGCTGTTAGAATTATGTATGTAATAATCTTCATCATAAAACAGAGCATCAAAATCGAGGCGCCGTCTGACTGAAAGTGTCTCTTCCACCCGTACTTTAGGACCGAGCCTATAAAAAACCCCTTGATGTTGGCCTGCGTTGAGCACCTTTTGCTGTGTTGCGGTTGTAGGTGGTTCCATTATAGGCGGTGAAGACTTTTCTTTTGGCTCGGTGTTGACATTTGCTTTACATTTGCTGCATAAAACTGCCGACCCACTGTCTTCATCAGTGCTGTAATCTATCATAGGCTTGATAATAGTGGGTCCCGTTAGAGCTGTAGGTGGTTTGTTTGAATGAAAATCAGCATTGAAACGTGGCCCGAGAATTCTGATTCAGAGAACGTTGCGGTGTAACGACCTCTGCTTTCCCTTTTCCTTTGTCCCTAGGTAGGCGATTATCTACCATATTTACTGTTGCCGTGGGGAATGGGTTGGTATCAACACTCATCTTCTTCTCTGGAAATTTGAGTTTACCGTTATTAATCCAGCTTTGGATGTTGTCTCGAAACACGACGTAATTATTTGTCCTATGTTTGCTTGAATTATAGTATTTGCAATATATCTTTCCTTTAAGCTCGTCGGCCTTGGGAATGGTATGCACAGGCCGAAGTTAGATGATTTTCGCTGATAGCAATTGATCAAAAATTGCATCGGCCTTTGTAATATCAAAAGTATAGACTTTTGATGTTTTCATTGTTTCTTCAGGGGCCGAGCGGGTTTTGACTTCCTTAGAGTCAATTTGAGTCAGTGCCTTGCAAACGTATGGCTTATCTATGACTATCTCAGCTGAGTCCACGCTAACACATTCACCTTCGGCCGATGCATAACTAACAGTGGAATTTTTGTAGATCGTCCTTCTGGACGGAGCTTTCGAGATCTTCTCTTCATGGAGCAAATAATCGTATTGCTCGACATGCTGGGCTAGTTCATACATATCCCGAAAGTTTGCCCCCAAGAATTTCTTTTTGTATTCTACGTCAAGACCATTCAGAGCAAGTCTGACGAATTTGACTTCGGGGAGAGGTACTCAGCACCAATTCCTGGCTGATTTAAATATGGTAAGATAATTCATCGGTGACTCGTCGGATGCTTGAGCCATCCTTGCTAACGAGGATACTGACACTTTCATCCTTGGCCGATAAAACTGCTCATGAAATTTCTCGACCAACTCCTCCCAGCTCTGGACAGAATTCGGTAGGAGGTTGATATACCAAGCAAATGCTGAACCGATCAATGAAAAGTTGAACAGTCGCAGCTTGTGAAAGTCGCTATTGACATCTCCGCATTGCGCGGTGAAACGAGCCACATGTTCCAACGAGGATAAGGATGATTCTCTAGCAAAAAGGCTAAAATCCAGGATTTTAAAACCTCTAGGGTATTCGAATTGTTCCACATAAGCTGGATACTGATGTATAAATTTAGGGAACTTCGGCTCTTTCTTCATGGCCGAATCGATCATCCGATGGATCTCGGTCATATCGACGGGTGTTGCTTCCACTCTTTGGTCGGATCCATCTAACCTACTATTTGATTATCCTCATTTTTCCAAGTTAATTGGTTTGAACCGAGCAGGGGTTGACTCGGCTGGTGCAATTGGTAATAGATTATTTTTTGGTGGCAAGTGCTGGGCAAGATCGAAAAACCTACCGTCGCTGACCTTACTAACCAGTATTTCGAGTAATCTGGTTTGTGCCTCATTGGTATTGCGTATCACGTCATGAAGTTTATCAATTCCTTGACTAAACGTCTGTTCAACCGTCTGAGATTGCTCGTCAAGTCGTTTTCGAATAAACAATCTTGTTGGTGGATCAGATCCCTCGTCACAATCCTCCACTATCCCTTCTTTGAGAACGCAGGTGTTCCTGTTAGGGATTTCAAGACTGCAAAACTGACCGCCGAGATTAACTTTCCTTTCTCGACGAGTCGCGCTCGTGGACTTAATTGTCACGGCGCTAATGGGATTCTGCGCCTGCGGCACACTTTGTCTTATGTTCTGAATTGGCAAATCGGCTGTTGACTTTCCCATAGCTGTTTTCTTTTTTACCGATCACGTTTCAATTGGCATGAACTTCGTAGTTTAGCACTGGGTCCCACCGGGCGTGCCAAAATGTTGACCCTAAAAACTACCAAGCCTACGTGGCGCGCAGGCCGAGTAATCTATAAGCTAACTACGTCATTTGATGAATGCGGGGCGTGCCAACTCTTCGGCCGAGCTTAACCGAGGAGTAAATTTGTTGATGTTGCGTTGGGTACGCGGCTGACTACTGTGTCTTGCGATTGCGACCGAGGAAGGAACACGTCTCGGCCTCTTGGGTTCTCGAACCTGAAAACAAGGCTACTATTCTTACGAAGTTCACGAATCATCGTCATCGGATTCGGTCACAGTGATGTTATTCGTCAGAGTAAACTCACGCCGAATCGACACCAAAGTGTAAGGGCACAAATACTCAAAGCGAATATAAGTCTTAATAGTGAACGTGGTTCGGCCGTCTGAATGCCGAACTCTAAATCCCACTTGAAAGTATCCAATCATAAAATAACTCGGCGTGCAATATGCCGGGCTTAGTAAACTGTAACACCTCACTTCGCCGAGAAGGCTAATGAGATGACCTCAATCAATAAGGATTCGGAAATCATTCTCAACCAAGACTTGGATAGGTAACCAACCGTCCTCGCCGCAGTGCTGTTAATGCCAACGGAAGATGCTGTGAGATCGGCTGATTCTACGGTGATAAAGCTGTCTATGCCGACTTAAGATATCACCGGTTGCTTTCACAGTGCTGTTGATGCCAACGGAAGATGTGTCAGCGAAAAGAGAAAATAAAAATCTCAAAGTTGTTGAGAAAATTTGTGCAGGGTAGTTGTGTGTTGAATTGGAAGGGCCCCGAACGATGTACAGCCTCCTCTATTTATAGCACCGGATACCTTCAAGGTCGAGTTAAAAACTTACCCGGATTAGGACTTCTTCTCTTAATCAAACACTAACTCGACCAGTCCTATTTTCACTATAATTGTGAACCTAGTCCTTTATTGAGCCGGATTCACTTCTGGGTTATTAATCTTGCCGAGACTCCTCATTGCACCAGGATTCGACTCATCATGCATCATGACTTAACCGACACATGTTTGGAAGCCCATGACCTAACCAATCCAGAACTAAACAATCCCTGCTAACCCTGTCGTAAGGCCTTCTGGGCCGAGAATAATTCTATACTCGACCCAAACTGATATTTTGGGCCCAAACACTTCTTATTTGATTTTTCGTTGTTTTTGCAAGGAACCAGAGCCTTTTCATGCTTAAGAGCCACATGTATGTCATTGTTCTTCTGCAAATGTTTCCACTTTGATTTCCACTGTCTTTCTGGTTCTCCGTTTAGGAAAATTGGAGCATGGAAGTGATAGGTGCATATTTATGCAACTTAGTTAGCTTGTTTCTTGGCATTTACTTAGTTTAATTCTAGTTATTTTAGTACTTTAACCTATTTTCGTGTGTTTGTAGGTTCAAATAACAAAGTTGGCAACAAAGTGCTATTTGGAGCTTTTTGGAGCATTTTTGGGCCAAGATTGGATAGTGCAAACATGGAGACATGAGGATGGACGTTTTTGAAGATTAGAAGGCTAGAAATCAACATGTGTGTGTGCAAGTGTGTTGACTTACAACTACAAACTTTCATACACGACATGAGCAGAAAATATGTTGATTGCTAGCTAAAATAATGAAGAACATATGTGTGTGCAAGTGTAATAGCTCGTACATGTGGAAATAAAGATAGAAAACAGCACACACACATGCAAAGAACAAATAGACAACATTCATACATGGCATGGACTTGATTGCTAGCTGAAATGATGTTATGTGGAAATGATGATTACATGACAGCACACACACATGAGAAGTGAGCTGGAACACATGGCAAAGAGTGCAGAAAATCAAGTTTGAAGGCACATGGACAGTTGCAAATGGGTGTTATCCATCACATTTCCTTTAACGTCCAAAACTATCCCGAGGTCTTTTAACGAACTTATTCGTTTGATTAATTAACATATTAATTAATCCTTGCCATAAATAAATGATTAAACCATTTAATCATTCTTACTCATCTCCGTTTAATCTCCAATCTCCACCTCTTATGGTGTGCGATCCTTAGGTTCCTTTTAGCGAGGCAGTGGGCGATTAAAACCATTTCAAATCGATTGTGAATTGAAACTTACTTTCAATTCTCCCTTTAGTGATTATACACGTTTAGGGCTTCCACAAACCATGAGTGACACCTTGCAGCATATCATGGTTACCCAAGCTAATCAGAAGAGGTAGAGAAAACCTATTCAGTTTGGGATTACAAATGCAATACGGTCTTTCTTTAATACAATACTCTTGACCACATTGTTTGGTTTGATAGTTTATTTATTCATGTCTACTATCCAATGTGATTCGTGTGCTTATATGATTTCCTTGAATGTGATTCGGAACGCATTCCCAAATCTCATTCATACTCTGGCCAGAGATTCTAAATCATATCATAAAGTATTCTCCCTCAAACGGTTTGAAGGTTAGAGATCCCTTGTTGCGCATTCACTTGCCTCCATAACTAAGTGGCTTAACCCCAACGATGTCGTGGACACCCCGATGGGGTGACTTTGACATAATCAAAGATCAAGGACTTAACCACAAGACAACTGTGATGCCTCAGGTCAAAGGACTAATTTGCATTATCCCAAACATGAGTTCTCATGTGACACGAGTATGAGAACTCTTCGTTGATCACGTTCAGTGAACTCATTCTCTACTGAGCACCTACGTACTTGTCTTGATGTCACACACACCAATGACTCGAGACTAGTCACTCTCCATGAGAGAAGACATAGCACGTACCGATCTTGACGGACTGTCAATGCCCAATTGGCAATCCTATGATCAGGAACATTTAGGATGTGTCTACGAAAGAATGGTCTCATGAATCTAACTTCATTAGATTACATTCTTCCAATCACATATTCCTTGGACTTTATCATTTAAGCATATAACATTTATATGAGACGGCTCAAACAATAATCTTTGCCCTTTATAGTTAAACTAGATTAGTTTAACATTCGAAATGTCCATAAAGTATCATCATATGATTGGTTTTAGGGCACATTTCCAACAATATCCCACTTGCACTAGAGCCAATCAGCTTGGTCATCAGTGATGATACCTCTTATGTAGTCATTTCATAAATGGCTGAATAGTAGGCCTAGGCAATGGATATCTATATGTTATCCATAAAAGCAACCTTGAGAATAACGACGTCACCATTATACATGATTCTCAATCATGTGGTTCAGTCTCTCATTTGAGTTCAGACCTTGATGAGACCTTGATTCCCTGGCTTGAGCTATCGCCCCATTAGTGTCATAGTGTCGATACACTAGATACACTTTCTGGTTGGAACCGAATAGAGAGTTCATGAAATGAACTTTCCCATCCAAACAACATTGTTGCAAACTTCTATATGGCAATATATATTTTGCATTCATAATGGAACACACTAAAGTCATTACTTTAATGTTTCCATCCAAATATCTCTTTAGTCATAATAAAGAGATATATGTTTATCTCTTCATTCATAATGAAGAAACATCCAATGATGGATTAGATTCATAATCTAATACATTTACGCTTCCATTACGTTACTCTAATTCTTCCTCGATCTTTGAGGAATTTATCCTTTAGTATTTCTTAAATACTTAAGGACTCACTTGACAATTGCCATGGTTCTGATCCTGGGCTTGCACTGATATTGTCTTGTACCGTTCTAGGTACAACTCATATCAATGTTTTTCATACAATATGAAATACATAAATCACCTTTATGCGTATGCATAAAGGATTCTTATTTACGCATTATTTCTTTGGGAGTCAAAGGGTACGTTCCCTTTGAGAAGAGCTACCTCCTAGTCTCACTAGAGTTGTTCTTCTGATTAAAGTTTATCATCATATGAGAAACTTCCTAGCATCTTTTGTCTATTATTAGGGATTTATATAATCAAATTATATCCTAAAATCTATCAATATAGATTTCCATCCCATGTATATAGACTATGTCTCCCATATACATTCTATCTTCATATAATGTTTAAAGTCATAACTTTAACGAAGAAAATATTCTTTTCATTTCCAAAATTAATATATCATATATACATTCATATATATCACATATATATATAAATTTAGGAATATGATTAACTCCCACTAATCTTTTGTAAACCTAGTAAACAAAAGATTCATTTACATCTTTATGAGAAATCAAACGATTTGACCTTTCTCTCATAAGACTCTTATAGCTCCCACTAGCTTGCTAAGATCCATGATGGATGGATCTCTACAACTTACATGTCTTGTGATTCATAGTTTTAGACATATATTATTAAGACTATCTTAATAATGGTTTCGGAAACCCATATTATGTCCAAACATTGAATCACCATTTAGTTGTAGCTAGCTATCTTCGAATTAATTGAAACCAAGACTACGTCAAAAATGGTTCCTTCAAAGTCAACCATTCTCTTTGATTGCAGTCACCTTAAGCTACCAATTAGCTATGGGGGTTTCATTATTTCGGGTCAAATGGTACTTTACCATTTCCTTGAGTATATATCATATATGCACTCAATGTAGTCATAAGGATTTTCATTCTTATTTCTTTCGAATTAAGAGGTGTAACTCTATGACATAGTCATAAAGTTCAAACCATTCAACTGAGACGGTTTATAAATCCTTCTTGACTACCTTGCAGCTTTTGGTATAGGAACTAGGTTGTTATATTTGTTGATTACTATCTTGTCTCTCAAAGAACCCATTCTTTGAGTTCTATCTCACGTTTATTTGCTTTTAGGCAAATCACATTGTAGGATTACAATGAACTACCCAACAAAACAACATTTGTTAGTTGGTTTATAGAAGTGATATCCAAAAGTTAATTTAAGGATATCCCACAAGATTGTTATCAAACAAATATTGCTTATTAGCACACAACCCCAAATCTTAACATGTTTTAAGATTTGTCTTTCTTTCCAACTACATCTTATGGAGTCATGAAAATATTGGAAGATCTTCTAATTTACAATCATATTGTTTTAGAAGTATATATCCTATATATGGGTAATAGATAACATCTAACGAACTAAATCTTATTCGAGTTCGTTCTTCTCCTAAAGGAGAAATTCATTATCTTATGATGCTATTTTCCTTGATATCTTTCAAGGAAACTCATCTAAAGTGTTACTTTTCCTTGGATCAAATCTAAGAAGGTAAATACTTTAGATGTCTTCCTCATCAACTTACATTTCTTGAATTCTTTGAAACATTTTGCAAAGTATTCGGGCTTGTGTTTATTCAAAATAAACTATAGTCCAACCGAGAGTGATCTTCGGTGAATGTCATATAACATGAGTAGTATTATGTTTGTGGACAAGTGCCACTAACATCTAAGTGAATTAACCTCAACAACTTTGTGATTCTTTCTTCTTTCCAAAAGAATAAAGATTCGAACATTTCGCCTCTATACAATTTTAACAAGAAGGTATTGGATCCGGATCTAACGATCCAAAGCGTCCATCTATGACCAACTCGTAATTTATGTTTTAGAGGTATCACAACTTTAGTTGGGATTAGTCACTATCTTGCAACCTTTTGGGTTTTAAGCATCATTATATTCTAAACAGTTAACACCACCATATTATCTCTACTACAGAGACAATCAATTAGATTACCATAATCCAATCATTGATTAATAAAGAACAATGTTTTGTCAAACAAAACATTCATCCATTTCACATAGTGACGGAATTTAGTTCCTTAAAATTGGAATATAAAGACAATCTATGTTTTTCCAATTTCTTTGGTAGTTCATTTGAGAAAGTAAGTACCATCTGCTTTCGCAGAGATCTACATTTGATTCACGTTTCGAATGTGAAGTACTTTCTCTTCTCTCATTAATCTTCTACTTCTTATTAGTCACACTTTTACAACGATTGTAAAACATAGTTACTAATACGGAATCAAGCATTCAAGTAGAAGAACCAACTGTTTTGAACTATTCAAGAACAATTTACAACACCTTCGAAAGGTGTGTTCTTGACACTTGCAAGACATTTCTTGCAAATACCCCTTCCAATGTCCATCCTTTCATAAAGAAAGTTTGTTCCCTTGGAGTTAATTTTATCTTCTTCATTTGACTTCTCCTTTGACTACAATAGTCATGGTCCATAAACTCCCACTATCTCTCTTGAAACTTATTTCAATTGTGTTATACACATCAAACATTTTGGAGAGCATGTGGTTATTGTTCACTATATAGTTTACAATAAACTTAGTGAACCATAAGGATAGGGACACAAAGGTGAAGTCCTTGCCTAGTTTCCGTCTCATTAAGTGGTTTATCACTTCAACACTCAATGATTCAAAATCATCATAAGTCCATATTAATGGACTATTTTTGTCAACCAACCATTATGTTCTAAACATAATTACAAACTTTCAAGAGTTGTTCAAAGCAACTCTCATTTCTTCATACAACAATTTGTAAGTGAAGAATCATGGCACATTAAGTGTCCATGCCTTTGTGCTTTCTTCTTAAGTTCTTTGTTCATTTAACAAAGAAACAAGCACTAAGTGTTTGCATTGACTAAGGGTTGTTCAAAACAACTCATTATTTCTTCATACAACGATTTGTAAGTGAAGAACTAATAACGCTAAAAGTGTCCTTTTCTTTATGCTAATCTTCGTAAGTTCCTTTGTTCATATAACGAAGGAATAAGCATTGGTTGTTTGTGTTGTCCTCTTCATGATAGACCTTTCTAACATGTTCTTCCAATGATACATTATCATTAGGAAGATTGTGAGGATGAGACTACTTAGGTACATATACAATCCATTTAAGACATTCTTTGGGATTGTGGTACCAAGTCCGGAAACTAAAACATTCGGTTTTATTTGTCAAGTGTTGGATAGCGTTTGCAAATATATTGGTAAACAAATACATAACGAATATAAATTGATTGATTTTAAGCCATTTGATCCGGGTCTTTAAATCAAATAACACCACCCACTATTTTTGGCAAATTCCATATCCCTCAAAGGAATTCGAGAGTTTTGGATGAAACTCCTAGTAGGTTATGGGAGGCTCACTATTACCATGCCCACCTCACGATGATACGATGTTTGGCTAGCAAAAATAATAATGAGAGAGTACGCTTACTCATTTGCAACTAATGCAAGTACCCATCTTATTTGGCCTCTAGAGAATGTAACCTCACAATGATATGATGTTGGCTCCATTGCACTTAGTTAAGTCATTCCCACCATGCTTAGTGCGTGAAGGGGTTCAAGAATAGCCTCACGATGATACGATGTCGGCCATCCTCGTTGCCTACACTCACCTCATCATATGTGTATGGATTCCTCCTGAGTATAAGCATGCACTTTGTACTCCCCCATGATAGGGTGAAGCCGGTGTACAAGTCATAAACGATTGGATCCCACCATGGTGGAAGGCCTACGAAAGAGTGTTCTAAGCACTCTCACGCTTATCAACTTAATAATGGTTTGGTTGAGGGTTTTAGGTCTCATCACATATAAACATACATTTTAATCTCTATTAAAACTATTTTGGTCCTATTACAACTATTGGTCCATATGATTGTTTTTAGTTGTATATAATACTCCCACTATGCTTATAAAACGGTTTTTAAAGCAAGAGTATATGATACTACTAACATAACCTTTGCATTCATTTGATGGACTATATAGTTGCCTTAGGGCCTTAGGATGACTATGAACCTTTGTTTAGATTCAACACGAGCCTTGTGTTGAATCTCGGTCTAGGAATGGTGATTGATTTTAGTTACGCGTTTAATCACATTAAGGCGTGTTGTCTTAGGGGCGTTGGACCCAACTACTTCATTTTCATGCATATCAAATAAAGCAAGAAAGAAGTACTTCAAAGTAAAGGTGAGCTTATGCTCATTACAACATTTGCATAAAACAAATTACTTTAAAGTAAAGAAGAGCTTAAGCCCTTTTACAACATTTGATCAAATCAAATTACAACCAAAATCTAATCTACACATTCCCATGGTTCAAACAAATTTGAAACGGCCTATCACATAGCTCAATTATATTAGGCTTAGGTTCATAATCACCCTTTAATTAATTAACACTTTAACTAATTAAATTGAATGCAACATTTTCATTTGGTTTTTTGTATCCATAAAATTGATTTAAATGGAGCTAAACAAAATGAAAATCCAATTCTCATTTAAAGAGACAAAACAATTTTGTTCTCTACTTAATTTGGGCCAATATGCAATAACCACAACTTTTGGGCCATAAAGCAATTAACCTCAACTTTTGGGCTATATTGCAAAACTTTTGGGGTCACTTTGTAAAGACACAAAAGTCCACTACTTCATGTAATTACAATAGAACCCAAAATTTAATCAATGCAAAAACTTCATTAAAGGAGCAAAACAATTTGTCCTTTAGCGTTTTTGGACCTAAACGTAAAAACGTAAACTTTTGGGCCAAAGTGCAAATACACAAAAGTATCAAAACTTTATGTAATTGCATAAAAGGCCCCAAAAGTACCCCCACTAGGGGGTGGCCGGTTTTGGAAGAGGATAGAGTGATGTGTGTGTTGATTTGTGAGTTTTAGACATAAAGCAACAAGTGGTGCAAGTGGTGTGTGTGAAAGGAAATTAATCCTTACACACCCATCACCATTTCCATCACCATTCAAATAAATATCTAATGCAATAAATCATTTGAAAAACACAAAACAAAGACTTTATGAAATAAATCAAAACTTTGAATCAAAACACAAACCTTTTTGTTCTTGGCAAAAATGTCAAGAACAATGAAGAACACTCATGAAAAAACTCAAAATTTTTCCATGAACTTTTTCCACCCAAAAACATTCCAAAACCATTCAAACTTTAGGGAAATAACATCTAACCAAACTAGGGTACATAGGGGTTCCAAAAGTCACTTGAAAACACTTTTAACAAGTCAAACAAGAACCCAAAAATCCACCCTTTGGATTTGGCCGAAAATCCCCAAAGTCATGGCACCAAATTTTAGCTCCAATATTCATGCTCATATGAACTACATCTACAACATTTGAGATGGCAAATTTTCTAACAAAATTTACATTCAAAGAAACAAGAATAAAGCTTGTAACAATTACAACTTTTAAATCACAAACTATGAACCACAAAACACAAAAGGATTCACCAACTACTAGACCTAGGCTCTGATACCACTTGAAGGATTATTTTGTGAAAACATGTTCTTTTAAGCAACATCATATAGCATGCAATTAACAAATTAAAGGCGGAATCATGCTTGCATGCACTTAAAAACAAAACATTAACCATGAAATTCAAAGCCTAGTAGATTGGTGAACCAAAACTCAACTCAAAACATAGTGAGTTGAAATTTATACCTTTGTAGATTCCTCTTTGCATAAGCAAAGGCTAATCACCCAAAGAGAGGGCCTTCATTCCTTGCATCTTAAATCTATGGATTTGGATGGAAGAATAGGTTTCTCCAAGTTCCCAAAATAGGGAACCTCTAAGTCTCTTCACCAAGGAGAGATTGGAGAAGAAATGAGTGACCTTGGAGTAGTGGGATTGCAAGATGCACCCCCCAAGGTGGCCGGCCTCTTTAGAGAGAAATGGAGAGACAAGTTCTCACCAATTTTCTCCAAAACAAAACCTTTTTGAATTTTAGCTATAAAGTCATATTTATACCTTTATTCATTTGAGTGGCAAACTTGTAAATAAGTCCAAGTTCACTACCCTAAACATCATGGCCGGCCATTGGGATATTATTGGGCTATTATGCCCTTGTGAATCTTTATTCATTAAGTTGTCATACAACCTAAGTCAATGGGTTTAACGTTCGAAGCCCATTGGGTCTAAACGTCCAAAACTATCCCGAGGTCTTTTAACGAACTTATTCGTTTGATTAATTAACATATTAATTAATCCTTGCCATAAATAAATGATTAAACCATTTAATCATTCTTACTCATCTCCGTTTAATCTCCAATCTCCACCTCTTATGGTGTGCGATCCATTAGGTTCCTTTTAGCGAGGCAGTGGGCGATTAAAACCATTTCAAATCGATTGTGAATTGAAACTTACTTTCAATTCTCCCTTTAGTGATTATACACGTTTAGGGCTTCCACAAACCATGAGTGACACCTTGCAGCATATCATGGTTACCCAAGCTAATCAGAAGAGGTAGAGAAAACCTATTCAGTTTGGGATTACAAATGCAATACGGTCTTTCTCTAATACAATACTCTTGACCACATTGTTTGGTTTGATAGTTTATTTATTCATGTCTACTATCCAATGTGATTCGTGTGCTTATATGATTTCCTTGAATGTGATTCGGAACGCATTCCCAAATCTCATTCATACTCTGGCCAGAGATTCTAAATCATATCATAGAGTATT
The DNA here is from genome assembly GCF_916048215.2 of Malus sylvestris. NCBI lineage: Eukaryota > Viridiplantae > Streptophyta > Magnoliopsida > Rosales > Rosaceae > Malus > Malus sylvestris. The sequence continues at coordinate 13,277,788 of NC_062266.1, read as the reverse complement.
CTCCCTCAAACGGTTTGAAGGTTAGAGATCCCTTGTTGCGCATTCACTTGCCTCCATGACTAAGTGGCTTAACCCCAACGATGTCGTGGACACCCCGATGGGGTGACTTTGACATAATCAAAGATCAAGGACTTAACCACAAGACAACTGTGATGCCTCAGGTCAAAGGACTAATTTGCATTATCCCAAACATGAGTTCTCATGTGACATGAGTATAAGAACTCTTCGTTGATCACGTTCAGTGAACTCATTCTCTACTGAGCACCTACGTACTTGTCTTGATGTCACACACACCAATGACTCGAGACTAGTCACTCTCCCTGAGAGAAGACATAGCACGTATCGATCTTGACGGACTGTCAATGCCCAATTGGCAATCCTATGATCAGGAACATTTAGGATGTGTCTACGAAAGAATGGTCTCATGAATCTAACTTCATTAGATTACATTCTTCCAATCACATATTCCTTGGACTTTATCGTTTAAGCATATAACATTTATATGAGACGGCTCAAACAATAATCTTTGCCCTTTATAGTTAAACTAGATTAGTTTAACATTCGAAATGTCCGTAAAGTATCATCATATGATTGGTTTTAGGGCACATTTCCAATACAAACACTCATACATGGCATGGACTTGATTGCTAGCTGAAATGATGTTATGTGGAAATGATGATTACATGACAGCACACACACATGAGAAGTGAGCTGGAACACATGGCAAAAAGTGCAGAAAATCAAGTTTGAAGGCACATGGACAGTTGCAAATGGGTGTTATCCATCACATTTCCTTGCCCATGCCGTGCATCATCCTTGTCCCCTTCATTATTTATGTTTTCATACACCATTACATTGAATCATTGCACTCAATTGGTGCACATCCCTTGTCCCCTTCACCCATTAGATTTCATTCACTTTTACCTCCACTACATTCACTCATTGATGCACCACTTCTTCACTTTCCTTACCCATGTCGTGCATCATGAATCAACTTGCACCTATGACTCATCTCTGCACCATTCCACCTCTCTTTCCTTTATCTACCATGTGCACAATCATTCATGTTCCCTACTTGCATTCATAGCTGCAACACCACTCCATTTCACCCCCCATGCTTTGCATCATTACTTCACTTTCACCTTTGAATCATTGCTCACACCTCCATCCATCCCTCCATGCCGTGCACTTCCTCTATAAAAGGAAGTGTGTGTGGCAGCCATTACATTCAGTTTTTGCTTGAGAATTCATCCCCATTTCAATACAACTTTCATCCAAACACATCCATTCATCTTCACATCCATTCCTCCATACAACCAAACCTTCAAACACTCACCAACACCTTGTGCCGTAGCAAGGGAAGCGAAGGAAAGTGCTTGGACGTATATGCTATCCAACTTGGATCGTTGGAGCGTTTAGGTGCCTTCTTTGTTTTGTTTTTAATGTCTAAATTTGTTTATCGTTGCTTTGTAAGTATGAGGAACTAAACCCCCCTTAGCTATGGGGGAATTCGAAACCATGTTCATGCTTGCAATATGATTTGATTACCTTTAGTTGTGATTCATAAGTTGTGAATTCAATTTACTTATCAATTTGAATTAAAACTGATTTGTGTATGTTGGTTGAGAGTGCACGCTTAATTTTCATGCATAAATCTGATGCGAGGATATAAGGGAGTTTCACCTAATCGTTATGAACTTATATTCACAAGTAGTAAAGGTTGCTTGTGACAACCGCGTTAAGTAAATTCTAGGCATAAGTTTCATGCAATTCATAGTAACAAGTGCCTTGTCAATGCTTATGATTTTCATAGAACTTAATGATCTTTGCTTGTATCTCTATTATGCAATTCATGTGGGGAACTTGTGGGGAATACTTTGGGTTGTCGTATGCAATCATCCAATTCAATAACTTTAGGAAAATCTGAGGGTTAATTAGTGCAATTCACGGTTAATCTGGGGCGTTGGGAATTCATGGTTTATTGAAAAGCAATTGGAAATCGTTTTGTATGCAAGTGTGACATGTGTGGAGAAGAACCTCCTAGCTAGCCTTCCATCCATTCAATTTACTCAAATTCGTGCAGATTTCATTAGTTCTTTAATTTACTTGTTTTGTTTTCAAATTCATCAAAACCAAAACCCCCTTTACCTTGTTGAGTCATATTAGTTAGAAACTGATTTAGTTTGTGCTTTTAAGTATTTCGAACCAAGTTGAAACCAAAATTCGTCCAAAAGTGTGTTTAGAGTCTAAATCTGCCCAGTTTGTGTTTTTAGGCAGATTTGAGTGTTTTTAGCTTGTTTTGAGTTCTTTGAGTTTGTTTTGAATTCTTTGACTCTAGTTTAGTGTTTTTAACATTGTTTATATGTTTTTAAGTCAGTTTAGAGGTTATTAGCAAGCCCTCCTAATCCCCGGTTCAGAACGATCCCTACTTACATTCTTTACTACAATTGATACAAGAGGGTTTAATTTGTGTGTTAAGTTAATTTTCGCATCAAATTTTTGGTGTCGTTGCCGGGGATTAGCAACATTGCTAATCCCTTGTTATTTCTTTTTTGTTTATTTTCGTGTGTTTTTATGTTAGTTACTGACCTTGTTTGTTTTCTTGTTTTAAGTACTAGTTTATGACTCAGAGTTCTCATCTGATTCGTGAGCATATCTTGGACTTTGACGACGATTTTGAGAGGACTTTGAGAAGGAATAGGAATCAGTAAGATCGTAACCCACCTATTCCTGAACCTGAGTTTGAAGAACATCCACTTGAAGAAAAAGAGGAAGATCCCAACATGGCAATGGACAATCGAACAATCAAGGAGCTTTCCGCTTCGGGATTGGACAATGCCGCTCCCCTATGCATCTAATACCCCCTGGCTGCCCTAGGGAAGACCTTAATGAACACTTGAAGGAGTTCGAGGTTGTTTGTTCGAGCATGACCCCTGTGAATGTTGACTTTTCCATCTTCTCTCTTAGAAAAGGCTAAAGATTGGTTGTATGAGCTAGCCCCCGGAACTATCACATCATTGGAGAGTATGAAACGGGCATTTTTAGAGAAGTTTTTCTAACTTCTCGAGTCATTCTACTACGCAAAAGGATTAGTGGCATTTAGCAAAACCAAGGTGAATCATTTCCCACTTACTATGAGCGTTTTAAAACCCTTGTTGCTTCATGTCCACAGCACCAGATGAAGGAGGAGCTTCTTCTTTAATATTTCTACGAATGGCTTTTACCAATTGAACACCAAATGCTATAGCGGGAGGAGCTTTGGTGGACAAAACACCCATGGCTGCCAAGACCTTAATTGCTAATCGAGCATTGAATGCTCAACAATATAAAGGCGTTGGTCAAAGGGACACCCCACGGCAGCAAGTGAATGAGGTAAGTTCCACATTCGACATTCAATCGCAGTTAGCTAATCTTACTTCCATTGTGTCTCAGATGGCCGAAGGAATGAGGATGAAAGAACCAAGTGTATGTGGTGTGTGTTCTATCCAAGGACATGCCTCTGAAAAGTGTCCTCAATTGATTGAAAATGGTGGATGGGAAAACGCCAATGCAATTGAATTTCAAGGCCACAACCAGCCAAGGAATGATCCATATTCTAATACGTGCAATCCAGGTTGGAGAAACCATCCAAATTTCAAGTGGAGGGAGCCCTAACAACCCCAACAACAAGGAGGTTTTAGGCAGCAACCTCCGGGCTTCTATACCAAGCAATACGCACCAACACAAGCCCCACAATAACCTGCCCAAAACACCTCAGGTACATCTTTAGATAATGACACACTTCTTAAGTTACTCACCAATTTGTCTCAGGGGCAAGAAAATCAAGCCCAAGCAATGCAAAACCAAGACAAAAGGGTGGACCAAATGGAGAAGAAAATTGGGCAGATTGCGGAGTGTGTATGACAATTCAAAGAGCAAGGTAAGTTGCCTAGTTCAACCGTTGTCAACCCAAAGGGAGGATTCGAATCTGCAAAAGCCATGAGTTTGGGAAGTGGAAAACAAGTTGGATCTGATCCCCAACCGTCCAATTCACGTTTCAATGAGGTTGAAAAGTTGATAATTGAAAAGGAGGAGCAAAGCACCCCCACGGCAAGGGTGGAAACATCTTTGCCGCACTCACCAAAAGCTCCAAAACCATCCAATTCAGCCAACAAAGGTAAGGAAGTTCCTATTTTGATTAATTCTAATGTTGTTCCTCCAAATGTATCATTTCCTCGTAGGTTTATGCAATCAAAGAAGGAGGAGGCTGAAAAGGATATTTTGGAAACGTTTAGAAAAGTTCATGTCAATATACCACTTTTAGATGCGATTAAGCAAGTTCCAAGGTATGCCAAGTTTTTAAAAGAACTTTGCACAACTAGGAAGAGAATGTCGAGCAAAGAGGTTGTCATGGTAAGTGAAAATGTCTCAGCTGTTTTACAACGTAAACTTCCCACTAAATGCAAGGATCAGGGTATTTTTACCATTCCTTGTGTAATTGGGAATACTCGTTTTGAATCTGCCATGTTAGACTTACGTGCATCTATAAATGTCATGCCTTAGTCAATCTATGCATCTATGCATTTAGGCGAATTGAAAAATGATGGTGTGATTATACAATTGGCCGATAGATCTAATGCCTATCCAAAGGGAGTTTTGGAAGATGTTTTAGTGCAGGTCAATCACTTAATCTTTCCGGTGGATTTCTACATGCTTGAAATGGTCAGACCACTCCCCTAGATTACCCATCCTCCTTGGACGGCCATTCATGAAAACTACCCGTACTAAGATCGATGTGTTTAATGGAACTTTGACGATGGAATTTGATGGGGAAGTTATCAATTTCAATCTTTCTGATTCTATCAAGTATCCTAGTGAGGATCACTCATGTTTTTCTATTGATGTATTTGCTTCTTTGGCGCACGACCATTTTGAACAATTAAATGACGATGCACTTGAATTGGTTATTACACGAGGAATGGACATTCAAAACAATGAAGCAGTAACCATGCATCCCCACGACATGAATGATTTTTCCCTTGCCGTGCCCCCTAATGAAGATGTGATTGAGATGGTGGCTGCCTTTGAATCATTGCCACTACAATCTAGTAAGTTTTTGGACCCAATTTCCATTTCAGTTTCGGCTAATAAGTTACTTCCCTCAGTTGTACATCCACCTACACTTGAACTTAAGCCATTGCCAAGCTATTTAAAGTACATTTTCTTGGGCGATGATAAGACATTGCCCGTCATCATCTCAAGCACACTCACGGCACAAGAGGAGGACAAGTTGGTAAGGGTGCTAAGGGAGTACAAAACAGCAATTGGGTGGACATTGGCTGACATAAAAGGAATCAGTCCCACCATTTGCATGCATCGCATACTTTTTGAGGAGGGGTCTAAAACATCTCGAAAGGCTCAACGTCGACTCAACCCTTCGATGATGGAAGTTGTGAAGAAGGAAATAATCAAGCTTTTAGATTGTGGAGTGATCTATCCTATTTTCGATAGTCGTTGGGTTTCGCCCGTTCAATGTGTTCCAAAGAAATCCAGAGTAACTATGGTGACAAATGCTGAAAATGAGCTTGTGCCTACTCGAATCCAAACAGGTTGGACGGTGTGTATCAATTATAGAAAGCTCAACGCCACCACTAGGAAGGACCACTTCCGTTTGCCATTCATTGATCAAATGATTGAGAGGTTAGCGGGTTATGCTTTCTATTGTTTTATTGATGGTTATTCTAGTTATAATCAAATTGTCATAACACCCGAGGACCAAGAAAAAACCACTTTCACATGCCCCTTTGGTACATTTGCTTATCGTCGCATGCCATTTGGTTTATATAATGCACCTGCCACATTTCAAAGATACATGATGAGCATATTTTCTGATTATGTTGAGAAAATTATTGAAGTTTTTATGGATGATTTCAACGTTTTTGGTGATTCATTTGATGGTTGTTTGCATAATCTCAATTTGATCTTAAAACGATGTGTTGAAACTAACCTTGTTCTCAATTGGAAAAAATGTCATTTCATGGTTAAACAAGGCATAGTTTTAGGACATATCATCTATGAAAAAGGAATGGAGGTCGATAAATCAAGATCGATCTTGTACGTCACTTACCCTCTCCTACTTCGGTTAGAGAGGTTCGTTCTTTTCTTGGACATGTAGGTTTCTATTGAAGATTTATCAAAGATTTCTTAAAGGTTTCCCAACCTCTTTGCATTCTCCTTCAAAAAGATGTGGCGTTTGACTTCAATAAGAGTGCACGACAACCTTCCAACAACTCAAGGAGTTGCTGACCACGGCTCCTATTATTGTTCCACCAAATTGGAGCCTTCCTTTTGAGCTCATGTGTGACGCATCCGATTATGCTTTAGGGGCTGTTTTAGGACAAAGGAAGGATAAGAGGCCGTATGTCATCTACTATGCGTCACAGACGTTAAATGATGCCCAATTAAACTATTCCACAACAGAAAAAGAACTTCTTGCTGTTGTCTTTGCTTTAGACAAATTTCGATCATATGTAATTGATACTAAAGTAATTATTTTCACTGATCATGCAGCTCTAAAGTATTTGCTCTCCAAGAAGGAAGCCAAACCAAGGCTAATTCGATGGATATTACTTCTTCAAGAGTTCGATATTGAGATTCGAGACAAAAAGGGAAGTGAAAATGTGGTGGCTCACCACCTAAGCCGTAAGATGCATAATGAGGAGTCCCTACCCATTGCTGAAACGTTTCCTGATGAACAATTGATGTCCATTAAGGTAAGTGAACCTTGGTATGCTGATTTGGTAAACTTTTTAGTGTCTAAACAAATTCCAAGCACTCTCACTAGACACCAACGAGATAAGCTTAGAAATGATGTACGGTTTTATGTGTGGGATGATCCATATTTGTGGAAATATTGCCCGGATCAGATTATTCGTCGATGTGTGCATGATTCTGAGTTTCATTCCATTTTAAGCTTTTGTCATACATATGCATGTGGTGGTCATTTTGGCACACAAAAAACAGCACTTAAGGTGTTACAATGTGGGTTCTATTCGCCTAGTATCTTTAAGGATGCTAGAATTTTTTGCTTAACATGTGATAAATGCCAAAGAACAGGAAATATAAGTGCAAGGGATCAAATGCCGTAGGTTTCCATCCTCAATGTTGAAATTTTTTACGCTTGGGGTATTGATTTTATGGGTCCTTTCCCTTCTTCACATGGCTTCCTTTATATCTTACTTGCTGTGGATTATGTGTCGAAATGGGTGGAAGCAAAAGCCACTGGAACTAATGATTCTCGAGTGGTTGCAGATTTCATTAGAACTAACCTATTTGCAAGGTTTGGAATGCCAAGACTAATCATAAGTGATGGAGGTTCTCACTTTTGCAATCGAACCATTGAGGCGCTATTGAGGAAGTACAATGTCAAACATAAGGTTTCAACACCTTATCATCCTCAAACCAATGGGCAAGCCGAGGTGTCTAATAGGGAGATCAAGCAGATTATAAAGAAGACCATTGGGCCAACAAGAAAGGATTGAAGCTTGCGTTTGGAGGATGCGTTGTGGGCATATCGCACAGCATATAAAACACCCATTGGCACGTCCCTATTTCGGCTCATCTATGGCAAACCATGCCATTTTCCCGTAGAATTGGAGCACAAGGTGCATTGGGCCGTCAAAACATTCAACATGGACCTTGACGCCACTGGAATTCATAGAAAGCTCCAATGAAATGAACTTGAAAAGATTAGGCATGAGGCTTATGAAAACGCCCGAATTTACAAGGAGAAGACGAAGGCTTTCCATGACAAGATGATTCGAGGCAAATCATTCTCCATTGGGCAGAAAGTGTTACTCTTTAATTCCCGCATTCGCTTGTTTCCTGGTAAGTTGCGTTCCAAATGGATTGGTCCTTTTGTGGTTACTAATGTTTTTCCTCATGGTGCAGTCCAATTACAAAGTTTGAAGACACAACAAGAATTCAAGGTAAATGGGCATCGTTTGAAGCCTTATTATGAGGCATTTGAGGAGCATGTCGTGGAGAATGTACCCCTCCATGCCGTGGGCCCTGTTCAAGCTTAAATGAAGGTATTATCCGGCTAGAAGATGTTAAAGCAAGCGCTTCTTAGGAGGCAACCCATGTATTCAAATAAGGAAGATTTTTGAATCGCTCCACAATCAGTTTTGCGTTTCTAAAAACCTTCCCTTTTCTGCATTTTTATTTTGCCATGATTGTCTTTTTTTTTTCATTTGTTTGTTGCTTATTTAATTATTTTTGGGTATGGGTTTATTTTTTAGACATTGACAGATATGCAAGGTATTTTCACATTAAAATTCTTGGAAAATAAACAGGAGACAGAAAAATACAAGAGAGAGCCTTCACAAAGGTTGTTTAGGAGAAGTCTCAGTAGTCGATGGAGCCACAGAAGGAAGAGGTATCGGAGGTTGATCATTTGGAGCTTCACTACGCGGTACAACCCCAGAAGACGAAGGCAAATGCTGTTGGAACAAACCCATAAACCTCTGATGATCAAGTAAAATCTGACCATCAGATTCTTGCATCTGGTCAATCTTCCTCTTCATGTTTGTAGCATAGTTATGTGTGAGCTTGTGCAGCTGTTTATTCTCATGCTTAAGCCCTCTAATCTCCTGCTTGAGACTCATCACTTCTGCTGCCAATGATTCAACTTGACGGGTTCGAGCAAATAGACGTTGGGCCATATTAGACACAAAACCCGCACACTGCACACTAAGAGCCAGAGAATCCTTAACAGCCAACTCATCAGACCGTTTGAAAAGTAGTCTGTTATCTTTGGGAGTGACAAGGTTCCAGGCCACCACCGCAGCGGTCATATCATTCTTCATCACCGAATCCCCAACGGTAAGAGAACCAGCAGGGGATATAAAGGATGGGCGCCATATGTTGTCTGGAGAAGGCATGGCTGCCTCTTCACCAAGGTTCAAATCAAAACGACGGTTGTAGGGGCCAGACATTTTCAAGGGTGTTGAAGAAAGAAGAGGTCGAACAAGTCAAGATCGTAGAAGTGCAAGAAGGGAGTTTCTACAGGCAGAAATTCAAGTGTGCTTTGAAACGTACTGCATGCCTCTATAAAAATCAGCACTCAACGGGATTTCAGAGATCGAAGAGAAGAGCTCAGAAATCGAAGAGGCCAATTCAAAAATCGAAGAGGCGCTAGCTTTCTCAAAAGCTGGGCTTGTTCAGAAACCACGGGCCAATCTTCTTTTCCAGATTTGTCTGCACTTGTCACATGCAACCTCTGCACTTGACAGAGCCCAGAACTCGAAGAGGCAAACTCAGAAATCGGAGAGGCATCTGCTTTTCCAGACGTGTCAGCATCTGTCACATGCATACTCAGTTTTGCGGAAATCACGGGCAGTTTGTCAAAGCGCCGATTCCAGATATCGAAGAGGCACTTGCTTTTCCAGACGTGTCAGCGCCTGTCACATGCACACTCAGCCTTGCGAAAATTACGGGCAATCTGTCGCAGATCTCTTTTGAAGTAGAAAACACGTGAACTTTACTGTTAAATCATCCAACAGTTACCGACAAGAGTGAAATAATAGTACCGGTCATTAATTCCTATAAATATCAACCTTCACCCTCCATTGCAAGGCAGACATACATAACCTTTCTTCATCTCCGAGAATGTCTTCCCAACAAAGCCTCTCGAGTCATTCAGTGTTCCTTATTCCTTGGGGTACCTCTGCAAATAACTCATCCAAAGCAAAAGTATTTCATATCATCAAGGTTGAAAGCAAGAGTATCTCATATCATGCTTTCTCCCTGTCATTCTCCTTGTCGTCGTTTTCATCTACGAGACAAGGAGAAAGAGAGCAATCAGCCAGCATTTGGTATCAATCTTCCGATCTGGAACAGACTGCTTGGAACCCCTTCCTTATTGCTTACCTAGCCCTGCTCTTGAGTACTCATCTTCAACATCTTATGCTTCCCCTTCATCTACCACATCTGACTGGGGAACAGATAAGGGAAGTGAAAATGATACCTCGAAGCATGTGGAGACAATGTGCTAATTCATCCTCAGCTAGGGACAAAGAGAAAGAAAGCAAGAGGTGGGCACTTGGAAAGATTGAAGAAAGAAACAGACCATCACCTCTACCTCGTGCCTGCCTGCCGTGTAGAAGAAACAAGCAGAGAAGAATGCAGACTGCACAATCAAATCAACCCAGTAGAAGGAGTCTGATTTGAAACCAAGGAACTCTGATATTCCTCGCTCAGAATTCCAAACCAGTTCTAGATCAAATATGTGGAAAGTCAACAAGATCATCTATCTCCAAAACCAGATTTGCGTTTTTAAACTCTACTCTGCCTGGTTTTTACTTTGCCATACCTATCATGTTTATTCGTTGTTTGTTTGTTTTCTTATTTTTGTGTGAGTTTATGCTTGAAACGTTGAGGACAATGTTTGATTTAAGTGCCGGGGGGGGGGTAACCAAGTTGTTTTGCATGAAATTCGTAAAAGTTTATCACCCATTACTTCTAGTGTTGTTCCTTGCTATTTTTAAGTGTTTTTAAGCTATTTTGGAGTGTTTTAGTGTGTTTTGACATAAAAATCCGAAAATCTCATAAAATTTTGAAAAAATGGTTTGAAAAACCCAAAAAGAGTTGTTTTTGTGTGTTTATTTGTGTCTTAGGGTACCTTCCAACACAATGATGAGGATTTAGTTTTTAAGTACATGACTGTTAAAAAGAGTTATAAACATGGATGAAAATTTGATTTACTCTTTGGTGTATGCTTGGTTGTGGTTATAATTTATAAATTCACCTGCAATCATAAAAGGAAATTCAGTTTTTGTAACATGCTTGAAGGAAGGAACTCAAATGAACGCTACAACCTTATGAGACTTGAGCCTGAAACGTTTAGTTGGAGAGTTAATAATCTGTGCGCCATTGTGTTCTAAAGTCGTTGCATGATCTCATTATTCTTTGCTTGGTTGCTACTTAGAAGGCGTTTCATCATTTAGTTCCAAATGCTAGGACTCATGCCTATTTCATTCAAAGCATGCTATTGATTTGCATAACACATATTCAAGATGAAGTTGTGTAGTGACCACCAAAGCCAAATTGATGTGCCCCTATTTCATTATGTGTTTAAGTTTAACCCCGTTGAACCTTGTTAAGCCTATGTTTTTTGTTAACCCACACTATCCTTACCTAGCCTAGTTTTAGGACCATCCATACCCTTATTCTTGAAGTATAGTAAAGCATGACTTAAAATGAACTCCTTTTTTATCAATGTATTGCAGAAAGCAAGTGTGGGAGAAGTGATTCTTATGTGTGTGTGTGTGTGCGCCAAAGTCCTTAATAAGGCACGGGTAGAAAAGGAAAAAAAAAAAGAGTATGAAAAAGAGCTCTAAAGTGTTGTTTGTTAAAAAAAAGGTCCAAAACATTGATTTCGGTCCTAAGTGTTGCATGAATCTTCCCTTTGTATTTAAAAGTTGATTTTGCATTCTAAAGTGAATTCCAAGTGTCTATTTCATTGCTTTGCTTGCTATCGCTTTAAGAACGTTTGGTAATCCTACCCTTTCTTTATTAGCCATTACCCCAAGCCTTGTTACAACCCTTGACTTCAATCTTGAGTGTTGTGTGTTTAAATTTGTGAAGTTCGAAATTGGTAGGAGCATATGGTGTCACTGGTTCTCGCATCTAAGTAGTAGCATTCCATTCATGAGATCATATCTAAACATGCTTAATAACTCCAGAAAATTGCTTTCTTTGTTATAACATATGTGAGTCCTAGTCTTTCGTGCTTACATTAATCTTCTCACATATACTAGTGTAGGGTGTGTAGTCAGAAACTGTGTGTGAAAATAGAGAGTATCTTGTAAGAAATTGAGCAAATTCTCTAAGGCATGTTACTACATTCAAAACATCGTTTTAATTGGTTAATTGTGAACTAGTAAGTGGTGACTGTGATTAAGTATGTCCTCAAGTGTAAAGATGACCAAAATCTGTGGGAATGATGATTTTTAACATGTCATGTTTCATTGAAAATCCCTAAGGCAAATGTTGGATGGTCTAGGTTGTGTTTTGTTTGTTTTGTTTGTTTCGTTTTGTTTCTTTTGTTTTGCTCGAGGACTAGCAAAAGCTAAGTGTGGGAGAATTTGATAGGTGCATATTTATGCAACTTAGTTAGCTTGTTTCTTGGCATTTACTTAGTTTAATTCTAGTTATTTTAGTACTTTAACCTATTTTCGTGTGTTTGTAGGTTCAAATAACAAAGTTGGCAACAAAGTGCTATTTGGAGCATTTTGGAGAATTTTTTGGCCAAGATTGGAAAGTGCAAACATGGAGACATGAGGATGGATGTTTTTGAAGATTAGAAGGCTAGAAATCAGCATACGTGAGTGCAAGTGTGTTGACCTACAACTACAAACATTCATACACGACATGGGCAGAAAATATGTTGATTGCTAGCTAAAATAATGAAGAACATATGTGTGTGCAAGTGTAATAGCTCGTACATGTGGAAATAAAGATAGAAAACAGCACACACACATGCAAAGAATAGAGAGACAACATTCATACACGGCATGGACTTGATTACTAGCTGAAATGATGTTATGTGGAAATGATGATTACATGACAGCACACACACATGAGAAGTGAGCTGGAACACATGGCAAAGAGTGCAGAAAATCAAGTTTAAAGGCACATGGACAGCTGCAAAGGGGTGTTATCCATCACATTTCCTTGCCCATACCGTGCATCATCCTTGTCCCCTTCATTATTTATGTTTTCATACACCATTACATTGAATCATTGCACTCAATTGGTGCACATCCCTTGTCCCCTTCACCCATCAGATTTCATTCACTTTTACTTCCACTACATGCACTCATTGATGCACCACTTCTTCACTTTCCTTGCCCATGTTGTGCATCATGAATCAACTTGCACCTATGACTCATCTCTGCACCATTCCACCTCTCTTTCCTTTATCTACCATGTGCACAATCATTCATGTTCCCTACTTGCATTCATAGCTGCAACACCACTCCATTTCACCCCCCCATGCTTTGCATCATTACTTCACTTTCACCTTTGAATCATTGCTCACACCTCCATCCATCCCTCCATGTCGTGCACTTCCTCTATAAAAGGAAGTGTGTGTGGCAGCCATTACATTCAGTTTTTGCTTGAGAATTCATCCCCATTTCAATACAACTTTCATCCAAGCACATCCATTCATCTTCACATCCATTCCTCCATACAACCAAACCTTCAAACACTCACCAACACCTTGTGCCGTAGCAAGGGAAGCGAAGGAAAGTGCTTGGACGTATATGCTATCCAACTTGGATCGTTGGAGCGTTTAGGTGCCTTCTTTGTTTTGTTTTTAATGTCTAAATTTGTTTATCGTTGCTTTGTAAGTATGAGGAACTAAACCCCCCTTAGCTATGGGGGAATTCGAAACCATGTTCATGCTTGCAATATGATTTGATTACCTTCAGTTGTGATTCATAAGTTGTGAATTCAATTTACTTATCAATTTGAATTAAAACTGATTTGTGTATGTTGGTTGAGAGTGCACGCTTAATTTTCATGCATAAATCTGATGCGCGGATATAAGGGAGTTTCACCTAATCGTTATGAACTTATATTCACAAGTAGTAAAGGTTGCTTGTGACAACCGCGTTAAGTAAATTCTAGGCATAAGTTTCATGCAATTCATAGTAACAAGTGCCTTGTCAATGCTTATGATTTTCATAGAACTTAATGATCTTTGCTTGTATCTCTATTATGCAATTCATGTGGGGAACTTGTGGGGAATACTTTGGGTTGTCGTATGCAATCATCCAATTCAATAACTTTAGGAAAATCTGAGGGTTAATTAGTGCAATTCACGGTTAATCTGGGGCGTTGGGAATTCATGGTTTATTGAAAAGCAATTGGAAATCGTTTTGTATGCAAGTGTGACATGTGTGGAGAAGAACCTCCTAGCTAGCCTTCCATCCATTCAATTTACTCAAATTCGTGCAGATTTCATTAGTTCTTTAATTTACTTGTTTTGTTTTCAAATTCATCAAAACCAAAACCCCCTTTACCTTGTTGAGTCATATTAGTTAGAAACTGATTTAGTTTGTGCTTTTAAGTATTTCGAACCAAGTTGAAACCAAAATTTGTCCAAAAGTGTGTTTAGAATCCAAATCTGCCCAGTTTGTGTTTTTAGGCAGATTTGAGTGTTTTTAGCTTGTTTTGAGTTCTTTGAGTTTGTTTTGAATTCTTTGAGTCTAGTTTAGTGTTTTTAACATTGTTTATATGTTTTTAAGTCAGTTTAGAGGTTATTAGCAAGCCCTCCTAATCCCCGGTCCAGAACGATCCCTACTTACATTCTTTACTACAATTGATATAAGAGGGTTTAATTTGTGTGTTAAGTTAATTTTTGCATCAGCAAGTTTCATTAAAAAATCCATATACATGTTCAAAAGCAAAAAAAAGGCCTGATTTGCTCAAAAACTCGTCTCCTCCCGAAGGCTAGGTTATAATTTTATGGAGCCCACATGCCATTATTTGGCCAAAAGAGTATAAGACTGGCCAAATGTAACCCCCCCTCTCTTAGTCTTGTTTTTGGGGTCCAACTCCTTAGTTACAATAATTGATTCAAATTCAAAGATAGATTTGAAAACATCCAAATGTAGTTTAATTAGATTATCTAATAAATTTAAAGTGTAAACTTAAAACTAACAAATTATTGAGGAGTCTATGTTTAGCCCTTTTGGTTAGAGATGGTCTAATATCTGTCTTCTACGTCTCTATAAGATAATTTGCGAATTGCGCTTTTTATTTTTAAATTTTCTTTTTTTTTTAGATTATGTAATTTGTAGGGTTTTTTTATTCCCCCACTTGGTGTGCAGTTAGAGCAAGTCCACCCCTAAGGACTTTGTGCTAGCACCCAGCCCATTTATCCACTTCAGTGAACAGTAATAGACTCCAACGAGCAGTAATAGGCCAATGCATTTCCACTCCTAAAAAAATGCGCTGGCACCCAGTAAAAAAAATGTGTTGGCACAAATGATCTCCACCTCTACAAAATGCGCTGGCACCCAGCCCATTTAAAATATTTTTAAATTTTTTCTAAAAGAATAAAAAATAAAATAATTATATTTTCGGATAGGATTTTTAACCAATCTCGTCACGCCACGTGTCATTATCTGAACGTACTATTTTGTGAATAGATTTCCGCTAAGATTTTCAATCAATCCCGACGCACCACGTGCCACTTCCGTTTTACAATAATTTAGCCAAGATTTTGATAAGATTTTCAACCAATCACGTCATTCCACATGTCATTATCCGAAAGTACTATTTTGTGAATAGATTTCCGATAAGATTTTCGACCAATCCCGACGTGCCATGTGTCACTTCTGGTTTACAATAATTTAGCCCAGATTTGGATAAGATGTTCAATCAATCACGTAGTGCCATGTGGCATTGTCCAGAACCTCATCCTTTCTTTTTTTGTCCATATAAACCCTACATCCCTACATCCATCCGCACACTAAGCTCAATCCTTCTTTTTAGCTCAGAATCCTTGTTCATTGTTTTCAAATCTTGAGTTCTTATTACAATGTCTTCTTCAAAGAGAGTGTATAAACAGTTGCAGGAGCAACATAAAAGGTTGTTGGCACAACAAGCAGAATTAGCTAATCTCGAGGAAGGTGGAGGTGGAGATGAGGCTTTCTTCATGGAGGAGGATGAGGATGATCATCATAGAAGGCAGAGGACCTCACATTACTACCATGTCATGGAAGCCGTGGGTCAGATAGCCAAACCCAGACGTGCTGCAAACCTCGATAGAAAAAGGAAAAGACGAGGTAAAGATCTATTGGAAGATTATTTTATTCCCAACAGCATATTCCCTGATCATGTTTTTAGACGTCGTTTTAGAATGCAACGAAGTTTGTTCGACCAAATCATGAGTGCTATTTGCAACCATGATCCATACTTTGTGCAAAAAGATGATGTTTTTCATGTTCTAGGTCTTTTTCCCGAGTAAAAAATTTCAGTTGCCTTGCGAGTGCTTGCATATGGAAGTGGATGAGATCGCGAGGATGGGAAGAACAACTATTCTGGAGTCCCTGATGCGGTTTTGCTCAGAAATTGAAGCCTTCTACACCAATGAGTACCTCCGGACACCCACGCCAAGGGACATGCAAATGCTTCTAAGGAAGGGTGAGATGCAAGGCTTCCCTGGCATGATTGGACGCATCGACTGCATGCACTGGAGCCATCCTTTCTTCTCTTAGCATTTCATTTTCTCGATGAAGTGCTTGTCTAACCAGCTCATTCTCTCTATTAACTATTTCTCTTTGTCCCTTAGCCGCCACATCACGGCCCTCAGTAGCTGCTATTATTACTGCCATAACGACAACTTTTCCTTTTTCTCTAGCCTTTTCCCATGCCATGTTCAGTTCACCTTGGCGAGCAAGTTCCTCTATATATTTAGTGTAGTCATTTTTGGAAGAACTACCTTTTTTCTTTGACGCCTTTTTACCTTGAGGCCTGAGGGACTAACGAGTTGGTTGGGTCTCGGGCACTTGTTCAGGCGTCCCTTCTGTGTCTTGAAATGTGTCGGCTTCTTGTTCGGCCGTGTCTGGTTCTGGCGAACTATGTAGACCCATGTCGTGCATGACAACTTCTGGACCAGTTGCCACAATTTTGTAGTTAGGGCAATCTTTGACAATTTCCCAACATTCCCATTTGTTGAATGATTTGTTTTGGTTCTTTGAATTGTAGAATGCTTGAGCTTGTAGTGTCTATAAAAATGTGGGATAAGATAGTGTTAAAAAATGCGGGTGTAACACAAATAAATAAATTAAAATATTGATGTGGGTGGAATGCATATAAATTACATAAAAATGAGATAAGAAATTAAATAAAAATTACATAAGAAATTAAATAAATTAAAATTTTGATGCGGGTGGAATGCATATAAAAATTACATAAGAAATAATATAAAAATTACATACGAAATTAAATAAATTAAAATATTGATGTGGGTGGAATGTATATAAATAAATAAAAATATTGTCACCTGATCCGCTAAACTTGTCCCACTACGCAGGTTACCAGAAGCATGAGAGATGGCATTTTTCCAACAAGTAAAGGATGCGTTGAGTTTTTTCCAATGACCTTGAAAACCTTGACTAGTTCTGGTGTCTTTTCCATGTACATCGCAAAACGCCTCCGTATAGAAAGTGTATAAAATATTGAAATGTGGTGTAAGGTGGAAGATGAGGGTTAGGTATTTATAGGAAAAAAAAAAACTTTTCTACAATTTAACTGTATTTTTTTTAAAAAAAATTATGTATTTTTTTATAATTTTTAATTAATTTTAATGTAGTTAATTAATCTGGATCATTGGATTTGAAAAATATTCAAATCCAAGAGCCAAGGATCTGCCACGTGGCCAACGGTCATAAATCTGACCGTTGGGCCCTTTTTTTTATTTTTTAGGGGAAAAGATGTGGACCGTTGATCTATGATCAGACGGTCCAGTTTAAAAGTAAAATTAAAATTTTTGTTACAGTTGGAAATCTAATGGCTCTGAGCAAGCCACGTCACTGCAGCACAAGTGGGCTGACAGCAGGCTAACAGGGCATGCCCCCTTGTCCCCTACTCGCTACCAAACGCGAGTCCAGTCCACACGCCAGCCAAACAGGCTGGCTCTTGGGTCTGTAAAAAATGGGTTGGTCTGTTGCCTGGCTTGGGCTGGGTGCCAGGCAGCCTAACGGGTTGGAGTGAATTCCCTGACCCTCAACTTGATATTTGGGCTGGGTGCTGGGCAAAGTTCACTCCGGTGGACTTACTCTTAGAGCCAGACCGTATGAGCACCTAAATTGTTGTCGCACCTTGGCTAAGGTCTGTATTATTTTCTGGTACTTTGAAATCTTGCTTTTAAAATCTTTTTAATGTGGAATATTGGTGAAAATAAGTACGTTTAATGTTTACTTGTTATATTGATGTATAGGCACTAGTGATAAAGATTTCAGCCTTCGTCTCTTTTAATTTCCGAAAAATGTGAGAGGTTCTGGGTTCGATGCCCTGAGCTGGTGAGTTTGCTTGACTGTGGCCACGGGCATGGTGAAATTCCCCTTAGTCTCTCTGGGCCTGAAGATGGTGGATAATCATGGTTTTCCACCCGTTATCCCCTTTTTAAAAGATTAAAAAAAAATCTAAAAGAGTGGTATAATTCTATCATTCACTTCCTTCTTTCAAGTCATTACATACTCAGTTATCTGTAATGGTGGATTTATGTTTTTTTTTTTTTTTTTATTTCGAGATGTCATAATGTAAAATTTTCAGTTTCTTTTCGACTAAATATGTAGTGTATGCCAACATAAATTATTAACATTTCCATTACTCAGCATTCATGTGTTACTAGGATGGGGCAATGGTTATGACGGACAGGTAACTGCGGTTATTTATTCATAACCGTTTATTCTCATACCCGCATAACCGTTTACCCGTTGGGTAATTGCCTAAACGGTTATATCCATACTCATAACCGTTTATAAACGGTTAACCATACCCATAACCGTGTACATATTTAACCGTAACTGTTTAGTACCTGTTTACCCATTTATCATTTTTTAACCCGTTTAACCTTTCTTTTTTACCATTTACTCCTTTTTTCACCCGTCTACGTGTTTTTTTAACAACTTGAAAATTTAAAAAGAAAAATTTGTCATAATTTTTTTTCTAACAATTAAACATTGTTATAAGTACATTCATCATACATTTCTACATTTTAATTTTTTAAGTCCTTATACCATTCCAATAATTAAGATAATAGTTTATTGTCGATATTTTTAACTGTTAACAATGAAGGTAATATAAAATTTGCTTAGCAATCTTGGGTTATGAAAAAGACAGTATTCTTGGATTATTTAACTCGGAATGTAAGGTATTAACATAATATATATATATATATATATATATATATATATATATATATATATATATATAATGGACCATGAAATTTAAAGTGGTTAAGGAAAACTATATTATATTAGCTATAGAAATCATGCACTATAGTCAATAGCATTGATCTAAGTTTTATCCGATAGACAACATGGTTTGTATTAATTTTTACATATATAAAATAAATGGGTAAACGGTTACCCGTTTATAACCGTGGTTAATATCCATAATCGCCCATTTAAATTTCGCCGGTAAACGGTTATACTCATAACTGTTTATTTATCTAAATGGTTACCCATAACAGTAACCGTAAAATTTAAATGGGCGGGTAACCGCGGTTACCCATTACCGATGGGTATTTGCCCATCCCTATGTGTTACCTGATATGTGACGTCATGAAATTTAACACTACCAAGGACATTTAGGTTTCTAGAGATCAATAAAGTAACAAATTGCCACAACTTTCCTATTCAATTGTACCCCTAAAACTGGCTAATCGGTGGCATGTCACTTGTTGGTCTAGCTTTATGGAAAATTCGTGGAACCATAGGTGAATTTGTAAGCGTCTTAAAGGACAAAGAAGAGAGGCGAGGTCCAAAGCAATATGTGTCCCTGCTTGGTCAGTGGGTTGGAGATCACATGTGAGACACAAACACACCGCTTGGCACTTTGTAACTACTAACTAGTGTGAGGCTTTTGAGTGTCTATGGCTTACCAGGAGGGGCATCGAATTGTGGTGTTTGTCGCCTGAACCAAAGGTATGCATAAAAAGAATACCAAGTAACAATAAAATGGTTAGCAAAGAGAGGGTTCAAAAACAAGGAAAGGAAGCACAAAATGTGTGAATGAAACTCAACCAAGAAAGACCAAGAAAGGGAAGGTTGTTGAATATATGCTTTTTTTTTTTTTTGCTACATCGATATTTTTACACCAAGAGGAGGGAGAGTTTGACTATGCCACACAATGAGCAACCTAATTGGTATAGAATTCACTATCCACAAGATTTAAACCTAAGACCTTTCATTTCCCAGTGAAGAGGAATACCACCAGACCATAGTACTGAGTGACATATATATGCTTTTCTTGAATGACCTAATTGGTGACGAGCCATATGGTTGGTTAATTCACAAGCTGAGCATTGAAGCTTTAACGCTAGATTGGTTGGTAATTGGTGTAGAATTAGAAACAAGAAAAGAAGTAACTACATTTAGATTTAGTTATTTAAGTAAATAACCTAAGTAAATTAACAACTATAAAGTCATTCCTTATAGGAGTATGGTGGTCAAACGTTAAAAAAAAATGTGATTAATAAGTATGATACAATTTATTGAGTTAAAAGCTCTTGTTGCATTGCAACCAATTAGTCATGTATTTGAATTTGGTGTGTTATTTTGTCAAGTCCAAATTATGGGTCGCCAAGATATAATTTGTTTTTTTATTTGGTGTGGTTGAACAGTTGCTCACATGTTAGGTAAAATTTCTGCAAATGAAATAGGAATATTTGTAATTGGTGTTATTGAACCTATTTGACTTTATTTTTCAATGTTAGGAGGATAAAATTTGTGGTACTAGTTGTAAGTGGCTAAATACATGGCAGCTTGATAATTAGCTCCCACAAATGATAATGGAATTAGTCCATTATATTTATTGTTTTTTATTTTCCATGGGAAACTCTCGAGTCTAGGGCTTTTGAGATTGACGGCCAATGCCCTTGTCCTTTCTGCCCACTTATTCTGCTTTTCATAACTCATATAAGGGAATGTAATTAAAACTTATTAATTAATAACGATCAAGAATTTATACAGGACAAGTGTGGTATAGCAAATTTTTTAGCTACGAAAAAGCGAATGTGGTGGAATCTAGACCTTTAAAAGGAAGAGGACAGTTGAGATGTTGGAGACAAATGCTTATCTTTGATTAGGGTTTTCATGCCCCATTTGGTAGATCTTAAATGGAGGCTTGACTGGGCTCACTTTTAGATTTGGGGACATCGCTGATGTAGTGATAGGTTTGGCGGTGCCATATCCATCGATGGCTTTGACTTTGGCCTTGAAATAATTAGATCTGTATATGTAACGTATTTTTCTTAAGGTGTTGTATTACCCTTACAAAATATGGACAAACGATATTCTATACAAATCTATATAAAATGGAGAGGTTAACCTCAGGCGCAGTGGGTGAAAGGATTGCTTTGGTGCATAATCATTTGACTAAGAGTCAAATTTAGGTCACTTAGTACTACAGCCTGATGACATTCCTCTTCACTTGCAAGTGAGAAGTCTTAGGTTCGATTCTCGTCAAAAGTGAATTTGAACCACATTATTGCTAGCCTATTGTGAGGCTAAGCCCTCCCCCTCCCCCTTAGTGTAATTAATATCGTTTATTCAAAAAAATAAAAAAGTCAGATGTAGGTGAAACTTTAACACACACTATGTGGAGCCAAAAATATTCACAAGGCGACACGTGGATTTTTGGATATAAGAGGACAAAAGTACCCTTGAGGCATACCGGGATTCCTACGCACGAGCAGCGGGCAATCATCCATTAACCAAGTCAAAAATGCCTAAAGAAGGTAACAAATAAAAGTTATTTCATCCATATACTCCACAAGGTAACCATTCCAAACATTCCATTTAAATTAGATTAATTGGTGAATTAATGGATTTATTTCCTAATTAATCCATTAAATCACCAATTAAATGACCCATTATGCCAATTAATCCCTCATTACATAACCCACTACCCAAAAATCCCAAATGGCTGGCCACCCTTGTTGATCTTATCATATTCACCTATTTTATCACATTAATTAGCTAGTTAATTTGACAATAATTTTATTTGCTAAATTAATTAGTCAATTATTCCCATAACTCCTAAATTCAACCTAAATCAAGAACCCTATCCCTATAAATAGGCTCTCATTCTCACCAAAAAGCTAGATTCCAACACTTTGGCAAAAATCCCAAAATTCTCTAAACACTCTTTCTCTCTAAATTCTAACTTTGGCATCGGAGTTTCTTCGGCCAAAGCCCCCCCATTCATCGTGGGCGCGTGAGGCTCTTGGCCTTAACCTAAGGTGTTAATTGTTTTGTTGGTGCAAAATTGTCCAAGATCAAGGAGGAAGAAATTTGCATCCACAAATTGGTGCTTTCATTGAGAGTTGAAATCCATACTCGTAGAAGACTCTCGCACAAAAAGGTTTTTTTCTTTATTTTCTAGTCCATTTGAATATTTTTCATACGTTCTTATTATTAGAATGTTTTACTTGCAAAGGTTATTTGATAAAACGTATAAGCAAAATATAATAGCTAGAAATTTAGAAAATTCCACAAGTGAAAATTCTAATGTTCAAGAAATGGGATTGCGGAGATCTGTGAGGCTAAATGTGACAATAAGTGGAGCAGCACCACCACCACGAGTTTCCACCACGGGAACCACCACGGTGGCTACCTCGGTAGCCAACCGTGGCGAGGTCCATGGTGTCTTTACCACGACCCGAGCCGTGCCATCCAAGGCTCACGGCCCAAGCCGTGCCATCCAAGTTTGCACGCGTTCGAGCCCAAGCCATGCCATCCAGGCTTGCACGCGTCCGAGCCCAAGCCTCGCATTCATATGCATCACGCGCTGAGCAGCCTACTCCCGACGAGCAGCCTACTCCTGTGGTCCAGCCTGCTCCCGACGAGCAGCCTACTCTAGTGGCCCAGCCTGCTCCCGCCAAGCAGCTTACTCTTGTGGCCCAGCCTGCTCCCGACGAACAGCCCACTCCCATGGTTCAGCCTGCTCCCGCCGAGCAGCCTGCTCTCGTGGCCCAGCCTGCTCCTGACGAGCAGCCCACTCTCATGGTCCAGCCTGTTCCCGTCGAGCAACCCACTATCACAACCCAGCCTGCTCTAGTGGCCCAGCCTGTTCCCGTGGTTTTCCAAGCAGCCCAAGTCGACCTAAGACTATATCAACCATATGGACCTACCATCGAGCCGAGGGCATTCTCACCATATTTTTTCGCAAATTTGACATTTCCTAACTCAAATCTCACGCACAGAGTCTACCACCTTTCCACTGCCCAAGAAGGCGCATTCCTTCCAAGCTCTTCCAATCCAAATGGCGAACAACACTTGTCTCGACAAGTCATAGAGTTGACGAGCGCCCTTACACAACAGAAAACCGTGGTGAATCAACTTTTGCAACGCATCGGGATCCAACGTGCCCCGAACGAGGTATCCCGAAGTAGGACAAGGGTAGATGAACCTTTCCAGCAGCGTCTCGACGAGCAGCCACTTGACCAACCACGAGCCGAGCATTCGGGCAGTGTACATTCTCGATTGGGCCCCCGAGATAGCGTATACTCTCGTCTTAGTGTGCAGATGAGCGTGCACTCTCGACTAGGCCCACCAATGAGCATACATTCACGGTTGGGGTCACACTCCGATAGTCAACATGAGCAACCTTTTGGGCAAAATGTTCATTCGTGGCTAGGCCCATAAGGAGCATCCTACACCTCACATCGGAGTAGGCAGCATGACTGACGGAGAGAAGCAGTCACTTAATCCAGCTCAAGTTCAACCAGCAGCCTGCGAATAATTCGCTCGCCTACTAGGAACGCACCACATGCACTGCATCCACGGTATAGATGAGCCAAACACATGGAAGAGCAGCCTAGACCAGCAAGTCATGGCTGGGGGCAGCCGAGAGCTCCACTACCCCCAACAAAGGCAAATTCAGGAAGAAGTAGAGAGACTCTTGACCAAGCGATTGCACGATTTCCAACGCAACGAGGTCACCGACGAGGCATTACGATGGAACATGACTAACATAAGCAGGTCACCCTTCATGGACGAGATTGAGCAGGCAGAGCTTCCACGCGAGTTCGGCATGCCACATTTCACATCTTTCAAATGGGATGAATACCCGAAGAGACACTTAAAGCGTTACCAAATTGCAATGATCCTTTATCGAAACAACGATGATCTCATGTGCAAGATATTCGCCACCGCTCTACAAGGCAAGGCGCAAGATTGGTTCTAAACCCTGCCACCATAATCCATCCAGAATTTGCGAACTTTCTTTAGTTTTCACCAAAGAATATTCATCCTATCGCTCGATCAAAAAGAAGTCTAACCATTTGTTCGACGTCAAGAAGAACCCAAAGAAGTCGCTTCGCGACTATGTGATGAGGTTCAAAGTAGAGAAGGCAAGGATCGTCGGATGCAACGACTCGATAGCTAGAGTAGCCTTCCAAAAAGGACTTCCAGCAAACCACCCGCTATTCAGAAAATTGATCATGAAAGAAGATCTAACTCTGGCATACTCTTTCGCTCTGGCAGAGAAGTATGCACTTTGGGACGAGGCTTGCCAATGCACATTCAAATACTTGAAGAAGTACCCAACGTCACATCCCTACTATCTAAAATTGAAGCAGCGCAGGACTTATTCACGTGTTTGATGGTATCTAGACCAGTAATAAGCTCTATCATCATGCGAGAAAAGCTGGGGGCCCGACTACCTATATTCTACAGTTTAAAAGCTCTCATCGATGCTATTAGAAATTCAAAAGTTAACTTTGGCAATATTTGTTGTAACCTGAAAGCTCAAGTTTTACCTTCAAACGCACGCAGTCATCATCATCACGCACTATTCCACCGAATCCAGACGCACGACAATAAAGGCGTAGACCTTGGCGGATGCAAAGTTTTCTGATGAACGCAACAACTCGGCCCAAAAGACACGCTAAGGGCAGACGAACACTGGAAGGAACACTCATAAGCAAGTTTTATCCTCGTCGCCCTAGAAGATTCTACATAAGAGAAACATGTACCGGCAGTTGAACACTACCTCTTGCTGCGCGTCATATGGCTCTAGCCGACCCTTGCTCCATTATTCAGCTCCAAAGTGGCCCAATACCGGTAGTTGAGCATCTCCTGCCACATGTAACATGGCCCTAGTTCCATGGCTCTCTACCGCGCTTTCACGCCTAGCTTTGACAACGTAACAGAGCGGCCCAATGACGCCCCGAAGGTAGCTGAGCACACTTCAGCAGCGCTTGCTCCACCCGATGGAGACTTCTAGCATTTGCATGTCAACAGCGCATCCAACTACAAAGGTTCAGGAGCAAACGTGGTCTTTGTCACCCCAGGCGGTTCTATGCCCTAGCAGGCGATCATTCTAGGTTTCAAAGCATCTAACAATGAAGCAGAGTACGAAGCCCCACTAGCATGCCTTCAAATGACAAAAGACTTGGCGGTGAAAAAGCTTTCAATTCATTCCAATTCCCAACTAATCACCAGCCATACTACTAAGGGCAAAGGCATGATGATCGTGGCGACTGATGAGAAATATATAAGCACACAAATTAAACCCTCTTTTTATCAATTGTAGTAAAGTATGTAAGTAGGGATCGTTCTAGGCCGGGGATTAGGAGGGATTGCTAAATCACTTGGAAACTGACTTGAAAACGTAAAAACAAAGTTTAAAACACTAACTAGACTAAAAGAATTCAAAACTATACTTTAAAACACTAAAACAAACCAAAAGACTCAAAACAGCCCCTAAACACTCAAAACTACCTTAAACACACAATCTGGGCAGTTTTGGGACTCTAACACAAACTTGGACGAATTTTGGTTTTCTAATGAACTAAAACACTTAAAAACATAATCTAAGACAAGTTCTAATTAATATGACTCAAAGAAATAAGATGGGGTTGATTTTGGACGAAAATAATTAAATTAAGACAAGAACAAAGTAAACAAATTCTTAGACAAATTTAAGTGAATCAAAACAGATTGTAAAATGAATTTGAATGAAACTTATGGATGGAAGGCTAGCTAGGAGGTTCTTCTCCACACATGTCACACTTGCATACAAAACGATTTCCAGTTGCTTTTCGATAAGCTATGAATACTCAACGCCCCAAATTAACCGTGAATTGCACTAATTAACCCTCAGTTTTTCCACAAGTTATTGGGTTGGATGATTGCATACGACAACCCAAAACATTCCCTACAAGTTCCCTACATGAATTGCATAATAGAGATACAAGCAAGAATCATTAAGTTCTATGAAAAACATAAGCATTGACGAAGCACTCGTTACTATGATTTGCATGAAACTTATGCCAAGAATTTACTTAACGTGATTGTGACTAGCAACCTTCACTACTTGTGAATACAAGTTCATAACGATTGGGTGAAACTCCCTTATATTCTAGCGTTAAATTCATGCATGAAAATTAAGCGTGCACTCTCAACCAACATACACAAATCATTTTTTATACGATCGGATAAGTAAATTGAATTCACAACTTATGAATCACAACTGGATGTAATCAAATCATATTGCCCCTAACTAAGAGGGGTTTAGTTCCTCATACTCACAAAGCAAAGATACATAAAATTAGACATTAAAATCAAAGGAAAGAAAACACCTAAAATGCTCCAACTTGGGTAGCAAGTGCATCCAAGAATTCTCCTTTGCTTGCTTGCGGCAGATTGCTTTGTGGACGGATTTTTGGGTAGTTTTATGATGTAGAATGGATGGGGAATGGTATGGAAAGGTTTAGGGTAAGTGTGGAGGAGTGTTTGAGGGTTGGAGAGTGGTGGAGAGCTAGGCAAAGAGGGTGGAAGAAGGTGGAGTGGCTGTTATGTTTTCTAGGCACTAGAATGGTGTTTTTGGGGTGTTTTGCTACCTAGGGTGAGTATGGACGAATTTCTGTGATGAATGGTGAATATGAGAGTGTGAACCCTTTGCCAAGGGGTGTAAACATGTATATATAGGCCCCAAAAACCTTAGAGAATCAGGTTAGGCTAGGGAGAATGCACGGCAAAGAGTGTATGTGGTGTGCAATGGTCCAAGGGTGATAATGAAGTGATGATGCAAAGTGTGAAGGGTAAAATGGAGTGGTCTTGTAGCTAGGGGGCATGGATGATTGTGTACATTGCATAGAGATGGAAAGGGATGTGAAAATGTGTCAATAAATGGGTCAAAGGTGCAGCAACATGTGGTACACAAGGCATGGGATTCCAAATGTGAATGAAGGAGCATCAATTGGTGCATGTTATGGTTGTGAAAGTTGTATAAAATTTTGTGGGTGAGGGGAACAAGAGGTATCAAGCAATTAAGTGTAATAATTAAATGAATTGAACCATGAAATCAGAAATTATGTAGGGGACAAGAGTGATCAAGCATGGCATGGGAATCCAAAGGGAATTCTATGTTGTTTTGCATGGCAATGAAGGCAAGTTGGGGTGACAAATTTTTGGGCTGAGTTCTTCATCTTTTGGACCATAATTCTTCACATTCTTGGCCTCTTTAGTTCTCAAATTCGTCCATCCACTTTGGCCCAAATATGTGACATGCATTCCAAGCTCCATTTTGCTCTAAAATGCTCCAAAATGCATCTTCTTGCCTACTTTGTCCATAAAATCTGAAAACACACGAAAATGACTTTAAACATTAAAATAACTAAGGAAACACGACATAAATGCACAAGAACAAGCCAACTAAGTCGCATAAATATGTTCCTATCAAATTCCTCCACACTTAGCTTTTGCTAGTCCTCGAGCAAAACAAAGAGATAAAACGAAACAAAGTAAATAAAACACAACCTAAACCTTCCAACATTTGCCTCAGGGATTTCCAATGCACATGACATGTTAAAAATTATTATCCCCACCGATTTGAGTCATCTTTACACTTAAGCACGTACTTAATCATAGTCACCACTTACTTGTTCACAATTAATCGATTAAAATAATGTTTTTGATGTAGTAACATGCCTTAGAGAAATCACTCAATTCCTTACAAGATATGCACTCAATTTTCACTCAGATTTTCTAACTACACACCCTATACTAGTTATATGTGAGAAGATTGATGTAGATATGAAAACGAACGCTCACATATATGTATCACAAAGAAAGCAATTTCTGGAGTTAATAAGCATGTTTAGATATGATCTCATGAATGGAATGCTACTATTTAGATGCGAGAACCAGTGACACCATATGCTCATATCAATTTCAAACTCCACATATTGAAATGCATGACACTCAAGATGAAGTTAAGGGTTGTAACGGGGCTTGGGGTGATGGCTAACAAATGAAGGATAAGGATAACAATCGTTCTTAAAGCAATAGCAAGTAAAGTAATGAAATTGAAACTTAGAATTCACTTAGATTGCAAAAATCAGCTTTTAGACACGAAGGTAAAATTCAAGCAATATTTAGGGCCGAATTCTATGTTTTGGACCCTTTCTTCAACAAGTAGCACTTTAAAACTCTTTTTCGCATATTTTTCAACTCCTTTTTTTTTTTTTTTTTTTTTCAACTCTTCTTTTCTTTTCAACAAGCATAATAACTCACACTTCCCCCACACTTGTTTTCTACCATACATTAATCAAAAGAAATTCAATTTGAATCATGCTTTACTATGCTTCAAGAACAAGGGTATGGATGGTCCTAAACTAGGCTAGGTAAGGATAATGTGGTTTAACAAAGAATGTAGGCTATCAAGGCTCAATGGGGTTAACTTAAACATATAACGATATGGGATACATGGTAGTTTGGCTTTGGTGGTGGTAACTACACAACTTCATCTTGAATATGTTTTATGAAATCAATAGCATGCTTTGAATGAAATAGGCATGAGTTCTAGCATTTGGAACTAAATGATGAAACACCTTCTAAGTAATAACCAAGCAAAGAATAATGAGATCATGCAACGACTTTAGAAAACAAGAATGCATAGATTTTAATTCTCCAAATAAACGTTTAAGCTCAAGTCTCACAAGGTTGTAGCGTTAGTTTGAGTTCTTTCCTTCAAGCATGTTACAAAAACTAATTTTTTTCTTTTATGATTACATGTGATTTCATAAGTTATAACCACAACCACGCATAAATAAAGAGTAAATCAAACTTTCATCCATGTTTATAACTCTCTTTAACAGTCATGCAATTACAAACCGAATCCTCATCATTGTGTTGGAAGGTACCCTTAGACACAAATAAGCGCACAAAAACAACTCTTTTTTTTTTGGATTTTCAAAAACAATTTTTCAAATTTTTATGAATTTTCGGATTTTTATGTCAAAACACACTGAAACACTCCAAAACAGCTTAAAAATACTTAAAACAACAAGGAACAACACTAGAAGTAATGGGTGATAAATTTCTACGAATTTCATGCAAAACAATGGTTACCCCCCCACACTTAAATCAAACATTGTCCTCAATGTTTCAAGCATATACTCACACCAAAAACAAGCAAATAACAAACGACAAATAAACATGACAAATATGGCAAAGTAAAAACCAGACAGAGTAGAGTTTAAGAACGCAAATCTGGTTTTGGAGATAGTTGATCTTGTTGACTTTCCACAGCTTTGATCTTGAACTGGTTTGGAATTCTGAGCGGGGAATATCAGAGTGCAGTCTGCATTCTTCTCTGCTTGTTTCTTCTGCACGGCGGGCAGGCACAAGGTAAAGGTGTTGGTCTGTTTCTTTCTTCAATCTTTCCAAGTGCCCACCTCTTGCTCTCTTTCTCCTTGTCCTTAGTTGAGGATGAATCAGCACGTTGTCTCCACATGCTTCGAGGTATCATCTTCATTTCCCTTATAAGTGAGAGACGAAGAGGAAACATAAGATGATGAGTACTCGAGAGCAGGTGCTGGTTGGAGAAAGGACAGGGAGAAAACATGATATGAGATACTCGTGCTCCCAACCTTTATGATATGAAATACTTGTGCTCTGGATGGGTTGTTTGCAGGGGTATCCCAGGGGATGAAAAATACAGAGTGACTCGAGAGGGTTTGTTGGAAAGCCATTTCAGAGAGGATGAAGAGTTAAGTGAGGCTGAAAGTTGGGTGAGACTGCTTCACTTTGAAGTTCAACATTTATAGAATTTTCTTAATGGCTGGGAAGGCATTGTTTCATTACTCGTGTCGGCAAGCCTGGGATAATTTAACAGTAGTTTTCACGTGCATTCTGCTTCTCCAAAAATTTTCGACAGATTGCGCGTGATTTACGCAACGCAGATGTGCAAATTGACAGATGCTGACACGTCTCGATAAAGCAGAGGCCTCTTTAATATCTGGAATTTATGCTTCGAGTTCTGAGCTTCGTTGAGAGCAGAGATTGCATGTGACAAGTGCTGACGAGGCTGAGAGAGACAGATGGTTGGAATCGGTGCTTCGACAGACTGCCCGTAATTTTCGCAAAGCTGAGTTGCGTGTGATGGGTGCTGACGAGGCTGAGACAGTTGACACTCCTCGGTATCTGGAATTGGTGGTTTGTGAGCAAGCCCAACTTTTGAGAAAGCTGGCGCCTCTTCGATCTCCGAATGGTTTCTTCGATTTCTAAGCTCACCTCTTCGATATCTGAAATCCCATCACGTGCTGATTTTTATAGAGGTATGCAGGACGTTCAAAGCACTCTTGAATTTCTGCCTGTAAAAACTCCCGTTTTGCACTTCTACGATCTTGACTTGTCCGACTCCTCTTTCTTTAACACCTCTGAAAAATGTCTGGCCCTTCCGACCGTCGTTTTGACTTGAACCTTGGTGAAGGAGCAGCCCCTCCTTCTCCAGACAACATATGGCGCCCGTCCCTCATATCCCCTACTGGTCCTCTTACCGTTGGGGATTCGGTGATGAAAAATGACATGACCGCTGCGGTGGTGGCCCAGAACCTTGTCACCCCCAGAGATAACAAACTGTTCGCCAGACGGTCTGATGAATTGGCGGTTAAGGAGTCTCTGGCTCTTAGCCTGCAGTGTGCGGGTTCTGTGTCCAACATGGCCCAACGCCTATTTGCTCGAACCCGTCACGTTGAATCGTTGGCGGCTGAAATACAGAGTCTCAAATAGGAGATTAGAGGACTCAAGCATGAAAATAAACAATTGCACAAGCTTGCACACAATTATGCCACAAACATGAAGAGGAAAATTGACCAGCTGCAGGAAACTGATGGTCAGATTTTACTTGATCACCGGAGGTTTGTGGGTTTGTTCCAACAGCATCTGCCTTCGTCTTCTGGGGCAGCACCGCGTAGTGAAGCTCTAACTGATCAACCTCCGATACCTCCTCCTTCCGTGGCCCCACCGACTGCTGAGACTCCGCCGACTACTGCAACCTCTCCCACGCAGCCCTTGTGAAGGCTCCCTCTTGTATTATGCTATGTTTCTTTATTTCCCAGTTTCCTGTTCATTTCCATGAAGTTTAATGTTAAAATCCTTTGCATATTTGTTAATGTTTCAAAATAGAAAGTCATAACCAAAAATAATTAAACAAGTAATAAAATTGACAATCAAGCAGAATAAATGGGTTGCCTCCCTTAAAGCGCTTGCTTTAACGTCTTCCAGCCGGACGATGAACACCTTGATCAACCTTCATGGGAACCCACGGCATAGTGGGTTGTCTCCTCCACATCTTGTTCTACAAAGCTCTCGTACATTGCATCCTTGAACGGAAATGGATAGTGATGTTTGTTGATGGGTGCGTTGTGTTGCCTAAGGTTCACGTTCATGTGCCCACCGTCGGGGATCTGCTTGGGTATCTGCACCAAAGAAGGGAACCACCTATCAACTTTAATGGGAATTGGATTTGGATTAGGTGGCTTACCTATGTGATGTGATAAAGTGGTAGCAATGTGAACATTCTTCCCCATGGTGCTTTCGGCCAATTTGAGCACTGTGAGGGCAGTGGCCGTATGATCCTTGTACTCCACTCCAATTCCCTCGTCTTGCATGGTTGTTGATGCATCCTTTGTGCTTGGTGCTGAACGGTCCAGTCCTATCTTTTCAATTTTATCAATGGCACAACAAGAATGAACAACATTAGGAGTCTCAATGGATTCAGAAATTTTAAAACTAATCATGTCACCACCAAATGCCATAGTGACTAATCCTTTGGCTACATCAATCTTCGTTTGAGCCGTTTTCATGAATGGCCTTCCAAGGAGGATGGGCAATGAAGGGGCATGGTCCGATTCATCCATTTCGAGGACATAGAAATCCGTCGGGAAGATTAAATGATCAACCTGCACTAAAACGTCTTCCAAAACTCCCTTTGGATAAGCGTTAGATCTATCGGCCAATTGTATGATTACACCATCATTTTTCAATGCTCCTAAGTTCATAGATGCATAAATGGAATATGGCATAACATTTATAGAAGCACCTAAATCAAGCATGGCAGATTTGAAACGGGTATTACCAATGACACATGGAATTGTAAAACTCCCCGAATCTTTGCATTTGGGGGGTAGTTTATGTTGCAAGATGGCGAAGACATTCTCACTTACATGTACCACCTCTTTCTCCCGGACACGTTTCTTTGTTGTACAAAGCTTCTTTAAACACTTGGCATACTTCGGGATTTGCTTTATGGCATCAAGGAGGGGAATGTTGACATGCACCTTTCTAAATGTCTCTAGAACATCTTTTTCCTCCTCTTCGTTCTTTGATTGCAAAAATCTGCTAGGAAAGGGGACATTCAAAGGAAAAACATTAGTCAGAATTGAATTTAACACATTCTTACCCTTATTGGATGAATTGGACAGATTTGGAGCCATGGGGGCTTGCGGCATAGGTGTGTCCACCTTTGCCGTGGGTGGGCATGCTTCCTCCTCCTCAAATTGAAGTTTTTCATCCTCTTTGTGACCTGTTTTTGATGAAGAACCTGCCCCAATCTCTTTTCCACTTCTCAAGAGTATGGCCTTTGCACTTTCAAAGCCTCCCTTCGGGTTTGGAATGGTAGAACTAGGAAGCCTTCCTTGGTCTCTAATTTGCCCAACAATGTCGGCAATCTGCCCTATTTGTTTCTCTAGTTGGTCCACTCTTTTGTTTTGATTTTCCTGCCCATTAGTCAAAGTGGTTAGTAACTTAACAAGTGTATCATTATCCAAAGCATTACCTGAATTATTTGGGGCAGATTGTGGTTGGACTTGAGGGGGTGCGTATGGTTTGTTGTAGAAGCCCGGGGGTTGTTACCTAAAGCCTCCTTGTGGTTGGGCTTGTTGTGGCTCTCTCCATTTGAAGTTTGGATGATCTCTCCACCCTGGATTATACGTGTTGGAATATGGATCATGTCTTGGCTGATTTTGGCTTTGAAACCCAATGGCATTAGCGCTCTCCCATCCACCATTTTCAATGAGTTGAGGACACTTTTCGGATGCATGTCCTTGGATAGAACATACGCCACACACCATGGGTCCTTGAATCTTCATTCCCTCGGCCATCTGTGAAACAAGAGAAGTAAGATTAGCTAACTGAGATTGAATATTGGAAGTGGAACTTACCTCATTCACTTGTTGCCGTGGGGGTCCTCTTTGGCCTACACCCTCGTATTGTTGAGCGTTCAATGCTCGATTAGCAATCAAGATTTTTGCAGCCATGGGCGTTTTGTCTACCAATGCTCCACCCGCCGAGGCATCGAGCATTTGACGTTCTAGTGGTAGGAGCCCTTCGTAGAAGTATTGCAAAAGCAATTCCTCCTTCATCTGATGCTGTGGACAAGAAGCAACAAGTGATTTAAATCGTTCATAATATGTAGGAAAAGATTCACCTTCATCTTGTTGAATTCCACTTATTTTTTTACGAAGAAGAATGATGCGAGAAGTTGGGAAAAACTTCTCCAGAAACGCCCTCTTCATACTCTCCCAAGATGTAACTGTACCGGGAGCCAACTCGTATAACCAATCCTTGGCTTTGTCCATTAAAGAGAATGGAAAAGTCTTCATCTTTAAAATACTTCCGTCAACGGTAACCGGAGTCATACTTGAGCACACCACTTCAAATTCTTTCAAATGTTTGTTCGGATCCTCCATGGACAACCCATGGAACTTTGAAATGTGGTGGAGCAAACTTGACTTTAACTCGAACTCTTCAGTTTTACCTTGAGCAGCCATGGGATATTGGGTACACAATGGTGCGGCATTATCCAAACCCGAGGCGGCAAGCTCCTTGAGAATACGGTTGTCCATGGCTATACCTTGCTCTTCTCCACCCACTTGTGCCGTGGCCTTCTCTTCAACCTCAACTTCTTGCTCTTCTAATTCAGGCTCGGGACTAGGAGGATTAGACTCTTGCAATTTCTTTTTCCTTCTCAAAGTCCTCTCAAAATCACCGTCAAAGTCGGAGATATGCTCACGAACAGGTTGTGAGCTACAGGTCATAAACTAGTACCTAAAAACAAAGAAAACAAAACAAATCAGCAACTTAAACAGAAACTTAAACAAAATACAATAATTCGAAAGAAAACAATCCAAGAGATTAGCAAAGTTGCTAATCCCCGGCAACGGCGCCAAAAATTTGATGCGAAATATATAAGCACACAAATTAAACCCTCTTTTTATCAATTGTAGTAAAGTATGTAAGTAGGGATCGTTCTAGGCCGGGGATTAGGAGGGATTGCTAAATCACTTGGAAACTGACTTGAAAACGTAAAAACAAAGTTTAAAACACTAACTAGACTCAAAGAATGCAAAACTATACTTTAAAACACTAAAACAAACCAAAAGACTCAAAACAGCCCCTAAACACTCAAAACTACCTTAAACACACAATCTGGGCAGTTTTGGGACTCTAACACAAACTTGGACGAATTTTGGTTTTCTAATGAACTAAAACACTTAAAAACATAATCTAAGACAAGTTCTAATTAATATGACTCAAAGAAATAAGATGGGGTTGATTTTGGACGAAAATAATTAAATTAAGACAAGAACAAAGTAAACAAATTCTTAGACAAATTTAAGTGAATCAAAACAGATTGTAAAATGAATTTGAATGAAACTTATGGATGGAAGGCTAGCTAGGAGGTTCTTCTCCACACATGTCACACTTGCATACAAAACGATTTCCAGTTGCTTTTCGATAAGCTATGAATACTCAACGCCCCAAATTAACCGTGAATTGCACTAATTAACCCTCAGTTTTTCCACAAGTTATTGGGTTGGATGATTGCATACGACAACCCAAAACATTCCCTACAAGTTCCCTACATGAATTGCATAATAGAGATACAAGCAAGAATCATTAAGTTCTATGAAAAACATAAGCATTGACGAAGCACTCGTTACTATGATTTGCATGAAACTTATGCCAAGAATTTACTTAACGTGATTGTGACTAGCAACCTTCACTACTTGTGAATATAAGTTCATAACGATTGGGTGAAACTCCCTTATATTCTAGCGTTAAATTCATGCATGAAAATTAAGCGTGCACTCTCAACCAACATACACAAATCATTTTTTATACGATCGGATAAGTAAATTGAATTCACAACTTATGAATCACAACTGGATGTAATCAAATCATATTGCAATTATGAACATGGTTTCGAATCACCCCCTAACTAAGAGGGGTTTAGTTCCTCATACTCACAAAGCAAAGATACATAAAATTAGACATTAAAATCAAAGGAAAGAAAACACCTAAAATGCTCCAACTTGGGTAGCAAGTGCATCCAGGAATTCTCCTTTGCTTGCTTGCGGCAGATTGCTTTGTGGACGGATTTTTGGGTAGTTTTATGATGTAGAATGGATGGGGAATGGTATGGAAAGGTTTAGGGTAAGTGTGGAGGAGTGTTTGAGGGTTGGAGGGTGGTGGAGAGCTAGGCAAAGAGGGTGGAAGAAGGTGGAGTGGCTGTTATGTTTTCTAGGCACTAGAATGGTGTTTTTGGGGTGTTTTGCTACCTAGGGTGAGTATGGACGAATTTCTGTGATGAATGGTGAATATGAGAGTGTGAACCCTTTGCCAAGGGGTGTAAACATGTATATATAGGCCCCAAAAACCTTAGAGAATCAGGTTAGGCTAGGGAGAATGCACGGCAAAGAGTGTATGTGGTGTGCAATGGTCCAAGGGTGAAAATGAAGTGATGATGCAAAGTGTGAAGGGTAAAATGGAGTGGTCTTGTAGCTAGGGGGCATGAATGATTGTGTACATTGCATAGAGATGGAAAGGGAGGTGAAAATGTGTCAATAAATGGGTCAAAGGTGCAGCAACATGTGGTACACAAGGCATGGGATTCCAAATGTGAATGAAGGAGCATCAATTGGTGCATGTTATGGTTGTGAAAGTTGTATAAAATTTTGTGGGTGAGGGGAACAAGAGGTATCAAGCAATTAAGTGTAATAATTAAATGAATTGAACCATGAAATCAGAAATTATGTAGGGGACAAGAGTGATCAAGCATGGCATGGGAATCCAAAGGGAATTCTATGTTGTTTTGCATGGCAATGAAAGCAAGTTGGGGTGACAAATTTTTGGGCTGAGTTCTTCATCTTTTGGACCATAATTCTTCACATTCTTGACCTCTTTAGTTCTCAAATTCGTCCATCCACTTTGGCCCAAATATGTGACATGCATTCCAAGCTCCATTTTGCTCCAAAATGCTCCAAAATGCATCTTCTTGCCTACTTTGTCCATAAAATCTGAAAACACAAGAAAATGACTTTAAACATTAAAATAACTAAGGAAACACGACATAAATGCACAAGAACAAGCCAACTAAGTCGCATAAATATGTTCCTATCAACAACCGACTACTTCACCAAATAGGTAAAAGTAGAGCCCATAACGACCATAATTCAGACGGATATAGAGCGCTTCATATGGAGGAACATCATTTACCGATTTGGCATCCCTTAATCCATCGTCACCAACAATGGCCCGCAGTAAGAAAAGAAAACGGCCAAACGAACTCCCTAGATGTCTATGGGCATATCGCACCACCAAAAGACGAGCAACCGAAAGGAGATGACCATAAGCTTAAATCTGGAAGAGAAGAAGTGCAAGCAGACTATCACCCGCATCGCAGCTTACCAGCAGTAGTTCCTTTCCAGCTACAACAAAAGGGCCAAGATCTGGCAGTTCCAGCCCAAAGATCAAGTCCTAAGAAAAGCCTTTATCATTGCCCACAAAGAAGGATCCAAAAAGATGGATCTCATCTAGGAAGGTCCGTACAAGATCAGCAGAATAGGCGGCAAGAGTAATTACACCCTCGCCACCATTAAACGATAAAAAGATTGAAAAGTAGTGAAGCACTTACAATATGAAGAAGTACCATGTGTGACCTCCTACTACATCAAAGCCCGAAGACTCAAGAAGCTCAACGGGCACCACCTCACAAGTCGACGACTATCCAATTGTTATGCAGTACCTACCTTACAGCTAAGTTCTCGTTTGTTTCACTCGTTTTTCAATGAGAAATTCAGAAGTAATCACAACTTGGCTCAAATGCATGCTTACAACAACTGATCACTCCGGCACTTCAAAAGAAGACTGCGCTCTTCTTAGGGACCCATCGCAGGAATTGCACCCCCGAGAGACCAACCATGCTCTCCAGTACAAGAGGGTAAACTAATTGTATTCCCGTGCAAGAGGGTAAACCAATTCCCCGACACCCATATGGGTCAGCTCTCCAAGATGAGAAGATAAACTTTACACTCCGAATATCCAAACGTGGATGAGCCTGGCTGCCCTAGTATAACTAGATGCACGATGGCTTGCGCCAGGATTCCTAGAAGTAGCCACAATGGTCTTTTTCAAGGCTTAGCTAACTGAAGGATTTTGGGTCTCTTGGCCTAATCCGTGGGGAACCGGGCCCTAGAGGCAAAGGGGGCACATTACGCAGTACGCCCTACAGACGGCTGCCCTGGAACCCTAAAGCTGCTACCGAGTGCACTAAGGTAGCCTACGGATTCCGGAAGACTGCCTATGGCTTGCCCTTCGAACAGTAAAGCCGCACTAGACATATACAACCGCACATTCTTGTGAAAGGTTAAACAAGGTAGCGCCCATATATGAAGTTTTATCCACTGCCGACATGTTACGTAGTCGATAAGCTTCACCTGCTAAGCGCGGAACAACCTACACCAAGTCCTAAAGTGTTGTGATACTTGTTATGCAACCTACGGAATTGGAGAAAGTCAAGGTTAACATCCTAGTGGTTACGCGGACTTGTCTGCTTCTGTAAGTAAGGCATCCAGCTACCAACCCAATGGCTAACAACTTTACAAAGTTCTACACCAACACCTACAACTGCATAAGCTACGCGAGCTTGTCTACTTATAAAAAGGTAGCATGTCTGCCACTAGTCTATCAAGTCTAAAGGTTAAAGCATGAACAAAAGAAGTGAAGATGAAGAAAAGCGAAGGAAAACATGTTTATAAACAACTAGCAAATGCCGAAGGAGTTCAAGCACAACAAGAGCTATAAGGAAAAACAAAGAAAATCCTAAAGGCTACCTAAAATACTACACTACAGCAGCTTGGACATCTAACGACTACTCGGTCGCCACACCTTCAGCAGCCATAACGCTCTTAGCAGCGGTATCATCCGGCGCTTCACCCCTGGCTGCCCAAGCTTAGGCACTAATGTCTTCAACTACTTCACCAATGGAAGCCTCAAAAGTAAAAGAAAGCAAGTCTTCCAGAGAAATAGAGAAACCTCAAGCCCATCCTTCTCACCCTTCAACTGCTCATTCTTCTCAAGCAGACTAACACGGATGCGCTGCAGCTCATCCACTATCTTCAAAACAATAAGCTCATAATCCAACCTCTTAATCTCCTCGGCTGAGGAATAAGCTTTAGCTGCCATAATATTTGCCACCTCCTTGGTAGCCTTGCTATATATGTATCATAGCAAGCAGAGCAGTCATTCTATATTGGGTCGTATGTTTCGCAAAGGAACTTGGGCAAACAACCTTTCTACCACCATTAACAAACTTGGCACAAGCATCCATGTCTTCAAGAAGATCTAGTTTCAAAAGCACAATGATCTCAGCAGCCTCCCTAGAAGCAGGCTTAAGGAATTCTCACAGTTGCCCACACAAGCAGTATGTTCCTTCCTAGTAAGCGAATCAGTCTCAGCAGCAAAGGGAGTGGGCCTTGGCGCCACTTTAGCAACAAAGTCCACCTTACCACTCTTCATAATAGCAAGTTTCTCCAAAGGTGAACCAGACTTAGCTCCAAACGAACGTCCTGGTACAGACTTCAGCACTGGGGGCATGATAAAACCTTTACGCTGAGCAATCTTATCAACAATTGTACTAGCCATTCTCAACATGGAAGGTGCCACATGCTCAGATCTAGCAGCCTCATTTTAGTTCCCATTGGAAGAAGTCATGCCAATCACAGGCCTCTCGACAGCAGACAGATCATCATGAGCAGCAGTGGAGAAAGTCTTCAATTTTTCTCAATCGGCATCTCTTAAGTAGGCGGGGAAGATCTCTTCTTTCCATCTTTATTCATAGTAGACTCCACGACAGCGATTAGACGAGCCAATGCATCCGCCTTGATCCTTTTTACCTCCTCTTTCGGAAGCAGCCCACCTTTCTCTCGGCAAAAAGAATTAAGCATCTAACGCCATTCACGGTACTCAGCAGATGAGCTCAACCTAGCATTCCAGCAGGCAGAAGACCTGCATGCCCAGCATTCCAGCAACACATGAGGCCCATGACCTCCTCATTTCTTTCAGTTGCCAGTTTGGCCTGAGTAAGGTCCAAGAGCCCAAAGGACATAAGTCATGTGGCTCGCCTAGCATTGCGCCCTAACGCCACAATCCGCGACCCCAACCGCACAAGCTGCCATTGGCTCTAGCCAAGCCAAACAGCCCAAGCAGTGGCACATACCATAATGCCTCCTTGGCCGATGTTGAGCCGACTCCTAACCCCTACCAGCCGACTTGCCGCACCACCCCGACGGCTGCCCCGCAATAGCACTATCTAAGAAGAAGACAAGAAAAAAATTAAAATTTTCTTACATCGGTGCGGCACGGAAAAGACGAAGAAATGAATGAAAGACGGTCTTTTGCATGGGCAAGATGTAGAAGATTGCTATAGGAGGGGGAACAAATATCCTCTGAGCTCTCTCTCTCTTGTAGGGTATAATAAATCACTCTCCAAAGTTGATTTAATAACCCACTTAAGGTGTACTTAATTAGGATTTAAGATAAATTTATTTCCCTTTCCTAGAAGGACCTAATTTCCTATTAAAGAGAGAATTTACATCAAAATAGGAAGTAGTCCTACATTTCCTAAAGCAAGATGATCTCTACACCTACTGCCGTTTTCTGCGAGCAGCCCAACAGGTGTGAGGGCATTTGTGGAGCAAAAAATATTCACAAGGTGACACGTGGATATTTGGATAAAAGAGGACAAAAGTACCCTTGTGGCATACCGGGATTCCTATGCACGAGCAGTGGGCAATCATCCGTTAACCAAGTCAAAAATGCCTAAAGAAGGTAACAAATAAAAGTTATTTATATACTCCACAAGGTAACCATTCCAAACATTCCATTTAAATTAGATTAATTGGTGAATTAATGGATTTATTTCCTAATTAATCCATTAAATCACCAATTAAATGACCCATTATGCCATTAATCCCCCATTACATAACCCACTACCCAAAAATCCCAAATGGCCGGCCACCCTTGTTGATCTCATCATATTCACCTATTTTATCACATTAATTAGCTAGTTAATTTGGTAATAATTTTATTTGCTAAATTAATTAGTCCATTTTTCCCATAACTCCTAAATTCAACCTAAATCAAGAACCCTATCTCTATAAATAGGCTCTCATTCTCACCAAAAAGCTAGATTCCAACACTTTGGCAAAAATCCCAAAATTCTCTAAACACTCTTTCTCTCTAAATTCTAACTTTGGCATCGGAGGTTCTTCGGCCAAAGTCCCCCCATTCATCGTGAACGCGTGAGGCTCTTGGCCTTAACCTAAGGTGTTAATTGTTTTGTTGGTGCAAAATTGTCCAAGATCAAGGAGGAAGAAATTTGCATCCACACACTCTTACACAAATATTGTCTGTTAACAGCATCCAACAGTGGCACACCTATTCTCTCTTTCTCTCAAGTTATCTCCATGGCACTATAAGACCGAAAGCAACACTCAAAAAAAAATACCCGCTGAATCCAGTTCAGACTTTGTCTGAGTTTTGACACCAACACATTACTTTTTAATTTTATTTTTATATTTCTTCTTTTATGATACAAACTTGCGCATTTTCACTTGAGCATTATTTGCAGGCCTAATCGTGTCCACCGGTTCTCAGAATGCTCGTGCTAGTGTTCCTACGATGGGGTTTAAAACCAAGCTTTTGGTTAAGAGTTGAACTTGCTAATTAAGTGTGGTAATTAATTAACATGCAATT
Organism: Malus sylvestris; assembly: GCF_916048215.2. Taxonomy (NCBI): domain Eukaryota; kingdom Viridiplantae; phylum Streptophyta; class Magnoliopsida; order Rosales; family Rosaceae; genus Malus; species Malus sylvestris. The sequence continues at coordinate 13,236,677 of NC_062266.1, read as the reverse complement.
TAATTTGACTAAACCAAGCACTATTGATTGTTCATGCATAAGTAAGCCCTGGCCTGCTCTAAAGTCAAACCCTAGAGCGTCCCGGGATAACCCAAAACTCCCGTCGCGACCTGTCCTGATCAAATAAATATTAGCTGAAAATAAGGGTTTCGTTTGAGAGAAAATAAGAGACTGAAGATGGACGAAGGTCATGGCAGGTTATTTCAGTTTTCCAAGTCAATAGCAGTGAAAGATAAGAGAGAGAAATAGGAGCTCAGAAGACAAAAACGCCCTTCTCTACTCGGCCTCTTTTCACATAGAAAAAGGAGCATGACTTTAGGTGTTTTAATTAGGCTATTTTTATTAGCACCTCAAACAATATTGAATACCATATATTTTAAATAACTTATAAGCCCTAATATGCAATGACAATTTTGACCTAATTAAATATACAAACGGAGCACCACCAGAAAATGGAAGACATGGCCGGCCACCACCAGTTAACACCACCCTATTTGGATGGGAATGAACAAAGCTTCCCATTTGGGGATTAAGGTCACTTGACCATCTCGTATTGCGCTGAACCACGTAGGTGTTTGTCATAGCAATAGAAGCAAGGGCAAGTAGGATGGTGAAACAATCCATTATGTGGGTAAAGCCCATATGGATCAGGATTGTTTTCAGCATAATGTCCAGAAAAGTATGGAAGCGACGGTTGCTTGTATTGCCTGGGAAAGGGATGAGGAGCTCCAATGTGCATGAGGGACCCAAAAGGATCGCCATATCTAGGATAAATGTTTGAATTATGCACATAACTGTGTGGATTGTTTGTATAAAATATGGAGTTTATGTTGAGAGTGTAGTGTGTGAGAATATTATTTGACGTAATGTGGAGTGTATTAAGATAAATTTTAATTGAAAAACAAAATTTGAGGTGTATTAAGTATGTGGGGTGTAGTCATAAATATATGGGGTGTTAATAAAACAACCCTTTAATTATTATTTTTTATAAAAAAAATTATTTAAAATGTTTTCAAGTATTTAAAAACTTATTATCAATTGATGGATTGTTTTGGTGTTGGACCATCTCCGACTCTTAGGTTAAAATTTAAATTTTTTAATCCAAAAACATGTTTTCTACTCCAACCCTTCTTAATTAAATTTTGAGTCCGATGTCATTAAGGAATGAATTTAGGATTCTTAAAGTAACTCTTTACAAAAAAAAAAAAAAAAAAAAAAAAGAAATTATGTAGACTATGCTGATTTAATTTTATGAATATTTTAACCTAAAAATATTTGAAAGAATATGAAACACATGAAATAATTTTTTTTTTAATTATTTTAGCTGTTAAATTTACATTTGGACCGTTAGATCTTTTTCTTTAGCGTTATATTTTTTTTCCCCAAAAATGAGTTTTGGGTTAAAACTCATATTTGAACCAAGGGTCGGAGCAAGTTGGAGTAGGTTTAGAACCTAAAATTTGAGTTTTACTCTAAGGGTTGGAGTATGTATTATGGTTTTCTCTTGAACCTGTTTAAATTTAATTATCCCCTAATGTAAATTAGTGTAAAATATCATTTGTAATTAAAAAAATATTATGACTAAGAACTAATTGAGTATAACTCTTATGTCCGGCGTAATCCTAAACTGTGATCAAGTCAATTCTTTTATTCAACATATTTTTTTGTTCTAAAACGAGACAATAAATTTAACAGTTCTATTTTATTCAATAGAACTCTTCTTAGTACTGTCGAGGTTGTGGTACCAAAAATTTGTCGGCTTCAATCTTAACGAATTTGTACAAAAAAAAAAAAACAATTAAACAACTTTGATCAAAGACCAAAGCCACGTGCCCACAGAGTTGGGGGAGGGGGTTTGGCCAATTGATATTCTATGCCTAAGTCAGTTTCAAAGAAGAGAGAGAGTTTAGAGCTTAATTGCGTAGCAAAAGCTTACCAAAATTTGGTGTAGAATTGAGTATTTATATGGAGATAGGGGTCACATGTGTAGGGATTGTCATGCCATGTGTCGACGTCCAGTTGGCTAATGTCTGTCATTCCTTGGATGGAGGAGAAAATTATCCCAAAACTATTCTTACTTAAATAATATCTTGGGACTATCACACAGTATCGTTGATTGGATATGATTGAGATTCCTTGCATGATTATGTTGATCTTCAATAAAGAAAGCTTAAAATAGAGATTAGTTATTAATCCTATCCTTAACTACTTTGTCTTATCTTCTTGCCATGAGCAGCGGAGTTTGGAGAAATTATAGTCAGTAACTAAGGTCTTGAAGAGAGTCAAACTGCACATGGAATAAATGTGGGCCTTGTCAATTTAATAAGGGCATTCTCGTCAATTGTAGATAAAAGTCCACATTTTAGTTCCATGATTTTCTAAATTATTTTGTGCTCCACAAATGCCACCACACCTGTTGTGATGCGCGTAAAATGGTGAAGGAGGTGTAGAATCCCAAGTTGTTTATTTCCTTTTACAATAGATTTTGTGCTTTGTCTTCTTTTTTTTTTTTTTTTTTTTTGAACAAATGATAATAATTACACTAAGGGGGAGCTTTGTCTTGAAGTAAAAATCTTTTGGGAAAAGGAATCCAACTGCTTTTAGAACTTATAACTCTACCTTAAATAGAGGAGTAAATAAACCTAGAGAACAATTATTTTCCAAACAAGTAAAAGAGAAAACTAGAGGAAATTGTTCCCCTTCCCTAGTTTTCTTCTTTGCTTGTCCCGTGAAGAGTTGATTGTCGTACTTTTCGTTGTTGTTGCAGCAACAAAGGTATGAAAATTTATTCTTTTCCTTTTTTTTTTATGTGCCACGGTGCGGCTGGGAGCCGCAGGGGCAAGTAGAAGAATATTGTGGCAGGAAGTCGTGGTACAAATTGGAGTAACTCAGCTAGAGCCAAGGAAGGGAGCTACGATGCAAGTGGATCGACACGGGCTATGTTGCAAGAAGATAGGTGAATTGTTAGGCATGCCATACTGAGTTGGACTAGGCCTGGCTCTTGGGTGCTAGGCTCGATATTTTTTGAGGATGAGAGAGGGTGTTGGGCTGCGCAGGGGAGAAGAGAGTGGGTCGTAAGGCCTTCCACTAGGGCGCCGGGCTTTTGCAATCTTGGGTTGTAGGCCTGGTGCTAAGGCACTGGGCTTCTCCAGTCTTGGGCCTAGTGCATTGATAGGAATGGAGAAAGGAGGCACGGGTTAGGCCTTAAAGCAGTTCCACTGAACGTGGAATAGCCCAACATCTAGTCAAAAAACCAGGTTGGCACCTTGTCAATTCACTCCAGCCCAACAATTTACCTAGCACACAGCTCAAGCTGGTCTCTAGGCCAGCCCAAAATTGACTGACCAAGAAGCCGGGCTATTTGCCTGGCACATGCAGCTCACTCGCGAGTGGACGCAAGTAGGGGACAAGGGTGCAGGTCGTGGGGCCTGCTGTCAGCCCACTTGTGCTTCACCCAGAAGGAGGTGACGTGGCCCTCTCAATGCAGTTAGATTTTCAACGGTAAAAAAAAATTTAAATTTGACTTTTAAAATGGACCGTCTGATCACAGATCAACGGTCCACGTTTTTTCCACCAAAAATAAAAATAAAAATAATAAAAAAGCCCAACGGTCAAAATTATGACCGTTGGCCATGTGGCAGCGCCTTGGCTCTTGGATTTGAATATTTTTCAAATCAAACTATCTAGATTAATTAACTATATTAAAATTTATGAAAAATTATGAAAAAATACATAAAAATTATGAAAAAAATACAGAAATTTTTTTAAAAAGTTATTTTTTTTTTCTATAAATACCTAACCCTCATCTTCCACCTTACACCACATTTCAATATGTTCTACACTTTCTACCAAAGCTTTCATATGCTTTTTGTGTGAAAAAAAAAATACCAAAAAGCTCATCCTTAATTTTTTTGTCCATAGAAACCATACATCCCTACATCCATCTTCATTGTTTTCAAATCTTGAGTTTTTTTTTTTTAAAATGTCTTCTTCAAGGAGAGTGCATAAACAATTTGTGGAGCAACAAAAAAGATTGTTGGCACAACAAAAAGAATTGATCAATCTCGAGGATGGTGGAGGTGGAGATGGGGCTTTCGCAATAAAGGAGGACTCAGATGATGACCATAGAAGGCAGAGGGCTTCACATTCCCGCCGTGTCATGAAAGCTGTAGGTCAGATAGCCAAACCCAGACGTGCTGCAAACTTCGATGGAAAAAGGGAAAGACGAGGTAAATATCTCTTGGAAGATTATTCTATTCCTAACATCGTATTCCCTGATCATGTTTTTAGGCGTCATTTTAGAATGCAACGAAGTTTGTTCAACAAAATCATGAGTGTTATTTGCAACCATGATCCATATTTTGTGCAAAAAAAAGATGCTTTTCGTGTTATAGGTCTTCTTCTAGAGCAAAAAATTACGGCTGCCTTACGAATGCTTGCATATGGTGCATCTGCAAATCAAGTGGATGAGATTGTGAGGATGGGAAAAACAACCGTTCTAGAGTCCCTGATACGGTTTTGCTCTGCAATTGAAGCCCTGTACACCAATGAGTACTTTTGGACACCCACACCAAGGGACATGCGAAGGCTTCTGAGGAAGGGTGAGATGTGAAGCTTCCCTGGCATGATTGGAAGCATTGACTGCATGCATTGGACTTGGAAAAACTGTCCAAGTGCGTAGTAAAGAGCTTATGGTGACAGAAAATTGGGCAAAAGTATCATTTTGGAAGCAGTGACTTCATTTGATACATAGATTTGGCATGCTTTTTTTGGTGTTCCAGGAGTTTAGAATGACCTAAATGTCCTTGCTCAATCTCCAGTGTTCGACGATCTGCTGCAAGGAAAATCACCGAGATACACATATTGGGTTAATGACACTAAATACAACGGACCATACTTCCTTGCAGACGACATTTACCCAAGGTGGTCTACGTTTGTCAAAACAGTGCCACATCCATAGACTGAAAAAGAAAAACACTTCGAAAAATGTCAAGAGGGGTGTAGAAAGGATGTGAAGCGTTGTTTTGGTATCCTGCAAGCTCGTTGGGTGATTGTCAGGTCTGCTGGTAGAATGCTTGATGTCGAGGCTCTTCGATCCATCAGTATGATTAAGATGCCGTCGATGAATATGAGTCGGATCCGATGAACAACTCAAAAACACGTATCTACTGTGCTCATGACCGGACCAAAGATCCAATGCAACACGAGCTGTTGGAACTGGATGGACGTTACAATGAATTGATCGTTCAGCGGTACACTGATGTGCAAGAGCTATACTGGCACGTAACCCTCCATAATGACTTGATTGAGCACCAGTGGGGATTGCAAGAAGGTGAAGATAATTAAAATAAGCTTGTGGTTGAAGAATAAGGTGTATTTGATGAGTTTATGTAATTTTATTTTAGTGTGTGTTTTTTTTTTAAGTTTATTTGATGAGTATGTAATTTTATTTTAGTGTGTTTTTTTTTAAGTTTATTTGAAATTTTATCCAAAATTCGTTAAAAATCTTATCCGAAAATAAAACTATTTTTTTATTTATTCTTTTAAAAAAATATAAAATATTTTAAATGGGCTGGGTGCTAGCGCATTTTGTAGGGGTAGAGATGGTTTGTGCCTTTACATTTTTTTAGGGATGGAGATGCTTTGGTATCTTACTGTTCATTGTGATATATTATTGTTCACTTGAGTGGATAAATACGCTGGGTGCTGGCACAAAGTCTTTAGGGGTGGAATTGCTCTTATGTCAAATAGGCTGGCATGCTGAGCTGCTGCTTGGTGTATTGCCTCTTCAATTATTCTTATTTTCTTCAAGCAATCTTCTGAATATTTCACGATATTTTTGTATAGGAATTTTTCAAAATGTTTTTCTCCAAATGCAAGAGCGACGAGCATCCTCCATTTAAGTATTGTCAAGGTGGGTCTTCCAGCAAAGTAAAATACTTCATAGTTGCACAAGCCAAGATTGGTTCTGATCGCAAGTTTGACTCATAGACCTCTCGTTTGAAGTCTACAATCAACTTTTCATGTAACTCAACCCGAGTTAACACTCCAACTGGAAAAGTGCTCGCAAAGCTCTAGGGGCAAGGAGTTCCTACCTGAAACCCATTATGTGCAATTAAGTGATCCTTAATGGAGCCCTGACTTTCTAGATAAATTTTAATACAAGGTCAGTTGAAGAAGAAATCTAAGACGGTGAAGGTCATTGTGTCAGGTTGTCAGAGTTTTCTGCACAACAGTTCTTTACACAAAGACAACTGAAGTTGTATTCCCATCAAAACTACACAACTGCGGGAAAACAAAGATTTTGAAACCTTCCTTATTTTTTCAAATGACATCCCATATATGCCTAGAAAGCTAAAGAAGTAAAGCACAATATTATTATTTTTCCAGAATTTTATAGAAGGCAAATCAGCGTCAAATCTGGCACGCAAAGCACCTGAATAGCAAGATAGCCCAACCAGTACATCGCAACAGCACTGATCGATAGATTAAACTACACTTTCCCAAAAAGAATTGGATTTTGATCCATACACTATCGCAATGATACACATGCCAGCGTTCTGTAGAATTTTGAGGAACGGAATTCCGAGCTCCGTGCAAAACATGATCGCTGTTTTAGCACAGGCTGGAATTCTCTGTGAAATTCCTCCAGTTCTTCCTCTGAACTCATATCAAATGATGTACAACGTGCTGTAACTATCTACGAGTTCAGGATGCACATATTCATGATCAATTTAACAATTAACCTAGGGGTTCCAACTAATGCAAAACTGTTTGAATGAGCTAAAAATAAAGTCACTCACAAAGCACTGATTGACAACTCCACACTTGTCCTCCACTACTAGTTTGTAATGGAAAAAGCAGGGATCATACCATATAGAGTAAAAAGAAAAAATCGTGATTTTGGAACTCCCACACAACATGGCGGTTATGGACCCGAATTCTCAAGCATAAAAAAGTTCGAACGACATATTACTTCGATTTACTATGAAATTATTCGGAGTAAAGCAGATCAGGGTAAGTACGCCTTTGTAGTCTGGTCATGGACTAAACAATTCTGATCGCGATGAACTTAACAAATGGACCCATAGTGCCACCATCGTTTGTTGGGCTCCAACAAATTCACTTGTTATAGACATGGAAACCCGATCCGATTGGGGATCAAAAAGTTTTCTATGCTCTTGGAGATTCTTACAATCTAGGAATTTGGCAAGTGCCATAAGTAATTTTAATATCAGGCCAACCCTACAAATGTCAAATGCTTCATAAAATGAAGGAGTGGGGAAATTAAGCTTAGACGACATGGAGCGTGAACCAACTCCGAAATGGAGTTAAGGGCAATTGACAAACTGCCTTAAAATATCAGTCCACTTTGCGAACTAAACAAGAATTCCTTAGATATGATTGACAGTGCGACTTATGTTGTTGGAAAAGCTACGGATGTTAGCTTTCCACACCACTTTACGAATTATAATTTCAGCCCTAACGAGGAAAATATCACCGTTTTACTACGGGCAACACAAGCAGTGATTTTCTGCGGGTTTGCACAATTCACCTTTTTCAAGTTCGAATTCCGATGAGGAAAACAACTTGAAGGCCCATCTATTGGGTCACCAACTTTGGTCCAAACCATTATAGCGCTCTGAGAGATAAGTAATTTTGATTATTTAATTGTATACATTATTAAATGCAAAATTTTACATTCTTCAAAGATTCTCAAACAAGATTGGGGCATGGAAACATAATGAGCCATGCGCATGAGCTACACTTTGACTTGAGCTGTACGTGGTTTAATATCTTAGTGGATAAGGTATTAGGTTTCCACTCATGCTTCCCTAGTTTGAAACTCCCTCTCCCTTAAATTGTTGTAGTAGTTTTGAACCCTCCCCCTCCCCTTATTAATAATATTTAAAAAAAAAACACTTCGACTTGAGTTAGCCCTCACTAATCCAAGTCTATATCATCAATCAACCACAAGCAAGTCAGCTTGGTTAGAGAAGTAACATCCTATGCAATGACTCATCCACCTAGCATGGGCCGACATTGGAAACTGTTATATTGAGATCTTCTACAAACTCTTAACCGGATACAACTACTTAATGGGAAGTGTTTATTGCGTGTTTTAGGATTTGCATAGACCTCAATATTTATATTAGCTAAGAGACTAGGGTTTTGTCCATAAAGAAAGGCCTAATTCTGCTTTCTTAGCCTACGAGTTAGTTATCACAATTACTTGATTATTGAGAATTCAATCGTTCTTACTTGTTTTTAAGACACGAAAATTTAAGACTAATTAAGAGGAAAATCAAATCACAATCTATTAATCTCTATTATTTCATTCATATTACATTGTAGACCATTTAAAATTAATTTATATTGAAATAAATCTAACATTTTAAACCAAACTACCTCAAACAAAACATCTTGAATAATATCAGGCTTGGTACCTTAATCAGCGGAGGACATTACTGAAGTTTATGGCTTTTGTAGTAGTGGCCAATATGCCATCAAGAACTTTCAACATATAATTTGTGGTTGCTACCAAAATGTACATACATCATGTTTATGGAATTACGTTAGATTGAAGACTAGAAGTTTGGGAGAGAGTTCTTTTCAAAGGATGATAATGATGAATGTGAGGATGTTAGTGCAGTTGAAAACTTTGATGGGAAAAGGAGTGGAAAAGGATCAATCAGCATTGTTGACTTATTACTTCTTTTCTGAGACTTTTTGAGGTCATAAGCCGGCTAATTAAGGATGGTTTTGTTTGGTCCTATCTTCACTTCAAACTTGCACAACCCGCCATCACCACCACCACTACCACTTGGGTGTGAGAATATGAAGTGGCATTCGCACTCACTATCACAAAACCCTACTCTTTAGCCCTTGACCTTGTACTTTTTAATTTTTTTTTATCCTCTTCTCGTTTTCAATTTTTGAATGGAACATGAACCGACTCTATGGTCCTCTCAAATTATCAACTATAAAGGTCAACAAGCCAACCCAAGCTGTCCTGCCAATATTGCCATTATCCTGTGCAATGTAGCTAGTCATTAGGCAACCATAAAAAGAAGTAACAATATAAATATATAGTGAATATATGGGAGGTACAATGTGGAATTTCTTTTTTGAACCTTTTACCAAGGATGTTTTCAGTGAGCTTTTTCCTCTTGAATTCTTCAATTTATCTGAAATAGCAAAAGAATTAAACTCTATTGGAAGCACATAATTCAGTAAATTACTTAATGGCAAAAGAAAGAAGGGTAAGAAGGAAGACAAATAACTAAAGCAAAGGTGCGGTAGATTCTACGAACTTGCATAATATCTTCGGTTGTATTAGTTTTTACTCATGCAAGCACTTTTTCTTATTTCCATGTTCACAATATTACGTAGAAAAAAGTTGGGGCTGAATTCTTCAATGGGTTACTTACGATGAGTTCTTCAAAACCTTTTTGAGGCTGAATTCTTCAATGAATATGTATCTTTCTAAAATTAGGAAGTGAAGTAACATATATATATATATATTTTTTTTTTTTTTTTTTAATTTAAACAACAATATCACTTCCATTCCAGTATTGTTATTATAGAAAAAGGTAGTATTGTGAATATATTGAAGAAGAAAAAATACGAAGCAAAAAACTACTAGAAACAACAAAACCCAATTACAAAAAATAAGGTAAAACTCATCCTAACAAAATCGAAAATTGGGGCAAAGAGAAAGATTATGATGATACACGGGAATAGCAAGAGAAGGACAAGAGTCACACTAACAAACCCCAGGATGGTCCACTCCAAAATTTACCAAACATTCAGCCACATGATTCTCTTTGCAAAAAATATGTGTAACTCTGCACATAGAAAAGAGCAACTCACACCAATTCAACCAACGAACACTCAAACGCTAGGGAACATAATTATGAGAAATTGAAATGAAAAGAACAGCCCAGGATGAGTAACACTCAATCTGGGAACGCCAACCCTTCTCCCAAGTTAAGTTTATTGCATGAATTATCATCATCATACTAAAGGGATGTTGGAGCAATATTAGAAAATATGAAAAATAACAATATAATTCAAATCATAATAATCATAAAGAAATTCACAAAATCAATTATATATGAGATTAATATAAACAACTAGAGAGAAAGTTAGAAAAACTGACAAACTTGGAGATTGAGACTTGCATAAATGCAATATCCTAAAGACAGAATTTCATCCCTACTCTTGTGCTTGTGGTTCGGTAGGCATCCGTCTCCCAGGATTCAACAATCTATAATCCGAAGTCAAAGAACTTCAATCTTCGGACTCTGGCGAACTTCATATATTTTGTACTCTCAAGACACGGCTCGGAGTTTGACTAAGACATTGGAAAAAACTTTTCTCTTCGATCCCTTAGATATGTGGGATGTTAGACTTTATATAGAACTCAAGCCACCCCCTTTTGAAACATTGTGACCGTTGCCTAAAGTTCCAACGAACAGACGCAACTCATAAATTTGAATTCAATTATGACACATGACTTTTATCTTTCATTCAAATAAAAATTAAAAATTATAATATTAATTATAATATATAATTTCCAACAAGGGATAATTGATTAATACAGTATTGAATATCATCGTAGCATCTTCAATAAAAATGCAAAATTGAGATGTAAAAACTACATTGACATCTCATTTTACATGCTGATTTACTTTTTCCTCTTTAAATAGCAGAATCCACCTCCTAAATATGTAAAAAAAGTGGTAAATTCATATTTTTATTTACACTTACCGGTCAAGATGAGTATTTTATATCTTACCCATTGAAGTGCTTTCCAGCCAACAACAAAAATATAAAAGCTAATTCCAAAGAATCTTGCATCTCGTAGTGGAGATTTTCTCATTCCATGACTAATTCCTAAAGTGGTTTACAAAAAATTGATGCACCTATATGTTACCCTATCTCCCCCATCTTCGATGATCAATTATACTAGAAAATAAATGCGAAAATTAAATAGACATATTAAAATAGCAAGATCTGCTACTTAGTACTATAGTCTAAGGCTATTTTTCTTTATCTATGAGTAAGAGATTTTAGATTTGAATATCGTGGATAATAAGTTCAATACCAATTTATTTTCACACTACTACTTAGTGTATGTTGTATAAAAAAAATGTAGTGATCGAGTTTCTAAAGTTTCTTAGGGTTTAATTTTCAAAATAATTTGTCACGTATTATTATGATCTAGTTATATTTAGTTAAGCTTTATATCGTTGTATCAAAATCTTCAAAGTAATTTCGAATTGTATTATTCAAAGTTTAAAAATCAACCAAGACTCTTATATTTATTTTTGCACTGTGTGATTGAAAACTTATGGATATTTGATAGACTTGAGAATTTTAAATAGATACGTTTCGTACTTTTTATGTTCAAATTGAGCTTTAGTTTTATTTATATTGTATTCTTTAAATACAATGATATACTTACTGTAGACATCGAAATTTCGGTAAATAAATGTTGACCGATAAATCAAAGTTTCAACGCTCATGTATTACATAAATTTTACACGTAGCGTGTGTCTAAACAAAAAATCAAAATAAGTTGGAAAAGTCATCAAACAGGACACGTGTCAACACCTGGCAGAAACGACTTATTTCATCTGGGATATTATATTCAAAATTAGGCCTTGGAAAATTCTATAAATACAAGCCCATTTCATTCATTTGGGGGAGGAATTCATATTACACCTTGAAGCTCTGAAGCTCTGAAACTCCGAAGCTCTCAAGCATCCAGGTTCCCGAAGAATCAAGAAAGCCTTCTTCGTTCTTCGTTCATCGTTCTTCCAAGATCAAGCCCCGACGGCCCTTGAAGAAAGTGTTCTTCGTTCATCGTTCTTCCAAGATCAAGCCCCAACGGCCCTTTGGATCAACAATCATCCACCAATTCAAGATCAAGCCCCGACGGCCCTTGAAGAAAGTGTTCCTCGTTCTTCGTTCATCGTTCTTCCAAGATCAAGCCCCCAACGGCCCCTTGGATCAACCATCTACCAATTCAAGATCAAGCCCCGACGGCCCTTGAAGAAAGCACCATCGTTCATCATCCGTTCATCCAAGATCAAGCCCCAACGGCCCTTTGGATCAACAACGTCGACAAATCCACACATCCAACCGTTCTTCAAGATCAAGCCCAAAAGCCCTTGAAGATCCGTTCATCACTGTTCTTCAAGATCAAGCCCAAAAGCCCTTGGAGATCCGTTCGTCACTGTTCTTCAAAGATCAAGCCCAAAAGCCCCTTTGAAGATCCGCTCAAATCCACCTTCAAAGATCAAGCCCACGGCCCCTTGAAGAAACTTCCAACAGTTCATCCAAGATCAAGCCTCGACGGCCCTTGGATCAAGGAAACATCCACAAATCAATACCTTACGGAGATCGAATCAGAGGATCAAAATAGAGAGAGATTGTAACCCAAAATCATCAAACACAAAATATTATTTTGTGCACGTTGTTCTTGTCTCTTTCGTTTCAGGATTTTTCCGTGTTCACAAATTGGCACGCCCAGTGGGACATCTCTACCTCTCATCTCTTCCTCCGTTCAAGGAATATAAGCACACTTCCAAAATCAATGACGTCAAGGAAGGCTCAAGTTGTTCCCATAACCGGCGCAAAGAACAAAGGCGCCCTCATCGCAAGTGGTGTCACGTTGGGTATCACGACTCGAAGCAAAGCAAAAGCTACTTCTGCCACCTCTTTCACCTCTGCATCAACTCTGCCAGGGGAACGAGAGTACCCCAGGCGCGAGCCTGTAATCACCTTAGCCTCACTAAGGGCACCAAGGGGGGAAAGACCAAGGGAATACTCCGAATCCATGCTCTCCGATGACGATTCAAGCGGCAGTTCAGCCATGCAAGTCATGACCGCTGGAGCAACTTCAGTCGAGGAAAAGCTTGCTCAAATGAATGAAGCAATCGCAAGACTAACTCGAACTGTGGAAGAAAAAGACTTGCAAATCGCGGCATTAGTCAACCGATTGGAGGCGCAGGACAGCGAGAAACCCGACCCAGAGGATGATCCACTAAAGGGAGGAGCTGGCGGAGACGAAGAACCCCCGGTGAAGAAAATCGATAGGAAGCCAAAACCAGACCAAGCAGCGGCACTCATGGGATCTCTTTCTATCCAGCAGCTGCAAGAGATGATCACCAACACCATCAAGGCACAGTACGAAGGGAGCTCATGTACCTCCGGGTTGTACTCAAAGCCATATTCAAAGAAGATCGACGCCTTAAGGATGCCGAGGGGTTATCAACCACCAAAGTTCATGCAATTTGATGGAAAGGGAAACCCGAAACAGCACGTTGCCCACTTCGTTGAAACTTGCAACAATGCAGGAACCGAAGAGGACTACCTCGCCAAGCAGTTTGTGCGCTCGCTGAAAGGAAACGCCTTTGAGTGGTACACGGATCTAGAGCCTGAGTCCATCAACAGTTGGGAGCAATTGGAGCGGGAATTCCTCAATCGCTTCTACAGCACCCGCCGCACTGTGAGCATGCTAGAGCTAACAAGCACAAAGCAGTGGAAGGACGAGCCAGTCATGGACTACATCAACCGATGGCGTAATCTAAGCCTCGACTGTAAGGACAGACTCTCCGAGATTTCTTCAATCGAGATGTGCATCCAGGGCATGCAATGGGGTTTACAATACATCCTTCAAGGTATCAAACCACGAACTTTTGAAGAATTAGCCACCCGTGCCCACGACATGGAGTTGAGCATCGCCCACCATGGAAAGAAGGAGCCAATCACCGATTTCAAAAGGGATAAGGTGTTCACTTCAAGAGCAGACAATCATGGGAAAAAGCCCGCCAAGGAAGCTTTTACCACCAATACCACCCCTATCAAGACCTCATCCGCGCCCGTCAAAATCTCTTTCAATAAAGCAAGGGAGATAAAAAAAGGTGAGCCTTCCCACACCCAAGATAGGTACAAAAACACCTTGAGGGAATTGGAGCAGAAGGTATACCCTTTTCCGGACTCCGACATGGACGCAATGCTGGACGACCTGCTGGAGAAGAAGGTGATTGAGTTACCCGAATGCAAACGCCCTGAAGAAATGAATCGCATCAATGATCCCAAATACTGCAAATACCATCGTATCGTGGGTCATCATGTGGGCAAGTGTTTTATCCTAAAAGAACTCATCATGAAGTTGGCGCAACAAAGACGAATTGAGCTCGACCTAGAAGACACAGCTGCGACGCACACCACTACGGTCGTGTTCGGATCCTTTGATCCCGTGCTTCTTCAAGAAATGCCTGACCATGCTCGGCAATACTCAAACCACACTGCACATTCTGCACCACCGTCACTAGGGGCAAGCAACCAGGACGCACCTACTGACGATGACAAAGGATGGACATTGGTGACCTATAAGAGGACGAGGAAACCAAAACCGCAAGCTATAAAGCAAAAGGGGGAACAAGGGAGAAAGCACCGCCGTCGCGGCAATAGGAAGCCTAAGAGAAACATAAGAGCTGCTAAGCCAATATATGCTGGGGAACCTGCGGAGCAAAAGCCACGCATTCCCTTCTCATTGCACGAGTACTTCCCGGAGGACTTTTTCCAACATTGCACTATCACCGCATGTCACGTGGTCGAAATAGAAATGGAAGAACCCTCAAAGGGCAAAATTGTCGTCGCTGAGGGAGAAAATACTCCGACACCTGAAGAAGGTCTGCCAATACACTTTAGCATCGAGGAAGCGCTACAATTGCCAAAGAAGATACGAAGGGCATTGGCAACGGTTTTAGCGAGTCCAAACAACCACGAAGTGCAAGAAAGCAAGAACGAAGGCTTGAGGCCTCGGCCACACGAGTGTGCCACATGCTGTGCCACCGAGGACACAATCCACTTCGCCGACGAAGACTTGTTGCTAGGATCCAAGCCTCACAACCGACCTCTCTTCGTCTCTGGGTACGTAAGGGAGCATAAAGTCAGCCGCATGCTTGTGGACGGCGGGTCAACCATAAATATCATGCCAAAGTCAACAATGACCGCAATCGGCATCAAGGTGGATGAACTATCCTTAAGCCGTCTACTAATCCAAGGTTTTAACCAAGGAGGACAAAGAGCGATAGGCATGATCCGAGTGGAGATGACCATTGGTGAACTCAAGTCAAGCGTGATGTTCCACGTGATTGATGCAAGAACTTCCTACGGTCTGCTCTTAGGAAGGCCTTGGATCCATGCGAACGGAGTGGTACCGTCCACCCTTCACCAATGTTTAAAATTTTACCAAGAACGAGTGAAAGTGATCTATGGCGACACCAAGCCATTCACCGAAGCTGAATCACATTTCGCAGACGCCAAGTTCTACATGAATGAAGACACGGTGCCCGAAACTCTTCCAAAAGAGATTAAATCCATGAGCAAAGCAGCGCCTAAAAAACAGGAGTGGCAAGCTATGCCCAAGAAGCAAGAAGAAGAAGCTATGCCATCTTCAAGCAAAAATGACGATGAACTTTCTAAACCTGCAACAACCAGAGGAAGTAGGACGACCTCAAATGGACCAAGCGTACCCGTCTTCCGGTACATCCCGACGTCGAGAAGAAAGAATGGTCAATCCCCGTTTGAAACTGCAGCGAGCAAAGCCGATGCACAGCGGCACGTAGATAATGTAAAGTTGCTCAAAACGAATGCAGTTTTGCCTCTGACCCAGCTAGGCGACACCAAGGTTGCAAAACCATCACAGGGCTTCATAAAAGGCCTGCCAAAGGGGGTAGAACCAAGCTTTCTCCCAACCAAAAGGACCGAAGAAGGTTTTGATCCA
Organism: Malus sylvestris; assembly: GCF_916048215.2. Lineage (NCBI taxonomy): Eukaryota > Viridiplantae > Streptophyta > Magnoliopsida > Rosales > Rosaceae > Malus > Malus sylvestris. The sequence goes on along the minus strand of NC_062266.1, from coordinate 13,220,872 downwards.
AACGCCTACAAACTTATGTCGAAAGCTGGGTATAACTTCACCTCTTCTGCAAATTTGGGAAAGAATGATTTGAACACCGTCAAAGACAACGAACGTGATCTCACTAAAACTCAGAAGAAATTGGAGAAGCATGGTTACGGGGTTAGCAACAACAAAGCTGGGCTTGGCTTCACACCAAATGCACCGGTGAAGATCTCCAGCAAGGCAAAAAATGCTAGCGCTCAACACATCAGCGTAAGCATTATACAAAATAAAGAGGAGCCTCAACCTGCCCCCCGGACATCAGTATTCGATAGAATGAATCGTTCAAAGCCCAGAGTTTCGGCACCTAAACTCATTGGCGGTCAAAACAAAACTTCCGTCTTCAAAAGGCTTAACACGTCAGTATCTCGAGGCTCTGTTTTCAAAAGGTTATCAAAACCTAAAAAGCAAAGCAATACGACTAGCTTTCCTCCACGACAGTCAGTTATGGAAAGACTTTGAGAAGCCAAAGAGCCTTCCAAAATGAGAAAGACGACACCAGAAGTAGAAGAGATCGATTGCCTAGCAGAAAAGGATGACGTTCGAAGTTCCATTCCTTCAAGAATGAAGCGCCACGCAATTTTGGAGGTTAACACAGTTGGATCGCTGAAAGTGAAAAGGCGCACCATCATTCACACTGGACAATCTTCACGCCAACTAGCTCGAGAGGTTAACACCGAAGAAGAAGCCCAAGACGTCTTCCACATCACAATCCAAGAAGGTGAAGAAGATGAAAGCCTCGAAGAAGATGTCATTGCAGCACCGTCACAACTCGAAGATGGGGGGCAAGCCACAGTTGACGATCTCAAAGAACTCAACTTAGGCACAAGTAGGGAACCGAAGCCTATCTTCGTGAGTGCATTACTAAGTGCAGGCGAGATAGAGAAGTATTACCAGCTGCTATTAGAGTTCAAGGACGTCTTTGCTTGGACCTACAAGGAAATGCCCGGCCTCGACCCAATCATTGCTGTGCATCATCTTGCAGTCAAGCCTGGAACGCGACCAGTAAAGCAAACTCAAAGACGCTATCGATCCGAGCTCATCCCACAAATCGAGGCCGAGATTGACAAGTTGATCGAAGCAGGCTTCATTCGAGAGGTGCAATACCCCAAGTGGATCTCCAACATCGTCATAGTCCTTAAGAAATCTGGACAAATACGTGTTTGCGTGGACTTTCGAGACCTCAATAATGCTTGCCCAAAGGATGACTTCCCCTTGCCAATCATTGAGATCATGGTGGACGCAACCACTGGCCATGAGGCACTATCATTCATGGACGGCTCTTCTGGATACAATCAAATTCGCATGGCTCTTGAAGATGAGGAACTAACAGCCTTCCGCACTCCGAAAGGTATTTACTGCTACAAGGTGATGCCCTTTGGTCTGAAGAATGCTGGAGCTACATATCAACGCGCAATGCAGAAGATCTTCAATGACACGCTACACAAGAATGTAGAATGCTATGTAGACGATGTGGTGGTCAAGACAAAGAAAAGATCAAATCACTTGAAGGATTTGCGAGTAGTGTTCGAAAGGTTGCGAAAATACAACCTCAAGATGAACCCATTAAAGTGTGCATTTGGCGTCACATCTGGAAAGTTCCTTGGCTTCATTGTCAAGCATCGTGGCATTGAAGTGGACCAATCAAAGATCAAGGCCATTCAAAGCATGCCCGAGCCAAGAAACCTGCACGAGTTGAAAAGTCTACAAGGTCGGCTAGCCTTCATCAGACGCTTCATCTCCAACCTTGCAGGGCGTTGTCAACCGTTCAGTCGACTCATGAAGAAAGATGTTTCGTTCGTATGGGACAAAGCATGCAACAATGCTTTTGAAAGCATAAAGAAGTATTTATCAAGTCCGCCTGTCCTGGGGGCACCTGTACCAGGGAAACCGCTCATATTGTACATTGCTGCTCAGGAAAGTTCAGTTGGAGCACTCTTGGCACAGGAAAACGAGGCCCAGAAAGAAGGAGCGCTATACTACCTCAGTCGAACGCTTACCGGCGCTGAATTGAACTACTCCCCAATAGAAAAAATGTGCCTGGCCTTGATGTTTGCCATCCAGAAGCTCAGACATTACATGCATGCTTACACCATCCACTTGGTTGCTAAAGCTGACCCGGTCAAATACGTCATGTCTAAGCCAGTTTTGACAGGGCGACTAGCTAAATGGGCATTACTTCTCAATCAATACGAGATCATCTACGTCCCAGCTAAAGCCGTCAAAGGACAAGCGCTAGCAGACTTCTTTGCCGACCATCCAATCCTAGCCGATTGGAAAATCTCAGACGACTTGCCTGACGAAGAGGTGTTCTGCATCGACATATTCCCGACATGGACGATGTTCTTCGACGGATCTGCACGAGCAGACGGAGCGGGGGCAGGAGTAGTATTCATGTCGCCACAAAGGCAAGTACTACCTTATTCATTCCAGCTAAGCGAATTATGCTCTAACAATGTCGCTGAGTACCAAGCACTGATCCTCGGGCTCCAAATGGCAATCAACATGGAAATCGCAGCCCTCGAGATATACGGCGACTCCAAGCTCATAATCAATCAACTCCTGACTGAATATGAGGTGAGGAAAGATGACTTTGTCCCATACTTCCGGCTGGCAACGCAGTTGCTACAAAGGTTTGAGACCGTAACACTAGAACACGTGCCAAGAAAAGAGAATCAAATGGCAGACGCTCTCGCCAACCTAGCCTCGAGCATGACATTAGGAGAAGACGAAGCTACAAACGTGTCAGTCTGCCAAAGGTGGGTAATCCCGCTTGTCACCGAAATGGTATTAAGTGATAGAAACGTTATTTCAATACTTTCGGTCAACGTTGAAGAATGGAGACAGCCTCTGATCAACTACTTGGAGCACGGAATGCTTCCAGATGATCCGAAACACCGCTCTGAAATACGTCGACGAGCACATCGCTTCCTCTATTACAAAGGGACACTCTACCGGCGATCGTTTGAAGGGGTACTTCTGAGATGCCTAGGCGAGGAAGAAGCCAATCAAGCCATGGAAGAAGCACACTCAGGAATATGTGGAGCGCACCAGTCCGGGCCGAAGCTTCATTTCCAGCTCAAGAGAATGGGTTATTACTGGCCAAGCATGGTAAAGGACTGCCTAGAATACGCCAAAAGGTGCCAAGCCTGCCAATTTCATGCCAACTTCATACATCAACCGCCTGAACCATTACACCCCACAGCTACTTCATGGCCGTTCGACGCATGAGGATTGGACGTCGTAGGACCAATTGCGCCAAAGTCATCTACAGGAGAGGCTTACATCCTGCTGCAACAGATTACTTCTCTAAGTGGGCTGAGGCCATACCCCTGAAGGAAGTCAAGAAGGAAACTGTCGTCCGTTTCATCAAGGGACATATCATCCATCGATATGGGGTGCCTCGTTATATTGTCACCGACAACGGAAAGCAGTTCTCAAACTGACTTATGGACGAGCTCTGCGAGAAATACAAGTTCAAGCAGCACAAATCCTCCATGTATCATGCTCCGGCCAACGGTCTTGCAGAAGCATTCAACAAGACATTGTGCAACCTCCTGAAGAAGGTAATCGGTAGAACAAAGAAAGATTGGCATGAAAGAATAGGCGAAGCCCTATGGGCATACAGGACAACATATAGAACGCCTACCCAAGCCACACCTTATTCTCTTGTATATGGCGTAGAAGCTGTTCTACCACTCGAAAGTCAAATCCCCTCGCTAAGGATGGCTATACAAGAAGGCTTGACTGACGAAGAGAATGCAAAGTTGCGTCTTCAAGAACTGGAGGCGTTGGATGAGAAAAGACTCGAAGCCCAGCAACACCTGGAGTGTTATCAAGCGCGACTGTCTAAAGCCTTCAACAAGAAAGTTCTCCCTCGGTCTTTTCAAATGGGAGATCTCGTCCTTTCATTGCGTAGGCCTATCATCACAACTCACAAGACAAAGAGCAAGTTCACGTCAAAATGGGATGGACCATACGTAGTACAAGAAGTCTACACCAATGGCGCCTACTTAATCATGGCGGAAGACGGCTTGAAGATCGGCCCTATCAACGGCAGATTCTTAAAGCGCTACTACCCCTGAAAGGCAACACCCAAGCTCCTTGTCCGCACGAGCCTAAACTGTAGGACACGAAGCTCCTCGCCTGCACGAGCCTAAACTGCATGGCACAACGCTCCTGGTCTGCACGAGCTGAAACTGCAAACAAAAAAAAATGTATTTGAACTACGTCATGACTTGATCCCTCCTCAATCGAGGGTACGTAGGCAACTTGAAACTTCAAAACTTCAAGTACAGTCACATCATCAATAAAAACACAAACACTTTGAAGAATAAAGAGCAAATCCAAAATACGGATACTTTATTTCTTTAAAGGAATGAGATGGCAGGCGGCATGGTCGGTGTGCACGGCGACGGCACCTCCGAGGAAAGTTGCAACAAAAGGCACTACACAGCATAAACTCGCTGCAGTCTTTTGCATAACCCTACACGGTAAAAGTGACGTACTGGAACGAGCTCCAAGCAGCAACAACAGTGCATTCTAGCCACCATGCTTCAAACGACGAAGAAACTTCAATGACCGCCGTCAAACGACTAGCCGGTCATGAAGCTCGACGTTTTACATTCTGCCTCAAGCTCCAAGCGGCAAGGGCAAGTAGCAAGGCCGTCAACACCAGCTTCGTCACTCTGGCCACCATGCTTCAAATGACGAAGAAACTTCAATAACCGCCGTCAAACGACTAGCCGGTCATGAAGCTCGACGCTTTACATTCTGCCTCAAGCTCCAAGGGGCAAGGGCAAGTAGCAAGGCCGTCAACACCAGCTTCGTCACTCTGGCCACCATGCTTCAAATGACGAAGAAACTTCAATAACCGCCGTCAAACGACTAGCCGGTCATGAAGCTCGACGCTTTACATTCTGCCTCAAGCTCCAAGCGGCAAGGGCAAGTAGCAAGGCCGTCAACACCAGCTTCGTCACTCTGGCCACCATGCTCCAATCGACAAAGAGACTTCAATGACCGCCGTCAAACGACTAGCCGATCATGAAGCTTGCCACCTTACATTCTGCCTCGAGCGCTACATAGCAAATCCCCGCTGCAGTCTCTTGCACAACCCCACACGGTAAAAGTGACGCGCTGAAAGGCATATATATATATATATATGTATATATGTGTGTGTTATGTTAGATAAGTAAATACATATGATAGAATGTGTTATGTTATATAAGTAAATACATATGTCATAATGTGTTAGTAAAATAAATAAATAAATGTTAAATAAGTAAATACATATGTTAGAATGTGTTATGTTAAATAAGTAAATACATATGTTAGAATGTGTTATGTTAAATAAGTAAATACATATGTCATAATGTGTTAGTAAAATAAATAAATAAATGTTAAATAAGTAAATACATATGTTAGAATGTGTTATGTTAAATAAGTAAATACATATGTTAGAATGTGTTATGTTAAATAAGTAAATACATATGTCATAATGTGTACTATTTAAAAAAAATGAATGAAACAGTTTCTTCAACAAAAAAAAATAAAAAAATAAATAATAAATAAAAAAAAAAATATATATATATATATATAAGTTCCATTCTCAGCCCACAGCGCGTGGATCCAAGCCCGTGCAGCCCAGGCCCTTATCGAAGCCCAAAGAGATCCTACACCATACCTCTGCTGCCCCAATCCACCACAACAATGTTTTTTTTGGGCCAACAATGGTTTAGATATCGCCGTCAGGCTCTTGAAGCCCATCAAGCACGGGTCTCTTCCTCCCTTCCGCCTGCAATAGCAAGGACCATGCCCAAATCTCCATGGTTTCTCCCAGAGAGAGCACGACATCCCCACGCTTCATCTGAAAAAAAAACTCTCCTCTCTCTCTTGCGATTGGTATTATTTCAAACATGGAGGACCACACCTCAAAGAACAAGAAGCGGGTCCGAGACAACTCGGACGACTCGGCCGAGGTGAAGCGGCTCAGGGAAGACCTTCTGGGTTTTTCTCGACGACTCGGACGCCGATCCCACGACTCAGGACCTCGACTTCGTCATGAGAGCTTCAAGGAAGAGATAGCTGCCACAACAAATTCTTGTCAGTCGTCGCCACGTCCGGCATCGGATACGGAGCAAGAGTCGGAGACCGATCCAGCTTCGGTGCTGGTGGTTGACCTGACGTCAGAGTCCGGCGAGTCAAATCCCGACCTTGGATACCTGCTAGAAGCTTCGGACGACGAGCTGGGCCTGCCTCCGTCGGAGAACTTCAGCGACGAGGCGGCGAAGCGCAGGAATCCCTTGCAGCAGCTTTTGTGCACGGAGCAAACCAAACAAACTCCTCACCCGACGCCTCATTCTCGACATCTCTGCTCTCCGCGAGCTCGACCGACTCGTCCGCACACCCACACCCCACACGCGAACCGGGTCCAATGGAATGAGTCTGTTTCGATCTGCACCTGGCCTGGAGTCATCTGCAATGGCGAACACGACTGCAATAATCTCTCCGCGAAGTCTGTTGTCTCACCAACCCACTTCCTACTTGGTGCCATCATTCCTTCTTGAGTTATCACAATCCCACAAAAAAAAAAAAAACAAAAAAACAAAAAAACAAAAAAATGGGAGCAGCAACGAGGGTTTGGATGAGCACTGTGGTGATGGTGATGGCGGTGCTGTCGTTTGGACTTGGGGACTGCGCGGCGCCGGTTCCTGCGGTGGACTGCTCGAGCCTGATCTTGAACATGGCGGACTGCTTGTCATTTGTGTCGAATGGGAACACGGACACGAAGCTGGCAGAGACTTGCTGCAGTGGCCTCAAGACTGTGCTCAAAGCCGACGCTTCCTGCCTCTGTGAGACCTTCAAAAGCAGTGCTCAACTCGGCGTCGTCTTGAACATCACCAAGGGCACCGCCCTCCCCGCCGCTAAAGTCAACCATTAGTGAACATGCTACGGTAGTGCAGTGAAGATCACCGAAATTTATACAAAAAAAAAAAAAAAAAAAAAAGGAGAATGGAATCTTACGGTGCTGGCACCACGTGAAAAAAGGAGAATGGCATGAGCACCATTCTGAAAAGAGAAAAAAGTGGTGGATCAGCTACACGTGAAAAAAAAAAAAAGAAAGAAGGAATTAAAAAAAAAATATAAAAAAAAAAATATAAAAAAAATAAAATAAAAAAAAAGGGGTTTCATGGTGCGTCTGGCACCATGTGTAGAAAAAGAAAGAAAATATATATATATATATATATATATTTATTTAAAAAAAAAAAAAAAAGAGAAAAGAAAAGAAAAGAAAATGAAGTTATGATAATGCGGTGTGTATGTACATAATATATGTATGTATATAGCAACAAAAAAAAATGCATCGAGAGAAATAAAGTCCATTTTATTTATTTATTTTTTTTCTGGAAATTTTACACAAATTTGCATTATGCATACCTTAAAAAAAAAATAAAAAATCAAATCAAATCAAATTTACAAGAGGGGATATTCAAGGACAATCAGGTGGCGCCTCACAACTCGGCAGAGCTCCAGGAAGAGAAGGCGTCGGAGGTTGGCTGTTTGAAGCCTCAGCAGTCGGTACAGCCCCAGAAGACGAAGGTAAATGCTGCTGGAACAAACCCACAAACCTCCGATGATCAAGTAAAATCTGACCATCAGATTCCTGCATCTGGTCAATTTTCCTCTTTATGTTTGTGGCATAGTTGTGTGCAAGCTTGTGCAACTGTTTATTCTCCTGCTTGAGCCCTCTAATCTCCTGTTTGAGACTCATCACTTCAGCCGCCAATGATTCAACTTGACGGGTTCGAGCAAATAGGCGTTGGGCCATATTAGACACAGAACCTGCACACTGCACACTGAGAGCCAGAGAATCCTTAACAGCCAACTCATCAGACCGTTTGGAAAGTAGTATGTTATCTCTGGGAGTGACAAGGTTCCGGGCCACCACCGCAGCGATCATATCATTTTTCATCACCGAATCCCCAACGGTAAGAGGACCAGTAGGGGATATGAAGGATGGGCGCCATATGTTGTCTGGAGAAGGCGGGACTGCCTCTTCACCAAGATTCAAGTCAAAACGACGGTCGGAGGGTCCAGACATTTTCAAAGTGTTGAAGGAAGAAGAGATCGGACAAATCAAGATCTTAGAAGTACAAGAGGGGAGTTTTCACAAGCGAAGTGTGCTTTGAAACGAACTGCGTGCCTCTATAAAATCAACACTCGACGGCATTTCAGAGATCGAAGAGGTGAGCTCAGAGTTCGAAAATGCCGATTCAAAAATCAAAGAGGCAAGCTCAGAAATCGAAGAAGCATCTTGCTTTTCCAGACGCATTAGCACCCGTCACATGCAAACTCAGCTTTGCGGAAATCACGGGCAATTTGTTAAAGCGCCAATCCCAGATATCGAAGAGGCGCCAGTCTTTTTTCAGCCTCGTCAGCACCCGTCACGCGCAAACTCAGCTTTGCGGAAATCACGGGTAATTTGTCGAAGCGCCGATCCCAGATATCGAAGAGGCGCCAGTCTTTTTCAGCCGCGTCATCACCTGTCATATGCACACTCAACTTTGCGCAAATCACGGGCAATTTGTCGAAGATTTTTGGTGAAGGAGAAAGCACGTGAAGTTTACTGTTCAATCACGCGTTAGTTGCCGACACGAGTGAAAGAATAATACCTCTACAGGTATTAAGGGACCTCCTATAACTGTCCACCTTCACCTTCCATAGCAAGGCAAACATACAGAGCCTTTCTTCATCTCCAAAAATGCTTTCCCAACGAAACCTCTCGAGTCATTCAGTGTTCCTTATTCCTTGGGGTACCTCTGCAAGCCAATGACTCCAAAGCAAAAGTATCTCATATCACCAGGGTAGAAGGCAAGAGTATCTCATATCATGTGTTCTCCCTGTCCTTTCCTTTGTCCTTGTTCTTACCTACAAAGACAAGGATAAAGAAAACAATATGCCGGAACTTCCACTCAAACTCGGGTAAGGAATCGACCGCTTGGAACCCTTCCCTGATTGCCTACCTAGCACTGCTCTCGAGTACTCGCCTTCCACTGCTGCTGTACTTTCAAAGAAGCTGCCACATCTGCTTGGAGGACAGATAAGGCAAGTGAAAATGATACCTTGCAGCATGTGGAGACAAGGTGCAGAAGGAACAAGCAGAGAAGAATGCGGTCTGCACGATCAACTCAGCAGAAGGAGTCCGAACTGAGGAACTCGAGAAGCTGCCACATCTGCCTAAAGAAACAAGCAGAGAAGAATGCAGCATGCACAGTTAACTCAGCAGAAAGAGTCTGAGATGAAGAACTCGAGAAGATGCCGCATCTGCCTGAGGACGGTGAACTCGTTTTGACCCTCAAATTCTTGGGTCGACTTACTAGGCATTGTGGGCTGCACATGCTGATTCACCACCCTTGAATCAAATCCTTAAAGATCAAGTCACCAACGGGAAGAAGAGCTCATCAACCTTGAAGATCATACCGTTGACCAAACTGCTCAGGTGTGAATTAGAAAGATTGAACAAAGAAACAGATTATCACCTTTACCTCGTGCCTGCTTGCCATATGTTCGAGTCAACCTTCAAGAATCAAGCCTCAACGGCCCTTGAAGAAGCTTCCAGCCAAATTCAAAATCAAGCCTCGACGGCCCTGGAAGAAATCACAAGTCTGATTCAAGATCAAGTGTCTACCACCCTTGAATCAAAACCTAGTTCAAGAATAAGCTGTGGAAAATCAACAATTGGAGGAATTCAGAAAATCCTCCAACCCAGTTCAAGATCAAAGCTGTGGAAAGTCAACAAGCGCAACAAAATACGTGCCGATTCATCCACTACCAAAGCCAAAGATCATCTACCACATGAAGCTCCTTGTGGCCCAATTTCAACCTTCAAGATCAAGTCTCGACGGCCCTTGAAGAAATTTCAAACAAAAGTTCAAGATCAAGCCTCGACGGCCCTTGAAGAAATTTCAAACAAAGTTCAAGATCAAGCCTCAAACGGCCCTTGAAGAAATATCCAGCCCAATTCAAGATCAAGCCTCGACGGCCCTTGGATCGACATCTACAGTAAGGGACTTCAAAACGCATCGCTTACACATGACAAGCACATGTATACGACGCGCCTTGAAGTGGGGGCATTTGTAGACATCGAAATTTCGGTAAATAAATGTTGACCGATAAATCAAAGTTTCAACGCTCATGTATTACATAAATTTTACACGTAGCGTGTGTCTAAACAAAAAATCAAAATAAGTTGGAAAAGTCATCAAACAGGACACGTGTCAACACCTGGCAGAAACGACTTATTTCATCTGGGATATTATATTCAAAATTAGGCCTTGGAAAATTCTATAAATACAAGCCCATTTCATTCATTTGGGGGAGGAATTCATATTACACCTTGAAGCTCTGAAGATCTGAAACTCCGAAGCTCTCAAGCATCCAGGTTCCCGAAGAATCAAGAAAGCCTTCTTCGTTCTTCGTTCATCGTTCTTCCAAGATCAAGCCCCGACGGCCCTTGAAGAAAGTGTTCTTCGTTCATCGTTCTTCCAAGATCAAGCCCCAACGGCCCTTTGGATCAACAATCATCCACCAATTCAAGATCAAGCCCCGACGGCCCTTGAAGAAAGTGTTCCTCGTTCTTCGTTCATCGTTCTTCCAAGATCAAGCCCCCAACAGCCCCTTGGATCAACCATCTACCAATTCAAGATCAAGCCCCGACGGCCCTTGAAGAAAGCACCATCGTTCATCATCCGTTCATCCAAGATCAAGCCCCAACGGCCCTTTGGATCAACAACGTCGACAAATCCACACATCCAACCGTTCTTCAAGATCAAGCCCAAAAGCCCTTGAAGATCCGTTCATCACTGTTCTTCAAGATCAAGCCCAAAAGCCCTTGGAGATCCGTTCGTCACTGTTCTTCAAAGATCAAGCCCAAAAGCCCCTTTGAAGATCCGCTCAAATCCACCTTCAAAGATCAAGCCCACGGCCCCTTGAAGAAACTTCCAACAGTTCATCCAAGATCAAGCCTCGACGGCCCTTGGATCAAGGAAACATCCACAAATCAATACCTTACGGAGATCGAATCAGAGGATCAAAATAGAGAGAGATTGTAACCCAAAATCATCAAACACAAAATATTATTTTGTGCACGTTGTTCTTGTCTCTTTCGTTTCAGGATTTTTCCGTGTTCACACTTACATTAAGAATAAGGTGAATAAATTAGTATCGAACTTGTCGTTCATGGGATTTAAACCTAAAAACTCTCATTTATATTTAAAGAAGAATACCAGTAGGCTGTAGTACTCAAAGCCAGTTTGGAATTGTTGTAGTTTAAAAAAAAAAAATCAACTGTAAAATGAAGCAGTTGAGCGTTTGTTGAACTGTATTTCTAAGAGTGATGTTGGTATGAAAGGTAAAAATGTTCAATAAACTTTAATGTAGAAGTGTTAAAGTGGTGGCGGTGGCGGCAACTGTAGTGGTGGTTGTAGTTGAATGGTTTAGAAGGATAACTAATGTTATTTTTTTTTATAACTAATAAGGATATTACAAAAATTAAAATTATTGATTAAGAGCTCAGCCACACTTTTCATGACTTTTTATGAAAGCATCTTAAAGATGTTGTCTAGGAGCATCACTTCTTAAGAAAGAAGTATATTTTATTTTTTTCGAACACTTTTTATTGTTTAACTTTAAAATGAAGCAGTTTTTTGTTAAAAAAATAAGCAACAACAAACTGGCACTGCAAAACTATGAAGAAGTATAGGCCAATAGATTTGCACCTATTAATTAGAAATAGTGGCAAAAATTGAGGATTTCCGCACCTAATAGTTAGGAGTGGCATATATTGGAATTGCATCTAAAAAGAGCGTTGTTATTTATAAATAGGGGCAAATAAGTAATTATATATGCCCCTAATAGTTTTGCTACCACGTAGGCAAGTCTGACGTGCAAACAATATTAAGTGCGGATGTTTAAAATATTAGGATGATTATTAAGGCCCCTACTTTATTATGTATATTTAATGACATTTATATTTGTTATTATTGCATTTTGGGAATTGTATTAATTGAAAACGATTTTAAATCTCCCATTAATTATTTGATTGTATTCTCACATTTTAAGGTCAAATATATACGATTATTTTTATTTTCCACCACCAACCTAGACAAAAAAATAAATTGTTAACAGAAAAAATAATATTAAAATAATTCATACTTCAATTGATTATATACAAATAGTACAAGTATCATGACACACCCCGATCCTATCCGGTTGATTCATTATTTCACCTGTTATATTGATGCATCCTTATTTTGTTATTGATGCTTATACCGTGGCATACTTTCTGGTTTTTTATAAAGATTTGTGATTTGAGATATATGAAGATTTATATGCATATTATGTTATTTTCTGGGAAAGTATACAGGCTTTACAACGAGGGGTTAGCGTTTTGATAATGAGATGATTTTCGAAAAACTTTGTTTTGCGCCCCTCCAGGTTCAAGATAACAGAGCTTTGGTGGCCTTGAGGAATCCAACGGTGTTTTGACAGAATTCACAAAAGTAGGACTCACCCTCGGGTGTTACATCTTAGTAATTGTATTTTTAAAGCTTCTGAACTGTGTAAATGGTTACGTCACTCTCACGTGACGGCCAGCATGTCCTCCTTCGGGACGGGGTGTGTCATATCATGAAGAAGTTTAAACCATAGATCAAATGGTAGTCTAAAAAAATAAAATTATGTCTGATCAATCTTCTGCATCCCAAAAACCAAAATGATGCAAAGTTAAAAGCATGTGTCATCCATGATTCATCCTGTAGATACACCACATAAGGTAAAAGCAAATTAGAGTAACACTATTTTTAGAAACATAAGAAACAAAACAATCAGATTATGTAGAACTCACATCCATGAAAAGAAAGGAACAAATTACGTAAAACAATCAAATTATGTACAAACCCTTCACAAAACATCGAGAAAACAAAACCTACAAAATACACAAAAAATCAAACCTAAACTACGCCAATCGGGGTTTATGATGTAATTCATCATTTTGATAACACTAATATTATACAAAAATAAAACGGAAAAAAAATGTATGAAGAACACACCTAACGAATTTCACTTCAATTTTTTCACACCCCATCATCAAATTTACCTGCAAAACAACAGTTTGACATAAAAAAAAAAACTTCAATCAAACTAAATAAAGCTAGTTTTTTTTCTCTACTACGAACCTTTTTAAATCTCTCTTTCGCTATCTCAGACTCATCAAAGGGAATATTGAAACGTAGAGAATTAAGAAAATTAGAGATGAAGAGAAAACAATATCAGATCTGGAAAAAAAATGTGAAGAAAAAGGATGAAAATATGAAGGAACAAGAAAAATGGAGATGAGAAGAAGAATAAGAAGAAACAAGAAAAATGGAGAGCTATGAATCAACAAAGACAATGGAGATGAGGAGAAGAATATGAAGGAACAAGAAAAATGGAGATTGTGGATGCAAATTTTTTCCTCCTTGATCTTGGACAAAATTGCACCTACAAAACAAATAACACCTTAGGTCAAGGCAAAGAGCCTCACACACCCATGATGAATGAGGGGGGGGGGTTTGGCCGAAGAACCTCTGATGCCAAAGTTAGAATTTTGAGGGAAAAGTGTTTGGAGAATTTTAGCAAGAGTGAAGACTTAGCTTTTTAGAGAAAATGAGGTAGAATATGTAAGGCATGGCCGGTCCCTTTGGGAGAGAAGGTGATCGGCCTCTTGTGTGTTTTTTGGGCGTAATTGGTAGTTTAATTGGCCATTAATAGATTAATTAGGTAATAAATCCATTAAGTAGCCAATTAACATAATTTAAAATGAATGTTTTGGGGGTTACCTTGTGGAGAAGATGGATGAAATAGGTTTTGAATAAATACCTATTTTAGGCACTTTTCACTTGATTGTGGGATGTTTGTCCACTGCTCGCACGTAGGAATTCCGGTGTTCCTCAAGGGTAACTTTGTCCTTTTTGCCCAAAAATCCACGTGTCACCTCTTGATTATTTTTTGGCTCCACAAATGCCCCCACACATGTTGGGCTGCTCGCAAAAAAGGGTAATAGGTGTAGAGATTTTCTTGCTTTAGGAAACTTTGGATTGTTTCCTATTTTGATGTTGATTCCCTCTTCAATAGGAAATTAAATCCTTCTAGGAAAGAGAAATAAATTTCTCTCAAAGCCTATTTAAGTCCACCTTAAGTGGATTATTAAATCAACTTTGGAGAACGATTTATTCTACCCTACAAGAGAGAGATAGCTTAGATGATATTTGTTCCCCCTCCTCTAGCAATCTTCTACATCTTGCCCATGCAAAGGATCGTCTTTTGTTGCTTGCTTCGTCTTCTTGTTGCTTGCTTCACCTTCTTGTTGCTTCTTGCTAAGAAATTTGTTTTCTTGTCTTCATAATTTTTTTGGGAATCTTGGGGCTTGAAATTGGCTCGACGGGGGTCGAGGAAGTGTGAAAAAATGGCTTGGGAAGCCACGACAAGGTAGTGCCGTGTGTGGCTTAATCTAATTTGGGCACTGGGGCGCTGGTGCGAGGGAGGATAGGCCAGGCCGTGGGGCCTGGCAAGTTTGATGGGCTCCTGCGGCTTGGGCCTTTGTTATAGTTGTTGTTGTTGTTTTTTTGTTTTTTTGTTTTTTTTTAAACAACCCTCTAACGACTCCTTCTTGTGTCTTTGTAGAATTTTTTTTTTCAAGATTGTCCTCCTCAAGTCATAAGAACGATGATGGTGTACCGCCGTTGTATCGTCAAGGCGGATCTTTGAGCAAGGTTGGCTAATTCAAGGTTGCTCACTTCAAGATTAGCTCCGATGACTTGTTCATAGATTTCCTCAAGGCATATTGGCATGCAATTCCATCGGGATTGCGTGTGAAGCGTGTTAAAGATGGTAGCAGCCGTGAGCTATGTGATAGGGCTTGGAGAGTCATCAAGTTCCACCCCTACTATTTTGTGTTGGGGTATACTTTTCTTATGTCGCGCTTCTTCCAAGAAGTGCTCTGCTCCATGAGATGTGCCCCCACCTAATGTTCTCCGAACGTGGTCCGTATAATGGTTGGATTCCACAATCTAAGCCAATTCTTTGACTTAGATCTAACCATCAACGAATTTTGGTACTTCTTTGACATAGGTCACATTAATGGAGTTGGGCAGCTGCTATCTCGCCATAGGCTTTTTGATCGAGCAAGGGAGATCATGATTGGGCCAAGACGACTTTGGAGATAAGTGTAGAATGCGAGTATAATTCTTCCTCCAAGCTGCATGTACCAACGGTCTTCATATTTGGTAAGTTGGCTGCTTAATCTTCTCGACTGCTTTGTTTTAGTGTTAAGCTGCTCTTCAATTTTCTGATTGTCTTCTGCTGCTTTTGTAGATTCGGAATTCGACTCTACTCCTAAGACTTCTCCGGACATGAAGAAAGTGCATGTTGCCCTAGGTATCCCCTCTAAGTATCGTGAATGGCGTTGGTTGCTTAGTCTTCTTAGTAGGGAAAAAGGTGGGATGCCCCCAATAGAGGAGATAAAACGAATCACGTTTGAGGTGTTGGCTTATCCTATCACTGTGGTGGAGCCTGCTACAAATGAAGGTGGGAAAAAAAGACCTTCCTCGCCTACCCAAAAGACGCCTGTTGAGAAAAAACTGAAGATTTCTTTCGCTGCTTGTGAGGGTTCACCAACTGCTCCCAAGCTTGTGATTAACTTGACTTCATCCAAGGGCGAGAAAGATGAGGTTGCTAGATCTATGCCGGTGGCGCCTGCCATTCCGAAGTCTGCTAGCTCAATTGTTGAAAGGATTACCCAACGTAGAAGTTCATCTGTGTCTTCGATGTCGAAGTTTGTGCCAAAGCATTCGTCTAGGGCTAAGTATGGTTCACCTTTGGAAAGGCCTGCTACCATAAAGATTAATAAGGTGCCCATGCCTGCTAAAGTGGCGCCAAAATATGTTCCTTCTGCTGCTGAGGTCGATTCGTTTGCTAAGAAGAAAGATACTGCTTGTGCAGGCAGTCGTGAAAAATCCACCAAGTATGTTTTTAGGGAAGCAACTAAGATTTGTTCGCTCTTGAAGCCAGACCTGCTTGAGGACATGGATGTATTTACCAAGTTTGTTGATAGTGTCAAAGGAGTCGTTGGCCCAAATTCTTTTGTGAAGCATATGACCTAGTATAGAAGGATTGCTATGCTCACCATGATGCAGAAAACGATAATTATGGTAGCCGATTCTATGCTTCTTAATCAAGAGGATATCAAGGCTACTAAGAAGGTGGCAAGAACTATGGCAGTCGAAGTTTACTCTTCGACCGAGAAAATCAAGAAATTGAAATCTGAACTTGCTGCTTTGAAGGGGTCTAATATCTCTGCCCCCACTTCTCTGTAGCTTGAGACCACTCGCCAAAAGATACTAGATTTAAAGACTAGGCTTAACGCGATCTAAGTAAAGTAAGAAAATGCATAGAAGAACCGATCTTGAGCGTGCCATCTCTGAATTTCGTTTCGCTGCTTATGTAAAGGATGAAGAACCGATCGCTGCTTACAACCAAGTGATCCACTTCAAGAAGGTTGTTGATAGGCTTGAGCCTCAAGTGTTAGAACTCCAAGGTGCTTTGAAAATCAACGACAATTTGAAGAAGGAAATGGAAAAGCTGCAGCGGGTTCTTGCCTACCTGCTTGAGGAGAATGAGCAGTTGAAGGGTGACAAAGCTGGGTTTGAGGCTTCGCTTACTCAAAGTCAAGCCGATTTCTACAAGCTGGGTTATGTAGATCATCTCTTTAGGCGACCGTCTGACTTTGAGTTTTCTGATAAAGACTTCGAAACCTTCTCTATTTCTTCGGAAGACTTGCTCGCCTTTACTTTTGAGTTTTTTATTGGTGAAGTAGTTGGAGAGGTTGGTGCCCAGGCTGGGGCAGTTGAGGGTGAGTGCCAGATGGTGCCATTGCTGAAGGCATCACAACTGCTGAAGGTGTGGCAACCAAGTAGTTGTGGGATGTCCAAGTTGCTTAAGAGTAGTCTTCTAGGTAGCCTTTAGGATTTTCTTAGCTTTTCCTTGAACTCCTTCGGTCTTTGCTAGTTGCTTATCAACATTGCTAGAAAATTTAATAAAATTGGTTCCTTCCTTTTTTTCCATCTTCACTTCTTTTGTTCATGCCCTAACCTTTAGACTTTATAGACTAGTGGCAGGCATGCTGCTTTTCTATAAGCAAACAGGCCTGAGTAGCCTACGTAGTCGTAGGTGTTGGTGTAGAACTTTTGCAAAGTTGTTAGCCATAAGGTTGGCTGCCAGATGTCTTACTTACATAAGCAGACAAATCTGCATAACCATTAGGCTGCTAACCTTGGCTTTCTCCAATTCTGTAGGTTGCGTAGCAAGTACAACAACATTTTAGGACTTGGTGTAGGTTGTTCTGCACTTGGCAATGGTGAAGCTTATCGACTACGTAGCACGTTGGTAGTGGATAAGGCTTTGTATATGCACGCTAGCTTGTTTAACCTTTCATAAGAATGTGCAGTTGTATAAGTCTAGAGCGGCTTTACTGCTTGAAGGGCAAGTCGTAGGCAGTCTTCCAAAAACCGTAGGCTACCTTAGTGCACTCGGTAGCAACTTTACGTTTCCAAGGCAGCCGTCCATAGGGCATATTGCGTAACGTGCCCCCTCCGTCTCTAAGGCCTGGTTCCCCATGGATTAGGCCAAGAGACCCAAAATCCTTCAGTTAGCTAAGCCTTGAAAAAGACCATTGTGGCTACTCCTAGGAATCCCAGCGCAAGCCATCGTGCATCTAGTTATATTAAGGCAACCAGGCTCATCCACGTCTAGATATTCGGAGTGTAGAGTTTATCCTCCTGCTTTGGAAATGAGTCCTATGTGGGTGTCGAGCAATTAGTTTACCTTCTCGCATTGGAGAGCATGGTTGGTCCCTCGGGGGGTGCAATTCCTATGATGAGTCTCTAAGAAGGGCACGATCTTCTTTTAAAGTGCAGGAGAGATAAGTTGTTGTAGACATGTAGTCAAGCCAAGTTGTAAATTACTTTTGAATTCCTCATTGAAAAACGAGTGAAGCGAACGAATAACTTAGTTATCTTAGAATTAGGGTTATGATAGCTGTCTTATTTATTTGATTAATAATTAAGAAAAAAGTTAAATATAAGAAGATAAATGCTCTTAATGTAAATTATTAAATTAAAAAACTAAATAAGTTAAAAATATATATATTAGAGGCTCATTTATCCGCCCCTAATAACTAAATTTTGTAGATGGGGTTTTTTTTGCCCCTAAAAGTAGTAACTTTAATAGGGGCGTGTTGCAGTGCTATTAAATTAGGAATGTGATTGTGTAAATCCTAGTGTATCTAGGGATATTCTATTAGGGTAAGGAATTAATCTTCCCTACTACTTTAAATAAGGGCACAATGGGGTGGAATAGAACACACCTCACAATTACACTTCTCTCTTCTTCTCTCTATGTGCCGCACCCCTCTCTTTATGAAGTCAATAATTATTTAGTAAATTATGCTTACAACATAGTGTTTATTGTTTCGCCTCTATTACAATTAATAGAGACAAATTTATATTTCTACCCTTAATAAAGATTAATAGGGACAAATCCTTATATCCGCCCCTAATATACTGCCCCTAATAATCACTATTCTCGTACCTTAGTGACACTCACTATAGTTTCTATAAATAATAAAACAAAATTATATGATTTGAGAACCATATATAATTGAAACTCTATTACTTCGTTGAAACGTTATTTTGAGTCAAATTGAACTTCATGAGTCTAGCATGAAAAATCCAGATTAGACTCATTTGACGGGGTAGACTAAAATATTGGAATGAAGCTACATAGACAACTGTAATTTGTCTTTGTTTTGTTAGGCAAGAGACACGGGTTTCGGACAACCAATTCGGGTTCATGCCAGGGCGCTCAACCATGGAGGCAATCTATCTCTTACGAAGATTGATGGAAAGATATAGAGATGGGAAAAAGGATTTACACATGGTCTTTATAGATTTGGAAAAAGCGTATGATAGGGTCCCAAGAGACATTCTTTGGAGGATTTTAGAGAAGAAAGGAGTACGAGTAGCATATATCCAAGCTATAAAGGATATGTATGAAGGAGCAAAGACTGCCGTAAGAACTCATGAAGGACAAACCGAAAGCTTTCCCATAACTGTAGGATTACATCAAGGCTCATCCTTAAGTCCTTACCTTTTTGCGTTGGTAATGGATGAGTTAACAGGACATATTCAAGATGATATTCCTTGGTGTATGCTTTTCGCAGACGATATAGTGTTGATAGATGAAACTCAGGAAGGGGTAAATGCAAAGCTTAACCTTTGGAGAGAAGTGTTGGAATCTAAAGGTCTTCGCCTAAGCCGATCAAAGACAGAATATATGGAGTGCAAGTTCAGTGCAAATGGAGGCCAAAACGAGTTAGGGGTGAGGATCGGAGATCAAGAAATACCAAAGAGCGACCGTTTTCGTTACCTAGGATCTATCTTGCAAAAGAACGGAGAATTAGATGGAGATCTCAACCATAGAATACAAGCTGGATGGATGAAGTGGAAGAGTGCATCCGGCGTGTTGTGTGACCGCCGTATGCCACTGAAGCTCAAGGGAAAATTTTATAGGACGGCAATAAGGCCGGCGATGCTGTATGGCACAGAATGTTGGGCGGTGAAACATCAACACGTACACAAAATGGGTGTAGCGGAGATGAGGATGCTTCGTTGGATGTGTGGGCACACGAGAAAGGATAAGATTAGGAATGAGGATATCCGGGGTAAAGTAGGAGTAGCCGAAATTGAAGGAAAGATGAGAGAAAATCGGTTACGGTGGTTTGGACATGTGCAAAGAAGGCCTACTGACGCTCCGATTAGAAGATGCGACTATGGGACAGAGGTTCAGGGCCGAAGGGGTAGAGGAAGACCTAGGAAAACTTTGGAAGAGACTCTAAGAAAAGACTTAGAGTACTTGGATCTAACGAAGGACATGACACAGGATCGAGCACAATGGCGTTCTAAGATTCATATAGCCGATCCCACTCAGTGACTTGGATTTTCCAAGTCTCCAACCAAGAAGTTTTCCTCACTCGGGAAATTAAGGGAACACTACCCCAACCTACATGCTCCACTCAGAAAGTTTCAACATACAAGCTTCAACAAAAGAAAATTCAAAGAACTTAGCGAAGAAGGCTTTGGTGTATTTAACACAATACGTTGAAATGAAGGAAAGCTTATTTATTGATATCCCCGATAAGCTACAAATATGTACATATACATGAGTCAAAATAAACACACAAGAGGGAGCCTTCACAAAGGTTGCTTAGGAGAAGTCTCAGCAGTCGGTAGAGCCCCAGAAAGAGAAGGCACCGGAGGGGGATCATTTGGAGCCTCAGTACTGGACAGAACCCTAGAAGGAGGAGGCATCAGAGGTTGATCATTTGGAGCTTCATTACGCGGTACAGCCCCAGAAGACGAAGGCAATAAATGCCTTTGGAACAAACCCACAAATCTCTGATGATCAAGTAAAACCTGACCATCAGTTTCCTTCATCTGGTCAAGCTTCCTCTTCATGTTTGTAGCATAGTCATGTGCGAGCCGGTGCAACTGTTTATTCTCATGCTTGAGCCCTCTAATCTCCTGTTTGAGACTCATCACTTCAGCCGCCAATGATTCAACTTGGCGGGTTCGAGCAAATAGGCGTTGGGCCATATTAGACACAGAACCTGCACACTGAACACTGAGAGCCAGCGAATCCTTAACAGCTAACTCATCAGACCGTTTGGAAAGTAGTCTGTTATCTTTGGGAGTGAGAAGGTTCCTGGCCACCACCGCAGCGGTCATATCATTCTTCATCACGGAATCCCCAACGGTAAGAGGACCAGTTGGGGAGACGAAGGATGGGCGCCATATGTTGTCTGGAGAAGGCGGGGCTGCCTCTTCAACAAGGTTCAAGTCAAAACGACGGTCGGAGGGGCCAGACATTTTCAAAGGTGTTGAAGAGAGAAGAGGTCGGACAAATCAAGATCTTAGAAGTGCAAGAATGAAGCTTCTACTGGTGGAGATTCAAGTGTGCTTTGGAACTTAATGCCAGCCTCTATAAAAATCTGCACTCGACGGAGCTTCAGAAATCAAAGAGGCGCCTGCTCAGAAATCGAAGAGGCGTTTGCTTTCTCAAAAGTTGGGCTGCTTAGAGATCACGAGGGTTGATCTCAGAAATCGAAGAGCCGTTTGCTTTCTCAAAAGTTGGGCTGCTCAAAGACCACGAAGGCCGATCTCAGAAATCGAAGAGGCGCTCGCTTTCTCAAAAGCTGGGCTACCTAGAGACCACGAGGGCCGATCTCAGAAATCGAAGAGGCACCTACTTTTCCAGCCTTGTCAGCACCTGTCACACGCACACTCAGCTTTGCGGAAATTATGGGCATTCTGTCAAAGACTTCTGGGGAAGTAGAAAACACATGAATCTTACTGTTCAATCACCCACTTCCCACACGCAACAATAGCTCATGGGTACCACAGATAACTTTGCCAAAGTTCTCTGCCAAAGTTGAGCACGTGAAGCTTGCAGCTCTCACTACATCGCTCTGACCAAGAAGGGTAAAAGAATAGCAAAGAAACAGCACTAACAAAGTTTAGACCCATAAATTTTGAAGGTCTAGCTACCATATTATTACCCACAAGGGTAAAGGAACAGTACCACTGCTGGATAATTGGAAAGTCCATGTATGTCAACCTCTGTGCTTCGTGGTAAGGTAGACTAGCAAACATGCCCAACCTTTACTCACATTCGAGAAAACACTCCCAATAAGATTGCTTGCTCCAAAATCGGAGAGGCACCGTCCTCCGAATCTAAAGAGCCAGACTCCCAACATGACTACTTTCTTAAAAATCGAAGAGAGGGTAAAGGAACAGTACCATTGCTGGATAATTGGAAAGTCCCTGTGTGTCAACCTCTGTGCTTCGTGGCAAGGTAGACTAGCAAACATGCCCAACCTTTACTCACATTCGAGAAAACACTCCCAACAAGATTGCTTGCTCCAAAATCGAAGAGGCACCGCCCTCCGAATCTCGAGAGCCACTCTCCCAACATGATTACTTTCTCAAAAATCGAAGAGACACTGCTCCCCGAATCTCGAGAGCCAGACCCCCAGCATGATTGCTTTCTCAAAAATCGGTGAGGCACCGTTCTCCGAATCAATCGAAGAGGCGCTCGCTTTCTCAAAAGCTGGGCTGCTCAGAGACCACGAGGGCCGATCTCAGAAATCGAAGAGGCACCTACTTTTCTAGCCTTGTCAGCACCTGTCACACGCACACTCAGCTTTGCAGAAATTATGGGCATTCTGTCGAAGACTTCTGGTGAAGTAGAAAGCACATGAATCTTACTGTTCAATCACCCACTTCCCACACGCAACAATAACTCATGGGTACCACAGATCACTTTGCCAAACTTCTCTGCCAAAGTTGAGCACGTGAAGCTTGCAGCTCCCACTACATCGCTCTGACCAAGAAAGGTAAAAGAATAGCAAAGAAACAGCACTAACAAAGTTTAGACACATAAATTTTGAAGGTCTAGCTACCATATTATTACCCACAAGGGTAAAGGAACAGTACCACTGCTGGATAATTGGAAAGTCCCTGTGTGTCAACCTCTGTGCTTCGTGGCAAGGTAGACTAGCAAACATGCCCAACCTTTACTCACAGTCGAGAAAACAGTCCCAACAAGATTGCTTGCTCCAAAATCGAAGAGGCACCTTCCTCCGAATCTCGAGAGCCAGACTCCCAACATGACTACTTTCTCAAAATCGAAGAGAGGGTAAAGGAACAGTACCATTGCTGGATAATTGGAAAGTCCCTGTGTGTCAACCTTTGTGCTTCGTGGCAAGGTAGACTAGCAAACATGTCCAACCTTTACTCACATTCGAGACAACACTCCCAACAAGATTGCTTGCTCCAAAATCGAAGAGGCACCGCCTTCCGAATCTCGAGAGCCAGACTCTCAACATGATTACTTCCTCAAAAATCGAAGAGACACTGCTCTCCGAATCTCGAGAGTCAGACCCCCAGCATGATTGCTTTCTCAAAAATCGAAGAGGCATCGTTCTCCGAATCTCGAGAGCCAGATACCACAGACCACTTTTTCAAAGTGCTCTGACAGAGTTAAAACATGTGAAACTGGCAGCTCCCACTACCGTGCTATGACCAAGCAGGGTAAAGGAATAGCATTACTACTTGTTGTTAGGGAGACTCCTATATATGTCGACCTCCATCCCCAACGGACAGGCAGACCTGCAAAAATGCTCAACCCTTCATCATATCTGAGAGGGCACTCCCAACAAAGCCTTTCGAAATATTCAGCTTTCTTTCCCCCCGATAATACCTCTGCAAACAAGCTATACTAGAGCAAGAATATCTCATATCATCAGGGTTAAAAGCAAGAGTATCCCATATCATGCTTTTTCCCTGTTTTTTCTTTTGGCCTTGTTTTTACCTGCAAGACAAGGAGAAAGAGAGCAATCAGTCAGCACTTGGAATCAAGCTTCCAGCCAGGAACTGACTGCCTGGAACCCCTTACCTGATTACTTACCTGGCATTGCTCTCGAGTACTCATCTTCATCATCTTATGTTTCCAGGGAAGATTCCGCATCTGCTTGAGGAACAGATAGGGCAAGTGCGAAGGATACAAGGAAGCATGTGGAGACAAGCGTAACAGCACACGTGCCGATACATCCATTACTCTGTCAAAAGCAAAAGTATCCCATATCAGCAGGGTGGAACGTACTCTAGATTTGATGGACTTGTTTTGACCCTCAAATTCTTCAGTCGGCCTTATACTCTGGAGGAAACCAGAAAACCCTCCAGCTCAGTTCAAGAATAAGCCTGTGGAAAGTTACTTCTTCAAAAGCAAAAGTATCTCATATCATCTCTTCTCATCTTTCTTCTCTTTATCCTTCATGCTGCTGCAAGATGGGGAGAAGGTGAACAATCAGTCGGAGCTCTGATTGCTTACCTTGTCTGTCACCTCTTTCAGCAGACCCCCTAGCTCGGCGACTTGGGGGACTCCTACTACATGGTTTGTATCGCGCTTGACCAAGCCTGAAACTACAAGTAAGCTTCAAGTGAAATTGATACATTACCTTGTGCATCTCCACCAGTTAAAGATACCACCCCTGGATGGAGGAAGAGTACTTCCAGAGAAGATGCCACATCTACCTATGAGACAGATAAGGCAAGTCAAGACGACACCACACTCCGATACTTAGAAGTTTCGTGATTACGAGATCATTCTCCCACAATATTTCCTAATGTCATTTGTACTAAATCATTCACTCGTACTCACTAAAGGAGAGCTTGAACCTATGTACTTGTGTAAACCCTTCACAATTAATGAGAACTCTTCTATTCCGTGGACGTAGCCAATCTGGGTGAACCACGTACATCTTGTGTTTGCTTTCCTATCTCTATCCATTTATATACTTATCCACACTAATGACCGGAGCAATCTAGCGAAGATCACAAAAAGCGACCGTTTTCGTTACCTAGGATCTATCTTGCAAGAGAACGGAGAATTAGATGGAGATCTCAACCATAGAATACGAGCTGGATGGAAAGAGTGCATCCGGCGTGTTGTGTGACCGTCGTAGGCCACTGAAGCTCAAGGGAAAATTTTATAGGACGGCAATAAGGCCAGCGATGTTGTATGGCAGAGAATGTTGGGTGGTGAAGCATCAACACGTACACAAAATGGGTGTAGCGGAGATGAGGATGCTTCGTGGGATGTGTGGGCACACGAGAAAGGATAAGATTGGGAATGAGGATATCCGAGGTAAAGTAGGAGTAGCCGAAATTGTAGGAAAGATGAGAGAAAATCGGCTCTGGTGATTTGGACATGTGCAAAGAAGGCCGACTGACGCTCCGGTTCGAAGATGTGACTACGGGACAGAGGTTCAGGGCCGAAGGGGTAGAGGAAGACCTAGGAAAACTTTGGAAGAGACTCTAAGAAAAGACTTAGAGTACTTGGATCTAACGGAGGGCATGACACAAAACCGAGCGCAATGGCGTTCTAGGATTCATATAGCCGACCCCACTTAGTGGGAAAAGGCTTTGTTGTTGTTGTTGTTGTTGTTGTTGTTGTATAGATCTTGGATGAATACGTTTTCTTTGTGTTAATTACCTCCACTAAATTCCTCAACAAACAAAAATCAATTAAAGAGTATTTAAGGATTTTATGAGTTTGTACGTTACAACTTTAAAATCATACATGCACACAGATTATTTGAAACAGTAAACAATGTAATTTATTCGCATGTGCATAACTAGAAGAGTCTGAATTATCTGCTTTTAATGTTAAAATTGTGTTTATAACCAAAATATATCATTTCATTTTTTTATTGGTTATATATAGACGACACTTTATTGCATTGGTAGGAATTAAGCAATGCCTATACATCTTGGTGCAAGTCTATATGTATATAACATTTCTATAAATAATAAATACTAACCATAAATTTATATCTCTCAACCGATCCAAAACATAAAAACCATGTCATGTTGGGCGCGAACTTTAGCTCAAGATATAAGATAAACGGCAATTAGCTAAAAGGTTCCTCTTTTAATATATGGTTATTGAAATGATCGAAGTAAAATATCGACGACATATTCATTATATATCAACAACAGAATGATGACATGCTAAAACAAATTATTTCACCAACCAAATGTCAAAAGTGAATCATTTCAGCCAAAAACCCTAAGATATAAAGGAGAAGAAAACAATTTCAATTTAGAATATGTGCAAGTATATTTTGGAGACGAACTACATCATTTTTTAACACATTTACAAGCGAAGAAAAGTACTAGAGTGAGGCAATCAATTCTAATTACTAGAATCTCGCAAATGGGTTATTACCACAATGATGAAAATCAATTATATCTATATACTTTGATGTGGGTTCGATCCTCGTTCAAGAAAATAAAGGTCAAGAACAAAATCTAGAATATTATAAGGGGCATCAAATTCATGAGACTCTGGTGGCTCTTTTTCCCTTTTTTGCAGAAGTATATAAAAATTTAATTACATAATGCAGTCCCACAACAAGCATGTACTCAAATCTTATTTAAATTAAGAGAAGTGTTATTGACATTCCAAAAATTTCATTCTATGTTCTCCATAAATGTATTTTACTTTCATAATATAGAAAGTTCAGAGTGTAAAATAAATTTTTTAAAATGCTAATAATAATTCTCTAAATTAATATCCCATTTGATTGTTCTCAAAATTGTGTGGACTGTGGAGCTTCTTTGAATATTCTTTTTTTTAGGCTTTGTAATTTCCCCCCACTTTCTTATAAAATATATTCTGTTTCTCTTGTCAGATATTTATGG